>NC_140583.1:999768452-1000972202 GCF_964204655.1 Triturus cristatus | reverse complement strand
AAAAGAAGAGAAAAGTAGGGAAGATTCCGAAAAAGCCCGAGAAAACATTTTAATTGACGAAGGTACCCGAGTAAAATCAGAACAAGTAGACAGACAACGAAACACTCTTATGAATGGTATGTATCCTCTTCTGGCCGAGGGTTTGCCTAAGGCCACCTTGGAGGTACCAAAAGATCTGCCACCTCCGTTACTCCCGATTAAAGTACATCCCAAAACCGCAAAAGACATTTTCCTTTCTTCCTATTTAGACGATGCAGCCCCCGAATATGCTAATGGTGCGCAGCCACGCACACCACCCGTTAACGACACTCAACCCCAAAATCAGCTGCACCCACCTCCGCAGCAACAAACTCCTACTCAAGTTCTAACCATTCCATCTGTTTCTACAGTCCTTCCTGCACCCACACTCTCTACCCTACACCCAACAAATCCTTTTGGACTTGGCACCTCAGGAGGTGCGACAGGATGTTTTTCCACGCCACCGCCAACAACTAGATTAACTTATAGGGATTTAGCATATCAACGTACACCCCAAAGAATATCAGACAATATATTAAATGAGCCTCTTTCCGATTGTAGATATGATCCAGTGCCAGGAAAAGACGACAGAATGTTGCTGTCTTCAGTACGTTTGCGACGAGCTGCAAAATATTTAATGACGTTACCAGGAATGATTGAACATCTAGACAAAATATATCGCTTTATCCAAACAGGGCAAGGTCCTGAAAGTATTGCCGAAGCCATGGAATACCAGAAAGTAGACATACAAAAATTATTGTTACGCTTTTTCATAAACTGCTTGATCAGAAACAGAGATAGGCCTGAGGTAGATTCGGAGGAAATGCAAGCACTTACCAAATGGGGTCAGAATATAACAGACGGGAGACATGATAAACAGAAGTGTATAGAAGCCATGTGCCGAAGGATCAGAAAAGAAGTAGAACGAATACATGAAAGCAGAGTAGATGCAGATAAAACTGAATCAGAGGAAGAGGAGGAGGAACAGTCAGAAACGAACACAGGACAATATGAATTACCAGCTAAACAAATGATAGCTTATGTAGGAAAAGGAAGATCTTTTAATAAAACAATACGTCCGATACGTCCAGAATGTAACAGAATTTTTCAAACAGTTATCTCAAATCCAAGGACCCCTGAACACTTATTCCAGGCTACTGATAAATTACTTCGAGAACGAAGGGGGTACCATATGCTCGATTCTATGGATGAACAAAAATTAGCCAGGTCAGCAGTACAATGGGCTGACAGCTCTGAAAAATACAGTGATGATGCGCTAGCACACACGATTCTGAATCTCGCCCCAGACGAACAGCGTTTAGCTAGTATATACATGATACAACATCTCCTTATATTATATAAAGGCCAACACTCCGATCCTGGTCCCCTACCTGATATATTGATAGAACTGCTCATGAATAAATGGAGAGGTTTAGGTACTGATCTAATTAAAGTAATCCTAGAATACAGACATAGATATAGTGCCTTTTTGTGTCCAGAACATGATCCAGCTTCTTCCATGGAGAGAAAAACGTATTACATAGACAGACAGAATCCCTTACGCGAAGTACACCCAGTTAGAAATGATGACAATACGTTTAGACGTGTGTTTGTGTACACACCCATAACCAAAATAGAACTATTGGAAATGAAAAAAATAGTGCCCAGCCATGACAAAGATCCAGCAGGTTTTCACCGTGAACTAAAGGACATGTTACTCATGGGTGATTATACCTATCCTGACATTATGAAAATATTGAAAGTATTATTGCCTGCCGGTATTTATGAGAAACTCAAGGAAAAAGAATGGGAGGTGGGAGACCAAAAGATTGATTGGACCGCATTAGAAACTGAAGAAAATAGCAGAACTGCAGGCGTAGGGCTTGGGGACAAAACAAAAGCATTGCCAGGACTATTAGTACAAGTATTGCCACGTTTATTAACTACGAAAAAGGAAGATTGGGGAGCAATCTCAGCTTGTAAACAGAAACCCGATGAAGACACTAGTGATTTTTATTCCCGATTTGAAAAATGTTTTGGTATTAATAGCGGCCTGAAAGCAAATAGTGAGTCATATCCACATCTTTTTGTAACAAAACTAGTCGAGAATTCCCTGCCACAGGTTAAAAACAGAGTATTGAAAGTTGAAAGCACTTGGCAAGCTAACACTCCTTCACAAATGTTACAAATGTTACAGTATCACCAGAATAGAATTAGAGAAGAACAAGAACACGAACAAAGACGTATGAAAGACACGAAAATGAAAATGCTTGTCGCTCAGTCAGTTCCAGCTGCCGGTCATAAAAAGGGTGCGACACAGTCCAGTAACTCAGTGGTTCCCGTTAAAGGGACATGCAACTATTGTAAACAGCCAGGTCATTATATAAACGATTGTGCAGTTCTAAAACATAATATCTCCACGGGTAAAACCAAGGAGAGACCACGTCCGCCTAGACAGGAACAGATCCAACAACAAGTACCTCAGAATATACAGCCTATGCAAGCTGCACAACAGACCGTACCACAACCACAGCCACAGCCTATTGCTGCAACACAAAACACGACCCAACAGATGTACCAGTATGCACAAAATGACTATCCAGAGTATCAGCGTTATACATGAAATAGCCTAGAGAGGGAAGTTGGCTTACCCCTTATTGAGGTTCCTGTAGATCAAGAGGGTCCCTATGTACAGAGTCAAGTATTAGGGAAAGACAGAAAGTTTCTACTTGATACAGGGGCAAGCAGAACAACTATAAGTCACGACGAAGTTCCAGGGGCACCCCTCTCAGGCTCACAAAATATTTCCCTTGGTTTTTCAGGAAAGCCTACTATTAACGAAGTATCGCAACCACTTGCATTTACAGTCGGTCCATTGACACGGACTACAGATCTATTGCTTACGAAATCATGCCCAGAAAACTTGTTAGGTATAAAAACATTGAAAGCTCTAGGAGCTATAATATGTTGTTCTCCGGACGGAGTACGACTATTTTTGCGTGACTTTAAAGGTCACTACGTGTCTAGAGACATGGATCACAGGTTACAGAATCTACCTGCACATTTATGGGCACAAGGCCCCACTGATGTAGGTTGTATGCACATTACACCATATCGAGTCACACTCAAAACAGGAGTGGTACTACCACGAATGCGACAATACAAATTACCGCCAGATGCTGTAGTGGCTTTACTGCAAATCATTGACGAGCTCAGTGCACAAGGAGTGGTTGTAGAAACCGACTCCAATGTATGTAATTCTCCGATTATTCCGATTCTTAAACGAACTGATCCAAAGGCACCCCCAGTATATCGATTAGTTATTGATCTGCGCGAATTGAATAAATGCATTGTACCACAATATCCCGTGGTCCCAGATATCTCTTCATTACTGACAGCTATTGATTCAGAGGCAACGTTCTTTACTGTAATTGACCTCAAGAACGCCTTCTTCAGCGTCCCAATAGATCCGGAAAGCCAATATTTGTTCGGATTCAGTTTAAATGGACGAAGTTTTAAATTCGCACGCGCGCCTCAAGGATTTACAGAAAGTCCTAGCATCTACAGCCAAGCACTGAAAAGACAACTTGACAGTATCCACATGCCTGTTAACACTGCACTGCTTCAGTATGTCGATGATCTGCTGATCACCGCCCGAAGCGAACCCGAATGTGAAAAGGCTTCACTGACGGTTTTACATTTCCTAGCCGACAAGGGGCACAAGGTGTCCCCTTCAAAGCTGCAATTTTGTGCCCAGCAAGTTGTGTACCTAGGGCACTTGCTGTCCAAATGGGGGAGACAGCTCACACCTGACCGCATCCAGTTAATTGTAAACATGCCACCACCCAAGACACAAAAGGAGGTACGGGCCTTCATAGGCCTCACTTCGTACTGCAGGCAGTGGATTCCCCAATATGCATTTTTAGCAAAACCACTCATTCAGTTGACAACCCAGGAGGCAGCGACATCGACTGTCCTCCCTTGGACTCCAGAACATACACAAGCTTTTGAAGACTTAAAGAAAGCTTTATGCCAAGCACCTGTTTTAGCGACACCATGTTACAGTAAGCCTTTTACACTCTTTGTTACAGAACGTGAAGGTACTGCCTTGTCAGTACTCACGCAGGAACAAGCAGGATCATACAAGCCATGTGCTTACTTTTCTAGCACGTTAGATCCCGTAGCTCAAGCTCTTCCTGCGTGTCTGAAATCAGTTGCAGCGACAGCTCTAGCGATTAGACAAAGCGATTCCATAGTACTAGGACATCAATTGACAGTACAAGTACCACACGCAGTAGAGGTTCTCTTGAACCGGACACAAACACAACACTTGACTATAGCAAGACTGACAGGTTACGAACTCACATTGTTTCAGCCACACATAGAAATCAGACGTTGTAGTACATTAAATCCTGCCACACTTTTGCCATTAAGTGGAACAGACCCACTGGCACATGATTGTATTGAAGTCATTACTATTACGACGAAACCCAGACAAGACTTGACAGATGTCCCATTACCAGACCCCGACCTGACACTTTATGTAGATGGTTCATGTATGAGAACAAGTACAGGAAAGTTAGTGGCCGCTTATGCAGTCACGACAGACACCGAAGTCATTGAAACAAATTGTATCGACACATTATCAGCTCAAGCAGCAGAGCTTATTGCTCTGACACAAGCCTGTATTCAAGCCAAGAATAGAAAAGTTAACATATACACAGATTCACGTTATGCTTTCGGAGTCGTACACGACTTCGGAGTCCTTTGGCGAGAGAGAGGTTATTTGACTTCTCACGGTGCCAACATTCAACACGGTCCCCTCATTCAAGCTCTGTTAGATGCAATACATCTGCCTACTTCGATATCTATCATGAAGTGCAAGGCCCATACAAAAGTCACCGATATCATTTCCCAGGGTAACGACCTAGCAGACCGAACAGCTAAGCAAACAGCACAGAATCAGACTCCTGCAACTGACTTGACAAAGACAATAGTTCCGACGCCGACACACTGCATGACAGTTAAGGATCCCGCCCTTGATGTAATTGACATACAGACACATGCTACACCAGAGGAAATAAAGAAATGGACTGACTTAGGAGGGATCCAAACAGATCAGGGATGGATGACGAAGGGAAAATCTATATGGTTTCTCCCCGACTCAATGGTTCAAGTTATCATTAACACAATACATAGTCCAGCACATCTAGGAGAAAAGGCCCTGTTAGACAGTATTCAACACATTTGGTTCAACAAACACTTACGAGCTGCAGCTAAACAGAAAGTCCGAACTTGTATGATTTGTTGTCAGTTCAATCCAGGTAAAGGCGTACCTGTAGAGCAGGGTGGATTTCAACCTCCCGATCACCCTTTTGAAGTCCTCCAGATGGATTATATCCAGATGGAACGATGTCGAGGATTCAAATATGTCCTCGTAGTTGTATGCGCTCTTTCCCGTTGGACAGAGGCGTATCCCGTCTCAGATTACACTGCCCCGACTACTGCCAACAATTAGTTCGTGAATTCTTCCCACGGTATGGTTTGCCCCGTATCGTGTACTCAGATAATGGCCAGCCGTTCTCATCCGAGCTAATGAAACACATTTCACTCCTGTTAGGCTATCAATGGAAATTCCACTGTGTCCGACATCCCGAGGCAGCAGGTCTCGTGGAACGTCATAATCAGACCCTGAAAATACGACTTTCTAAAATCTGTAGAGAGAAAGGTGTCGACTGGATAGTAGCCTTACCGGTTGCACTATTTTACATGAGAATGGTAGCACATTCTCGCACAGGGCTATCCCCGTACGAGGTGGTCTTCGGTAGGCCACCAAATATGTGGGGAACGCCTATACCTCGTAAAATAACTGATGTTGATTGTAATATGCTGACAGATTACCTTGCTTCCTTGATGTCTGCACTACAATCTTGCCGTTCACAGGTAGCTGCAGCCTTTCCCGACAACACCGAGGTAAAGCCCCATGAAGTGGTTCCTGGGGATCTCGTTTTCGTCAGAAACTTCGACAGGAGGAGCCCGTTGGAGCCTCGCTGGCTACAACCAAAGCTGGTTCTTCTAACGACGAGGACAGCAGTGAAGGTCGAGGGTCGCAAGGGTTGGTTACACTCGAATCATATCAAGAAATTTCATGGACTACCATCCGATCTGAACTCTCAGCCCTGCCCCCTTCCAGAGACTGATTCAAAACTCCCCCTGGTTGAAAAGACCGAATCTCAAAACTACAAACTGAAACTAAGGTCTAGCAAGTCAGACAATTCGATTGTTTAAGTCCTCTCCAAGGTGAATCGGTTGAATTAAGTCTTTGACATGTATCCTCTAGACCGAATAAGAGAGAGAAATAGACAGAAACAGCTCAAGAAACATGCATACTGTAAATCACTTCATAGTCACTGTATAGTGACATTGTTGATTATGTTTTTTCTAAGTCTTTTTATTATTGCTGCAAGTATACTGTTACACATGTACTATCCTATTTTCAAGCGTGCTTACAATGTTACTGCCGAACATTCTTTTAGTGAACTACCTCCACATGAGTTGTCCTATAGATTTGCGCTGCGCAACAACACATTCATTAGTATGTTACATCATTCCCATCAGACCAGCAATGCTACAAATTGTTGGATATGTGGCCGACTCCCTCCCTATCAGAAGTACAAAGGAGTTCTGCCTCTCTTTCCGTACCCATTTACACACAATGGTTCCTGTGGAGCATGGTTTAGTTTGATTAACTCTTTAGATTCAAACACCGTAGTTTACCAGAGCAACTGGGTATGGGGAAACATGAACTTAGTTTTGCTTAAAGCCTGTTATCCTAACAAGGAGGGACTTCCCAAAAGAACAGGAACTGACCTAGAAAATGAAGTATATGGATTAGGTAATTTTACACTTAACCTCATGATTCTGAATGTTGAATCTGAAGCTACACTAGTCTTGCCTGCTATGTCAGTATTACCAGTTAAAGGTGAATTCTGTGTAAGAAAGAATGGTTCAGTACACCTGGGTCATAGTAAATGTACTACTGTGATCGAATTCAGTGATAAAGGCAAGTCTACATTTAGAGCTTCCCGTCACTCCTACTTCATCTGTGGCCACACCGCATATATACGCCTACCCCTAGATTGGGATGGTACCTGTTACATTGCATTCCTTCTGCCACCTGTTTTCCTAGCCCCTCCTGATTATCATAGAAATACCAATCTAGTACACCATAGACCCCAGAGAGATATCCCGATTGTTGACTACACCGAAACAGCATGGGAACAATATACAGACTTCAATAAAGGTCTCTTTCCTTACATAGGTGTTGTCTCAAACAGTAAACTGATACGTAGATTAACCAGAACTCTTGAAGCAGTAGTGAATGAAACTACCTCTGCCCTAGGCAACTTAACAGAGGAGCAGTCTGCGATGCGGATTGTTGTTCTTCAAAATCGTCTTGTCCTTGACGTCATCCTAGCAGATAGGGGCGGAGCTTGTAGAGTCATCGGATCAAGTTGCTGTGTTTTCATCCCAGAAAACGCGCCATCCGTATATAAAGCCATAACTCGTCTTCACAAGATTGCAAACCAGATACATCAGAATGCAGGCACCTGGACATGGTCCGGTTGGTTCTGGAGCGTGTTGTCAGCCTGGGGATGGAAAGTCCTATCCTTCCTAGGTATTGGCCTTCTCATAGTATTCAGTTGCTGCCTATGTCTACAATGTGGACCAGCGATTTCCGGCCTGTGTGCCACATCGTGTATTCCACGTTCAAGTTTTCGTTCAAGATCCCGGAAGAAGAAAGAAGAGCAAATGATGTTACATGAACAGATTGATGGATTCCTGAAGATCGATATTTCATGAGGGTCTGTAGGGGACAAGGAGGGAATGAGGAAATATGAATTTTTATGGTCAATTGTGTCCCCTATCTAGACCCCAACGGCTCCATGTACATGCTACAAGTACATGTATGTTCCCTCCACTTCAAGCTATGAAGACGCAAATACAATTGTGTCCAACGTTAATATGTCCTCTTTCATATCTGCCATGAATGGGCCAGATATTCCGTTCCTAAGTATGCCTTGCCACCGTCTTTATATGGTATACTTTTCACGTTTTCCAGCTCTGGCGAGGTAGGCCCTGAATCCTGCCATCGAGCTTTCTCCTGCTTCTGCCTCTGAATGCTCCAGCCTGGACCTGCATCTGTATCCATGAACTTTGTCTTACTTCCTGCGCGGCTAACGGTGCCTAGCCCGGCCTGTTGCCTGCCAAACTGTATTCAGCCTTCAAGTTATCTGCTCCGTTCCCCAAGAAATGCATTCTTGTCTAGTAGCTTAGGTAAACATCCCTCCAGCTGCAGAGCAAACGGCCCGGCCTTACTGTCTCCGTGCAAGTAATTCATGACTCGCGTTACCATGGTAGGCCCATGCCCCCTCGCATCTCATGTAGACACTTAGACGATTGTACACGCACTAGCAGTCAGTATAGAATAGGATCTGTCCGAGAAGACCTTTCCTTCCAGATAATATAGTTCCTTAAACACAAGATATTAGATATGATTTAGGACTAGGTTGTCCTGACACCCCAGACTTCTGTCTCCTCATGTAGGGCTAAATGTCAAGTTCCCTTCACCCTCTAGTTACACGTCAATCACACGTCATGCGGCTGCGCGCGCATCTCTGCCATGTATTTTTGCTGACTTTGCAGGATTCTCTTATGGATCCACCCATTTGTGTCATCATCATAATGACGTTTTTAGTATACGCCTCTATGCACGCCTATTGTAACGCCTTTTCTATTACGTACGTGTATTCTTATCAGCTGTTACGCCTCCTGCATCTGTCTTTACTGTAATGCATTACTATATATGCCATAACCTGTCAATAATGTATTGCTGATCCCTTCCTGAACCTTCGTGGTGACGGAACTCGATTGCCTGGTTCGAACCATCATTCCTTTGTAAGGAATAAATTCCCTATTATACCCTCGAATACCACGGATTCTGCCTCTTATTTTTACTGAGTTATTCGTATTGTATTTTATCGCATAAATTAAGTCCAGGTAATTTAAATTTACCACACTTCTCGCAGTTTGCATCATCTCCATATTTTGCTCGGCAAAGGAGGACCCCGTCTGGTCCGTTCAGCCACAGGACATCAGCTTCCATCGTCTGGTGATCACTCCAGGCTTGAGGGGGAAGGGGAGGGGGTTCCCACTCATACGAGGACTGAACGCCACGCACTTCAACACGTCGCAGTATCATGACCTGAAAAAGAAACAAGCATCACTCTTCTTGCAAGAAACATTTTTTCAAAAACATTCCTGTCTGCATAGCTCTCCGCTGGCTCTGGGGAATTGTCTGCAAATTCTATCTACGCTTTGGCCTCTGAATCCTTGGTATGAGAATGAAACTCTCTTCTTCCCCGCACAGCAAGAAGGGCTGGGGCAGTCCCCTTCCTGACTATTTTTTCACTCACTGCTGAATACGTGCTCCCTTTATCAATTGGCAGAAGCCCAAGGCAGTTTGACTGCTCTGGTAATTTTCCTCTCTCCAACACGCCCGTATTTATGGTCTTTATCTCCTAGGTGCTCAAAATTAAATCATGCATACCAAATCTGAATCGTTTGTCATCACCTCTGTCTCCAAGATTTTAGCCTTTTCATCTGTAAGGAAATGAAATGCTCTGTCATGCACAGCAACTGTAGCTGCGCTTTGCAGTACAATCTGGGGAATCGTATATCTTCATCTCCTCTTCTGGACTTTTATTAGGACCTGAGAAATCACATTGTATTTTTTCCTTTCCCTGTTCATTACAAAAACTAGAAAGAACACACTGCACATTCCTGACTTGACTACATTTCAGTTTCTGAAATAACATTCCTCCCTGTAAAGCAACATGTATTATTAACCAAGATGTCTAAGTTATACCTATGAACAGTGATTGTTAAATCTAAAAAAAATCTGGTCTGTTCATTTTCCTCACGTTCCTCTAAGCTCACATGTTTCACATCTGACACATCCTAGCTGGTCAAAACAAATGGCTTCAGAGCTCGGTACATGTTTTAATTCTCTTTTTATTTCTACTTGTGAAACTTATGCATTTTGCTCACTTTCATTTCCTTCAAACCATGCCTCTCTGTCTGCTCTGGGCCCCCTCCTTCAGAATTTCTCATTTGCTTATCATCAAGGCCAAAGAGTCAGCAACAAACCCTCTCCTTTCTACTCTGTCCTCTCAACCCCTCCCTTTCTTTTGCAGAGGGGAGGAGGGAAACTGCACCGATTTGCAAGCCTACCAAACATTTATCTCAAAGACGCTGTCAATGAGGCACGAACAGTGTATTTCATTTCTTCCCTTGCGCCAGATTTCTACGTGCCACCCACTCCCAGGACACATCTGTGGAATGTCGACTTATCACACCAAGATCATGGCAAGCCAGCCACAGCTTAATCCACAAACTATTTTTTCCCAACTTTAGAAAATAAACTTCTCTTTAGCTAAACACCCACAGTCGAAAGAAACACCCCCACTCAGTAGCTCACATCTTAATTCTCTCTGTCCTCCCTCCTTTTTCTCATAGAAGGGGAAAGTGCATTCCTACATGCACTTTTAAAAACGTGACTTTTTGAACACAAATATACTTAACACGGTTTCAATTTAAATATGCATTTCATTCTACATTTTTCTAATTTTGCACTTTTCCTATGTCAATTTCTGATCAGATCATATTTTTGGCTTCAAACTATTTTTCTCATGTCTCAAATTCACGCTGCAGCTGAACATATTTCTCATGCATTTTATAATAAACACTTGAAAGGGATCCAGCCCTTTCTGCCTAATGTAGCAAATTATTATAGACACTTTTTACAAAACACACCTAAACACACACTCCAATTCTCTCTCAGTCCAGCACAATTAGCTAACACACCATATGAGGTCATTTCTCATCCAAATAAATCAATTGGTATCTGAGAGTCCGCTTTTGATTTCCTAAAAAAACATATTTATTTCCCTTTTAAAAATTTCGAATCCTGTGAGTCACGACGCCAAGATGTAATGAATGTGGCTTCTCACCAAAAAGCCACACCCAACCCCTACACTCCCACCTGGGAGGGAAATATACCACTGCACTTTTACAAAAACACTTGGAACAGCACTTCCTCTTGGCGAGGCAAGAAAACAAACCCAAATATAGGTAAAGTAACACACACACAAATTTATTAATGAACGGTAGGCCAATCAAACACTTTTAAATGAACAAGTAAAATAAAATGTAGGGCCTCTCTCTTTTAGAATAAGGCTTGGGGCTTATTACATAATGCTCTCTAAACAAAGGCTGTCTCGGATGCCAAATGCACTAGTTTCAAATATATGTAGCAAACTTATAATCTAAAGGCATGAATCAATAACTGAGCAAACTATAATCTAAATGGCATGAATCAATAATTATACTGATTAATAAACAAGCAATAACTGATATAAGATAAAATACAATAGATGTCCTGCAAGAGAACAGAAAGACATAGACATATATATATATATATATCCAGTCAAAACGGAGTTCCATTCACGCTCGTGGACCAAAAACACACCAAATTTACCAAAGTAAAGTAACCATAAGGGGGTTTATTAACTCCATAAACCCGCCGTGACGCGTTTCACCCGTAGAACGGGCTTGTTCACACAGCGTTTTTCAAAACAGTAAAGCAGTACATACTTTTTCATGCGTTCATAGACAGAGTTGGCAGACTGTCAAAGTAGTGTTAAGGTTCCGAGTTTAGTGGCACCATCTTGTAGTGTCAAATGCGCATTTGCCAGACTACTGGTGTTTATACAAGGAACATGTCATTGATCATTTACACACCAAATGATTAAAATGAATTAAATCATGTGTTACATCCAACGACAATATAATGCAAATAGTGCCTATTGTACGTTATTGATTTTGCAAGAAAATAAAGTACATTCGTGTTGTTAGCCATCGATAAGTGTCACATCGTAGTTCGTACTAACATGCAGTAATATCTATCAATTCATAGTTAAAGCATTTCTGATTTAATATAAAATAAGCCATACTGAGTCTGATTTGCTTTTTATGTACATTAATAGGCAAAGTGAATGAGAACCTGTTGTAACCAGGTTATTTGTACCGAAGTGCCCCGTTAACCATATCTCATCATTCGTGATCGGATCACAAAACTCATGTCAAGTGACAATACAATGCAAATAGTGCCAATGATCCATGGTTGAGGTTAATCTGAATTAGTGTTTTAAAAGACATATGTGATACTTTGTCATTATCTCAATATTTTTAGCAGGCTTAGTGCTTATGTATTAATCAATTCCGAATTGGCATTTGAATGGCTTGTACAATAATGTATTTTTGTCACAATACTGCCTTTGTACAATAACAGGCATGGTGCCCGAGAATTCAATTGTGCATTTATCATGATCTGGCAAAATTGTATGTCGTGCTTTTCCCCCTATTAGTGATCTACAAAACAAATTGCACACAAAATTAAATGTGAAAATAAAACGATAAAGGTTATCGCAGAGAAACAAATAATATCTCAAACTCTTATCTGTGTCTTGTAGAATGTCTGGAAGATGTATGAAGAAAAGGGTAGGGATAACGTTGTCATAGGATGAGGACATGTTCCCTTCCTTTCCTCCTGTTGAAAGACAAAGAGAGATTTCATGGTCAAAAACCTGTATATGTATGTAGATTATACCAATATTCATCGCATGTTCAAAATGAGATTAAAAGACAGAGTTAAAGTATCAAAAATGAGTTACTAAGACCCCGGGGCTTGGAGGTTCATTCAGTTTGTAAATGAATCGCCATTTCTTCATCCAAGTTATGCCCATTTGGAAATCTAGTGCACATCCCTATAATGTGTCTAGA
Organism: Triturus cristatus; assembly: GCF_964204655.1. Taxonomy (NCBI): domain Eukaryota; kingdom Metazoa; phylum Chordata; class Amphibia; order Caudata; family Salamandridae; genus Triturus; species Triturus cristatus. The sequence goes on along the minus strand of NC_140583.1, from coordinate 1,000,959,281 downwards.
TTCTCGTTGCCTAAGTCTTAGGGTACGATTACCTCCTCTCTTTTTTGATATGACTTGTTCTATACCATAATAGGAGAGTTTAGTGCAATCTGAGAAATGGTGTTTTTCAAAATGTCTGGCGATAGGATATTGTTTATCCTTGTTTGTGATCGCCCTCAGATGCTCCAGGATGCGTTTTTTCACCATGTGTGTCGTACTGCCCACATATCTTAGTTTGCACGGACACTCCAGTACATAGATGACAAAGGTACTATTGCATGTTAAGAATTGATCTATACTGATCATCGTGTTGGTACTGGTGTTCCAAAATTCCTTTGTCATCTGGCTATTGGCACAAGCCTTACAATGGCCGCATGGAAAAAAGCCTTTTAGATTAATGCCTCTGGTGTTCGTGCTTGCTGATACATCACTCTGTACCAACATGTCTCTGAGGTTGCGTCCCCTTCTGTAGGTTATACTGGGCCTGTCTGGTAGTTCCCCTCCTATTATGGGGTCATTTTTAAATATTTTCCAATTTTGTACTATGATTTTGCGTACCTGATCAGAATTGCCATTATAGGTAAGAATCATACGTGTAGTATTAGATTCTTCCTTATCAATAGGTTTTTCAGATGTGATTTCCAGTAGTCTACCTCTCTCGGTCGTGGATATCCTTTCTGTTGCCCTTTTGAGTACCCAAGGAGGGTAACCTCTCTCTCTCTCTGAACCTCTTAATCATCACAGTTTCTTCCTTTTGATAGTCATTCAGAGTGCTACAGTTTCTTCTTGCCCTGAGCAGTTCACCATAGGGTATGCTCCATTTGAGATTATCCGGGTGACTGCTCAGGGCATGAAGAAGGGTGTTACCTGCAGTGATTTTGCGGTGAAGTATGGTCTGGATTCTGTTATCAACTATCAGTACTTTGGTGTCTAAATAGTCTACCTCATTTCTACTGATTGTGCTGGTAAAAGTGAGATTTTTGTCATTCTGGTTCAGGGAATCAATGAAATAAAGAAGATCATCTTCTTCTCCCTGCCAGATGACAAAAATGTCGTCGATATACCTCAGCCATAACTTCACTTTCATGAGAGTATCATGAAGGTTGGCATTGTGATTGTTATCCTCTTCCCTTGCTCCCATGAAAAGATTTGCGAAACTGGGCGCAAAACATGTGCCCATCGCGGTTCCCAGTTCTTGTTTATATATGTTGTCATTAAATAGGAAAAAATTGTTGTTCAGGCAGAATCTCATCATATCCAGAATCATGTTGGTATGTCCCAAAAACCTGATATTTCTCCGTTTGAGGAACCGTGCACATGCCTGTATTCCCTGTTCATGATCGATTACTGTATATAGTGAATTTACATCTAAAGTCACCAATATACAGTTCTCCATCCATACAAAGTTGTCAATTTTACTTAGAAAATCCTTCGTGTCTCTTACATATGAGGGTAACATGAATACGAAATCCCTTAAGTAATGATCCACATATCGCGAGATATTCTCTAAAACACATCCTCTGGAAGAGATTATGGGCCTACCCGGAGGATTTTCTCTATTCTTATGTATCTTGGGTAAAAGGTACATCACTGGCAGAGTGGGGTTATCTTTTTTGAGAAAACAAAACTCTTCCCATTCAATCAACCCTTTGTCCTTCCATTCGTTCAATTTCTCCCAGATGTTTGATACTTTTGTTGTATTCTGTTCTAGTTGAATGTGTGTATGTAATGTTGTCATTGAGTTGGCGTGTGGCTTCATTTATATACATTTCTTTTGTCATAATTACAATGTTCCCCCCTTTGTCAGTGGGTCTTACAATGATATTTTCATTTGTAGCGAGCTCTTTCATCGCCAACCTTTGGGCATTCGTTAAATTATACTTGAAGTTTTTCATTTTCTTAGACCAATTACTTTGTCTATATTTGAGTAAATCGTTGCCCACCAGTTCCTGAAAAGTATCAATGTTATCGTGGTTCATCTTGGGTAAGAAGGTGGATTTTGGTTTGAATTGGCTGCAAGCAGCTTTGTCATGTCTGATTTCTAGTTCTTCCAAAATAAGTAAGGAGTCTGCGCTTAACAAGGTGCCATCTGGATTGTTCTGTAGTTCATGAAGAGTGACCATCGCGTCAATATCTCCAATGGTGAGATCTTCCTCATAAACAGAACGTTCCAGAGGTGGATGATCTCTGTTTTGTATGGGTTTTAATTTATGCCATTTCTTTAGTTTTAGATTTCTACAAAATTTAAAAACATCTATCTTGCTGTCCACATAGTTCATGGGAACTGCTGGGCAGAAAGATACTCCTAAGCATAGTGTACGTTTGTCCTTGTTGCTCATTGTTATGGGCGTAAGATTAACTATTGTATGGTTTACCATTTCATCTTCCATCAATAGTTCTTCTTGGAGCGTGTTTGTCTTCTTCCCATGTACTCCGTCGCATTGTCTTTCTTGTTTCCTCTGTTTGTCCCTCTTCCGCCTCTTCCTCTGGTACCTCTTCCTCTCCCTCTCCCTCTCTACCTCGACATGGGGGAGTCCTCTCTTTGATTTGATCTGGATGTTGATCTTGTTGTTTCCCGGCTCTTTTTCATTAGCCGGTACTCGTCTAAAAAAGTTGTTTTGGGGCGTGTTGCATTGTCCCCTCCTGAATACGAGCTTTCAGATGATGGAGTTGTAGCCGCGGGAAACGGGTTTGTGTCGCTAGTATATATCACTTCCTCTTCCAGTTGTTCCTGTGGATCTGTTGGCTTGGGCTTTGTCATTGTGTTATTGGTATTATATAGATGATCGTACTTCTTGCTGTATGTCAGGATCCTGCCGGATTCGTAGTCACCACAATCTCTGTGTAGTTTGCGTTGTTTGCGTCTTTTAATGTCATCCTCCATTGATTTGAGACGTTTTTTCATTTCCTCTAGGTACTTGATGATAAGTTCTTGTTCAGCATGAGTATTAAGGTTGTCCCTTATCTCTTTGATTTCTTTTTTTATATTTTCCCGGTCCGACCAGGCATACTTGACCAGAATGGCTAGCATATATATATATAAGGCAAGACTGACTTGCGAGGCCCACTGGAGGGCATTTATTGGTGAAATGTGTGCAGCGCAAGTCTGTGACTGTTTGGTTTCCCTCGGATGAAGGAGCAGGAGCTCCGAAACGCGTAAGGGATGATACTATCAGAATGAGAAAGCTGGTTTGAAAATTAAATGTTCGGATGAACTTACCTCCGTGGAGTGCGTCTTCAATGCTTCAGGGCACCCTTTGTTGTATATATATATATATATTTTTTTTTTAATTTTTTTTTTTCACAAAAAAACTATAGGTTTCAGGCACGTTATAGTTAGACATTTCACTTGTATAAAACCATAGAAATTTAGTTTAAGACGCTGTCATGTGAGCAAGGCTCTGAGGAGCCGAAACGTTATGGCCGTTGCTCTGGGCAAATAAAATTGATTTTGCACTACAACTTGGTTCGTGTACCTACTTTGTGAGCGTCCGGAGGATTACCGAGGCTGGCGAATGCGGTAACCAGGATATATTTGGTCGTATTTGGTTTCACTCGACCTTCACACGGAACCCTCTCTGCTAATTGGTCAGAGTCGGAAGTGAAACTGTTTCCAGGTTTTACCCGGATGTACCTACTCCCGGAAGGAAGAGTTGGCGCCTGACCCCCCTGATACCACACGGGCAGTTTTGTGGACATGGACTGCAACTGAGAAGGTGCTCCCTAGCCGTATTCGGACGACGCGACGCGGGAAGTACCGGAAACTTCATCAAAGACTTACAAAGGTATCGAGGGGTGGAGAGTACAAGTGATGCGTTGGGGTGGTTACGGATAAAGTACTAAAAATCGTGTGACCCCCTATACACAAAATAATTAAGCCTGAAATTGAGCATGACGGCGGACAGCGTGCGTGAACGTGAGGCTGCAGCACTGTCTATGTTTTCTGACAGCCTTCCGTTGCCTACAACTATCCGTAGTAATCACACCACGGATTTGGTTTTACACGACAATTCATTGAAAGAGAAATTCAGAATTTTAGAAAAGAAACTACGGAGCGAGCAGAGTAAATGGTGGGAGTCCAAATCTCTCCAACGCTATATTGATGTAAATAGAATCCCCCGAGGGCTGCGTATTCTGACGGCTCCGAGCTATGAAAATCCTAACCCTGAGCTAATGCGTGAATGGGCAGAAACGAATTTAGAATCCTCATGTAAATTGGTATTGATTCTGATCAAGTATTCTGATATTGATAGAACACTGCTATTAAAAGAAATAGAAGAAATCAATGAGGAATTGGATAAAATTGAAAATAACGACGAAAAAACCAGATTAACAAACGAAATGACTGCCAGGCTCAAAAAAGAGGAAGCTAAAATTATGGAGAGAAAGACTTAAGTTTCAACGGGACCGTAATGATTATCAACTAGGGCAAATATTTACATTTGCCAAGAAATATGATTCATTACGTGTCCCAAAAGCCAAGGTGGTACCTCCAAACAGGGGCCCCAGCAAAAACACTTACGTGAATGATACCTCTCACTCAGAATTGAGTTCAGCAGGTGGCAGTGACTCTGAGTCTGAGATACGGAACAGTTTGGCAGCGGGATTGTTCCCTAAACCAACCCCAGCGGAAGAAATGAATTTTTTTATGTGTAGAGAGGAGACAAACGCTACGTCCGAGACCAGTCACAATGAGTCACGACGCAGACGCTCAAACTACAAATGTAGGCAGAGGCGGAGGGCGAGGAAGAGGGGCCTCAAATCAAAACAGGAAGAGGATATTGGGCGAAGAAGTAAGTCCTGATGACACCAAAACAATAATTAATTTGACTCCATTAGTTCTCACGGAGGATGATAAGAGGATCCTCTCTTTAGGTCTCTCGTTCGCACCCCTGAACAACTTTGACTATGCTGCCACACGTCTTGATATATACAAAACAGTGCGCAAACTTAAACTCAAAAAAACTTATGCACTTAAAAAAACAACAAACAAGACAATCCTAGCAGTACACCTGAAATATCTCTCTTGGATGCTATACAGGAATTATGGGACACTGAGGGAACGGGTAATCCCAGTAATCCTAACTGCCAAGATGGTTCTGATCCATTGATTCCTGCAACACCATTCAGACCCAAGTCTACATATAATCCTATTATGCCCCGTGATGCTCTCGATATTTTCAATGAGAACGTGATAGCTGATGTGAAAATGCTACACAAGGAGACTCAGAAAAAACAACGTTGGTATAACCGACAAACTCAGCAATACGAACAGCTCATTTCGAAACTGAAGCGTAACAAAAACATCATTGTTCCCCAAAGTGATAAAGGCGGAAACATTGTACTGTTGACTAAAGAACAATATGATCAAGAAGCCTTTTCACAATTGAATGACAGAGACTGCTCTGCTCGTACAACTGCAGCAGCTATCCAAGCATCAAATAATGAAATCCATTGCAAATTGGCTGGTTGGAAGAGACATAAATTAATTTCTGAGGCCGAATATGGTTTTTTGAAGATGGATAATCCGGTCATTCCCACCCTATATTTTATCCCGAAGGTACATAAGGACTACAACAGGCCTCCAGGCAGACCAATTATCTCTGCCCGCAATGGGATGTATGAGAAAACATCACAGTACATTGACTTTTTTTTACAGGACTTTGTCAAATCCTAGACTCTTATGTACAAAATACAGGGGATTTTTTGCGTAAAATTAGCAATATCAAATGGGAAACTGGTTACTGGATGTTGGCACTGGATGTGACGTCATTATACTCTAGTATCAGGCATGGTGACGGCATCCAGGCCACGAAGTATTATCTTTCACTTAAACCAGTACAGTTCAGAGATCATAACGAGATGCTAATTGAGATGTTGGAATACTGCCTTCTCAACAATAATTTTATGTACAACAATCTCTTGTATCGACAGCTGAGAGGCGTAGCTATGGGAGCTAGTTTTTCCCCTAGCTACGCCTGTCTTCATATGGGCTTTTGGGAGGAGAAGGTACTTAAGAATGATCATGCTAAATACCTAAAAGAGAATGTAGTTGTCTGGTTGCGTTTTATTGACTACCTATTTGTGATATGGAACGGCACATTGGATGAGGCAACTAATTTTATTGATGTTTTAAATGTAAATAATCTTAATCTTCATTTTACAGCATCATGTAGCCAAACTACTGTCACATTTTTAGATACAGAAGTCTATATACATGCAGGCAACATTGAGACTAGACTATACCATAAACTGACTGCTGGTAATTCTACACTGCATGCAACCAGCGCTCATCCTCCCCATCTCATTAGAAGCATACCCTATGGGGAAATGCTGCGTCTCAAGAGAGTGTGTAGCAATGATATCAATTTAAAAATAGCACAGACCTTGAGCAAACAGAGGTTCAGGGAAAGAGGTTATTCTACTAAAATTATTGATGGTGCTATTACAAGAACAAACAACCTCAATTGAGAACAACTACTACAGCCTACCACCAATGTAGCTAGGGTCGCAGCAACACAGGATAACGCAGTGAGAAATGTTAAAAATCCCCTCGATGCCTTTAGAATTATCATGGGCTACAGTCGACAACAGGCTGATCTTCGCAAAATTATCAATAGGAATTGGCCTATTGTACGGAGTGACCCCATCATCGGCCCTTTGCTTCCTCAGCGTGCTTTGATAACTTACAGCAGGGCCCCCACTATGAGAGATGCCTTGGTTAATACAAACCCAGAGATGATAGAAAAAACTTCTTGGTTGCAACTCAATAGTGGTTTTCATAAATGCAAGACCTGTAACGCATGTGCCCATGGTACTAACACTAAAACATTTATGGACCCCTTTAGCAACAGACAACACAAAATCAGTAAATTGTTGACATGCAAAACCGAATATGCGGTCTACGTCCTCACCTGTCCTTGCAATCTCAGTTATGTAGGCAGCACGAAATTAGCTGTACATAAGCGTATACTGCAACATTTACGTGCAATCTCCAATCAGGATAACACCTACCCTGTTGCCAGACACTTCAGAGAAGCCCACAAAAGTGACATCAGGGGACTTAGATATTATGTCATTGACACCATTGTGCCCAGCAGGAGGGGTGGGGACAGAGAGTCTAGCCTGCGTAGACTGGAGACACGCTATATTTTACAACTGAATATTAAGTCCCCATCTGGTCTTAATATAACAGAGGACCTACACACGTGTCTGGGCTAATTGTATGTCCATAATACTGTATATGTTAAATTACGTGAAGAACAGCTATATGAGGACCATGTTTGTACTCCATATAAGATTTTATCTAAAGTTTTGTAAATAGGGAATAGGAGCAGATGTATATATAGCAATTTATATTCTTTTAGACATTGGTCTTAATCTATTTAATCTTCTCTTTTATGGTTATTTATTTGTTATTTATTATACTATTTATTACAGATAAATTGTACTGTATGTAAGAAGTTTGCACATTTGCACATCTGTATCCGCCCTTACACTCTTGACTAGTTCTTGGGGTATATTGTGACGACTCCGACTTTAGCAGCCTAGTAACATACCATATTTAACACCATTATGAGGATTAGTGACCCCCTACCTAGCTCTGACTCCTGAAACTTTATTGAATTTATGAATATGAATGAAATGATATTGTTTTTAAGTTATTTAGATTCTAAGTGATGCACTAGAATATAAGATTTTCTAGATAATGCATATTTCTGATATTGCTTGTTTTTTTAATCATCAATGCAAGCACTAGCACACTTTAAAACTGCACGGTAACTCTGTCTCATCAAATAAGGGGAGGACTATTTTTTACCACTAGTCATTGAGATCATGCTATATATATGGCCATATTGATGGTAGCATTATTAACCAGCAGGAACCTGTGGTTATACATATTGTTATGTTTATAATTACTCTATGTTGATTGAATGGGCATTTACGCCATTATTGCATTTCAGTATTGCACATGTTACAACAATGTGAAATGTACTATGTGGGGCCATCTATTTATTTATGTGGTCCAACTTCATTTGGTGTGATAGTATTTCTTCAGTGGAATGAAGTCCCCCCCACGTGATGTTATTGGTAATCTGCACTGGCACTTTAAAAATCCAGCACTTTGTTTAAGACGCTATCATGTGAGCAAGGCTCTGAGGAGCCGAAACGTTATGGCCGTCGCTCTGGGCAAATAAAATTGATTTTGCACTACAACTTGGTTCGTGTACCTACTTTGTGAGCGTCCGAAGGATTACCGAGGCTGGCGAATGCGGTAACCAGGATATATATATATATATATTTATTTTTTCACAAAAAAACTATAGGTTTCAGGCACGTTATAGTTAGAAATTAGCATAAAAAACCCCACAGAAATTCACTGAAAAAACCATAGGTTTCAGGAACGTTATAGTTAGACATTTCACTTGTATAAAACCATAGAAATTCCGGCGTTATAGTTAGTTCAGCTAACTATAACTCGCGCCCCCTCAATGCACTGCTGATGAGGTCACATATTACATCATTCATGACATGGTCAGTGACATCACTGATGACATCACTGATTACATGTGAAATGACATCACTGATGACATCATCCAGTGACTGTGTGTTTCTGTAAAGTTTAAATTTGTTTTATATATATGCCAAGCTGTATTGAAGAATGAGTGGGTCGTTCTGTAAGCTGCTGCATGGGTTGGTTAGTAGTTGCATGAGTGTCTATATGGGTTATTGATTGCTTGCCTGAGTATTTGTATGGCTGCCTGAGTGTGTGTGTGGGTTGGTGGGAGGTGTGTGACTGTGCATAGATGTGTGAGTGGTTAATTCCCTGGGTGTATGGGTTCAAGAGTGCATGTGGAAACAGCTGTATGGGTGGGTGAGTGTGTGTATAAGTGTGTTGGTGAGTGAATGGATGTCTCAGTGGTACATGTGCTAGTAACTACATATGTAAAAGGCAGTATATGTGAGTAATGTGTATAAATAACTGTATGTGAGAGTCAGTAATTGTGAGAGTGGCTGCACAGATGAGTGTGTATTTGTATCAGTGAGTCTATAACAGTAATTATGTGTTAGTATCTGTATGAATAAGTGAGGTGGTGTCTGTATAACTGTAAAGGTGAGTAAATGGAAGTATGATTGATTCTTTGCATGACTTACAAAGGTGTGTGAGTGACTATAGGTGTATGAGTGCATATGATAAAGTTATAATGATGAGTGACTTCATGTGTGAGTAACTGTATGGGTGAAAGAGTGGATGTGTGTGTAGACCTAGGAATCAGTCAGTGCATATTTAGTAACTGGTATTGATGTGTCTATTTTTTCGAAAATGGTAGTCTGTATTTTAGAGTGGGTGTATCAAAGGTTATATTCAGGTGTGAGGAGGTGCATCAGATTTTCACGTGAATAATGTCATCAGTGATGTCATCAGTGATGTCATTTGACAGGTCATCAGTGATGTCACAGACCATGTCATGAATGATGTAATATGTGACGTCATCAGCAATGCATTACGGGGGCGTGAGTTATAGTTAGCTGAACTAACTATAACGCCGGTTTTTCTATGGTTTTATACAAGTGAAATGTCTAACTAACTATAACGTTCCTGAAACCTATGTTTTTTCAATGAATTTCTATGGTTTTTTAAATGCTAATTTCTAGCTAGAACGTGCCTGAAACCTATGGTTTTTTCAGTGAATTTCAAAGGTTTTTAAATGAAAATGTGTAAGTCTAATGTACCTCAATCCTATGTTTTTTTTATTTTCTATACATATATATATATATATATATTTTTTTTTAAATTGTAGATAATTTTTAGTTAGGAAAACTATAGTCAATCTTTTTTTAAAATAAGTATTACACAGAAGTCGCGCACCCTTCGCGCACCATAGACGATGGCTGCGCGCATTCTGGCGTAATTTGTAAAGTATGAATTATCTTTAAATCAATTATAAATACAAGTTTTCCTTTAAGTGTTTGTCTAAATTTATTAATAAAAGTATTTTTAAAGTATTATTTTCAATAAAATTGACGAAAGATTATTCGATTATTAATGGATTCGGAGGTTAGGAGGGATGGCCATTTTGCTTGTTCTGTTTTGCAAGATTTTTTGGTCTAGTCAGGTGGACACCGTCATATGGGTGAGGTACGGCTTGGGGATTCTATTAAAAAGGTGAGGAATCCACAGGCAGAAGTATCCATCAGAAGAGCAAGTTACTTACCTTCGGTAATGCTTTTTCTGGTGGACACAGCATGTGACTGTGGATTCCTCACTGTCCCACCCACCTCCCCGTTGTCCACCTGTTTCTACCAAAAAGATGCTTTTACTGTTTGGCAGGAATGTTTTTAATATGTCTTAATCATGCGTATGTTTTAATAGTGAGAAATGCTTGATCTGTTGCTATTTCTTTATGCCTTTATTGGTTATGCATTTGTATAGCTGTGCTATTATGACATCCTCGTCGACGTGGGAGATCTAGGAAAAAATTTCCGTGGAATACTGGTGCAGGGGATATTCACCTAAGTGTTCAGGCTAGTCCTTTGGGAGCAACTGTTTATGTTGCCACTCCAGAAACTGAAACCAGTGATCCGAGGGCAGAGGCCCTGCAGATGGCACACGAGGTGTGGTGCCCAGTCGTGTGCACCGGTGAGGCATCGAAGTGACAAGCACCACAACCCACAAAAAAGGTAACAAGGGCACTGAATAACACAGGATCTTCTCTTTGTATCTGGCAGCAACAACGAGGTTAAAATGCCCTAGTTCCAAAATGTAGAATTAGTGCTACAACGGTCTTCAAGAGGACTTGCGATGCCGCTTCTGCCTCCCATACCCTGGAGGCGGCACATGGGTCACGCGGTACGGTCATACTGCGGTGGGATGCACACTCGTTGACCTCTCATGGCAGTGCCCCACATTTCAGGGAGGACGCTTTCCATTAGCTGTGTTTTCTGATGACGTGTCGCGCCGGCCCCGTCCAACTACAGAGCTCCTTTAGATCCAAACAGAATCTTCCACTCTCCCACGGAAAGTGAAACCAGGCCACGTGGACACTTTCACAATACAACAGCCGGGAATGCACTTTTCGGTAAAGAAACCACATTCCTTCCTCCTAATTTATCAAATAAACAACTCACTTTAGAACAGGGGCCAGCTTCAATCGGTAAACAGCAGTTACAACTACTTTTTTACTTCACAATACCATTACAACGCATGCATTATCACGCATGCGTTGTACATCGCAAAGTCATTACTACGTAATTTTTTAGAACGCATGGTCATTTACCATGCATGCCTTTACAACGAATTTAATTGTAAAGGTATGTATGGTAAATGACCATGCGTTCTAACAAACATGTAGAAGATCCACGTCGTTGTAAGGAAACAGAGGCTTTTCCGTTTCCTCACAACGATGTGCACCACCCCTCAGAGACGACGTGAAGCAGAAACCACGTGGAGAGAGAAACCATGAGGAGTGAGAGGTAATGGGGATTGGGCATGGGTTGGGGGTTTCTTTTCTAAGGGTTTAGGGTAGTGCAGTGGTCTTTGGGTAGTGTAGGGATCATGCAGGGGGTAGACTTAGGGTTTAGGGTAGTGCAGTTGTGTTTGGGTAGTGTAGGGGGTCATGCTGGGGTAGTGTTTAGGGTTTAGGGTAGTGCAGTAGTGTAGGGGTAGTGTAGGGGTTTGTGCTGGGGTAGTGGTTTAGGGTAGTGCAGTGGTGTTTGGGTAGTGTAGGGGGTCATGCTGGGGGTAGTGTTTTAGGGTTTAGGGTAGTGCAGTGATGTTTGGGTAGTGTATGGAGTAATGTTTTAGGGTTTAGGGTAGTGCAGTTGTGTTTGGGTAGTGTAGGGGGTCATGCTGGGGTAGGGTTTAGGGTAGTGCAGTAGTGTAGGGGGTCGAGCTGGGGGTAGTGGTTTAGGGTAGTGCAGTGGTGTATGGGTAGTGTAGGGGGTCGTGCTGGGATAGTGGTTTAGGGTAGTGCAGTGGTGTTTGTGTAGTGTAGAGGGTCGTGCTGGGGTAGTGTTTTAGGGTTGTGCAGTGGTGTTTGTGTAGTGTAGAGGGTCGTGCTGGGGTAGTGGTTTAGGGTAGTGCAGTGGTGTTTGGGTAGTGTAGGGAGTCGTGTTTCAGGGTTTAGGGTAGTGCAGTGGTGTTTGGGTAGTGAAGGGGGTCGTGCTGGGGGTTGTGTTTTAGACTTTAGGGTAGTACAGTGGTGTTTGTGTAGTGTAGGGGGCCATGCTGGGGGCAGTTTTTTAGGGTTTAAGGTAGTGCATTGGTGTTTATGTAGTGTAGGGGGTCGTGCTGGTGGTAGTGTTTTAGGGTTTGGGGTAGTGCAGTGGTGTTTGTGTAGTGTAGGGGATTGTGCTGGGGGTAGATGTAAGGTTTAGGGTAGTGCAGTGGTGTTTGGGTAGTGTAGGGAGTCGTGCTGGTGGTAGTCTTTCAGGATTTAGGGTAGTGCCGTTATGTATGGGTAGTGTAGGGTGTCGTGCTGGGGGTAGTGTTTTAGGGTAGTGCAGTGGTGCTTATGTAGTGTAGAGGGTCGTGCCGGGGTAGTGCAGTGGTGTTTGGGTAGTATAGGGGGTCGTGCTGGGGGTAGTGTTTTAGGGTTTACGGCAGTGCAGTGGTGTCGGTGTAGTGTAGGGGGTCATGCTGGGGGTAGTGTTTCAGGGTTTAGGGGAGTGCAGTGGTGTTTGGGTAGTATAGGGGGTCGTGCTGGGGGTAGTGTTTTAGGGTTTACGGCAGTGCAGTGGTGTCTGTGTAGTGTAGGGGGTCATGCTGGGGGTAGTGTTTCAGGGCTTAGGGTAGTGCAGTGGTGTTTGGGTAGTGTAGGGGTTTGTGCGGGGGTAGATTTAGGGTTTAGGGTAGTGCAGTGGTGTTCGGGTAGTATAGGGGGTCATGCTGGGGGTAGTGTTTTAGGGTTTAGGGTACTGCAGTGGTGTTTGTATAGTGTAATGGGTCATGCTGGGAGAAGTGTCTTAGGGTTTAGGGTAGCACAGTGGTCTTTGGGTAGTGTAGGGGCCCGTGCTAGGGTAGGTTTAGGGTAGCGTGTTACTGGCAAGCTTGAGGTCGCTGGGCATCTGCGACTCAGCTCTCGATTGGCTTATTTCTTTCCTTGACAATCGGACTTTCCAAGTGCCCGACCCCCACTGAGAGCTCCGATAGCCTTACTTCACCTTACGGGGTACCTCAGGGCTCCATTCTTAGTCCTCTTCTTTTCAATCTGTACGTCGGACCTTTGGCGGTTGTTGCCGCAGAGGCCAGACTGTCCCTATTCTCCTATGCGGACGACTCTCAGATTATATTTTCATTGTCTGTAGAGAGTGAACCTCCCTCCTCTAGGTGGGCTTGAGCAAGATTGCCTCATGGATGCAGGCTAATTATCTTAAACTCAATGGTGAGAAGACTGAGTTCTTGGTCTTAGGAAAAAACAAGGACCTTTGGGGGCCCCAACATTGGCCTGCTGTGATGGGGGCACTTCCTCAGCCCTCTTTACAAGTCCGTAATTTAGGTGTCATCATTGATGATTCACTGACTATGCAACATCAAGCTGTTGAAGTTGCAGATACATGCTTTACCATCTTAAAATGGCTAAAAAAGATCATTTGGATGTTGCCGGAACCTGCCCAGAGAACAGTAGTCCAGGCGCTTGTCACCTCTTGACTAGACAACGGAAATGTTCCTTATCTGGGGGCCAACAAGGTGGTGAATCGCAGGCTAGAGTTGGTCCAGAACTCGGCTGCTAGACTTCTTCGCCGGATTCCTAGAGCTATTTCGGTTTCCGGCAACCTGCGGGACCGGCACTGGCTCAGGGTGGAGAACCATATTTAGTTCAAAGCCCTGAGCTATATGTTTAAAATCAAAACAGGCGTGGCCCCTTAGTATTTGCAGTCCCTGGTGAGCCCCTATATGCCTTCTCGCTGTCTCCGCTCATCTACTCAGGGTAAATGTACTGTACCTAGGGTCAAACTATCTCAGATGGGTGGTCGATTGGTTCGCATATCTTGGTCCCTCCCTATGGAATTCTCTGCCCACTTCGATTCGTAATGAAACGGTGTTTGTCCAATTTCGTAAGTCCTTAAAAATGAGGCTTTTTAACAAATAATCCTTCAGTGAATGCTTATTCCTTGGTCTGGCTGGTGCAGGGAAACCCTTTTTGAGTAGCTGTTGTGCCTTACAAACTTAATTACAATACAACACACTTCTTTTAGATCCAAAGGGGATAATTCACATGCAATAGTCATTTACTGTCAAAAGATTAAACATTAAAAAATCACCATTACTGGCCATCTGGAGAAAATTCGACAAGTCCGGGATTATCGTTTTTCAACAGAAAATTGATTTTTGGGACTGTAAAAAAACAGGATTCATAATGTCAATTGGATCGTACCTCATGTTGAATAATCACTTTTTAAAGCCTCACTGTGACCAAAATTGCAATTTTTTACACTTTTCCTTCTCCTCGGAATCCTCTATTTTGACCAATTTCGGGCAGGAAAATGGCTCTAAACACACTTCTTTTAGTTCCAAAAGTGATATTTCACATACAATAGTCATTTACAGTCAAAAGATTAAACACTAAAAAAATCACTATTACTGACCATCTGGGGAAATTTCGACATGTGTCATTGTCATTGTTTTTTATCAGAACATTTATTTTTGGGACTGTAAAAAAACATGATTCAAAATGTTAATTAGCTTGTGCCTCATGTTGAATAACCACTTTTCAAAGCATCACAGTGACAAAAATTGCAGTTTTTACAGATGTTTCCCTCTACTCTGAATCTTTTATTTTGACCGAGAATAAGCAGGAAAATGACTCCAAACACACTTCTTTTAGTTCCAAAAGTGATAATTCACATGCAGTAGTCATTTACAGTCAAAAGATGAAACATTAAAAAATCACCATTACTGACCATCTGCAGAAAGTTCGACATCTCCGGGGTCATTGTTTTTCAGCAGAAAACTGCTTTTTGGGACTATAAAAAAAACGATTCAAAATGTCAATTAACTCATGCCTCATGTTGAATAACCACTTTTTAAAGCCTCACAGTGAGCAAAATTGAACTTTTACAGATCTTTCCCCCTACTTGGAATCTTCTATTTTGTCCAATTAGGGGCAGGAAAATGACTCGGAACACACTTCTTATAGTTCCAAAAGTGATAATTCACATGCAATAGTCATTTACAGTCAAAAAATTCAACATTAAAAAATTACCATTTCTTACCATCTGGAGAAAATTCGACCAGTCAGGGGTCGTTTTTCATCGGAAAAATGATTATTGGGAGTGTAAGAAAAAGATTCAAAATATCAATTGGATCGTGCCTCATGTTGAATAACCACTTTTTAAAGCCTCAAAGTGACCAAAATTGCCATTTGTACAGATGTTTCATCCTACTCTGAAGCTGATATTTTGACCGATTATGGGCAGGAAAATGACTCCAAACACACTTCTTATAGTTCCAAAAGTGATAATTTACATGCTAGAGTCATTTACAAGCAAAAGATGAAACATTAAAAAATCACTATTGCTGACCATTTTGGAGAAAGTTCGAAATGTCCGGGGTCATTGTTTTTCAGCAAAAAACTGCTTTTTGGGACTGTAAAAAAACGATTTAAAATGTCAATTGGATCGAGCCTCATGTTGAAGAACCACTTTTTAAAGCCTCAAAGTGAGCAAAATTGCCGTTTTTACAGCTGTTTCCCCCTACTAGGAAGCTTTTATTTTAACCGATTATGGGTAGGAAACTGACTCCAAACACACTTATTTTAGTTCCAAAAGTGATAATTCACATGCAATAGTCATTTACAGTCAAAAGATTAAACATTAAAAAATCACTATTGCTTACCATCTGGAGAAAGTTCGACGGGTCCGGGGTCATCGTTTTTCTGCAGAAAACAGATTTTTGGGACTGTGTAAAAAATTATTCAAAATGTCAAATGGATCGTGCCTCATGTTGAATAACCACTTTTTAAAGCCTCACATTGACCAAAATTACCAGACGTTTCCCCCTACTAGGAAGCTTCTATTTTGACCGATAATCGGCAGGAAAATGACTCGAAACACACTTCTTTTGCTTCCAAAAGTGATAATTCATATGCAATAGTCATATACAGTCAAATGATTAAACATTAAGAAATCACCATTACTGACCATCTGGAAGAAGTTCGACACGTCCGGGGTCGTTTTTCGGCAGAAAACTGATTTTTGGGACTGTACAAAAAATTATTCAAAATGTCAATTAGCTTGTCCCTCATGTTGAATAATCACTTTTTAAAGCCTCACAGTGACCAAAATTGCCATTTTTACAGATGTTTCATCCTGCTCTGAAGCTTCTATTTTGAACAATTATGGGCAGGAAAATGACTCCAAACACACTTCTTTTAGTTCCAAACGTGATAATTCACATGCTACAGGCATTTACAAAAAAAAGATTAAGCATTAAAAAAATCACTATTGCTGGCTATCTGGAGAAAGTTCGACATGTCCGAGGTCATCGTTTTTTTCAGCAGAAAACTAATTTTTGGGCCTGTACAAAAAAATGATTAAAAATGTCAATTGGATCGTGCCTCATGTTGAATAATAACTTTTTAAAGCCTCACAGGGACCAAAATTGCCAGTTTTCTAGTTGTTTCCCCCTACTCTGAAGCTTCTATTTTGACTAATTATGTGCAGGAAAATGAGTCCAAATACACTTCTTTTAGTTCCAAAAGTGATAATTCACATGCTACAGGCATTTACAAAAAAAAGATTAAACATTAAAAAATCACTATTGCTGACCATCTGGAGAAAGTTCGACATGTCCAGGGTCATCGTTTTTCATCAGAAAATTGATTTTTGGGACTGTACAAAAAATGATTCAAAATGTCAATTAGCTCATGCCTCATGTTAAATAACTACTTTTTAAAGCCTCACAGTGACCAAAATTGCCATTTTTACAGATGTTTCCCTTTACTAGGAAGCTTCTATTTTGACCGATTATCGGCAAGAAAATGACTCGAAACACACTTTTTAGTTCTAAAGGTGATAATTCACATGCAATAGTCATTTACAGTCAAAAGGTTCAACATTAGGTTCAACATTAAAAAAATCACCATGACTGACCATCTGTAGAAAGTTCGACAGGTCCGGGGTAGTTTTTCATCGTAAAAAATGATTATTGGAACTGTAACAAAGAGATTCAAAATATCAACTGGATCATGCCTCATGTTGAATACCCACTTTTTAAAGCCTCACAGTGACCGAAATTGCCATTTTGACAGATGTTTCCCCCTACTCTGAAGCTTCTATTTTGACCAATTATGGGCAGCGAAATGACTCCAAACACACTTCTTTTAGTTCCAAAAGTGATAATTCACATGCTAGAGGCATTTACAAAAAAAAGATTAAACATTAAAAAATCACTATTACTGACCATTTGGAGAAAGTTCGACATGTCCAGAGTCATCGTTTTTCATCAGAAAATTGATTTTTGGGACTGTACAAAAAATGATTCAAAATTTCAATTGGATCGTGCCTCATGTTGAATAACCACTTTTCAAAATCTCACAGAGACCAAATTTGCCATTTTTACAGATGTTTCATCCTGCTCTGAAGCTTCTATTTTGACCGATAATGGGCAGGAAAATGACTCAACACACACTTCTGTTAGTTCCAAACGTGATAATTCACATGTAGTAGTCATTTTTAAGCAAAAGATTAAACATTAAAAAAATCACTATGCTGACCATCTGAAGAAAGTTCCACATGTCCGGGGTCATCATTTTTCATTTGAAAATAGATTTTTGGGACTGTAAAAAAACGATTTAAAAGGTCAATTGGATCGTGCCTTATGTTTAAGAACCAATTTTTTAAGCCTCACAGTGTCCAAAATTACCATTTTTACAGACGTTACCACCTATTAGGAAGCTTCTATTTTGACCGATTATCGGCAGGAAAATGACTCGAAACACACTTCTTTTAGTTCCAAAAGTGATAATTCACATGCAAAAGTCATTTACAGTCAAAAGATTAAACATTAAAAAATCACCATTACTGACCATCTGCAGAAAGTTCGACATCTCCGGGGTCATTGTTTTTCAGCAGAAAACTGCTTTTTGGGACTATAAAAAAAACGATTCAAAATGTCAATTAACTCATGCCTCATGTTGAATAACCACTTTTTAAAGCCTCACAGTGAGCAAAATTGAACTTTTACAGATCTTTCCCCCTACTTGGAATCTTCTATTTTGTCCAATTAGGGGCAGGAAAATGACTCGAAACACACTTCTTATAGTTCCAAAAGTGATAATTCACATGCAATAGTCATTTACAGTCAAAAAATTCAACATTAAAAAATTACCATTTCTTACCATCTGGAGAAAATTCGACCAGTCAGGGGTCGTTTTTCATCGGAAAAATGATTATTGGGAGTGTAAGAAAAAGATTCAAAATATCAATTGGATCGTGCCTCATGTTGAATAACCACTTTTTAAAGCCTCAAAGTGACCAAAATTGCCATTTGTACAGATGTTTCATCCTACTCTGAAGCTGATATTTTGACCGATTATGGGCAGGAAAATGACTCCAAACACACTTCTTATACTTCCAAAAGTGATAATTTACATGCTAGAGTCATTTACAAGCAAAAGATTAAACATTAAAAAATCACTATTGCTGACCATTTTGGAGAAAGTTCGAAATGTCCGGGGTCATTGTTTTTCAGCAAAAAACTGCTTTTTGGGACTGTAAAAAAACGATTTAAAATGTCAATTGGATCGTGCCTCATGTTGAAGAACCACTTTTTAAAGCTTCAAAGTGAGCAAAATTGCCGTTTTTACAGCTGTTTCCCCCTACTTGGAAGCTTCTATTTTAACCGATTATGGGTAGGAAACTGACTCCAAACACACTTCTTTTAGTTCCAAAAGTGATAATTCACATGCAATAGTCATTTACAGTCAAATGATTAAACATTAAAAAATCACTATTGCTTACCATCTGGAGTAAGTTCGACAGGTCCGGGGTCATCGTTTTTCTGCAGAAAACAGATTTTTGGCACTGTGTAAAAAATTATTAAAAATGTCAAATGGATCGTGCCTCATGTTGAATAACCACTTTTTAAAGCCTCACATTGACCAAAATTACCAGACGTTTCCCCCTACTAGGAAGCTTCTATTTTGACCGATAATCGGCAGGAAAATGACTCGAAACACACTTCTTTTAGTTCGAAAGTGATAATTCACATGCAATAGTCATTTACAGTCAAAAGAATAAATATTAAAAAATCACCATTACTGACCATCAGGAGAAAATTCCACAGGTCCGGGGTGATTTTGGGAATGTACAAAAAAAGATTCAAAATGTCAATTAGCCCATGCCTCATGTTGAATAACCACTTTTTAAAGCCTCACAGTGGCCAAAATTGTCATTTTTACACGTGTTTCTCCATACTAGGAAGCTTGAATTTTGACAAATTATGGGCAGGAAAATGACTCAAAACAAACTTCTTTTAGTTCCAAAAGTGATAATTCACATGCAGTAGTCATTTACAGTCAAAAGATTATACATTAAAAACTCACCATTACTGACCATCTGGAGAAAATTCAACAGTCCGGGCTCATCGTTTTTCATCGGAAAAAATGATTTTTGGGAGTGTAAGAAAAAGATTCAAAATATCAATTGGATCGTGCCTCATGTTGAATACCCACTTTTTAAAGCCCCACAGTGACCAAAATTGCCATTTTTACAGATGTTTCCCCCTACTAGGAAGCTTCTATTTGACCGATTACGGGTAGGAAAATGACTCCCAACACACTTCTTTCAGTTCCAAAAGTGATAATTCACATGCAATAGCCATTTACAGTCAAAAGATTAAATATTAAAAAATCACCATTACTGACCATCTGGAGAAAATTCCACAGGTCCGGGGTGATTTTGGGAATGTAAAAAAAAAAAAAGATTCAAAATGTCAATTGGATCGTGCCTCATGTTGAATAACCACTTTTTAAAGTCTCAGTGACCAAAATTGCCATTTCTACACATGTGTCACCATACTAGGAAGCTTGAATTTTGACAAATTATGGGCAGGAATATGACTCAAAACACACTTCTTTTAGTTCCAAAAGTGACAATTCACATGCTAGTCATTTACAAGCAAAAGATTAAACATTAAAAAATCAGTATTGCTGACCAACTGGAGAAAGTTCGACCTGTCATCGTTTTTCATCAGAAAATTGATTTTTGGGACTGTACAAAGTTTTTTTTCAAAATGTCAATTGGATCGTGCCTCATGTTGAATAACGACTTTTTAAAGCCTCACATTGTCCGAAATTGCCATTTTTACAGATGTTTCCCCCTACTCTGAAACTTCTATTTAGACCCATTATGGGCAGGAAAATGACTCCAAACACACTTCTTTTAGATCCAAAAGTGATAATTGACATGCAATAGTCACTTACAGTCAAAAGATTAAACATTAAAAAATAACCATTACTGATCACCTGCAGAATGTTCGACACGTCCGGGGTCATCGTTTTTCAGCAGAAAACGGATTTTTGGGACTGTACACAAAATGATTCAAAATGTCAATTAGCTCATGCATCATGTTGAATAACCACTTTTTAAAGCCTCACAGTGCGTAAAATTGCCATTTTTACAGATGTTTCCATCTACTTGGAAGCTTCTATTTTGACAGATTATGGGTAGGAAAATGACTCCAAACACACTTCTTTTAGTTCCAAAAGTGATAATTCACATGCAGTAGTCATTTACAGTCAAAAGATTAAACATTAAAAAAATCACCATTACTGACCATCTGCAGAAAGTTTGAGACGTCTGGGGTCATCGTTTTTATCACAAAACACATTTTTGGGACTGTACAAAAAATTATTCAAAAAGTCAATTGGATCGTGCCTCATGTTGAATAACCACTTTTTAAAGCCTCACAGTGACCAAAATTGCCATTTTTACAGATGTTTCCCCCTACTAGGAAGGTTCTATTTTGACCGATTATCGGCAGGAAAATGACTCCAAACACACTTCTTTTAGTTCCAAAAGTGATAATTCACATGCAGTAGTCATTTACAGTCAAAAGATTAAACATTAAAAAATCACTATTGCTGACCATCTGGAGAATATTCAGCAGGTCCAGAGTCATCGTTTTTCATCAGAAAAATGATTTTTGGGACTGTACAAAAAATGATTAAAAATGTCAATTGGATCATGCCTCATGTTGAATACCCACTTTTTAAAGCCTCACTGTGATCAAAATTGCCATTTTTACAGTTGTTTCCCCCTACTTGAAAGGTTCTATTTTGACTGATTAAATGCGGGAAAATGACTTGAAACACACTTGATTTAGTTCCAAAATTGATAATTCACATGCTAGACACATTTACAAGCAAAAGATTAAACATTAAAAAAATCACCATTACTGACCATCTGCAGAAAGTTTGACACTTCCGGGGTCATCGTTTTCCAGCAGAAAATTGATGTTTGGGACGGTACAAAAAAAAGATTCAAAATGTCAATCAGCTCGTGCCTCATGTTGAATAATCACTTTATAAAGCCTCAGTGACCAAAATTGCCAGTTTTACAGATGTTTCCCCCTACTTGGAAGCTTCCATTTTCAACGATTATGGGCAGGAAAATGACTCCAAACACACTTCTTTTAGTTCCAAAAGTGACAATTCACATGCTAGAGTCATTTACAATCAAAAGATTAAACATTAAAAACTCACTATTGCTGACCAACTGGAGAAAGTTCGACATGTCATCGTTTTTCATCAGAAAATAGATTTTTGGGACTGTACAAAGATTTTTTTCCAAATGTTAATTGGATCGTGCCTCGTGTTGAATAACCACTTTTTAAAGCCTTACAGTGATCAAAATAGCCATTTTTACAGAAGTTTCCCCCTACTTGGAAGCTTCAATATTGACAGATTATGGGCAGGAAAATGACTCCAAACACACTTCTTTTAGTTGCAAAAGTGATAATTCACATGCAAAAGTCATTTACAGTCAAACGATTAAACATTAAAAAAATCGCAATTACTGACCATCTGGAGAAAATTCCACAGGTCCGGGGTCATCGTTTTTCATCGGAAAAAATGATTTTTGGGACTGTAAGAAAAGGATTCAAAATATCAATTGGATCGTGCCTCATATTGAATAACCACTTTTTAAAGCCTCAAGGTGACCAAAATTGCCATTTTTACAGATGTTTCCCCCCTACTCTGAAGCTTCTATTTTGACTGATTAAAGGCGGGAAAATGACTTGAAACACACTTGTTTTAGTTCCAAAATTGATAATTCACATGCTAGACTCATTTACAAGCAAAAGATTAAACATTAAAAAAATCACCATTACTTACCATCTGCAGAAAAGTTTGACATGTCATTGGTTTTCATCAGAAAATTGATTTTTGGGACTGTACAAAGATTTTTTTCCAAATGTTAATTGGATCGTGCCTCGTGTTGAATAACCACTTTTTAAAGCCTTACAGTGATCAAAATAGCCATTCACAAAAAACATGTGAAAATGACTCCAAACACACTTCTTTTAGTTCCAAAACTGATAATTCACATGTAATAGTCATTTACAGTCAAAGGATTAGACATTAAAAAATCCCCATTACTCACCATCTGGAGAAAATTCGACCAATCAGGGGTCGTTTTTCATCAGAAAAATTGATTTTTGGGCCTGTACAAAAAATTATTAAAAATGTCAATTGGACCATGCCTCATGTTGAATAACCACTTTTTAGAGCCTCACAGTTCGCGCCCTCAGTAATGTCATTGGTCGCGCGATCACGTCTTTCTTCTCGTGATCATGCACCGCGAGAAGAGTGAAAACAAGATGGCCGCGCCCGTAAGCAACCGCATGGGTAAGTTGGCGAGCCGCGACCATGCAGAAAATACTGCGAACGGGCGGGAAAAAAACGTCCTTATCTCCGCGATATTTCCGCGTGTTTGCAGAGATTTTTAACATTTTCGCGATAATTTGCGAAAGTCACTTTCGCAAATTCCGCCCACCCCTAAAAATTACTTCAAACACACTTCTTTTAGTTCCAAAAGTGATAATTCATATGCAATAGTCATTTATAGTCAAAAGATTAAACATTACCAAATCAGGATTACTGACCATCTGGAGAAAATGCCACAGGTCCGGGGTGATTGTTTTTCATCAGAAACATGATTTTTGGGACTGTAAAAAAAAATGATTCAAAATGTCAATTGGATCGTGCCTCATGTTGAATAACCACTTTTTAAAGCCTCAAAGTGACCAAAATTGCCATTTGTACAGATGTTTCATCCTACTCTGAAGCGGATAGTTTGACCGATTATGGGCAGGAAAATGACTCCAAACACACTTCTTTTAGTTCCAAAAGTGATAATTCACATGCTAGAGTCATTTACAAGCAAAAGATTAACATTAAAAAAATCACTATTGCTGACCATTTTGGAGAAAGTTCGAAATGTCCGGGGTCATTGTTTTTCAGCAGAAAACTGCTTTTTAGGACTGTAAAAAAACAATTTAAAATGTCAATTGGATCGTGCCTCATGTTGAAGAACCATCATCATCATCATCATCTTTTCTTTATTTCGACATTTGTCATAAAAGAATCCATACAATTGAGTATT
Organism: Triturus cristatus; assembly: GCF_964204655.1. Lineage (NCBI taxonomy): Eukaryota > Metazoa > Chordata > Amphibia > Caudata > Salamandridae > Triturus > Triturus cristatus. The sequence continues at coordinate 1,000,935,692 of NC_140583.1, read as the reverse complement.
GTAAAAAAAAGAAAAAAAAAAGAATTAATACAAGTATACATAAAACAGTTATTACAACAACAAGAAGGTAGCGGGCCCATGGAACATGCCAATAATGATAATCAATATTTTGTACCTCCATACAATCTAAACTTTAGGGGACCTCCTCATGGCAGCTGTGGAACTATAATGGAAGGATGTAGTTTCAAACAAGATTTTTACAAATCATTCTTTTCCTCCACATAGCTGCCAGGAATGATGACACAGCAAAAACTATTACAGTAGTTAAGTCTGTTTTAAGAATTCGATAAGCTTGCATACAATGCGTAAACCCCAAATTTTTGCAAAGAGGAACAATCCAGCACCTTCTAAACTTTTGATAAACAGGACAAAAGAATAGTATATGCAGTTCATTTTCCTGATCGAAGGCGCAACCAGGGCAATTTTTTTCTCGTAAAAGCTCTAATAGGTAAGGTACCATATCTCCCCTGCAAGTACAATTTTCTCGCTACAGATGGACTAATATCATTTAAAACATGCTCAAAGTCATAAAAATCTTTAACCATTATAAAAGTTCGTGTTAATATAGCAGATTGAGAATTCTGTATAGAAACAGTTAATTTGGTTTCATAATACAAATTGGCCAGGTGCTTGCGTGAAACACTAGTACAAGCTGTCTCCGGGTCAGACCACAACATCGTGAGGCCTATTCTCCCCAGTTCCTCTTTCACATACCTCAACCAAGGATGTTTCACCACATTCGGGAGCCCTAAGACTTCCAAAAGTTCTTTCCTATAGTCCTGGAGCAAAAGGGGTAATCCAAATCCTCCGCCAAAATGTTAGTGGTTTAAGACCCAATTCCTCATCTATAGATCTGAGGCCCAAATCAATCCTCAGTGGCAATAAGGGAGTACTAGGGGGGAGGGCCAACAACTGCCTTAAAAATTTGTTTTCTGTGGCTAGGATCTCTGGACGGCAATGAAAGCCCTAGAGTTCACCGCCATAGATTACTCCCCCCCTTGCCTGTAGTTTATATATTTCAAGAGGTGGGCCAATTGGTTTGGCACATGATTTATTTAGAAGTCTTAGAATACCCCCCGCTGTTTGGGCTAACTTGAGTTGAGATTTAATTTGATGTGGGACCCATGTCATAGTTTCATTTAAAGTGAGCCCCAAGTACTCAAAGGTCTGAACCCTTTCTAGGCTAACTCTCCCTAAACTCGGGTTTGGGCGTATCATTGCTGGTGGATTGAAAATCATATATTTTGTTTTGAGAGTATTTATCTCTAAGCCCCGTTCGAGGCAGAATATCTCAAAGCCATCCAGCACTTGTTGAATGCCCATCGGGACTTCAAAAGTAATAAAGTATCATCTGCGAACATAATCGCAGGAACCCGACATCCAGCGAGCTTGGGGGCATCGCTATTTATAACCTCATTCAGCTGTGTAAATACTCCGTTGACATAGAGGGAGAACAGGGTGGGTGCCAAGACACAACCCTGTCTGACTCCCCTGACAACGGGAAATCTGGATGATAAGGCACCAATTTTTCCACACCTGACCTGTGCGAAATTCCCCCTATGCAATCGAATTATCATGTTTAATAGGGGGGCAGGAATGCCCAGTTGTGAAAGGACGGACCATAATTTAGCCCGGGGGACCAAGTCAAAGGCCGCACGGAGGTCCACAAAAACAGTGTAGAATGACCCACCCTCAGCTTTAACAGTTTTCCAAAATAACAAGGTCAGTCGAAACATCTGGTCCGTAGTAGACACATTCTTCCTAAACCCTGCCTGGTAAGGGCTTAGAATGGAGCACTCTTCTATCCAGTGCATAAGGCGGTCTAAGATCAGCCTTGCAAAGATTTTTTGAGACACATCAATGAGGCTGATAGGCCTGTAGTTGGCTGGGAGGAGAGGTGAGCCCTTCTTAAAGATAGGGACTATCTCGGCTCCCAACCAAGTACTAGGTACCGCCATACCCCTCTGGACTGCATTAAATAAAGCCGTTAGATAAGGGGCCCAGACCTTAGGTTCATGTTTGAAGAGGTCGCCTGGAAGTTTATCCAGCTTTACCGGCTGGAAGTTTGGATAATGCAACAAGAACCTCTTCTTCCATAAACTCGACCTCATATAAATCGACAGTAGGGTTCGACAGTAATCCCCCCCTGCTCCATGTCATAAGTAGAATACTCCCCTCCATAGAGGGTGGAGAAATGATCTTCCCACACATTAGCAGCGATATTGGGTACCATCGCCGGTAAAGGATCGGTCGACCCAGTATTAACAATTTGCCAACACTTCCGGGCATCTCTTAATTTTAATGCAGATGTTAAATTAGCCCAGTTATCATTGTCCCACTCCATCTTGGCATGGTATATTAACTGCTTGTATTCTAATCGTTTTTCTCTTATTAGCGCCTTGTTATTATTAAGCTTCACAGCCCGAAGAAGTTCTGTTTTTAGCTTCCTACAGGCGGTGTTGTACTATGTGGGTCTATTGCCTCTCCTTCTCTCTTTGGGCGCTATAGGGTTGAAAACATCAGCCAAAATAGCATTAAGTTCCAGGTTTAGATCCCCAAATTTTTGGTATATTTTGGGTGTGGGATGCTGCAGCGTTAAGGCACCTATAGCTTCCAGTACCGGAATAACCTGCGCATAGAGTTCTGCCACTAACGCTGGATAAGTTACTAATTTTTCCCACCTGACCCTACGCCTGTTACTAGATAGGAGGAACCTGGCATCTAGGCCATCGTTTGGGTTACCTGGGCCTTCGTGGTTGCCCGGGGATAACAATTCTAGGATCAACGGATTGTGATCACTATCACCCCTGATTTCTACCCTAAAATCAATGACCTTGCCCCAAGCACAACTTTCAACAAATATATAATCCAGGCTTGACTCTTGCCCGGGCTTGTCGAAAGTACATTTTGAGGGGGTATCTGATTTTGAGCGGCCATTAAAGGCCCTGATTGAATACTTTAAGGTTAAGGCCGTAATTTGAACGGCCAATGGCGCCCATGATCTAGGTGAAGGGCCCACTGCTGGAGGTATTTTCCAGTATTCATCCTCCTCCAAATTAGCACTATCCGTCAAACACATAAGCGGCTCAAAATGGCAGTTAACTTCACCCCCTAGCAAAAGAGTGATGCCCTGAGGAATCATATTTAAGAATACAGAGAGCGCTTCAATGGTTCCAGACTCAGATGTAATGCTCGCAGGTCTTGAATAAACATTGACCAGAGCAAGCCTGGAATCATTCGGCCATTCTAAAATCACGCATTGGAGATCTTCTGATGATGTGTTCAAAACCCTGGCTCTACAGCCCAAGTGGGAATGCACCCAGATTATTAAGCCCCCCCGACGGTCTAGCCCCCCCCCACCTTGCCGGGACTGAGAATGAAGCAAAACCACTCCGATGATGTTCCTCCCTGGCCCAAGTTTCCTGAAAGAGGCATATGTCATTCCTATCTATGAACGAGCCCCACTCAGGACACGCTATTTTGTTACCTATTCCTGCTAAATTCCAAGACAAAATTGTCAGTGGACCAGCAATAGGTGTAACTTCCAAAGTTAGTGCACCATATCCCTCACCAATCGTTGTAGTCGCCACCAAGCCGCCTTCCACTAAGACCCCGCTCTGGCCGTCGGGGATGATTGTGCCCAGAGGAGCACCGAAAGGTGCCCCTAACTGGGCACTCTCAACACTGTCTACTCCCCCCGGCCCGGTCCTATTCGTACATGTGACTAAACGTCCATGCAGGGTAAGATTATTAGTGATGATATCGCTAACCCTCAAATGGCCCCCCGAATCGGAGTTACAGTGTAGTCAATCCACCTCATCCAAGCAGCTAAACCGATTGTAATCCAAATATTGAGGTGTCCAATTAATGTAAAGTGGGCTATTCCTATTCCCTCTGGAGTGGCTTCTAGATCCCATCCTTGACCAACCCTCTTCCAATCCCATATCAGAGCAACTAGCATGAGGTGGATAAAAAAAAGGACAAGGGAAGGGTCTGAATTGTAGTATCCTCCTTGGAAGACGGCCTCTTAAGAATGTGGGAAACTGTCCCTGGGTCCCTAAAGTTAACCATAATACAGTCGCCACTAATATTTTTCTTGGTGGATCCCAGCCATGAGACCCTTCTGACCATCAAAATTTCACTAAAAATGTATGGGGGAAGGGGTCTGTGCTTGTTTAACCAGCTCACTACTTTGTTCTTTAATGAAGAAAATGATTCTACTCTTGTGTTGATGAGTTCAGGAACTCCTGCTAGGACCACTACCAGGGGAGCAGCTTCCGGGGGTAAATTTACTATCAGTTTCTTTCTCAATCTATTACCCTCCAGATTTTCTTGCTCAGTATTTACCAAAGGCTTTTCAGGCATTAACCCGGGACAGGAGGGAAGGGTGGAATTGGTGTTCCTATTTGGGATATCCTGTACTGGAGAGGGGGGTTTACCAAAACTGGAAGAGTTGCTAAAGGAGGGGTATTAACTAAGTGTGCACCCCTTGCATTAACATCCCTCTTCCCTTCGATGGTTTCCACAATTTGCAAGTGATCTAGCAAAGACCCAGTGGCCCTTTCTATGTTCGCCAGTCTAAGATCAATTTGGTCAAGTCTAGCGATCAGAGGGTCCAGCGAAGATTTCAAACTACTTCCCGGGCCTGAAGTCTGATGGTCAGCCCAAGCCTGGATGTTATCACCAATATTCAAGGTGATAGGCTGTGCTGCAGAGGGACTCAGGACTGGGGAGTTTATAGGATCACTGGCTACTGGAGGGATCACCTTAGCTTTTACCCGGCCTTTAGAATTAATATACGTTGAGGAGTTAGATAACCTTGCCTTCTTTCTACCCCCTATCTGTGTCCCTCGCTTTCTTTTTGGGACAGCCCCCTCCCTATTGCCTCGAAACTGAAAGGTGTTAGCCACGGACCCACTAACAGGCGTCATAATAGCAATAGGAAGAGAGACAGTACTAGATTCAGGAATTGCCGGTATATAGTCTATTTTCGATCCAGGACAACGCCTGGAGTCAGCCGGAATAATTACTTCCGAATGGTCACTATTGTTTAAAGAGTTAAGAGGTGAAGTGCACCTTTCAGGCGTTCTGGCATTCGCTATGTGACCCAGCGACTATCTTTTCACGTTATCTATACCCTGGGAGAGGCGATGTTCTAGAATAGTTATCTCGTTTGATAGCAGGGAATTTGCTGTAATCAAAAAACTGTCCAGAGTACCCGCCACCGTTGTACTGGACAAAAGTGCTTTGCTTCTTGTCTCTCTGCCCGCCATAGTCCTATGTCTACCAGAGTAATATGTCCCTTGGGTGACAAAGTCTTAAAGAGATACCTCAATTAGACAAGAAGCCAAGAGGAGTGGCCCGGTCCGGTCTCACACGGTCTGTAACGGGCTAGAACGGGCCCACCCTTGGCCCGGGCTTCGCCCGTGCGAATCCTGCGTTGCGGATGATTGAGTCAGTTATATCCGTCCAGGCAGGGAGCGGGAGCGTGAGGGAAGAGGCTGCAGCTGTGCAGAAGCTGGGCTGCTGGTCCTCGCAGTCCTTCACTGATTCACATCCACCAAAGCAGCAACAAGGCTTCCACGAGCGGCACCACTTTTTAAAGCCTCAAAGTGACCAAAATTGCCATTTTTACAGATATTTCCCCCTATTAGGACTGTTCTATTTTGACCGATTATGGGCAGGAAAATGACTCCAAACACACTTCTTTTAGTTCCAAAAGTGATAATTCACATGCTAGAGTCATTTACAAGCAAAAGATTAAACATTAAAAAATCACTATTGCTGACCATCTGGAAAAAGTTCGACATGTCCAGGGTCATCATTTCTCATCAGAAAATTGACTTTTGGGACTGTAAGAAAAAGATTCAAAACATCAATTGGATAGTGCTTCATGTTAAATAACCACTTTTTAAATCCTCAAAGTGACCAAAATTGCCATTTTTACACATGTTTCCCCCTACTAGGAAGCTTCTATTTTCAACGATTATGGCCAGGAAAAGGACTCCAAACACACTTCTTTTAGTTCCAAAAGAGATAATTCACATGCTAGAGTCATTTACAAGCATAAGATTAAACATTAAAAAATCACTATTGCTGACCATCTGGAGCAAGCTCGACATGTCCGGGGTCATCGTTTTTCATCAGAAACATGATTTTTGGGACTGTAAAAAAAACGATTCAAAATGTCAATTGGATCGTGCCTCATGTTGAATAACCACTTTTTAAAGCCTCACAGTGACCAAAATTGCCAGTTTTACACGTTTCTCCCTACTGGGAAGCTTCTATTTTGACCGATTAACTGCAGGAAAATGACACGAAACACACTTTTTAGTTCCAAAGTGATAATTCACATGCTAGTGTCATTTACAAGCAACAGATTAAACATTAAAAAATCCCAATTACTGACCATCTGGAGAAAATTCCAAAGGTCCGGGGTCATCAATTTTCATCAGAAAAATAATTTTTCGAACTATAAAAAAGAAAAGATTCAAAATGTCAATTGGATCATGCCTCATGTTGAATACCGACTTCTTAAAGCTTCACAGTGACCAAAATTGCCATTTTTACAGATGTTTACCCCAACTCTGAAACTTCTATTTTGACCAATTATGGGCAGGAAAATGACTCAAAACACACTTTTTAGTTCCAAACATGATAATTCACATGCAGTAGTCGTTTACAGTCAAAAGATTAAACATTAAAAAATCACCATTACTGACCATCTGGAGAAAGTTCGACAGCTCGGGGATCATTGCTATTCATCAGAAAATTGATTTTTGGGCCTGTACAAATTTTTTTACAAAATGTCAATTGGATCGTGCCTCATGTTGAATAACCACTTTTTAAAGCATCACAGTGACCAAAATTACCATTTTTACAGATGTTTTCCCCTACTAGGAAGCTTCTATTTTGACCGATTTTGGGCAGGAAAATGACTCCAAACACACTTCTTTTAGTTCCAAAAGTGATAATTCACATGCAAGAGTCATTTACAAGCAAAAGATTAAACATTAAAAAATCACCATTACTGAGCATCTGGAGAAAGTTCGACACATCTGGGGTCATCGTTTTTCAGCAGAAAACTGGTTTTTGTCACTGTACAAAAAATGATTCCAAATGTCAATCAGCTCATGCCTCATGTTGAATAGCCACTTTTTAAAGCCTCACAGTGACCAAAATTGCCATTTTTAAAGATGTTTCCCCCTACTTGGAATCTTCTATTTTGACCGATTATGGGCAGGAAAATCACTCAAAACACACTTCTTTTAGTTCTAAAGGAGATAATTCACATGCAATAGTCATTTACAGTCAAAAGATTAAACATTAAAAAAATCACCATGACTGACCATCTGTAGAAAGTTCGACACGTCCGGGGTCATCGTTTTTCATCAGTAAACACATTTTTGGGACTGTAAATTCTTTTTTTTTCAAAATGTCAATCGGATCGTGCCTCATGTTGAATAACCACTTTTTAAAGCCTCACAGTGACCAAAATTGCCATTTTTACAGATGTTTCATCCTGCTCTGAAGCTTCTATTTTGACCGATAACGGGCAGGAAAATGACTCAAAACACACTTCTTTTAGTTGCAAAAGTGATAATTCACATGCAGTAGTCATTTACAGTCAAAAGATTAAACATTAAGAAATCACCATTACTGACCATCTGGAGAAAGTTCGACATGTCCGGGGTAGTTTTTTCGGCAGAAAACTGATTTTTGGGACTGTACAAAAAATGATTCAAATAGTCAATTAGCTCGTGCCTCGTTCAGACTCCTGACCCACGCACACAAGGCTCTCCACAACCTGGGCCCCAAATACCTCAACGACCGCTTGACCTTCTACACGCCCACCCGCCAGCTACGATCTACCAGCCACGCCCTCGCCACCGTACCACGCATCCGCAGAGCAACAGCCGGAGGAAGATCGTTCTCCTACCTGGCAGCCAAGACCTGGAACTCCCTCCCCACCCACCTTCGGCGAACCCAAGACCACCTCTCCTTCAGGAAACAGCTCAAGACCTGGTTGTTCGAGCAGTAACATCCCCCCCCATCCCCAGCGCCTTGAGACCCTCACGGGTGAGTAGCGCGCTTTATAAATGATTGATTGATTAAAGCCTCACAGCGACCAAAATTGCAATTTTTACAGATGTTTCATCCTACTCTGAAGCTTCTATTTTGAACAATTATGGGCAGGAAAATGACTTCAAACACAATGCTTTTAGTTCTAAAAGTGATAATTCACATGCAATAGTCATTTACAGTCAAAAGATTAAATATTAAAAAATCACCATAACTGACCATCTGGAGAAAATTCCACAGGTCCGGGGTGATCGTTTTTCATCAGAAACATGATTTTTGGGAGTGTACAAAAAATGATTCAAAATGTCAATTAGCTTGTGTCTCATGTTGAATAACCACTTTTTAAAGCCTTACAGTAACTAAAATTGGCATTTTTACAGATGTTTCCCCCTACTGGGAAGCTTCTATTTTGACCGATTACGGGTAGGAAAAGGACTCCAACCACACTTCTTTTAGCTCCAAAAGTGATAATTCACATGCTAGAGTCATTAAAAGCAAATGATTAAACATTAAAAAATCACGACTGCTGACCATTTTGGAGAAATTTCGAAATGTCCGGGGTCATTGTTTTTCAGTAGAGAACTGCTTTTTCGGACTGTAAAAAAAACGATTTAAAATGTCAATTGGATCGTGCCTCATGTTGAAGAACCACTTTTTAAAGCCTCACAGTGTCCAAAATTACCATTTTTACAGACGTTACCCCCTATTAAGAAGCTTCTATTTTGACCGATTATCAGCAGGAAAGGGACTCGAAACACACTTTTTAGTTCCAAAATTGATAATTCACATGAAATAGTCTTTTACAGTCAAAAGATTAAACATTAAAAAATCACCATTACTGACCATCTGCAGAAAGTTCGCCATCTCCGGGGTCATTGTTTTTCAGCAGAAAACTGCTTTTTGGGACTGTACAAAAAGTGATTCAAAATGTCAATTAGCTCATGCCTCATGTTGAATAACCACTTTTTAGAGCCTCACAGTGAGCAAAATTGAAATTTTTACAGATCTTTCCCCCTACTTGGAATCTTCTATTTTGTCCAATTATGGGCAGGAAAATGACTCGAAACACACTTCTTATAGTTCCAAAAGTGATAATTCACATGCAATAGTCATTTACAGTCAAACGATTAGACATTAAAAAATCTCCATTACTGACCATCTGGAGAAAATTCGACCGGTCAAGGGTAGTTTTTCATCGGAAAAATTGATTTTTGGGCCTGTACAAAAAATGATTAAAAATGTCAATTAGCTTGTGTCTCATGTTGAATAACCACTTTTTAGAGCCTCACAGTGACCAAAATTGCCATATTTACAGATGTTTCCCCCTACTAAGAAGCTTCTATTTTGACCGATTATCGGCAGGAAAATGACCCCAAACACACTTCTTCTAGTTCCAAAATTGATAATTCACATGAAATAGTCATTTACAATCAAAAGATTAAACATTAAAAACTCACCATTACTGACCATCTGGAGAAAATTCGACAGTCCGGGGTTATCGTTTTTCATCGGAAAAAATGATTTTTGGGAGTGTAAGAAAAAGATTCAAAATATCAATTGGATCGTGCCTCATGTTGAATAACCACTTTTTAAAGCCTTAAAGTGAGCAAAATTGCCATTTTTACAGATGTTTCATCCTACTCTGAAGCTGATATTTTGACCAATTATGGGCAGGAAAATGACTCCAAACACACTTCTTTTAGTTCCAAACATGATAATTAACATGCAGTAGTCATTTACAGTCAAAAGATTAAACATTAAAAAATCACCATTACTGACCATCTGCAGAAAGTTGACATGTCCGGGGTCATCATTTTTCATTTGAAAATAGATTTTTGGGACGGTACAAAAAATGATTCGAAATGTTAATGGGATCGTGCCTCATGTTGAGTAACCACTTTTTAATGCCTCACAGTGACCAAAATTGTCATTTTTACAGATATTTCCCCCTATTAGGAAGGTTCTATTTTGACCGATTATCGGCAGGAAAATGACTCCAAACACACTTCTTTTAGTTCCAAAATTGATAATTCACATGAAATAGTCATTTACAGTCAAAAGATTAAACATTAAAAAACTCACCATTACTGACCATCTGGACAAAATTCCACAGGTCCGGGGTCATCGTTTTTCATCAGAAAAATGAATTTTTTGGGACTGTAAGAAAAAGATTCAAAATGTCAATTGGATCGTGCCTCATGTTGAATAACCACTTTTTAAAGCCTCACAGTAACCAAAATTGACATTTTTACAGATATTTCCCCCTACTAGGAAGCTTCTTTTTTGACCGATAATGGGCAGGAAAATGACTCAAAACACACTTCTTTTAGTTACAAAAGTGATAATTCACATGCAGAAGTCATTTACCGTCAAAAGATTAAACAGTAAGAAATCACCATTACTGACCATCTGGAGAAAGTTCGAGACGTCCGGGGTCGTTTTTCAGCAGAAAAATGATTTTTGGGACTGTACAAAAAATGATTCAAAATGTCAATTGGATCGTGCCTCATGTTGAATAACCACTTTTTAAAGCCTCACAGTAACCAAAATTGCCATTTTTACAGATGTTTCCCTCTACTAGGAAGCTTCTACTTTGACCGATTATCGGCAAGAAAATGACTCCAAACACACTTCTTTTAGTTCCAAAAGTGACAATTCACATCCTAGAGTCATTTATAAGCAAAAGATTAAACATTAAAAAATGACTATTGCTGACCAACTGGAGAAAGTTCGACATGTCATCGTTTTTCATCAGAAAATTGATTTTTGGGACTGTACAAATTGTTTTTTTTCCAAATGTCAATTGGATCGTGCCTCATGTTGAATAATCACTTTTTAAAGCCTCACAGTGATTAAAATTGCCATTTTTACAGATGTTTCCCCCTACTAGGAAGCTTCAATCTTGACAGATTATGGCAGGAAAATTACTCCAAACACACTTCTTTTAGTTCTAAAGGTGATAATTCACATGCAATAGTCATTTACAGTCAAAAGATTAAACATTAAAAAAATCACCATGACTGACCATCTCTAGAAAGTTCGACACGTCCGGGATCATCGTTTTTCATCAGTAAACAAATTTTTGGGACTGTAAATTTTTTTTTTCAAAAAGTCAATTGGATCGTGCCTCATGTTGAATAACCACTTTTTAAAGCCTCACAGTGACCAAAATTGCAATTTTTACAGATGTTTCCCCCTACTAAGAAGCTTCTATTTTGACCGATAATGGGCAGGAAAATGACTCAAAACACACTTCTTTTAGATCCAAAATTGATAATTCACATGAAATAGTCATTTACAATCAAAAGATTAAACATTAAAAACTCACCATTACTGACCATCTGGAGAAAATTCGACAGTCCGGGGTTATCGTTTTTCATCGGAAAAAATGATTTTTGGGAGTGTAAGAAAAAGATTCAAAATATCAATTGGATCGTGCCTCATGTTGAATAACCACTTTTTAAAGCCTTAAAGTGAGCAAAATTGCCATTTTTACAGATGTTTCATCCTACTCTGAAGCTGATATTTTTACCAATTATGGGCAGGAAAATGACTCCAAACACACTTCTTTTAGTTCCAAACATGATAATTAACATGCAGTAGTCATTTACAGTCAAAAGATTAAACATTAAAAAATCACCATTACTGACCATCTGCAGAAAGTTGACATGTCCGGGGTCATCATTTTTCATTTGAAAATAGATTTTTGGGACGGTACAAAAAATGATTCGAAATGTTAATGGGATCGTGCCTCATGTTGAGTAACCACTTTTTAATGCCTCACAGTGACCAAAATTGTCATTTTTACAGATATTTCCCCCTATTAGGAAGGTTCTATTTTGACCGATTATCGGCAGGAAAATGACTCCAAACACACTTCTTTTAGTTCCAAAATTGATAATTCACATGAAATAGTCATTTACAGTCAAAAGATTAAACATTAAAAAACTCACCATTACTGACCATCTGGACAAAATTCCACAGGTCCGGGGTCATCGTTTTTCATCAGAAAAATGAATTTTTTGGGACTGTAAGAAAAAGATTCAAAATGTCAATTGGATCGTGCCTCATGTTGAATAACCACTTTTTAAAGCCTCACAGTAACCAAAATTGACATTTTTACAGATATTTCCCCCTACTAGGAAGCTTCTTTTTTGACCGATAATGGGCAGGAAAATGACTCAAAACACACTTCTTTTAGTTACAAAAGTGATAATTCACATGCAGAAGTCATTTACCGTCAAAAGATTAAACAGTAAGAAATCACCATTACTGACCATCTGGAGAAAGTTCGAGACGTCCGGGGTCGTTTTTCAGCAGAAAAATGATTTTTGGGACTGTACAAAAAATGATTCAAAATGTCAATTGGATCGTGCCTCATGTTGAATAACCACTTTTTAAAGCCTCACAGTAACCAAAATTGCCATTTTTACAGATGTTTCCCTCTACTAGGAAGCTTCTACTTTGACCGATTATCGGCAAGAAAATGACTCCAAACACACTTCTTTTAGTTCCAAAAGTGACAATTCACATCCTAGAGTCATTTATAAGCAAAAGATTAAACATTAAAAAATGACTATTGCTGACCAACTGGAGAAAGTTCGACATGTCATCGTTTTTCATCAGAAAATTGATTTTTGGGACTGTACAAATTGTTTTTTTTCCAAATGTCAATTGGATCGTGCCTCATGTTGAATAATCACTTTTTAAAGCCTCACAGTGACCAAAATTGCCATTTTTACAGATGTTTCCCCCTACTAGGAAGCTTCAATCTTGACAGATTATGGCAGGAAAATTACTCCAAACACACTTCTTTTAGTTCTAAAGGTGATAATTCACATGCAATAGTCATTTACAGTCAAAAGATTAAACATTAAAAAAATCACCATGACTGACCATCTCTAGAAAGTTCGACACGTCCGGGATCATCGTTTTTCATCAGTAAACAAATTTTTGGGACTGTAAATTTTTTTTTTCAAAAAGTCAATTGGATCGTGCCTCATGTTGAATAACCACTTTTTAAAGCCTCACAGTGACCAAAATTGCAATTTTTACAGATGTTTCATCCTGCTCTGAAGCTTCTATTTTGACCGATAATGGGCAGGAAAATGACTCAAAACACACTTCTGTTAGTTCCAAACGTGATAATTCACATGTAGTAGTCATTTTTAAGCAAAAGATTAAACATTAAAAAAATCACTATGCTGACCATCTGAAGAAAGTTCGACATGTCCGGGGTCATCATTTTTCATATGAAAATATATTTTTGGGACGGTACAAAAAATGATTCGAAATGTTAATGGGATCGTGCCTCATGTTGAATAACCACTTTTCAATGCCTCACAGTGACCAAAATTGTCATTTTTACAGATATTTCCCCCTACTAGGAAGGTTCTATTTTGACCGATTATCGGCAGGAAAATGACTCCAAACACACTTCTTTTAGTTCCAAAAGAGAATTCACATGCTAGAGTCATTTACAAGCAAAAGATTAAACATTAAAAAATCACTATTGCTGACCATCTGGAGCAAGTTCGACATGTCCGGGGTCATCGTTTTACATCAGAAAAATGATTTTCCAGACTGCAAAAAAAAGATTCAAAATGTCAATTGGATCATGCCTCATGTTGAATAACCACTTTTTACAGCCTCACAGTGACCAAAATTACCATTTTTACAGACATTTCCCCATACTAGGAAGCTTCTATTTTGACCGATTATCGGCAGGAAAATGACTCGAAACACACTTCTTTTAGTTCCAAAAGTGATAATTCACATGCAATAGTCATTTACAGTCAAAATATTAAACATTAAAAAATCACTATTGCTTAGCATTTGGAGAAAGTTCGACAGTTCCAAAACTGATATTTCACCTGCAATAGTCATTTACAGTCAAAAGAATAAACTTTAACAAATCACCATTACTGACCATCTGCAGAAAGTTTGACACGTCCGGGGTCATCGTTTTCCAGCAGAAAACAGATTTTTGGGACTGTACAAAAAATGATTCAAAATGTCAATTAGCTCGTGCCTCATGTTGAATAACCACTTTTTAAAGCCGCACAGTGACCAAAATTGCCATTTTTACAGATGAACAAGTTACTTACCTCTGGTTTCGATGTATCTGTAAGAAACATTAGTTAGTTAGATTCCTCACCTAAGAATATCCGCAGGCGTCAGACTGGATCCGGAAGATTTTTCGTCAGCAATACCCCTTGCGCGTCGCTAGGCGTCGTCTGCGGCTCCGCGTCCGTCGTCGGCGTCGTGCGCCGGAATGACGTCGGAGTACTTAGACGCCGCCCTCGCGTGCTGACGTCAGTTCTTGTACATAGCTTTCCGCGCCAGGAACGCAGAGCCATGCAAGAGACCGACACTGGTGCCAAAAAATTCTAGGGCCCTGAAAGGGATAGCCTTAACCCTAGATGTCAGTTCGCAGAACGGGGAGGATGGGTGGGTCGGTGAGGAATCTAACTAACACAGATACAGATACATCGTTACCGGAGGTAAGTAACTTGTTCATCTGAAAGAAACACGTTAGTTAGATTCCTCACCTTAGAATAGATACCCAAGCAATACCAACCCCGGTGGTGGGTCTGCGAACCAAGATCACACCAGAAAGTCCTGGAGGACAGAACGGCCAAAGAAGCCATCCCTACGGATTTGGCTGTCTAGGCAATAGTGCCTGGCAAACGTGTGCAGCGAAGCCCACGTCGCCACCTGACAGATGTCCTGCAAAGGGACTCCCCGTCCCAAAGCAGTAGTAGCCGCTGTGGCCAGAGTAGAATGGTCTCGCAGCCCAAAAGGAGGGTCCTTTTTCGCCAAGGAATAACAGATTTTTATACACAAAACGACCCACCGGGAGATGGTCCGTTTGTGCACAGCTTTTCCCTTCTTTGCACCCACGTAGCCAACTAAAAGCTGGTCGTCCACTCGGAACGGTTTTGTGCGGTCCAAATAAAAGGAGAGTGCACGTTTTGGGTCCAGACGGTGGAGCCGCTCTTCCTCTTTGGAAGGATGCAGAGGCGGAAAGAAGGTGGGCAAGGTGACAGATTGCCCAAGATAAAAGGGGGTCACCACTTTCGGTAGAAAGGAAGGACGAGGCCGAAGGACAACCTTGTCCGGATGAACAGATAGAAAAGGAGGCTTGGACGATAGAGCCTGGAGCTCACTCACCCGTCTAGCCGAGGTGATGGCTACCAGGAAAGCAGTCTTAAGAGTTAGAAGACGAAGAGGACAATTGTGAAGAGGCTCAAAGGGAGTGCACATCAGGAATGTTAAGACAAGATTCAAGTCCCACTGAGGCATTACGAAAGGGACAGGAGGGAACGTGTGAGTAATGCCTTTAAGAAAGCGTGACACTACAGGGGACTTGAAAAGAGAATGCTGATCAGGAAGCCGTAAGAAGGCAGAGAGGGCAGCAAGATAACCTTTCAAGGTGCCCAGGGCAGACCCTGCCGGGCCAAAGAAAGAAGAAAGAGGAGAACCTCAGAAAGAGGGGCGGAAAGGGGATCCACAGCCTTTGCTGTGCACCATGCCACAAATTTGTTCCACCGGCAGGCGTATACCATCTTTGTGGAGGGACGCCTGGCTGCCAGAATGATATCACAGACTTCAGGAGGCAAGTCAAATGGCATCAACTGCCGCCGCTCAATCTCCACGCATGGAGGTGGAGGCTGGACAGGTTCGGGTGGAGGACTGTCCCCTGCTGCTGCGACAGAAGATCCTCCCGAAGGGGCAGACGTATCGGAGGATCGGTCAACATACTGAGTAGCTCGGGATACCAGTACCTTCGTGCCCAATCCAGAGCCACCAAGATGACTTGGCCCAGGTCGCGCATGATCTTCTTCAGCACTCTGGGCAGAAGTGGTATAGGCGGAAAGGCGTACAACAGACCGCAACTCCACTCACGACGAAAAGCGTCGCCGAGCGAGTGCCGCCTTGAAAATTCCAACGCGCAGAACTGCTGACATTGCGCGTTCTCGTCGGTGGCGAATAGATCTAACCAAGGCTCTCCCCACTGCTGAAAGAGACCTTGCGCCACCTCGGAGTTCAGACGCCATTCGTGATCCATCATGCACCGGCGGCTGAGTTCGTCTGCTCTGGCGTTCAGGGAGCCCGCCAGATGTTGCACCACCAGGGTGATGCCCTGGTGTTCCAGCCATGTCCAGAGGCGCAGAGCCTCCTGACAAAGGGTCCACGACCCCACCCCGCCCTGTTTGTTGCAATACCACATGGCGGTGGTGTTGTCCGTGAACACCTGCACGACACTTCCCCGGACAGAGGGAAGGAAGGCTTTCAGTGCAAGTCGGATCACTCTCAGCTCCAACAAGTTGATGTGGAGGCGAGACTTCGCCAGAGACCAGAGGCCTCTGATCTCCGCCTCTCCCATATGGCCACCCCATCCCAGGAGGGACGCATCCGTTACTACGACATGCTCCGGTAGGGGTAGGGAGAGGCTCTTGCCCATGACCCAATCGCGGTCCGTGAGCCACCACTGCAACTGCTGTGCAGTGCCCTCCGAGATCACGACATGGTCGGACAGGTTGCCGTGATGCTGGGCCCACTGAAACTTCAGGTCTCACTGCAGAACCCGCATTCGCCGCCTGGCGTGATGCACTAGTAGGATGCAGGAGGCCATCAGCCCCAGAAGCCGCAACACTAGCCTGACCAAAACCCAGGATAGAGGCCGAAAGATGGGAATCAGGGCCTGTATATCCCGGACCCGCTGTTCATGGGGATGAACCCAGAACTGCGCCGAATCGAGAACCACTCCGATGAAAAGGAGCTTCTGAGAGGGGCTCAGGTGTGACTTCGGCACGTTGATGGAAAACCCCAGCAAATGCAGGAGATCCGCCGTAGTCTGGAGGTGGGAGAGGACTGCCTGGGGCGAGCCCGCCTTCAACAACCAGTCGTCGAGATAGGGGGAAGACTGGAACCCCTGATCTGCGCAGATGAGCTGCGACCACCGCCATCACTTTCGTGAACACCCGAGGGGCACTGGTAAGGCCGAAGGGGAGCACGGTGAACTGAAAGTGCTCCTGACCCACCGTGAACCGCAGGTAACGCCGGTGGGCCGGCAGGACGGGGATGTGGAAATATGCGTCCTGCAAGTCCAACACTACCATCCAGTCTCAAGGGTGGAGGGCAGCTAGAACCTGAGCCAAAGTTAACATTTCGAACCGTTCCTTCCGGAGGAAGGCATTGACGTTCCGGAGGTCCAAGATAGGGCATAGGCCCCCTTTGCCCTTCTTGGGAACCAGAAAGTAGTGGGAATAACAACCATTACCTACTTCTGGGCTAGGAACGCGCTCGACGGCCTCTTTGGCCAAGAGGGCCGAAATTCCTCTCGCAGAAGATTCAAATGATCCTCCGAGATACGGTGGTGCTGCGGTGGCATGGCTGGAGGGGTCGTCTCGAAGGGGAGGGAGTAGCCCCTTCGGACGACTTGCAGCACCCACCTGTCCGAAGTAATGGTACGCCAGTGGAGCAGGTGATGGCGAACCCGGCCTCCCACTGCCGTGGAATGGGCCTGAAAGCTCGGACTAGGAAGGCTTTGAGGCGGATGCTGCCGGGGTGGATGTGGACTGACCGCGTCGTCCTCCAGTACCGCCTCGGCGGAAACCACGTCCGCAACCACTTGCAGGCTGGTTCTGCGGCCGGTGGCTAGGCGGACGTGAGGAGGTGCCCCTTCCTTGGCCATGAAAGGAGCGAAAAGCGGAAGTTTGTGGCTGCGGGGCCGAGAGGCCCAAGGACGTGGCCATAGCCCGGGAGTCCTTGACACAAGCCAGCGCACTGTCCGCTTTCTTACCAAAAAGGCGAGCGCCATCAAAAGGCATGTCCATGAGGGTGCTCTGGACATCCCCTGAAAATGTAATGTAAATGTAATGTAAATGTTGTAGACTTGTAAAGCGCACAGCTGCCCCAGCAACGGGGCGTCCCGGCGCTGGGGAACCCGTCCTGGCTATCCCTGTGAGATGGTCCCTTTCTGGGTATCTCCAAGGTGAAACCAGGCATCCCCGGCGTCTGTGGGGGGCCGTTGTAGAGATGAGGCAAGCTTAATGCCCAGAGTTGCCGAGTGTGTTCCTGGTTAGAGTAGGTACCGAAGCGAGAATTATCGAGTGCGTTTTTTGACCCTGCCGCGTCGGGAATTGAACCCTGGTCCCTGGCCGATTCTCTGCTTACGGGTCTGCCGCCTCTAACCAGTGAGCCACACCTCTCCACGAAAAGGACGTGGACTGCAGCCAGGCGTGACGTCGAAGCGCCACCGTGGTAGAAATCGCCCTACCCAGCGAGTCCGTAGTGTCGAGTCCACATCGGATTGCATGGCGCGCTGCATCTCTCCCATCGGCCAGAGCCGAGGAAAGCCACGCCCGGGCCTCCTCCCGGCACAGTGGCAGCACGTCCTCCACCGCATCCCACAGAGAGTGGGAATAACGGTCCAAGAGACAGGCGGTGTTCAAAGACCGCAGGCCCAAACTGAGCAAGGAGAACAGCTTCTTACCAAACTGTTCCAGTCTCTTGGAATCCCGGTCCGGAGGAGCGGACGGGAAGGAGGATTGGGAGGTAGAGGCCTGGATAACCAGATTCTCGGGGTGGGGTGTTGGGACAGAAAACTGGGGTCGCCCGGAGGAAGGCGGTGGCGCCTGGCAACGTTCCTATCGGGACTGTGGAGGGCTTGGACCAGGTGCCCTGCAGAACGTCAGTGAGGGACTCATTGAAATGCAGCAGAGGCTCAGTGGAGCATGTGGCAGACTGAAGCACCTCAGTGAGGATGTTAGTCCTCACAGCCACGGCAGGCAGCTCAAGCCCAAGGGCTTCGACCGCCTTAACCAGCACCACAGAAAAAGCTGCACCCTCCTCCGAAGCCACAGTCGGAGGAGAGATGAATCCAGTGTCCGGTGAGGTATCCAAACCACTGGCCTCCCCCAGTTCATCTGCCCAGTCCTGTGCAAGTTGGCCCTGAAAGGCCATAGGGTCGTCAGACCCCTCCCATTCGCCCCCGTCATCCGATTCCTGGTAAACAGGAGGAATAATCGGAGCCGGTCGATAGACAATATGTGTCTCTAGCGGCGTCGGATGCAGCGTCGGGCGGTGCCGCATCGGCGTCGGGACCGGACAGGGGCTGAACCGGGGATCGACGTCGACCGGAGCCGGCGTCGGGGGGAGTATCGGTGTCGGCGCCGGCGGAGGAGGCGTAACGAGGTCGACGGGCGTCGACGGGGGCCCAGGCTCGGGCCACTCGGGGACCTGCGGCATCGGGGCCGGAGCCTCCAACGGCGCCGGGGCCGGAGCCGCCGGCACGCGAGGTTGCCCAGTCGAGTCCGCGGGGCCCAAAGGCGCGCCAGCGGGCATCGACGGCGGGGCCAGGCTCCTCATGGCCGAGAGGAAGGCACTGACCTCCGCCGGCGTCGCATCAGTCCCAGGGACCGACAGGTATGGGGACTTGCGTGGCGCCTGCGGCTCCTGCAGAGCCGCGGGGGTGGAACCACCCGGACCCTCAGCCGAGTCGCGCGACCGGCGAGGGGAGTCCGAAGAGCGGTGTCGTCTCTTGGACTTCTTGGAGTGCCTCGAGTTACCCGAAGACTTCGAGCCAGACGAGTGACGATGTCGAGTGCGGCTCCGCGACTGATCCTTGGACCTCCTCAGGGATCGAGAGCGGCACGGAGCTGAGTGGCGAAGCTCGAGAAGCTTGCGGGACCGCTCCCGCCTAGCTTTCGAGGTCAGGGCCATACAATCGGAGCACGACGCCGCGTCGTGGTCAAGGCCCAAGCAGTACAGGCACCGGCGGTGATGATCGGTCACCGACATCAGTAGTTGACAGTCGTCGCAGGCCTTGAAACCAGGCATCCTACCGGCACCAGAGTCGAGAAGTGACCAAAAAGAGTCGAAAAAGTTAGTCAAAAATTGACTAAAGGGGTAGCTCTCCCGGATCGGCGCTTACTGGAGCGGAAAAAAGAAGAACTGACGTCAGCGCGCGAGGGTGGCGTCTAAGTACTCAGACGACGTCATTCCGGCGCACGACGCTGACGATGGACGCGGAGCCGCAGACGACGCCTAGCGACGCGCAAGGGGTATTGCTGATGAAAAATCATTCGGATCCAGTCTGACGCCTGGGGATATTCTAAGGTGAGGAATCTAACTAACGTGTTTCTTTCAGATGTTTCCCCTCTACTAGGAAGCTTCTATTTTGACCGATTATCGGCAGGAAAATGACTCGAAACACTTCTTTCAGTTCCAAAAGTGATAACTCACATGCTAGAGTCATTTACAAGCAAAAGATTAAACATTTAAAAATCACTATTGCTGACCATCTGGAGAATATTCAGCAGGTCCGGGGTCATCGATTTTCATCAGAAAAATGATTTTTGGGACTGGAAGAAAAATATTCAAAAAGTAAATTGGATTGTGCCTCATGTTGAATAACCACTTTTTAAAGCCTCACAGTGACCGAAATTGCCTTTTTTACACATTTCCCCCTACTCTGAATTTTTTATTTTGACTGATTATGGGCAGGAAAATGACTCCAACCACACTTCTTTTAGTTCCAAACGTGATAACTCACATGCTAGAGTCATTTACAAGCAAAAGATTAAACATTAAAAAATCACCATTACTGACCATCTGGAGAAAATACCACAGGTCCGGGGTGATCGTTTTTCATCAGAAACATGATTTTTGGGACTGTACAAAAACGATTCAAAATGTCAATTGGATCGTGCCTCATGTTGAATAACTACTTTTTAAAGCCTCACAGTGACCAAAATTGCCATTTTTACAGATATTTCCCCCTACTAGGAAGGTTCTATTTTGACCGATTATCGGCAGGAAAATGACTCCAAACACACTTCTTTTAGTTCCAAAATTGATAATTCACATGAAATAGTCATTTACAGTCAAAAGATTAAACATTAAAAAATCACCATTACTGGCCAGCTGGAGAAAATTCGACAGTCCGGGGTCATCGTTTTTCATCGGAAAAAATGATTTTTGGGAGTGTAAGAAAAAGATTCAAAATATCAATTGGATCGTGCCTCATGTTGAATAACCACTTTTTAAAGCCTCAAAGTGAGCAAAATTGCCATTTTTACAGATGTTTCATCCAACTCTGAAGCTGATATTTTGACCAATTATGGGCAGGAAAATGACTCCAAACACACTTCTTTTCGTTCCAAAAGTGATAATTCGCATGCTAGAGTCATTAACAAGCACATGATTAAACATTAAAAAATCACTACTGCTGACCATTTTGGAGAAAGTTCGAAATGTCCTGGGTCATTGTTTTTCAGCAGAAAACTGCTTTTTGGGACTGTTAAAAAACCGATTTAAAATGTCAATTGGATCGTGCCTCATGTTGAAGAACCACTTTTTAAAGCCTCACAGTGTCCAAAATAACCATTTTTACAGACGTTACCCCCTATTAGGAAGCTTCTATTTTGACCGATTATCGGCAGGAAAAGGACTCGAAACACACTTTTTAGTTCCAAAAGTGATAGTCCACATGCAAAAG
Organism: Triturus cristatus; assembly: GCF_964204655.1. Classification (NCBI taxonomy): domain Eukaryota; kingdom Metazoa; phylum Chordata; class Amphibia; order Caudata; family Salamandridae; genus Triturus; species Triturus cristatus. The sequence continues at coordinate 1,000,914,103 of NC_140583.1, read as the reverse complement.
TCATTTACAGTCAAAATATTAAACATTAAAAAATCACCATTACTGACCATCTGCAGAAAGTTCGACATCTCATTGTTTTTCAGCAGAAAACTGCTTTTTGGGACTTTACAAAAAGTGATTCAAAATGTCAATTAGCTCATGCCTCATGTTGAATAACCACTTTTTAAAGCCTCACAGTGAGCAAAATTGAAATTTTTACAGATCTTTCCCCCTACTTGGAATCTTCTATTTTGTCCAATTATGGGCAGGAAAATGACTTGAAACACTTCTTATAGTTCCAAAAGTGATAATTCACATGCAATAGTCATTTATAGACAAAAGATTAGACATTAAAAAATCACCATTACTGACCATCTGGAGAAAATTCGACCGGTCAGGGGTCGTTTTTCATCGGAAAAATTGATTTTTGGGCCTGTACAAAAAAATGATTAAAAATGTCAATTGGAACATGCCTAGCGTTGAATAACCACTTTTTAGAGCCTCACAGTGAACAAAATTGCCATATGTACAGATGTTTCCCCCTACTAAGAAGCTTCTATTTTGAATGATGATGGGCAGGAAAATGACTTCAAACACACTTCTTTTAGTTCCAAAAGTGATAATTTATATGCAATAGTCATTTACATTAAAAAGATTAAACATTAACAAATCAGCATTACTGACCATCTGGAGAAAATTCCACAGGTCCGGGGTGATCGTTTTACATCAGAAAAATGATTTTCTAGACTGCAAAAAAAAGATTCAAAATGTCAATTGGATCATGCCTCATGTTGAATAACGACTTTTTAAAGCCGCACTGTGACAAAAATTGCCCTTTTTACAGATGTTTCCCTCTACTCTGAAGCTTCTATTTTGACCAATTATGGGCAGGAAAATGACTCCAAACACACTTCTTTTAGTTCCAAAAGTGATAATTCACTTTCAAGAGTCATTTACAAGCAAAAGATTAAACATTAAAAACTCACCATTACTGACCATCTGGAGAAAATTCGACAGTCCGGGGTTATCGTTTTTCAACGGAAAAAATTATTTTTGGGAGTGTAAGAAAAAGATTCAAAATATCAATTGGATCGTGCCTCATGTTGAATAACCACTTTTTAAAGCCTCAAAGTGAGCAAAATTGCCATTTTTACAGATGTTTCATCCTACTCTGAAGCTGATATTTTGACCAATTATGGGCAGGAAAATGACTCCAAACACACTTCTTTTAGTTCCTAACATGATAATTCACATGCATAGGCATTTACAGTCAAAAGATTAAACATTAAAAAAATCACCATTACTGACCATCTGGAGAAAATTCCACAGGCCCGGGGTCATCGTTTTTCACCGGAAAAAAATATTTTTGGGACTGTAAGAAAAAGATTCAAAATATCAATTAGATCGTGCCTCATGTTGAATAACCACTTTTTAAAGCCTCACAGTGACCAAAATGGCAATTTTTCCCCCTATTAGGACGGTTCTATTTTAACCGATTATCGGCAAGAAAATGACTCCAAACACACTTCTTTTAGTTACGAAAGTGATAATTCACATGCTAGAGTCATTTACAAGCAAAAGATTAAACATTAAAAAATCACTATTGCTGGCTATCTGGAGAAAGTTCGACATGTCCGAGGTCATCGTTTTTTTCAGCAGAAAACTAATTTTTGGGCCTGTACAAAAAAAGGATTAAAAATGTCAATTGGATCGTGCCTCATGTTGAATAATAACTTTTTAAAGCCTCACAGTGACCAAAATTGCCAGTTTTACAGATGTTTCCCCCTACTCTGAAGCTTCTATTTTGACTGAATATGTGCAGGAAAATGAGTCCAAATACACTTCTTTTAGTTCCAAAAGTGATAATTCACATGCAATAGTCATTTACAGTCAAAAGATTAAAGATTAAAAATTCACCATTACTGACAATCTGGAGAAAGTTCGACATGTCTGGGGTCGTTTTCCAGCAGAAAACTGATTTTTGGGACTGTACAAAAAAAATATTCAGAAAGTCAATTGGATCGTGCCACGTGTTGAATAACCACTTTTTAAAGCCTCACAGTGACCAAAATTGCCATTTTTACAGATGTTTCCCTCTACTAGGAAGCTTCTATTTTGACCGATTATCGGCAAGAAAATGACTCGAAACACACTTTTTAGTTCTAAAGGTGATCATTCACATGCAATAGTCATTTACAGTCAAAAGGTTCAACATTAAAAAAAATCACCATGACTGACCATCTGTAGAAAGTTCGACAGGTCCGGGGTCGTTTTTCATCGGAAAAATGATTATTGGGAGTGTAAGAAAAAGATTCAAAATATCAATTGGATCGTGCCTCATGTTGAATAACCACTTTTTAAAGCCTCAAAGTGGCCAAAATTGCCATTTTTACAGATATTTCCCCCTATTAGGACTGTTCTATTTTGACCGATTATCAGCAGGGAAATGACTCCAAACACACTTCTTTTAGTTCCAAACATGATAATTCACATGCAATAGTCATTTACAGTCAAAAGATTAAACATTAAGAATTCACCATTACTGACCATCTGGAGAAACAGAGAAACGAGGTCATCGTTTTTTAGCAGAAAACTGATTTTTTGGCTCGTACAAAAAATGATTAAAAATGTCAATTAGCTCATGCCTCATGTTGAATAACCACTTTTTAAAGCCTCACAGTGGCCAAAATTGCCATTTGTACAGATGTTTCATCCTACTCTGAAGATGATATTTTGACCGATTATGGGCAGGAAAATGACTCCAAACACACTTCTTATAGTTCCAAAAGTGATAATTTACATGCTAGAGTCATTTACAAGCAAAAGATTAAACATTAAAAAAATCACTATTGCTGACCATTTTGGAGAAAGTTCGACAGGTCCGGGGTCATCGTTTTTCTGCAGAAAACAGATTTTTGGGACTGTGTAAAAAATTATTCAAAATGTCAAATGGATCGTGCCTCATGTTGAATAACCACTTTTTAAAGCCTCACATTGACCAAAATTACCAGACGTTTCCCCCTACTAGGAAGCTTCTATTTTGACCGATAATCGGCAGGAAAATGACTCGAAACACACTTTTTAGTTCGAAAGTGATAATTCACATGCAATAGTCATTTACAGTCAAAAGAATAAATATTAAAAAATCACCATTACTGACCATCTGGAGAAAATTCCACAGGTCCGGGGTGATTTTGGGAATGTACAAAAAAAGATTCAAAATGTCAATTAGCTCATGCCTCATGTTGAATAACCACTTTTTAAAGCCTCACAGTGGCCAAAATTGCCATTTTTACACGTGTTTCTCCATACTAGGAAGCTTGAATTTTGACAAATTATGGGCAGGAAAATGACTCAAAACACACTTCTTTTAGTTCCAAAAGTGATAATTCACATGCAGTAGTCATTTACAGTCAAAAGATTATACATTAAAAACTCACCATTACTGACCATCTGGAGAAAATTCAACAGTCTGGGCTCATCGTTTTTCATCGGAAAAAATGATTTTTGGGAGTGTAAGAAAAAGATTCAAAATATCAATTGGATCGTGCCTCATGTTGAATACCCACTTTTTAAAGCCCCACAGTGACCAAAATTGCCATTTTTACAGATGTTTCCCCCTACTTGGAAGCTTCTATTTTGAACGATTATGGGCAGGAAAATGAATCCAAACACACTTTTTAGTTCCAAAAGTGATCATTCACTTTCAAGAGTCATTTACAAGCAAACGATTAAACATAAAAAAAATCACCATTACTGACCATCTGGAGAAAATTCGACAGGTCTGGGGTGATTATTTTTCATCAGAAAAATTATTTTCCAGACTGCAAAAAGATTCAAAATATCAATTGGATCATGCATCATGTTGAATAAGGACTTTTTAAATCCTCTAAGTGACCAAAATTGCCATTTTTACAGATGTTTCCCCCTACTAGGAAGCTTTTATTTGACCGATTACGGGTAGGAAAATGACTCCCAACACACTTCTTTTAGTTCCAAAAGTGATAATTCACATTCAATAGCCATTTACAGTCAAAAGATTAAATATTAAAAAATCACCATTACTGACCATCTGGAGAAAATTCCACAGGTCCGGGGTGATTTGGGGAATGTAAAAAAAAATAAAGATTCAAAATGTCAATTGGATCGTGCCTCATGTTGAATAACCACTTTTTAAAGGCTCACAGTGACCAAAATTGCCATTTCTACACATGTGTCACCATACTAGGAAGCTTGAATTTTGACAAATTATGGGCAGGAAAATGACTCAAAACACACTTCTTTTAGTTCCAAAAGTGACAATTCACATGCTAGTCATTTACAAGCAAAAGATTAAACATTAAAAAATCACTATTGCTGACCAACTGGAGAAAGTTCGACCTGTCATCGTTTTTCATCAGAAAATTGATTTTTGGGACTGTACAAAGTTTTTTTTCAAAATGTCAATTGGATCGTGCCTCATGTTGAATAACCACTTTTTAAAGCCTCACAGTGACCAAAATTGCCATTTTTACAGATGTTTCCCCCTACTAGGAAGCGTCTATTTTGACCGATTATCGGCAGGACAATTACTCGAAACACACTTATTAGTTCCAAAAGTGATAATTCACATGCAGTAGTCATTTACAGTCAAAATATTAAACATTAAAAAATCACTATTGCAGACCATCTGGAGAATATTCAGCAGGTCCGGGGCCATCGTTTTTCATCAGAAAAATGATTTTTGGGACTGTAAGAAAAAGATTCAAAATATCAATTGGATCGTGCCTCATGTTAAATAACCACTTTTTAAATCCTCAAAGTGACCAAAATTGCCATTTATACCGATGTTTCCCCCTACTAAGAAGCTTCTATTTTGACCGATAATGGGCAGGAAAATGACTCAAAACACACTTCTTTCAGTTACAAAAGTGCTAATTCACATGCAGTAGTCATTTACAGTCAAAAGATTAAACATTAAGAAATTACCATTACTGACCATCTGGAGAAAGTTCGACATGTCCGGGGTCGTTTTTCGGCAGAAAACTGAATTTTGGGATTGTACAAAAAATGATTCAAAATGTCAATTGGATCATGCCTCATGTTAAATACCCACTTTTTAAAGCCTCACTGTGATCAAAATTGCCATTTTTACAGTTGTTTCCCCCTACTTGAAAGGTTCTATTTTGACTGATTAAATGCGGGAAAATGACTTGAAACACACTTGATTTAGTTCCAAAATTGATAATTCACATGCTAGACACATTTACAAGCAAAAGATTAAACATTAAAAAAAATCACCATTACTGACCATCTGCAGAAAGTTTGACACTTCCGGGGTCATCGTTTTCCAGCAGAAAATTGATGTTTGGGACGGTACAAAAAAAAAGATTCAAAATGTCAATCAGCTCATGCCTCATGTTGAATAATCACTTTTCAAAGCCTCAAAGTGACCAAAATTGCCATTTTTACAGATGTTTCCCCCTACTCGGAAGCTTCTATTTTCAACGATTATGGGCAGGAAAATGACTCCAAACACACTTCTTTTAGTTCCAAAAGTGACAATTCACATGCTAGAGTCATTTACAAGCAAAAGATTAAACATTAAAAAATCACTATTGCTGACCAACTGGAGAAAGTTCGACATGTCATCGTTTTTCATCAGAAAATTGATTTTTGGGACTGTACAAAGATTTTTTTCCAAATGTTAATTGGATCGTGCCTCGTGTTGAAAAACCACTTTTTAAAGCCTTACAGTGATCAAAATAGCCATTTTTACAGAACTTTCCCCCTACTTGGAAGCTTCAATATTGACAGATTATGGGCAGGAAAATGAATCCAAACACACTTCTTTGAGTTCCAAAATTGAAAATTCACATGAAATAGTCATTTACAGTCAAAAGATTAAACATTAAAAAAATCACTATTGCTGACCATTTTGGAGAAAGTTCGAAATGTCCGGGGTCATTGTTTTTCAGCAGAAAACTGCTTTTTGGGACTTTAAAAAAAACGATTTAAAATGTCAATTGGATCGTGCCTCATGTTGAAGAACCACTTTTTAGAGCCTCACAGTGACCAAAATTGCCATATTTACAGATGTTTCCCCCTACTAAGAAGCTTCTATTTTGACGGATGATGGGCAGGAAAATGACTTCAAACACACTTCTTTTAGTTCCAAAAGTGATAATTCACATGCAATAGTCATTTACAAGCAAATGATTAAACATTAAAAAAATCAATATTGCTGACCATTTTGGAGAAAGTTCAAAATGTCCGGGGTCATTGTTTTTCAGCAGAAAACTGCTTTTTGGGACTGTAAAAAAACCGATTTAAAATGTCAATTGGATTGTGCCTCATGTTGAAGATCCACTTTTTAAAGCCTCACAGTGTCCAAAATTACCATTTTTACAGACGTTACCCCCTATTAGGAAGCTTCTATTTTGACCGATTATCGGCAGGAAAATGACTCGAAACACACTTCTTTTAGTTCCAAAAGTGATAATTCACATGCAAATGTCATTTACAGTCAAAAGATTAAACATAAAAAAAATCACCATTACTGACCGTCTGCAGAAAGTTCGGCATCTCCTTTGCTTTTTGGGCCTATACAAAAAATTATTAAAATGTCATTTGGCTCATGCCTCATGTTGAATAACCACTTTTTAGAGCCTCACAGTGACCAAAATTGCCATATTTACAGATGTTTCCCCCTACTAAGAAGCTTCTATTTTGACGGATGATGGGCAGGAAAATGACTAGGCCTGGGCTAAATTTCTGTTCCGCTCGCGGAAATTGCGATAATTTGACATTTTCGCGTTCCGCGGAGAGCGCGAAAATGTCAAAATTTCCGCATTCCGCAGCTTAGCGATAATTTGTTTCTTGCTCACGCTGTAAAATAATACATTCTCGCGCGCGCGATCGCCTTACCTGAATCCCCGCGTTCGCAGACAGGTTTTCCCAATCCGGTCGTGTTCTCCACAAGATGTTGGATTGTTGATAGCCATTTGCGCTGTCTCGCGACAGTTCGCGCCCTCAGTAATGTCATTGGTCGCACGATCACGTCTTTCTTCTCGTGATCATGCACCGCGAGAAGAGTGAAAACAAGATGGCCGCGCCCGTAAGCAACCGCATGGGTAAGTTGGCGAGCTGCGACCATGCAGAAAATACCGCGAACGGGCGGGAAAAAAACGTCCTTATCTCCGCGATATTTCCGCGTGTTTGCAGAGATTTTTAACATTTTCGCGATAATTTGCGAAAGTCATTTTCGCAAATTCCGCCCACCCCTAAAAATTACTTCAAACACACTTCTTTTAGTTCCAAAAGTGATAATTCATATGCAATAGTCATTTACAGTCAAAAGATTAAACATTAACAAATCAGCATCACTGACCATCTGGAGAAAATGCCACAGGTCCGGGGTGATTGTTTTTCATCAGAAACATGATTTTTGGGACTGTAAAAAAAAATGATTCAAAATGTCAATTGGATCGTGCCTCATGTTGAATAACCACTTTTTAAAGCCTCAAAGTGACCAAAATTGCCATTTGTACAGATGTTTCATCCTACTCTGAAGCTGATAGTTTGACCGATTATGGGCAGGAAAATGACTCCAAACACACTTCTTTTAGTTCCAAAAGTGATAATTCACATGCTACAGTCATTTACAAGCAAAAGATTAACATTAAAAAAATCACTATTGCTGACCATTTTGGAGAAAGTTCGAAATGTCCGGGGTCATTGTTTTTGAGCAGAAAACTGCTTTTTAGGACTGTAAAAAAACTATTTAAAATGTCAATTGGATTGTGCCTCATGTTGAAGAACCATCATCATCATCATCATCTTTTCTTTATTTCGACATTTGTCATAAAAGAATCCATACAATTGAGCATTGTAAAAAAAAGAAAAAAAAAAAGAATTAATACAAGTATACATAAAACAGTTATTACAACAACAAGAAGGTAGCGGGCCCATGGAACATGCCAATAATGATAATCAATAAATTGTACCTCCATACAATCTAAACTTTAGGGGACCTCCTCATGGCAGCTGTGGAACTATAATGGAAGGATGTAGTTTCAAACAAGATTTTTACAAATCATTCTTTTCCTCCACATAGCTGCCAGGAATGATGACACAGCAAAAACTATTACAGTAGTTAAGTCTGTTTTAAGAATTCGATAAGCTTGCATACAATGCGTAAACCCCAAATTTTTGCAAAGAGGAACAATCCAGCGCCTTCTAAACTTTTGATAAACAGGACAAAAGAATAGTATATGCAGTTCATTTTCCTGATCGAAGGCTCAACCAGGGCAATTTTTTTCTCGTAAAAGCTCTAATAGGTAAGGTACCATATCTCCCCTGCAAGTACAATTTTCTCGCTACAGATGGACTAATATCATTTAAAACGTGCTCAAAGTGATAAAAATCTTTAACCATTATAAAAGTTCGTGTTAATATAGCAGATTGAGAATTCTGTATAGAAACAGTTCATTTGGTTTCATAATACAAATTGGCCAGGTGCTTGCCTGAAACACTAGTACAAGCTGTCTCCGGGTCAGACCACAACATCGGGAGGCCTATTCTCCCCAGTTCCTCTTTCACATACCTCAACCAAGGATGTTTCACCACATTCGGGAGCCCTAAGACTTCCAAAAGTTCTTTCCTATAGTCCTGGAGCTCGGGGGTAATCCAAATCCTCCGCCAAAATGTTAGTGGTTTAAGACCCAATTCCTCATCTATAGATCTGAGGCCCAAATCAATCCTCAGTGGCAATAAGGGAGTACTAGGGGGGAGGGCCAACAACTGCCTTAAAAATTTGTTTTCTGTGGCTAGGATCTCTGGACGGCAATGAAAGCCCTAGAGTTCACCGCCATAGATTACTCCCCCCCTTGCCTGTAGTTTATATATTTCAAGAGGTGGGCCAATTGGTTTGGCACATGATTTATTTAGAAGTCTTAGAATACCCCCCGCTGTTTGGGCTAACTTGAGTTGAGATTTAATTTGATGTGGGACCCATGTCATAGTTTAATTTAAATTGAGCCCCAAGTACTCAAAGGTCTGAACACTTTCTAGGCTAACTCTCCCTAAACTCGGGTTTGGGCGTATCATTGCTGGTGGATTGAAAATCATATATTTTGTTTTGAGAGTATTTATCTCTAAGCCCCGTTCGAGGCAGAATATCTCAAAGCCATCCAGCACTCGTTGAATGCCCATCGGGGACTTCGAAAGTAATAATGTATCATCTGCGAACATAATCGCAGGAACCCGACATCCAGCGAGCTTGGGGGCATTGCTATTTATAACCTCATTCAGCTGTGTAAATACTCCGTTGACATAGAGGGAGAACAGGGTGGGTGCCAAGACACAACCCTGTCTGACTCCCCTGACAACGGGAAATCTGGATAAGGCACCAATTTTTCCACACCTGACCTGTGCGAAATTTCCCCTATGCAATCGAATTATCATGTTCAATAGGGGGGCAGGAATGCCCAGTTGTGAAAGGACGGACCATAATTTAGCCCGGGGGACCAAGTCAAAGGCCGCACGGAGGTCCACAAAAACAGTGTAGAATGACCCACCCTCAGCTTTAACAGTTTTCCAAAATAACAAGGTCAGTCGAAACATCTGGTCCGTAGTAGACACATTCTTCCTAAACCCTGCCTGGTAAGGGCTTAGAATGGAGCACTCTTCTATCCAGTCCATAAGGCGGTCTAAGATCAGCCTTGCAAAGATTTTTTGAGACACATCAATGAGGCTGATAGGCCTGTAGTTGGCTGGGAGGAGAGGCGAGCCCTTCTTAAAGATAGGGACTATCTCGGCTCCCAACCAAGTACTAGGTACCGCCATACCCCTCTGGACTGCATTAAATAAAGCCGTTAGATAAGGGGCCCAGACCTTAGGTTCATGTTTGAAGAGGTCGCCTGAAGATTATCCAGCTTTACCGGCTGGAAGTTTGGATAATGCAACAAGAACCTCTTCTTCCAGAAACTCGACCTCATATAAATCGACAGTAGGGTTCGACAGTAATCCCCCCCTGCTCCATATCATAAGTAGAATACTCCCCTCCATAGAGGGTGGAGAAATGATCTTCCCACACATTAGCAGCGATATTGGGTACAATCGCCGGTAAAGGATCGGTCGACCCAGTATTAACAATTTGCCAACACTTCCGGGCATCTCTTCATTTTAATGCAGATGTTAAATTAGCCCAGTTATCATTGTCCCACTCCATCTTGGCATGGTATATTAACTGCTTGTATTCTAATCGTTTTTCTCTTATTAGCGCCTTGTTATTATTAAGCTTCACAGCCCGAAGAAGTTCTGTTTTTAGCTTCCTACAGGCGGTGTTGAACCATGTGGGTCTATTGCCTCTCCTTCTCTCTTTGGGCGCTATAGGGTTGAAAACATCAGCCAAAATAGCATTAAGTTCCAGGTTTAGATCCCCAAATTTTTGGTATATTTCGGGAGTGGGATGCTGCAGCGTTAAGGCACCTATAGCTTCCAGTACCGGAATAACCTGCGCATAGAGTTCTGCCACTAACGCTGGATAAGTTACTAATTTTTCCCACCTGACCCTACGCCTGTTACTAGATAGGAGGAACCTGGCATCTAGGCCATCGTTTGGGTTACCTGGGCCTTCGTGGTTGCCCGGGGATAAAAATTCTAGGATCAACAGATTGTGATCACTATCACCCCTGATATCTACCCTAAAATCAATGACCTTGTCCCAAGCACAACTTTCAACAAATATATAATCCAGGCGTGACTCTTGCCAGGGCTTGTCGAAAGTACATTTTGAGGGGGTATCTGATTTTGAGCGGCCATTAAAGGCCCTGATTGAATACTTTAAGGTTAAGGCCGTAATTTGAACGGCCAATGGCGCCCATGATCTAGGTGAAGGGCCCACTGCTGGAGGTATTTTCCAGTATTCATCCTCCACCAAATAAGCACTATCCGTCAAACACATAAGCGGCTCGAAATGGCAGTTAACATCACCCCCTAGCAAAAGAGTGATGCCCTGAGGAATCATATTTAAGAATACAGAGAGCGCTTCAATGGTTCCAGACTCAGATGTAATGCTCGCAGGTCTTGAATAAACGTTGACCAGAGCAAGCCTGGAATCATTCGGCCATTCTAAAATCACGCATTGGAGATCTTCTGATGATGTGTTCAAAACCCTGGCTCTACAGCCCAAGTGGGAATGCACCCAGATTATTAAGCCCCCCGACGGTCTACCCCCCCCCCATCTTGCCGGGACTGAGAATGAAGCAAAACCACTCCGTTGATGTTCCTCCCTGGCCCAAGTTTCCTGAAAGAGGCATATGTCATTCCTATCTATGAACGAGCCCCACTCAGGACACGCTATTTTGTTACCTATTCCTGCTAAATTCCAAGACAAAATTGTCAGTGGACCAGCAATAGGTGTAACTTCCAGAGTTTATGCACCATATCCCTCAACAATCGTTGTAGTCGCCACCAAGCCGCCTTCCACTAAGACCCCGCTCTGGCCGTCGGGGATGATTGTGCCCAGAGGAGCACCGAAAGGTGCCCCTAACTGGGCACTCTCAACACTGTCTACTCCCCCCGGCCCGGTCCTATTCGTACATGTGACTAAACGTCCATGCAGGGTAAGATTATTAGTGATGATATCGCTAACCCTCAAATGGCCCCCCGAATCGGAGTTACAGTGTAGTCAATCCACCTCATCCAAGCAGCTAAACCGATTGTAATCCAAATATTGAGGTGTCCAATTAATGTAATGTGGGCTATTCCTATTCCCTCTGGAGTGGCTTCTAGATCCCATCCTCGACCAACCCTCTTCTAATCCCATATCAGAGCAACTAGCATGAGGTGGATAAAAAAAGGACAAGGGAAGGGTCTGAATTGTAGTATCCTCCTTGGAAGACGGCCTCTTAAGAATGTGGGAAACTGTCCCTGGGTCCCTAAAGTTAACCATAATACAGTCACCACTAATATTTTTCTTGGTGGATCCCAGCCATGAGACCCTTCTGACCATCAAAATTTCACTAAAAATGTATGGGGGAAGGGGTCTGTGCTTGTTTAACCAGCTCACTACTTTGTTTTTTAATGAAGAAAATGATTCTACTCTTGTGCTGGTGAGTTCAGGAACTCCTGCTAGGACCACTACCAGGGGAGCAGCTTCCGGGGGTAAATTTACTATCAGTTTCTTTCTCAATCTATTACCCTCCAGATTTTCTTGCTCAGTATTTACCAAAGGCTTTTCAGGCATTAACCCGGGACAGGAGGGAAGGGTGGAATTGGTGTTCCTATTTGGGATATCCTGTACTGGAGAGGGGGGGTTTACCAAAACTGGAAGAGTTGCTAAAGGAGGGGTATTAACTAAGTGTGCACCCCTTGCATTAACATCCCTCTTCCCTTCGATGGTTTCCACAATTTGCAAGTGATCTAGCAACGACCCAGTGGCCCTTTCTATGTTCGCCAGCCTAAGATCAATTTGGTCAAGTCTAGCGATCAGAGGGTCCAGCGAAGATTTCAAACTACTTCCCAGGCCTGAAGTCTGATGGTCAGCCCAAGCCTGGATGTTATCACCAATATTCAAGGTGATAGGCTGTGCTGCAGAGGGACTCAGGACTGGGGAGTTTATAGGATCACTGGCTACTAGAGGGATCACCTTAGCTTTTACCCGGCCTTTAGAATTAATATACGTTGAGGAGTTAGATAACCTTGCCTTCTTTCTACCCCCTATCTGTGTCACTCGCTTTCTTTTTGGGACAGCCCACTCCCTATTGCCTCGAAACTGAAAGGTGTTAGCCACGGACCCACTATCAGGCGTCATAATAGCAATAGGAAGAGAGACAGTACTAGATTCAGGAATTGCCGGTATATAGTCTATTTTCGATCCAGGACAACGCCTGGAGTCAGCCGGAATAATTACTTCCGAATGGTCACTATTGTTTAAAGAGTTAAGAGGGCAAGTGCACCTTTCAGGCGTTCTGGCATTCGCTATGTGACCCAGCGACTATCTTTTCACGTTATCTATACCCTGGGAGAGGCGACGTTCTAGAATAGTTATCTCGTTTGATAGCAGGGAATTTGCTCTAATCAAAAAACTGTCCAGAGTACCCGCCTCCGTTGTACTGGACAAAAGTGCTTTGCTTCTTGTCTCTCTGCCCGCCATAGTCCTATGTCTACCAGAGTAATATGTCCCTTGGGTGGCAAAGTCTTAAAGAGATACCTCAATTAGACAAGAAGCCAAGAGGAGTGGCCCGGTCCAGTCTCACACGGTCTGTAACGGGCTAGAACGGGCCCACCCTTGGCCCGGGCTTCGCCCGCGCGAGTCCTGCGTTGCGGATGATTGAGTCAGTTATATCCGTCCAGGCAGGGGGCGGGAGCGTGACGGAAGAGGCTGCAGCTGTGCAGAAACTGGGCTGCTGGTCCTCGCAGTCCTTCACTGATTCACATCCACCAAAGCAGCAACAAAGCTTCCACAAGCGACACCCGCAAAGTGGGAGCCGCGAGCCGTGATGAAGTATCCAGGCAGGGGGCGGGAGCGTGAGGGAAGAGGCTGCAGCTGTGCAGAAACTGGGCTGCTGGTCCTCGCAGTCCTTCACTGATTCACATCCACCAAAGCAGCAACAAGGCTTCCACGAGCGGCACCACTTTTTAAAGCCTCAAAGTGACCAAAATTGCCATTTTTACAGATATTTCCCCCTATTAGGACTGTTCTATTTTGACCGATTATGGGCAGGAAAATGACTCTAAACACACTTCTTTTAGTTCCAAAAGTGATAATTCACATGCTAGAGTCATTTACAAGCAAAAGATTAAACATTAAAAAATCACTATTGCTGACCATCTGGAAAAAGTTCGACATGTCCAGGGTCGTTTCTCATCAGAAAATTGACTTTTGGGACTGTAAGAAAAAGATTCAAAACATCAATTGGATAGTGCCTCATGTTAAATAACCACTTTTTAAATCCTCAAAGTGACCAAAATTGCCATTTTTACACATGTTTCCCCCTACTAGGAAGCTTCTATTTTCAACGATTATGGCCAGGAAAAGGACTCCAAACACACTTCTTTTAGTTCCAAAAGAGATAATTCACATGCAAGAGTCATTTACAAGCAAAAGATTAAACATTAAAAAATCACTATTGGTGACCACCTGGAGAAAGTTCGACATGCAAAAAAAGATTCAAATTGTCAAGTGGATCATGCGTCATATTGAATAACCACTTTTTAAAGCCTCAAACTGACCAAAATTGCCATTTTTACAGATGTTTCCCCCTACTCTGAAGCTTCTATTTTGACCAATTATGGGCAGGAAAATGACTCCAAACACACTTCTTTTAGTTCCAAAAGTGATAATTCACATGCAGTAGTCATTTACAGTCAAAAGATTAAACATTAAGAATTCACCATTTCTGACCATCTGCAGAAAGTTTGTCACGTCCGGGGTCATCGTTTTCCAGCTGAAAACTGATTTTTGGGACTTTACAAAAAATTATTAAAAATGTCAATTGGATCGAGCCTCATGTTGAATACCCACTTTTTAAAGCCTCACAGTGACCAAAATTGCCATTTTTACAAATATTTCACCCTACCTGGAAACTTTATTTTTGACAGATTATGGGCAGGAAAATAAATCCCAAAACAATTTTTAGTTCCAAAAGTGATAATTCACTTTCAAGAGTCATTTACAAGCAAAAGATTAAACATTAACAAATCACCATTACTGACCATCTGCAGAAAGTTTGACACGTCCGGGGACATCGTTTTCCAGCAGAAAACTGATTTTTGGGACTTTACAAAAAAGGATCACTAATGTCAATTGGATCGTGCTTCATGTTGAATACCCACTTTTTAAAGCCTCACAGTTACCAAAATTGCCATTTTTACAGATGTTTCACCCTACTTGGAGACTTCAATTTTGACAGATTATGGGCAGGAAAATGACTCCAAACACACTTCGTTTAGTTCCAAAAGAGATAATTCACATGCAAGAGTCATTTACGAGCAAAATATTAAACATTAAAAAATCACCATTACTGACCATCTGGAGAAAATTCAACAGCTCCGGGGTGATTATTTTTCGTCGCAAAAATTAATTTCCAGACTGCAAAAAAAAGATTCAAAATATCAATTAGCTCGTGCCTCATGTTGAATAACCACTTTTTAAAGCCTCACAGTGACCAAAATTGCCATTTTTACAGATGTTTCCCCCTACTTGGAAGCTTCTATTTTCAACGATTATGGGCAGGGAAAGGACTCCAAACACACTTCTTTTAGTTCCAAAAGAGATAATTCACATACTAGAGTCATTTACAAGCATAAGATTAAACATTAAAAAATCACTATTGCTGACCATCTGGAGCAAGCTCGACATGTCCGGGGTCATCGTTTTACATCAGAAAAATGATTTTATGGACTGCAAAAAAAGATTCAAAATGTCAATTGGATCATGCCTCATGTTGAATAACCACTTTTTAAAGCCTCACAGTGACCAAAATTACAATTTTTACAGACATTTCCCCATACTAGGAAGCTTCTATTTTGACCGATTATCGGCAGGAAAATGACTCGAAACACACTTCTTTTAGTTCCAAAAGTGATAATTCACATGCAATAGTCATTTACAGTCAAAAGATTAAACATTAAAAAATCACCATTACTGAGCATCTGGAGAAAGTTCGACAGTTCCAAAACTGATAATTCACCTGCAATAGTCATTTACAGTCAAAAGATTAAATATTAAAAAAATCACCATTACTGCCCATCTGGAGAAAATTACACAGGTCCGGGGTGATTGTTTTTCATCAGAAACATGATTTTTGGGACTGTAAAAAAAAACGATTCAAAATGTCAATTGGATCGTGCCTCATGTTGAATAACCACTTTTTAAAGCCTCACAGTGACCAAAATTGCCATTTTTACACATGTTTCCCCTTACTAGGATGCTTGAATTTTGACAAAATATGGGCAGGAAAATGACTCCGAATACACTTCTTTTAGTTCCAAAAGTGATAATTCACATGCAATAGTCAAAAATCCGATTGGCGGCACTCTGCTAGTCCTACCAGCGTGTTACCCCAAAGAATTGTGGTCCATGAAGTAGCGTCGGCGGGTACGCCTATGCCAAAAGTTTAAAATGAAAATGAGTGTCGCGTTAGCCATCCCTGGACACGTGTTTCGAGGTAGTTGCCTCTCGTCAGCAGGGAGTAGATATGTGTGTAGGGTTGCTGCGTAGGCTGCCAAAAAATATTCTCAGGTAAAGTACCACTCAAGGCGCGCAGGTGCGTAGCCATGGGCTAGTCAGCCCCACCGGCTCAAGGGAGCCTGAATATAAACAAAAATCCGATTGGCCGCACTCTGCTAGTCCTACCAGCGTGTTACCCCAAAGAATTGTGGTCCATGAAGTAGCGTCGGCGGGTACGCCTATGCCAAAAGTTTAAAATGAAAATGAGTGTCGCGTTAGCCATCCCTGGACACGTGTTTCGAGGTAGTTGCCTCTCGTCAGCAGGGAGTAGGTATGTGTGTAGGGTTGCTGCGTAGGCTGCCAAAAAATATTCTCAGGTAAAGTACCACTCAAGGCGCGCAGGTGCGTAGCCATGGGCTCGTCAGCCCCACCGGCTCAAGGGAGCCTGAATATAAACAAAAATCCGATTGGGGCAACATGCTGGTGTGACGAGCAGTGTGCGGCCAACTGGATTTGTCACATGCAATAGTCATTTACAATCAAAAGATTAAACATTACAAAATCATCATTACTGACCATCTGGAGAAAGGTCGACACGTCCGGGGTCATCGTTTTTCATCAGAAAATTGATTTTTGGGACTGTACAAAAAATTATTCAAAATGTCAATTGGATCGTGCCTCATGTTGAATAACCACTTTTAAAAGCCTCACCGTGACCAAAATCGCCAGTTTTACACGTTTCTCCCTACTGGGAAGCTTCTATTTTGACCGATTAACTGCAGGAAAATGACACGAAACACACTTTTTAGTTCCAAAGTGATAATTCACATGCTAGTGTCATTTACAAGCAACAGATTAAACATTAAAAAATCCCAATTACTGACCATCTGGAGAAAATTCCACAGGTCCGGGGTCATCAATTTTCATCAGAAAAATAATTTTTCGGACTATAAAAAAGAAAAGATTCAAAATGTCAATTGGATCATGCCTCATGTTGAATACCGACTTCTTAAAGCTTCACAGTGACCAAAATTGCCATTTTTACAGATGTTTACCCCAACTCTGAAACTTCTATTTTGACCAATTATGGGCAGGAAAATGACTCAAAACACACTTTTTAGTTCCAAACGTGATAATTCACATGCAGTAGTCGTTTACAGTCAAAAGATTAAACATTAAAAAATCACCATTACTGACCATCTGGAGAAAGTTCGACAGCTCGGGGATCATTGCTATTCATCAGAAAATTGATTTTTGGGCCTGTACAATTTTTTTTACAAAATGTCAATTGGATCGTGCCTCATGTTGAATAGCCACTTTTTAAAGCCTCACAGTGACCAAAATTGCCATTTTTAAAGATGTTTCCCCCTACTTGGAATCTTCTATTTTGACCGATTATGGGCAGGAAAATCACTCAAAACACACCTCTTTTAGTTCTAAAGGTGATAATTCACATGCAGTAGTCATTTACAGTCAAAAGATTAAACATTAAGAAATCACCATTACTGACCAGCTGGAGAAAGTTCGACATGTCCGGGGTCGTTTTTCGGCAGAAAACTGATTTTTGGGACTGTACAAAAAATGATTCAAATAGTCAATTAGCTCGTGCCTCGTTCAGACTCCTGACCCACACACAAGGCTCTCTACAACCTGGGCCCCAAATACCTCAACAACCGCTTGACCTTCTACACGCCCACCCGCCAGCTACGATCTACCAGCCACGCCCTCGCCACCGTACCACGCATCCGCAGAGCAACAGCCGGAGGAAGATCGTTCTCCTACCTGGCAGCCAAGACCTGGAACTCCCTCCCCACCCACCTTCGGCGAACCCAAGACCACCTCTCCTTCAGGAAACAGCTCAAGACCTGGTTGTTCGAGCAGTAACATTTCCCCCCCCCCCCAGCGCCTTGAGACCCTCACGGGTGAGTAGCGCGCTTTATAAATGCCGTGATTGATTGATTGATTAAAGCCTCACAGCGACCAAAATTGCAATTTTTACAGATGTTTCATCCTACTCTGAAGCTTCTATTTTGAACAATTATGGGCAGGAAAATGACTTCAAACATAATGCTTTTAGTTCCAAAAGTGATAATTCACATGCAATAGTCATTTACAGTCAAAAGATTAAATATTAAAAAATCACCATAACTGACCATCTGGAGAAAATTCCACAGGTCCGGGGTGATCGTTTTTCATCAGAAACATGATTTTTGGGAGTGTACAAAAAATGATTCAAAATGTCAATTAGCTTGTGTCTCATGTTGAATAACCACTTTTTAAAGCCTTACAGTAACTAAAATTGCCATTTTTACAGATGTTTCCCCCTACTGGGAAGCTTCTATTTTGACCGATTACGGGTAGGAAAATGACTCCAACCACACTTCTTTTAGCTCCAAAAGTGATAATTCACATGCTAGAGTCATTAAAAGCAAATGATTAAACATTAAAAAATCACTACTGCTGACCATTTTGGAGAAATTTCGAAATGTCCCGGGTCATTGTTTTTCAGTAGAGAACTGCTTTTTGGGACTGTAAAAAAACGATTTAAAATGTCAATTGGATCGTGCCTCATGTTGAATAACCACGTTTTAGAGCCTCACAGTGAGCAAAATTGAAATTTTTACAGATCTTTCCCCCTACTTGGAATCTTCTATTTTGTCCAATTATGGGCAGGAAAATGACTCGAAACACACTTCTTATAGTTCCAAAAGTGATAATTCACATGCAATAGTCATTTACAGTCAAACGATTAGACATTAAAAAATCACCATTACTGACCATCTGGAGAAAATTCGACCGGTCAAGGGTAGTTTTTCATCGGAAAAGGAATATGCTACTTACCAGTATGCATCTGTTCTTGGCATGTAGAGCTGCAGAGTTGTACACTTAGCATAGATCGCCATCTGGTGTTGGGCCCGGATGTTTGCAGTTTGTTTTTGTTCTTTGGACAGTCTTTGGAAGTCACGAGTTTGGTGACTCCTCCTTCGGTCCGTACTGCGCATGGGCTTCGGCTCCATCCTCAGATTGTTTTTCGCCAACAGGGAAATGATGGAGCGTAGTAATAACAGTGAGAAACCCATGTGTGTTATATCTAAATAAGATGTACTGGAACGGATACAGGTAGCCGGGGAGGCGGGTGGGCGTGTACAACTCTGCAGCTCTACATGCCAAGAACAGATGCATACTGGTAAGTAGCATATTCCGTTCGAGGCATATGAGCTGCAGATTGTACACTTAGCATAGATTATATAGCAGTACCCAACCTTAGCGGCGACCACCGGTATCCGTTGCAGTGGTTTGAAAAAGTGTCTTTAGTACAGCCTGGCCCACCCTAGCTTGCTGCTTGGAATGCACATCTACACAGTAATGTTTTGTGAAGGTGTGCGGTGTTGACCATGTGGCTGCTTTGCAGATGTCATCTAAGGGTATGTTCCCTAGAAAAGCCATCGAAGCCCCTAACTTTCTTGTAGAGTGGGCTTTAGGTGGAACAGATAATGTTCTTTTTGCCTTTTGATAGCAAATTTGTATGCACTTTACAATCCACCTAGCTATCCCTGATTTAGAGATGGGGTTGCCTTTATGTGGTGGAGAGAAGGAAACGAACAATTGTTTAGTCTTCCTGAAGGGTTGCGTTCTTTGTATGTAGTACAGCAAAGCCCTTTTAACATCGAGTGTGTGTAAGGCCCTCTCTGCAACAGATTGAGGTTGCGAGAAGAAGACAGGTAATTCCACCGATTGATTGAGATGGAAGGGGGAAATGACCTTGGGTAGAAACTTCGGATTTGTGCGAAGTATGACCTTGCTGTGATGTATTTGTAGGAAGGGTTCCTGTATAGTGAACGCTTGTATTTCACCAACCCTTCTAAGGGAAGTGATAGCTACGAGAAAAGCTGTTTTCCAGGTGAGAAACTGTAGCTCACATTTATGCATTGGTTCGAAGGGCGGACCCATTAGCCGTGTAAGAACTAAATTTAGATTCCATACAGGGGAAGGTGGTGCCATGGGAGGAATTACTCGTTTAAGGCCTTCCATAAAGGCTTTAATAGCGGGCACTCTGAACAGTGATAAATGCTGTCTGTTTTGTAGATAAGCAGCGATCGCTGCTAGGTGTAGGCGTATGGATGAATATGCCAGGTTACACCTGTGAAGATGGAGCAGATAGCATATGATGTGCTGTATGGATGCATCTAAAGGGTTGATTGTATTGTTACGGCAGTAAATTACAAATCTTTTCCACTTTGCGGCATAGCATGCTCTAGTGGTAGGACGTCTGGCTTCCATGATGATGTTCATGCAATCAGGGGGAAGGTTAAGGTATCCAAATTCTAAGATTTCAGAAGCCAGATCGCAAGGTTGAGCTGAGCTGGGTCCGGGTGCCTGATTTCTCCATGGTTCTGGGTTAGTAGGCATGGGGATAGGTGCAGTTTTTGATGTGGTACCACTGATAGTTGTAGTAGTGTGGTGTACCACGGCTGCCTGGCCCACGTCGGAGCTACTAGAATGAGTGTGAGGGAGTGTTGTTGTAGCTTCCTTACCACTAATGGAATTAGTGGGAGAGGTGGAAAGGCGTATGCAAATCTGCCTGACCAGTTCATCCATATCTCATTGCCCTTGGACAATGGGTGTGGGTATCTGGTGGCAAAGCTTGGGCATTTTTTGTTTTCGTGGGTGGCGAAGAGGTCTATCTGAGGATGCCCCCCCTGTTGGAAGAATGGGTGAAGAACTTGTGGATGCAGTTCCCATTCGTGTAGTTGTTGCGTTTGTCTGCTGAGCAGATCTGCCATGGTGTTTTGTACGCCTGGAACGTGCTGTGCCAGGAGAAAGATGTTTTGGGGAATTGCCCATCTCCATATGCTCTGGGCTAAGCGGGAGAGCTGGGGAGAGTGTGTCCCCCCCTGTTTTTGGATATAATACATTGCAGTCATGTTGTCTGTGCGAATGAGGACTGCTTTGCCCGAAATCTGTTTTTGGAAGGATTTTAGGGCTAGAAAGATCGCCAAGAGCTCCAGATGGTTGATGTGGAGCGATTTTTGCTGTGGCGTCCATAGACCTTGCATTGTGAGGTGTAGGAGGTGCGCTCCCCAGCCGGAGAGCGATGCGTCTGCTGTTAGAATCACCTGAGGAACCGGGTCCAGGAACGGCCGCCCTTTGGAAAGGTTTGTGGTGTTCCACCACTGCAGAGAGTGATGTGTGCGGCCGTCCACCAACACCAGATCCGTCAGCTGACCCTGGGCCTGGTTCCACTGTTGTGCTAGGCACTCTTGAAGTGGACGCATGTGGAGTCTTGCATGGGGCACTATGAAAATGCAAGACGCCATCATTCCTATGAGCTTCATAAACACTCTTGCTGGAAGAGAGTGTTGAGGAAGGAATGTTTTGCGTAAGGCTTGAATGCTTGTGATTCTGGCTGAGTTTGGATAGGCAATACCCTTGGAGGTGTCTATAGTGGCCCCGAGATATTGCTTCGTGTGAGATGGTATGAGGTGGGACTTTTGGTAGTTCACCGTGAAGCCTAGTTGGTGAAGCAGTTGGATGGTGCTGTTTGTATGTTGCACACATTGGTGGTAGGACGCGGCTTTTATCAGCCAGTCATCTAAGAAAGGGAAGACGTGAATATGTTGACGTCTGAGGTGTGCTGCCACTACCGCTAGGCATTTGGTAAACACCCGTGGTGCGGTGGTAACCCCGAAGGGGAGAACCGTGAATTGGTAATGCTGCCCGTCCAGCACGAACCTGAGGTACTTCCTGTGAGAGGGGTGTATTGGAATGTGAAAGTATGCGTCTTTCAGATCCAAGGTAGTGAGAAAGTCTCCCTGACAGAGGAGCGGGAGGACTTGTTGTAGGGTGACCATGTGGAAATGGTCTGAATGTATGTAGGCATTTAGAGGCCGGAGGTCCAGAATGGGCCTGAGGGTCCCGTCTTTCTTTGGTATTAAGAAATATAGGGAGTAGACCCCTAGATTTTGCTGATTGACGGGGACCTGCTCTATAGCGTGTTTTTGGAGGAGGGAGAGTACCTCCTGTTTGAGCAGTGTGGAATGTTCTTGAGACATTGGACGGTGCCTTGGTGGGATATTGGGTGGGGTAGATGTTAGCTCGAGACAGTACCCTGACCGAATGATTTGGGTCACCCATTTGTCCGATGTTATGGACTCCCATGCATGGATAAAGTTTTGTAGCCTGCCCCCGACCGGAGTGGGATGGTCTGGGGGGAGCGGAGGGAAGTCATTGTGCGGGTGGGGTAGCAGAACGGGTGGTGTTAGTTTTGCCCCTGCCCTTATTGTTGTTGCCTCTGTAACCACCCCTTTGGTTGCCCTTTGAAAAGGTATTTTGAGGAGGGGACTTGTAGGAGGTAGAGGCGCTGTCGGTGGAGAAGCCTCTGCCTGTGCCACGAAAGGATGAGCGTCCAAAGGAACGTTTAGAGGCTTGTGTTTGGAGTGCCCCCATAGACTTTGCTGTGTCTGTGTCCTTTTTCATCTTTTCCAACGCTTCGTCTACCTTTGGCCCAAAGAGAGTTTGTTGGTCAAAAGGGTGATTGAGTATGGACGCCTGGACTTCAGGCTTGAACCCTGAGATCCTGAGCCAGGCATGGCGACGAAGCAGGACACTGGTATTTATGGCTCTAGAAGCAGTGTCGGCTGCATCGAGGGCACACTTAATGGAGGTGTTTGTAATTAGTTTACCCTCCTGTATCAGGTCATGAGCCTTGCGCTTGTGTTTTTCGGGAAGGCGTTGCATAAGAGCCTCAAGTTCGTCGTAGTGTGCTCTGTCATAGCGCGCAAGTAGCGCTTGTGTATTTGCAATGCGCCACATGTTTGCAGCTTGGGAGGCGGTGCGTTTGCCAGACGCGTCTAGAAGTTTGGATTCCTTGTCTGGCGGTGGGGCTTCTCCTGAGAACTGGGAGTTAGCCCGCTTTCTAGCTGTGGAGACAACTAGGGAATCTAAGGGAGCAGGGCCCTTAATGTATGCATGGTCTGTGGGTGCCACCTTGTACTTTTTCTCTATTCTAGGGTTCAGTACCCTGGCCCTGACAGGGTCTTTGAACACCTCTGCAGCATGCTTGGTGACACCCTTAAGCATGGGCAAAATAGACGTGGATTTGTCCTGAATGTCAAATGTGTCCAGTAGGAAGTCGTCTTCCACTGGTTCGCTGTGCATGTCCACCCCATGGTAGTGTGCTGCTCTCTGCACTAAGTGATGAAACCCTAAGGAGTCCTCTGGAGGAGACGGCCTGGATGGGTATAGGTCGTCCTGAGGCATATCAGGTATGTCAGGGTTGTGGTAGTCTTCCCATGGGTCTGGGGTCCCCGGTGGAGTGGGGTCCATTGGGGCGTCCGCCGGGTCATAATCCGGGTCCCCGTCATCCGGATCTGGGGGCGGGGTCGGGGAGTAATGAGGTAAAGGTGGCGGAGACCTGGGAGGGGGAGGGGGTGGAGGAGGTGGAGGAGGCTGAGGAGGAGGTAGTGGGGAGGGAACTCTGAGGGGAGAAGTGGCAGAGTCCTTCCGTTTGGGTGGTGGAGGAGGAGCCGGAGTGTCAAGGCGTCTTTTCTTGATAATTAAAGTCAATAGCCCCGTCTTTGGATCTTTAGATAGAGTCTTTTGCAAAGGGTCTGGTGTGAACAGAGCCAGTGGCGCCGAATCGTCCGCTGGTGCCGATGGTTTCGGAGCCGAGGGCTTCGATGGTTTCTGTGCGCCATGCTTTTTTGGAGCCTCCGGTTTTTTCGGCGTCGAAGGAGTTTTCGGCGCCGGAGCGTCGGTGCCGACAGATTTGTGTTTATGTTTGGTCGGCACCGAGAGTCCAGGCTTCGGCACCGGTGGCTTCGGAGTCGAGCTGGGTATCCCTTTCTTCGGTGCCGAATGGTGTTTTTCGGCACCAGGCGTCGGCTGGCTCGAGCCCGAGCTGCCATGAGACTTCTGAGGCTTCGACACCAGGCCCGAAGGTGGGGTGATAGAAGCTGTGTGCTTGGTTTTGCCCAGGCCTGCAGGCGAGGGTGTAACCTGAGTCTCTTTGGTTTTGGGCGCGGGGGTGGGAGGGGGTACAGTACTCACGACCCGCTGCGCCGGTGTGATGTCCTCCACGTCGGAGTCGTCGGCCTCGGAAGCGCTGACGACGTCGTCCTCCTGCTGTGTGTGTAGTTGCCCCGAAGCTTCGGCATCGTCTCCGAAGATGTCCGGTGGAGCCGCGGTCGAGGAGTGCGCCATGGTGCGTCGAGCTCTTCGATCCCGGATGGTCTTTTTTGATCCAAAAGACTTACAGGCGGGGCAGTCTCTGGCCTCGTGTTCTGGAGAGAGGCAAAGGTTACACACCTGATGGAGGTCGGTGTGGGGAAATTTAGACCCACATTTTGGGCACTTTTTGAACGGAGTCCATTCCATCAGCCGGGACCGGAGTTGAGGAAGGCCCGAAGGCCGGTGCCGATGTACGGGATGGAGAAAAGTGCCGCTTCGAGAGATGAAGATGATAAT
The DNA here is from genome assembly GCF_964204655.1 of Triturus cristatus. Lineage (NCBI taxonomy): Eukaryota > Metazoa > Chordata > Amphibia > Caudata > Salamandridae > Triturus > Triturus cristatus. The sequence goes on along the minus strand of NC_140583.1, from coordinate 1,000,889,502 downwards.
GAAGAAACTCGAAGAAACGAGGATTTTCCGTCGAGGCTGGAACCGTAGAAGTTCGAAGCCGGAGCACGAAGTATCACATCCGAGCCCGATGGCGGATAAAAACACTCTGAGGATGGAGCCGAAGCCCATGCGCAGTACGGACCGAAAGAGGAGTCACCAAACTCGTGACTTCCAAAGACTGTCCAAAGAACAAAAACAAACTGCAAACATCCGGGCCCAACACCAGATGGCGATCTATGCTAAGTGTACAATCTGCAGCTCATATGCCTCGAACATTGATTTTTGGGCCTGTACAAAAAATGATTAAAAATGTCAATTGGATCATGCCTCACGTTGAATAACCACTTTTTAGAGCCTCACAGTGACCAAAATTGCCATATTTACAGATGTTTCCCCCTACTAAGAAGCTTCTATTTTGACCGATTATCGGCAGGAAAATGACCCCAAACACACTTATTCTAGTTCCAAAATTGATAATTCACATGCAATAGTCATTTACAGTCAAAAGGTTAAACATTAAAAACTCACCATTACTGACCATCTGGAAAAAATTCGACAGTCCGGGGTTATCGTTTTTCATCGGAAAAAATGATTTATGGGAGTGTAAGAAAAAGATTCAAAATATCAATTGGATCGTGCCTCATGTTGAATACCCACTTTTTAAAGCCTCAAAGTGACCAAAATTGCCATTTGTACAGATGTTTCCCTCTACTAGGAAGCTTCTATTTTGACCGATTATCGGCAAGAAAATGACTCGAAACACACTTTTTAGTTCTAAAGGTGATCATTCACATGCAATAGTCATTTACAGTCAAAAGGTTCAACATTAAAAAAATCACCATGACTGACCATCTGTAGAAAGTTCGACAGGTCCGGGGTCGTTTTTCATCGGAAAAAATGATTATTGGAACTGTAACAAAGAGATTCAAAATATCAACTGGATCATGCCTCATGTTGAATACCCACTTTTTAAAGCCTCACAGTGACCGAAATTGCCATTTTGACAGATGTTTCCCCCTACTCTGAAGCTTCTATTTTGACCAATTATGGGCAGCGAAATGACTCCAAACACACTTCTTTTAGTTCCAAAAGTGATAATTCACATGCAAAAGTCATTTACAGTCAAAAGATTAAACATTAAAAAATCACCATTACTGACCATCTGCAGAAAGTTCGACATGTCCGGGGTCATCATTTTTCATTTGAAAATAGATTTTTGGGACGGTACAAAAAATGATTCGAAATGTTAATGGGATCGTGCCTCATGTTGAATAACCACTTTTTAATGCCTCACAGTGACCAAAATTGTCATTTTTACAGATATTTCCCCCTACTAGGAAGGTTCTATTTTGACCGATTATCGGCAGGAAAATGACTCCAAACACACTTCTTTTAGTTCCAAAATTGATAATTCACATGAAATAGTCATTTACAGTCAAAAGATTAAACATTAAAAAACTCACCATTACTGACCATCTGGACAAAATTCCACAGGTCCGGGGTCATCGTTTTTCATCAGAAAAATGAATTTTTTGGGACTGTAAGAAAAAGATTCAAAATGTCAATTGGATCGTGCCTCATGTTGAATAACCACTTTTTAAAGCCTCACAGTAACCAAAATTGACATTTTTACAGATATTTCCCCCTACTAGGAAGCTTCTTTTTTGACCGATAATGGGCAGGAAAATGACTCAAAACACACTTCTTTTAGTTACAAAAGTGATAATTCACATGCAGAAGTCATTTACCGTCAAAAGATTAAACAGTAAGAAATCACCATTACTGACCATCTGGAGAAAGTTCGAGACGTCCGGGGTCGTTTTTCAGCAGAAAATTGATTTTTGGGACTGTACAAATTGTTTTTTTTCCAAATGTCAATTGGATCGTGCCTCATGTTGAATAATCACTTTTTAAAGCCTCACAGTGACCAAAATTGCCATTTTTACAGATGTTTCCCCCTACTAGGAAGCTTCAATCTTGACAGATTATGGCAGGAAAATTACACCATAAACACTTCTTTTAGTTCTAAAGGTGATAATTCACATGCAATAGTCATTTGCAGTCAAAAGATTAAACATTAAAAAAATCACCATGACTGACCATCTATAGAAAGTTCGACACGTCCGGGATCATCGTTTTTCATCAGTAAACACATTTTTGGGACTGTAAATTTTTTTTTTCAAAAAGTCAATTGGATCGTGCCTCATGTTGAATAACCACTTTTTAAAGCCTCACAGTGACCAAAATTGCAATTGTTACAGATGTTTCATCCTGCTCTGAAGCTTCTATTTTGACCGATAATGGGTAGGAAAATGGCTCAAAACACACTTCTTTTTTAAAAAAAATTACCATTTCTTACCATCTGGAGAAAATTCGACCAGTCAGGGGTCATTTTTCATCGGAAAAATGATTATTGGGAGTGTAAGAAAAAGATTCAAAATATCAATTGGATCGTGCCTCATGTTGAAGAACCACTTTTTAAAGCCTCAAAGTGAGCAAAATTGCCGTTTTTACAGCTGTTTCCCCCTACTAGGAAGCTTCTATTTTGAACGATTATGGGCAGGAAAATGACTCAAAACACACTTCTTTTAGTTGCAAACGTGATAATTCACATGCAGTAGTCATTTACAAGCAAAAGATTAAACATTAAAAAAATCACTATGCTGACCATCTGAAGAAAGTTCGACATGTCCGGGGTCATCATTTTTCATATGAAAATATATTTTTGGGACGGTACAAAAAATGATTCGAAATGTTAATGGGATCGTGCCTCATGTTGAATAACCACTTTTTAATGCCTCACAGTGACCAAAATTGTCATTTTTACAGATATTTCCCCCTACTGGGAAGGTTCTATTTTGACCGATTATCGGCAGGAAAATGACTCCAAACACACTTCTTTTAGTTCCAAAATTGATAATTCACATGCTAGAGTAATATACAAGCAAATGATTAAACATTAAAAAAATCACTATTACTGACCATCTGGTGAAAATTCAACAGCAGGTTTTTCCAGACTGCAAAAAAAAAAAGATTCAAAATGTCAATTAGCTTGTGCCTCATGTTGAATAACCACTTTTTAAAGCCTCACAGTGACCAAAATTGCCATTTTTATAGATGTTTCCCCCTACTTGGAAGCTTCTATTTTCAACGATTATGGGCAGGAAAAGGACTCCAACCACACTTCTTTTAGTTCCAAAAGAGATAATTCACATGCTAGAGTCATTTACAAGCAAAAGATGAAACATTAAAAAATCACTATTGCTGACCATCTGGAGCAAGTTCGACATGTCCGGGGTCATCGTTTTACATCAGAAAAATGATTTTCCAGACTGCAAAAAAAAGATTCAAAATGTCAATTGGATCATGCCTCATGTTGAATAACCACTTTTTACAGCCTCACAGTGACCAAAATTACAATTTTTACAGACATTTCCCCATACTAGGAAGCTTCTATTTTGACCGATTATCGGCAGGAAAATGACTCGAAACACACTTCTTTTAGTTCCAAAAGTGATAATTCACATGCAATAGTCATTTACAGTCAAAAGATTAAACATTAAAAAATCACTATTGCTTAGCACTTGGAGAAAGTTCACCCAGTTCCAAAACTGATATTTCACCTGCAATAGTCATTTACAGTCAAAAGAATAAACATTAACAAATCACCATTACTGACCATCTGCAGAAAGTTTGACACGTCCGGGGTCATCGTTTTCCAGCAGAAAACAGATTTTTGGGACTGTACAAAAAATGATTCAAAATGTCAATTAGCTCGTGCCTCATGTAGAATAACCACTTTTTAAAGCCGCACAGTGACCAAAATTGACATTTTTACAGATGAACAAGTTACTTACCTCCGGTTTCGATGTATCTGTAAGAAACATTAGTTAGTTAGATTCCTCACCTTAGAATATCCCCAGGCGTCAGACTGGATCCGGAAGATTTTGTGTCAGCAATACCCCTTGCACGTCGCTAGGCGTCGTCTGCGGCTCCGCGTCCGTCGTCAGCGTCGTGCGCCGGAATGACGTCGTCGGAGTACTTAGACGCCGCCCTCGCGCGCTGACGTCAGTTCTTGTACATAGCTTTCCGCGCCAGGAACGCAGAGCCATGCAAGAGACCGACACTGGTGCCAAAAAATTCTAGGGCCCTGAAAGGGATAGCCTTAACCCTAGATGTCAGTTCGCAGAACGGGGAGGATGGGTGGGTCGGTGAGGAATCTAACTAACTAATGTTTCTTACAGATACATCGTTCCCGGAGGTAAGTAACTTGTTCATCTGAAAGAAACACGTTAGTTAGATTCCTCACCTTAGAATAGATACCCAAGCAATACCAACCCCGGTGGTGGGTCTGCGAACCAAGATCACACCAGAAAGTCCTGGAGGACAGAACGGCCAAAGAAGCCATCCCTCCGGACTTGGCCGTCTAGGCAATAGTGCCTGGCAAACGTGTGCAGCGAAGCCCACGTCGCCGCCTGACAGATGTCCTGCAAAGGGACTCCCCGTCCCAAAGCAGTAGTAGCCGCTGTGGCCCGAGTAGAATGGTCTCGCAGACCAACAGGAGGGTCCTTTTTCGCCAAGGAATAACAGATTTTTATACACAAAACGACCCACCGGGAGATGGTCCGTTTGTGCACAGCTTTTCCCTTCTTTGCACCCACGTAGCCAACTAAAAGCTGGTCGTCCACTCGGAACGGTTTTGTGCGGTCCAAATAAAAGGAGAGCGCACGTTTTGGGTCCAGACGGTGGAGCCGCTCTTCCTCTTTGAAAGGATGCAGAGGCGGAAAGAAGGTGGGCAAGGTGACAGATTGCCCAAGATAAAAGGGGGTCACCACTTTCGGTAGAAAGGAAGGACGAGGCCGAAGGACAACCTTGTCCGGATGAACAGATAGAAAAGGAGGCTTGGACGATAGAGCCTGGAGCTCACTCACCCGTCTAGCCGAGGTGATGGCTACCAGGAAAGCAGTCTTAAGAGTTAGAAGATGAAGAGGACAATTGTGAAGAGGCTCAAAGGGAGCGCACATCAGGAATGTTAAGACAAGATTCAAGTCCCACTGAGGCATTACGAAAGGGACAGGAGGGAACGTGTGAGTAATGCCTTTAAGAAAGCGTGACACTACAGGGTACTTGAAAAGAGAGGGCTGATCAGGAAGCCGTAAGAAGGCAGAGAGGGCAGCAAGATAATCTTTCAAGGTGCCCAGGGCAGAGCCCTGCCGGGCCAAAGAAAGAAGAAAGAGGAGAACCTCAGAAAGAGGGGCGGAAAGGGGATCCACAGCCTTTGCTGTGCACCATGCCATAAATTTGTTCCACCGGCAGGCGTATACCATCTTTGTGGAGGGACGCCTGGCTGCCAGAATGATATCACAGACTTCAGGAGGCAAGTCAAATGGCATCAACTGCCGCCGCTCAATCTCCACGCATGGAGGTGGAGGCTGGACAGGTTCGGGTGGAGGACCGTCCCCTGCTGCTGCGACAGAATATCCTCCCGAAGGGGCAGACGTATCGGAAGATCGGTCAACATACCGAGGAGCTCGGGATACCAGTACCTTCGTGCCCAATCCGGAGCCACCAAGATGACTTGGCCCAGGTCGCGCATGATCTTCTTCAGCACTCTGGGCAGAAGTGGTATAGGCGGAAAGGCGTACAACAGACCGCAACTCCACTCACGACGAAAAGCGTCACCGAGCGAGTGCCGCCTTGGAAATTCCAACACGCAGAACTGCTGACATTGCGCGTTCTCGTCGGTGGCGAATAGATCTAACCAAGGCTCTCCCCACTGCTGAAAGAGACCTTGCGCCACCTCGGAGTTCAGACGCCATTCGTGATCCATCATGCACCGGCGGCTGAGTTCGTCTGCTCTGGCGTTCAGGGAGCCCGCCAGATGTTGCACCACCAGGGTGATGCCCTGGTGTTCCAGCCATGTCCAGAGGCGCAGAGCCTCCTGACAAAGGGTCCACGACCCCACCCCGCCCTGTTTGTTGCAATACCACATGGCGGTGGTGTTGTCCGTGAACACCTGCACGACACTTCCCCGGACAGAGGGAAGGAAGGCTTTCGGTGCAAGTCGGATCACTCTCAGCTCCAACAAGTTGATGTGGAGGCGAGACTCCGCCAGAGACCAGAGGCCTCTGATCTCCGCCTCTCCCATATGGCCACCCCATCCCAGGAGGGACGCATCCGTCACTACGACTCTTGCCCATGACCCAATCGCGGTCCGTGAGCCACCAATGCAACTGCTGTGCAGTGCCCTCCGAGATCAAGACATGGTCGGACAGGTTGCCGTGATGCTGGGCCCACTGAAACTTCAGGTCCCACTGCAGAGCCCGCATTCGCCGCCTGGCGGGATGCACTAGTAGGATGCAGGAGGCCATCAGCCCCAGAAGCCGCAACACTAGCCTGACCGAAACCCAGGATAGAGGCCGAAAGATGGGAATCAGGGCCTGTATATCCCGGACCCGCTGTTCATGGGGATGAACCCGTAACTGCGCCGAATCGAGAACCGCTCCGATGAAAAGGAGCTTCTGAGAGGGGCTCAGGTGTGACTTCGGCACGTTAATGGAAAACCCCAGCAAATGCAGGAGATCCGCCGTAGTCTGGAGGTGGGAGAGGACTGCCTGGGGTGAGCCCGTCTTCAACAACCAGCCGTCGAGATAGGGGAAGACTGGAACCCCTGATCTGCGCAGATGAGCTGCGACCACCGCCATCACTTTTGTGAACACCCGAGGGGCACTGGTAAGGCCGAAGGGGAGCACGGTGAACTGAAAGTGCTCCTGACCCACCGTGAACCGCAGGTAACGCCAGTGGGCCGGCAGGACGGGGATGTGGAAATATGCGTCCTGCAAGTCCAACACTACCATCCAGTCTCAAGGGTGGAGGGCAGCTAGAACCTGAGCCAAAGTTAACATTTTGAACCGTTCCTTCCGGAGGAAGGCATTGACGTTCCGGAGGTCCAAGATAGGGCGTAGGCCCCCTATGCCCTTCTTGGGAACCAGAAAGTAGTGGGAATAACAACCATGACCTACTTCTGGGCTCGGAACGCGCTCGACGCCCTCTTTGGCCAAGAGGGCTGAAACTTCCTCTCGCAGAAGATTCAAATGATCCTCCGAGATACGGTGGTGCTGCGGTGGAATGGCTGGAGGGGTCATCTCGAAGGGGAGGGAGTAGCCCCTTCGGACGATTTGCAGCACCCACCTGTCCGAAGTAATGGTACGCCAGTGGAGCAGGTGATGGCGAACCCGGCCTCCCACTGCCGTGGAATGGGCCTGAAAGCTCGGACTAGGAAGGCTTTGAGGCGGATGCTGCCGGGGTGGATGTGGACTGACCGCGTCGTCCTCCAGTACCGCCTCGGCGGAAACCACGTCCGCAACCACGTGCAGGCTGGTTCTGTGGCCGGTGGCTAGGCGGACGTGAGGAGGTGCCCCTTCCTTGGCCACGAAAGGAGCGAAAAGCGGAAGTTTGTGGCCGCGGGGCCGAGAGGCCCAAGGACGTGGCCATAGCCCGGGAGTCCTTGAAGCGAGCCAGCGCACTGTCCGCTTTCTTACCAAAAAGGCGAGCGCCATCAAAAGGCATGTCCATGAGGGTGCTCTGGACATCCCCTGAAAAGGACGTGGACTGCAGCCAGGCGTGACGTCGAAGCGCCACCGTGGTAGAAATCGCCCTACCCAGCGAGTCCGTAGTGTCGAGTCCACATCGGATTGCATGGCGCGCTGCATCTCTCCCATCGGCCAGAGCCAAGGAAAGCCACGCCCGGGCCTCCTCCGGGCACAGTGGCAGCACGCCCTCCACCGCATCCCACAGAGATTGGGAATAACGGTCCAAGAGACAGGCGGTGTTCAAAGACCGCAGCCCCAAACTGAGCAAGGAGAACAGCTTCTTACCAAACTGTTCCAGTCTCTTGGAATCCCGGTCCGGAGGAGCGGACGGGAAGGAGGATTGGGAGGTAGAGGCCTGGATAACCAGATTCTCGGGGGTGGGGTGTTGGGACAGAAAACTGGGGTCGCTCGGAGCAAGGCGGTGGCGCCTGGCAACGTTCCTATCCACAGGAGGGACTGTGGAGGGCTTGGACCAGGTGCCCTGCAGAACGTCAGTGAGGGCCTCATTGAATTGCAGCAGAGGCTCAGTGGAGCATGTGGCAGACTGAAGCACCTCAGTGAGGATGTTAGTCCTCACAGCCACGGCAGGCAGCTCAAGCCCAAGGGCTTTGGCCACCTTAACCAGCACCACACAAAAAGCTGCACCCTCCTCCGAAGCCACAGTCGGAGGAGAGATGAATCCAGTGTCCGGTGAGGTATCCAAACCACTGGCCTCCCCCAGTTCATCTGCCCAGTCCTGTGCAATTTGGCCCTGAAAGGCCATAGGGTCGTCAGACCCCTCCCATTCGCCCCCGTCATCCGATTCCTGGTAAACAGGAGGAATGATCGGAGCCGGTCGATACACAATATGTGTCTCTAGCGGCGACGGACGTGGCGTCGGGCGGCGCCGCATCGGCGTCGGGACCGGACAGGGGCTGAACCGGGGATCGACGTCGACCAGAGCCGGCGTCAGGGGTGGTATCGGTGTCGGCGGAGGAGGCGTAACGAGGTCGACCGGCGTCGACGGGGGCCCAGGCTCGGGCCCCTCGGGGACCTGCGGCATCGGGGCCGGAGCCTCCAACGTCGCCGGGCCGGAGCCGCAGGCACGCGAGGTCGCTCAGTCGAGTCTGCGGGGCCCGAAGGCGCGCCAGCGGGCGTCGACGGCGGGGCCAGGCTCCTCATGGCCGAGAGGAAGGCACTGACCTCCGTCGGCGTCGCATCAGTCCCAGGGACCGTCAGGTATGGGGACTTGCGTGGCACCTGCGGCTCCTGCAGAGCCGCGGGGGTGGAACCACCCGGACCCTCGGCCGAGTCGCGCGACCGGCGAGGGGAGTCCGAAGAGCGGTGTCGCCTCTTGGACTTCTTGGAGTGCCTCGAGTTACCCGAAGACTTCGAGCCAGACGAGTGACGATGTCGAGTGCGGCTCCGCGACTGATCCTTGGACCTCCTCCGGGATCGAGAGCGGCACGGAGCTGAGTGGCGAAGCTCGAGAAGCTTGCGGGACCGCTCCCGCCTAGCTTTCGAGGTCAGGGCCATACAATCGGAGCACGACGCCGCGTCGTGGTCGAGGCCCAAGCAGTACAGGCAACGGCGGTGATGATCGGTCACCGACATCAGTCGTTGACAGTCGTCGCAGGCCTTGAAACCAGGCATCCTACCGGCACCAGAGTTGAGAAGTGACCAAAAAGAGTCGAAAAAGTTAGTCAAAAATTGACTAAAGGGGTAGCTCTCTCGGATCGGCGCTTACTGGTGCGGAAAAAAGAAGAACTGACGTCAGCGCGCGAGGGCGGCGTCTAAGTACTCCGACGACGTCATTCCGGCGCACGACGCCGACGACGGACGCGGAGCCGCAGACGACGCCTAGCAACACGCAAGGGGTATTGCTGACGAAAAATCATCCGGATCCAGTCTGACGCCTGGGGATATTCTAAGGTGAGGAATCTAACTAACGTGTTTCTTTCAGATGTTTCCCTCTACTAGGAAGCTTCTATTTTGACCGATTATCGGCAGGAAAATTACTCGAAACACTTCTTTCAGTTCCAAAAGTGATAACTCACATGCTAGAGTCATTTACAAGCAAAAGATTAAACATTTAAAAATCACTATTGCTGACCATCTGGAGAATATTCAGCAGGTCCGGGGTCATCGATTTTCATCAGAAAAATGATTTTTGGGACTGGAAGAAAAATATTCAAAAAGTAAATTGGATTGTGCCTCATGTTGAATAACCACTTTTTAAAGCCTCAAAGTGAGCAAAATTGCCATTTTTACAGATGTTTCATCCAACTCTGAAGCTGATATTTTGACCAATTATGGGCAGGAAAATGACTCCAAACACACTTCTTTTAGTTCCAAAAGTGATAATTCGCATGCTAGAGTCATTAACAAGCACATGATTAAACATTAAAAAATCACTACTGCTGACCATTTTGGGGAAAGTTCGAAATGTCCTGGGTCATTGTTTTTCAGCAGAAAACTGCTTTTTGGGACTGTTAAAAAATCCGATTTAAAACGTCAATCGTATCGTGCCTCATGTTGAAGAACCACTTTTTAAAGCCTCACAGTGTCCAAAATAACCATTTTTACGGACGTTACCCCCTATTAGGAAGCTTCTATTTTGACCGATTATCGGCAGGAAAAGGACTAGAAACACACTTTTTTTAGTTCCAAAAGTGATAGTCCACATGCAAAAGTCATTTACAGTCAAAAGATTAAACATTAAAAAATCACCATTACTGACCATCTGCAGAAAGTTCGACATCTCATTGTTTTTCAGCAGAAAACTGCTTTTTGGGACTGTACAAAAAGTGATTCAAAATGTCAATTAGCTCATGCCTCATGTTGAATAACCACTTTTTAAAGCCTCACAGTGAGCAAAATTGAAATTTTTACAGATCTTTCCCCCTACTTGGAATCTTCTATTTTGTCCAATTAGGGGCAGGAAAATGACTCGAAACACACTTCTTATAGTTCCAAAAGTGATAATTCACATGCAATAGTCATTTATAGACAAAAGATTAGACATTAAAAAATCACCATTACTGACCATCTGGAGAAAATTCGACCGGTCAGGGGTCGTTTTTCATCGGAAAAATTGATTTTTGGGCCTGTACAAAAAAATGATTAAAAATGTCAATTGGATCATGCCTCGCGTTGAATAACCACTTTTTAGAGCCTCACAGTGAACAAAATTGCCATATTTATAGATGTTTCCCCCTACTAAGAAGCTTCTATTTTGAATGATGATGGGCAGAAAAATGACTTCAAACACACTTCTTTTAGTTCCAAAAGTGATAATTCATATGCAATAGTCATTTACAGTAAAAAGATTAAACATTAACAAATCAGCATTAGTGACCATCTGGAGAAAATGCCACAGGTCCGGGGTCGTTCTTCATAGGAAAAAATTATTATTGGAACTGTAAGAAAGATTCAAAATATCAACTGGATCGTGCCTCATGTTGATAACCCACTTTTTAAAGTCTTATAGTGACCAAAATTGCCATTTTTACAGATGTTTCCCCCTACTTGCAAACTTAAATTTTGACAGATTAGGGGCAGGAAAATGAATCCAAACACACTTCTTTTAGTTCCAAAAGTGATAATTCACTTTCAAGAGTCATTTACAAGCAAAAGATTAAACATTAAAAACTCACCATTACTGACCATCTGGAGAAAATTCGACAGTCCGGGGTTATCGTTTTTCAACGGAAAAAATAATTTAGGGAGTGTAAGAAAAAGATTCAAAATATCAATTGGATCGTGCCTCATGTTGAATAACCACTTTTTAAAGCCTCAAAGTGAGCAAAATTGCCATTTTTACAGAGGTTTCATCCTACTCTGAAGCTGATATTTTGACCAATTATGGGCAGGAAAATGACTCCAAACACACTTCTTTTAGTTCCAAACGTGATAATTCACATGCATAGGCATTTACAGTTAAAAGATTAAACATTAAAAAAATCACCATTACTGACCATCTGGAGAAAATTCCACAGGCCCGGGGTCATCGTTTTTCACCGGAAAAAAATATTTTTGGGACTGTAAGAAAAAGATTCAAAATATCAATTAGATCGTGCCTCATGTTGAATAATCACTTTTTAAAGCCTCACAGTGACCAAAATGGCCATTTTTACAGATATTTCCCCCTATTAGGACGTTTCTATTTCAACCGATTATCGGCAAGAAAATGACTCCAAACACACTTCTTTTAGTTACGAAATTCACATGCTAGAGTCATTTACAAGCAAAAGATTAAACATTAAAAAATCACTATTGCTGGCTATGTGGAGAAAGTTCGACATGTCAGAGGTCATCGTTTTTTTCAGCAGAAAACTAATTTTTGGGCCTGTACAAAAAAATGATTAAAAATGTCAATTGGATCGTGCCTCATGTTGAATAATAACTTTTTAAAGCCCCACAGTGACCAAAATTGCCAGTTTTACAGATGTTTCCCCCTACTCTGAAGCTTCTATTTTGACTGATTATGTGCAGGAAAATGAGTCCAAATACACTTCTTTTAGTTCCAAAAGTGATAATTCACATGCAATAGTCATTTACAGTCAAAAGATTAAAGATTAAAAATTCACCATGACTGACAATCTGGAGAAAGTTCGACATGTCTGGGGTCGTTTTCCAGCAGAAAACTGATTTTTGGGACTGTACAAAAAAAATATTCAGAAAGTCAATTGGATCGTGCCACGTGTTGAATAACCACTTTTTAAAGCCTCACAGTGACCAAAATTGCCATTTTTACAGATGTTTCATCCTGCTCTGAAGCTTCTATTTTGAACAATTATGGGCAGGAAAATGACTCCAAACACACTTCTTTTAGTTCCAAACGTGATAATTCACATGCAATAGTCATTTACAGTCAAAAGGTTCAACATTAAAAAAATCACCATGACTGACCATCTGTAGAAAGTTCGACAGGTCCGGGGTCGTTTTTCATCGGAAAAAATGATTATTAGAACTGTAACAAAGAGATTCAAAATATCAACTGGATCATGCCTCATGTTGAATACCCACTTTTTAAAGCCTCACAGTGACCGAAATTGCCATTTTGACAGATGTTTCCCCCTACTCTGCAGCTTCTATTTTGACCAATTATGGGCAGCGAAATGACTCCAAACACACTTCTTTTAGTTCCAAAAGTGATAATTCACATGCTAGAGGCATTTACAAAAAAAAGATTAAACATTAAAAAATCACTATTGCTGACCATTTGGAGAAAGTTCGACATGTCCAGAGTCATCGTTTTTCATCAGAAAATTGATTTTTGGGACTGTACAAAAAATGATTCAAAATTTCAATTGGATCGTGCCTCATGTTGAATAACCACTTTTCAAAACCTCACAGAGACCAAAATTGCCATTTTTACAGATGTTTCATCCTGCTCTGAAGCTTCTATTTTGACCGATAATGGGCAGGAAAATGACTCAACACACACTTCTGTTAGTTCCAAACGTGATAATTCACATGTAGTAGTCATTTTTAAGCAAAAGATTAAACATTAAAAAAATCACTATGCTGACCATCTGAAGAAAGTTCCACATGTCCGGGGTCATCATTTTTCATTTGAAAATAGATTTTTGGGACTGTAAAAAAACGATTTAAAATGTCAATTGGATCGTGCCTCATGTTTAAGAACCAATTTTTTTAAGCCTCACAGTGTCCAAAATTACCATTTTTACAGACGTTACCCCCTATTAGGAAGCTTCTATTTTGACCGATTATCGGCAGGAAAATGACTCGAAACACACTTCTTTTAGTTCCAAAAGTGATAATTCACATGCAAAAGTCATTTACAGTCAAAAGATTAAACATTAAAAAATCACCATTACTGACCATCTGCAGAAAGTTCGACATCTCCGGGGTCATTATTTTTCAGCAGAAAACTGCTTTTTGGGACTATAAAAAAAACGATTCAAAATGTCAATTAACTCATGCCTCATGTTGAATAACCACTTTTTAAAGCCTCACAGTGAGCAAAATTGAACTTTTACAGATCTTTCCCCCTACTTGGAATCTTCTATTTTGTCCAATTAGGGGCAGGAAAATGACTCGAAACACACTTCTTATAGTTCCAATAGTGATAATTCACATGCAATAGTCATTTACAGTCAAAAAAATTCAACATTAAAAAATTACCATTTCTTACCATCTGGAGAAAATTCGACCAGTCAGGGGTCATTTTTCATCGGAAAAATGATTATTGGGAGTGTAAGAAAAAGATTCAAAATATCAATTGGATCGTGCCTCATGTTGAAGAACCACTTTTTAAAGCCTCAAAGTGAGCAAAATTGCCGTTTTTACAGCTGTTTCCCCCTACTAGGAAGCTTCTATTTTGAACGATTATGGGCAGGAAAATGACTCAAAACACACTTCTTTTAGTTGCAAAAGTGATAATTCACATGCAGTAGTCATTTACAAGCAAAAGATTAAACATTAAAAAATCACTATTGCTGACCATTTTGGAGAAAGTTCGACAGGACCGGGGTCATCGTTTTTCTGCAGAAAACAGATTTTTGGGACTGTGTAAAAAATTATTCAAAATGTCAAATGGATCGTGCCTCATGTTGAATAACCACTTTTTAAAGCCTCACATTGACCAAAATTACCAGACGTTTCCCCCTACTAGGAAGCTTCTATTTTAACCGATAATCGGCAGGAAAATGACTCCAAACACACTTCTTTTAGTTCCAAACGTGATAATTCACATGCAATAGTCATTTACAGTCAAAAGGTTCAACATTAAAAAAATCACCATGACTGACCATCTGTAGAAAGTTCGACAGGTCCGGGGTCGTTTTTCATCGGAAAAAATGATTATTAGAACTGTAACAAAGAGATTCAAAATATCAACTGGATCATGCCTCATGTTGAATACCCACTTTTTAAAGCCTCACAGTGACCGAAATTGCCATTTTGACAGATGTTTCCCCCTACTCTGCAGCTTCTATTTTGACCAATTATGGGCAGCGAAATGACTCCAAACACACTTCTTTTAGTTCCAAAAGTGATAATTCACATGCTAGAGGCATTTACAAAAAAAAGATTAAACATTAAAAAATCACTATTGCTGACCATTTGGAGAAAGTTCGACATGTCCAGAGTCATCGTTTTTCATCAGAAAATTGATTTTTGGGACTGTACAAAAAATGATTCAAAATTTCAATTGGATCGTGCCTCATGTTGAATAACCACTTTTCAAAACCTCACAGAGACCAAAATTGCCATTTTTACAGATGTTTCATCCTGCTCTGAAGCTTCTATTTTGACCGATAATGGGCAGGAAAATGACTCAACACACACTTCTGTTAGTTCCAAACGTGATAATTCACATGTAGTAGTCATTTTTAAGCAAAAGATTAAACATTAAAAAAATCACTATGCTGACCATCTGAAGAAAGTTCCACATGTCCGGCGTCATCATTTTTCATTTGAAAATAGATTTTTGGGACTGTAAAAAAACGATTTAAAATGTCAATTGGATCGTGCCTCATGTTTAAGAACCAATTTTTTTAAGCCTCACAGTGTCCAAAATTACCATTTTTACAGACGTTACCCCCTATTAGGAAGCTTCTATTTTGACCGATTATCGGCAGGAAAATGACTCGAAACACACTTCTTTTAGTTCCAAAAGTGATAATTCACATGCAAAAGTCATTTACAGTCAAAAGATTAAACATTAAAAAATCACCATTACTGACCATCTGCAGAAAGTTCGACATCTCCGGGGTCATTATTTTTCAGCAGAAAACTGCTTTTTGGGACTATAAAAAAAACGATTCAAAATGTCAATTAACTCATGCCTCATGTTGAATAACCACTTTTTAAAGCCTCACAGTGAGCAAAATTGAACTTTTACAGATCTTTCCCCCTACTTGGAATCTTCTATTTTGTCCAATTAGGGGCAGGAAAATGACTCGAAACACACTTCTTATAGTTCCAAAAGTGATAGTTCACATGCAATAGTCATTTACAGTCAAAAAAATTCAACATTAAAAAATTACCATTTCTTACCATCTGGAGAAAATTCGACCAGTCAGGGGTCATTTTTCATCGGAAAAATGATTATTGGGAGTGTAAGAAAAAGATTCAAAATATCAATTGGATCGTGCCTCATGTTGAAGAACCACTTTTTAAAGCCTCAAAGTGAGCAAAATTGCCGTTTTTACAGCTGTTTCCCCCTACTAGGAAGCTTCTATTTTGAACGATTATGGGCAGGAAAATGACTCAAAACACACTTCTTTTAGTTGCAAAAGTGATAATTCACATGCAGTAGTCATTTACATGCAAAAGATTAAACATTAAAAAATCACTATTGCTGACCATTTTGGAGAAAGTTCGACAGGACCGGGGTCATCGTTTTTCTGCAGAAAACAGATTTTTGGGACTGTGTAAAAAATTATTCAAAATGTCAAATGGATCGTGCCTCATGTTGAATAACCACTTTTTAAAGCCTCACATTGACCAAAATTACCAGACGTTTCCCCCTACTAGGAAGCTTCTATTTTGACCGATAATCGGCAGGAAAATGACTCGAAACACACTTCTTTTAGTTCGAAAGTGATAATTCACATGCAATAGTCATTTACAGTCAAAAGAATAAACATTAAAAAATCACCATTACTGACCATCTGGAGAAAATTCCACAGGTCCGGGGTGATTTTGGGAATGTATAAAAAAAGATTCAAAATGTCAATTAGCTCATGCCTCATGTTGAATAACCTCTTTTTAAAGCCTCACAGTGGCCAAAATTGCCATTTTTACACGTGTTTCTCCATACTAGGAAGCTTGAATTTTGACAAATTATGGGCAGGAAAATGACTCAAAACACACTTCTTTTAGTTCCAAAAGTGATAATTCACATGCAGTAGTCATTTACAGTCAAAAGATTATACATTAAAAACTCACCATTACTGACCATCTGGAGAAAATTCGACAGTCCGGGCTCATCGTTTTTCATCGGAAAAAATGATTTTTGGGAGTGTAAGAAAAAGATTCAAAATATCAATTGGATCGTGCCTCATGTTGAATACCCACTTTTTAAAGCCCCACAGTGACCAAAATTGCCATTTTTACAGATGTTTCCCCCTACTTGGAAGCTTCTATTTTGAACGATTATGGGCAAGAAAATGAATCCAAACACACTTTTTAGTTCCAAAAGTGATAATTCACTTTCAAGAGTCATTTACAAGCAAACGATTAAACATAAAAAAATCACCATTACTGACCATCTGGAGAAAATTCGACAGGTCTGGGGTGATTATTTTTCATCAGAAAAATTATTTTCCAGACTGCAAAAAGATTCAAAATATCAATTGGATCATGCATCATGTTGAATAAGGACTTTTTAAAACCTCAAAGTGACCAAAATTGCCATTTTTTCACGATGTTTCCCCCTACTAGGAAGCGTCTATTTTGACCGAATATCGGCAGGAAAATGACTCCAAACACACTTCTTTTAGTTCCAAAAGTGATAATTCACATGCAATAGCCATTTACAGTCAAAAGAATAAATATTAAAAAATCACCATTACTGACCATCTGGAGAAAATTCCACAGGTCCGGGGTGATTTTGGGAATGTATAAAAAAAGATTCAAAATGTCAATTAGCTCATGCCTCATGTTGAATAACCTCTTTTTAAAGCCTCACAGTGGCCAAAATTGCCATTTTTACACGTGTTTCTCCATACTAGGAAGCTTGAATTTTGACAAATTATGGGCAGGAAAATGACTCAAAACACACTTCTTTTAGTTCCAAAAGTGATAATTCACATGCAGTAGTCATTTACAGTCAAAAGATTATACATTAAAAACTCACCATTACTGACCATCTGGAGAAAATTCGACAGTCCGGGCTCATCGTTTTTCATCGGAAAAAATGATTTTTGGGAGTGTAAGAAAAAGATTCAAAATATCAATTGGATCGTGCCTCATGTTGAATACCCACTTTTTAAAGCCCCACAGTGACCAAAATTGCCATTTTTACAGATGTTTCCCCCTACTTGGAAGCTTCTATTTTGAACGATTATGGGCAAGAAAATGAATCCAAACACACTTTTTAGTTCCAAAAGTGATAATTCACTTTCAAGAGTCATTTACAAGCAAACGATTAAACATAAAAAAATCACCATTACTGACCATCTGGAGAAAATTCGACAGGTCTGGGGTGATTATTTTTCATCAGAAAAATTATTTTCCAGACTGCAAAAAGATTCAAAATATCAATTGGATCATGCATCATGTTGAATAAGGACTTTTTAAAACCTCAAAGTGACCAAAATTGCCATTTTTTCACGATGTTTCCCCCTACTAGGAAGCGTCTATTTTGACCGAATATCGGCAGGAAAATGACTCCAAACACACTTCTTTTAGTTCCAAAAGTGATAATTCACATGCAATAGCCATTTACAGTCAAAAGAATAAATATTAAAAAATCACCATTACTGACCATCTGGAGAAAATTCCACAGGTCCGGGGTGATTTTGGGAATGTATAAAAAAGATTCAAAATGTCAATTAGCTCATGCCTCATGTTGAATAACCTCTTTTTAAAGCCTCACAGTGGCCAAAATTGCCATTTTTACACGTGTTTCTCCATACTAGGAAGCTTGAATTTTGACAAATTATGGGCAGGAAAATGACTCAAAACACACTTCTTTTAGTTCCAAAAGTGATAATTCACATGCAGTAGTCATTTACAGTCAAAAGATTATACATTAAAAACTCACCATTACTGACCATCTGGAGAAAATTCGACAGTCCGGGCTCATCGTTTTTCACCGGAAAAAAATATTTTTGGGACTGTAAGAAAAAGATTCAAAATATCAATTAGATCGTGCCTCATGTTGAATAATCACTTTTTAAAGCCTCACAGTGACCAAAATGGCCATTTTTACAGATATTTCCCCCTATTAGGACGTTTCTATTTCAACCGATTATCGGCAAGAAAATGACTCCAAACACACTTCTTTTAGTTACGAAATTCACATGCTAGAGTCATTTACAAGCAAAAGATTAAACATTAAAAAATCACTATTGCTGGCTATGTGGAGAAAGTTCGACATGTCAGAGGTCATCGTTTTTTTCAGCAGAAAACTAATTTTTGGGCCTGTACAAAAAAATGATTAAAAATGTCAATTGGATCGTGCCTCATGTTGAATAATAACTTTTTAAAGCCCCACAGTGACCAAAATTGCCAGTTTTACAGATGTTTCCCCCTACTCTGAAGCTTCTATTTTGACTGATTATGTGCAGGAAAATGAGTCCAAATACACTTCTTTTAGTTCCAAAAGTGATAATTCACATGCAATAGTCATTTACAGTCAAAAGATTAAAGATTAAAAATTCACCATGACTGACAATCTGGAGAAAGTTCGACATGTCTGGGGTCGTTTTCCAGCAGAAAACTGATTTTTGGGACTGTACAAAAAAAATATTCAGAAAGTCAATTGGATCGTGCCACGTGTTGAATAACCACTTTTTAAAGCCTCACAGTGACCAAAATTGCCATTTTTACAGATGTTTCATCCTGCTCTGAAGCTTCTATTTTGAACAATTATGGGCAGGAAAATGACTCCAAACACACTTCTTTTAGTTCCAAACGTGATAATTCACATGCAATAGTCATTTACAGTCAAAAGGTTCAACATTAAAAAAATCACCATGACTGACCATCTGTAGAAAGTTCGACAGGTCCGGGGTCGTTTTTCATCGGAAAAAATGATTATTAGAACTGTAACAAAGAGATTCAAAATATCAACTGGATCATGCCTCATGTTGAATACCCACTTTTTAAAGCCTCACAGTGACCGAAATTGCCATTTTGACAGATGTTTCCCCCTACTCTGCAGCTTCTATTTTGACCAATTATGGGCAGCGAAATGACTCCAAACACACTTCTTTTAGTTCCAAAAGTGATAATTCACATGCTAGAGGCATTTACAAAAAAAAGATTAAACATTAAAAAATCACTATTGCTGACCATTTGGAGAAAGTTCGACATGTCCAGAGTCATCGTTTTTCATCAGAAAATTGATTTTTGGGACTGTACAAAAAATGATTCAAAATTTCAATTGGATCGTGCCTCATGTTGAATAACCACTTTTCAAAACCTCACAGAGACCAAAATTGCCATTTTTACAGATGTTTCATCCTGCTCTGAAGCTTCTATTTTGACCGATAATGGGCAGGAAAATGACTCAACACACACTTCTGTTAGTTCCAAACGTGATAATTCACATGTAGTAGTCATTTTTAAGCAAAAGATTAAACATTAAAAAAATCACTATGCTGACCATCTGAAGAAAGTTCCACATGTCCGGGGTCATCATTTTTCATTTGAAAATAGATTTTTGGGACTGTAAAAAAACGATTTAAAATGTCAATTGGATCGTGCCTCATGTTTAAGAACCAATTTTTTTAAGCCTCACAGTGTCCAAAATTACCATTTTTACAGACGTTACCCCCTATTAGGAAGCTTCTATTTTGACCGATTATCGGCAGGAAAATGACTCGAAACACACTTCTTTTAGTTCCAAAAGTGATAATTCACATGCAAAAGTCATTTACAGTCAAAAGATTAAACATTAAAAAATCACCATTACTGACCATCTGCAGAAAGTTCGACATCTCCGGGGTCATTATTTTTCAGCAGAAAACTGCTTTTTGGGACTATAAAAAAAACGATTCAAAATGTCAATTAACTCATGCCTCATGTTGAATAACCACTTTTTAAAGCCTCACAGTGAGCAAAATTGAACTTTTACAGATCTTTCCCCCTACTTGGAATCTTCTATTTTGTCCAATTAGGGGCAGGAAAATGACTCGAAACACACTTCTTATAGTTCCAATAGTGATAATTCACATGCAATAGTCATTTACAGTCAAAAAAATTCAACATTAAAAAATTACCATTTCTTACCATCTGGAGAAAATTCGACCAGTCAGGGGTCATTTTTCATCGGAAAAATGATTATTGGGAGTGTAAGAAAAAGATTCAAAATATCAATTGGATCGTGCCTCATGTTGAAGAACCACTTTTTAAAGCCTCAAAGTGAGCAAAATTGCCGTTTTTACAGCTGTTTCCCCCTACTAGGAAGCTTCTATTTTGAACGATTATGGGCAGGAAAATGACTCAAAACACACTTCTTTTAGTTGCAAAAGTGATAATTCACATGCAGTAGTCATTTACAAGCAAAAGATTAAACATTAAAAAATCACTATTGCTGACCATTTTGGAGAAAGTTCGACAGGACCGGGGTCATCGTTTTTCTGCAGAAAACAGATTTTTGGGACTGTGTAAAAAATTATTCAAAATGTCAAATGGATCGTGCCTCATGTTGAATAACCACTTTTTAAAGCCTCACATTGACCAAAATTACCAGACGTTTCCCCCTACTAGGAAGCTTCTATTTTAACCGATAATCGGCAGGAAAATGACTCCAAACACACTTCTTTTAGTTCCAAACGTGATAATTCACATGCAATAGTCATTTACAGTCAAAAGGTTCAACATTAAAAAAATCACCATGACTGACCATCTGTAGAAAGTTCGACAGGTCCGGGGTCGTTTTTCATCGGAAAAAATGATTATTAGAACTGTAACAAAGAGATTCAAAATATCAACTGGATCATGCCTCATGTTGAATACCCACTTTTTAAAGCCTCACAGTGACCGAAATTGCCATTTTGACAGATGTTTCCCCCTACTCTGCAGCTTCTATTTTGACCAATTATGGGCAGCGAAATGACTCCAAACACACTTCTTTTAGTTCCAAAAGTGATAATTCACATGCTAGAGGCATTTACAAAAAAAAGATTAAACATTAAAAAATCACTATTGCTGACCATTTGGAGAAAGTTCGACATGTCCAGAGTCATCGTTTTTCATCAGAAAATTGATTTTTGGGACTGTACAAAAAATGATTCAAAATTTCAATTGGATCGTGCCTCATGTTGAATAACCACTTTTCAAAACCTCACAGAGACCAAAATTGCCATTTTTACAGATGTTTCATCCTGCTCTGAAGCTTCTATTTTGACCGATAATGGGCAGGAAAATGACTCAACACACACTTCTGTTAGTTCCAAACGTGATAATTCACATGTAGTAGTCATTTTTAAGCAAAAGATTAAACATTAAAAAAATCACTATGCTGACCATCTGAAGAAAGTTCCACATGTCCGGCGTCATCATTTTTCATTTGAAAATAGATTTTTGGGACTGTAAAAAAACGATTTAAAATGTCAATTGGATCGTGCCTCATGTTTAAGAACCAATTTTTTTAAGCCTCACAGTGTCCAAAATTACCATTTTTACAGACGTTACCCCCTATTAGGAAGCTTCTATTTTGACCGATTATCGGCAGGAAAATGACTCGAAACACACTTCTTTTAGTTCCAAAAGTGATAATTCACATGCAAAAGTCATTTACAGTCAAAAGATTAAACATTAAAAAATCACCATTACTGACCATCTGCAGAAAGTTCGACATCTCCGGGGTCATTATTTTTCAGCAGAAAACTG
This sequence comes from Triturus cristatus, assembly GCF_964204655.1. Classification (NCBI taxonomy): domain Eukaryota; kingdom Metazoa; phylum Chordata; class Amphibia; order Caudata; family Salamandridae; genus Triturus; species Triturus cristatus. The sequence goes on along the minus strand of NC_140583.1, from coordinate 1,000,867,396 downwards.
CTTTTTGGGACTATAAAAAAAACGATTCAAAATGTCAATTAACTCATGCCTCATGTTGAATAACCACTTTTTAAAGCCTCACAGTGAGCAAAATTGAACTTTTACAGATCTTTCCCCCTACTTGGAATCTTCTATTTTGTCCAATTAGGGGCAGGAAAATGACTCGAAACACACTTCTTATAGTTCCAAAAGTGATAATTCACATGCAATAGTCATTTACAGTCAAAAAAATTCAACATTAAAAAATTACCATTTCTTACCATCTGGAGAAAATTCGACCAGTCAGGGGTCATTTTTCATCGGAAAAATGATTATTGGGAGTGTAAGAAAAAGATTCAAAATATCAATTGGATCGTGCCTCATGTTGAAGAACCACTTTTTAAAGCCTCAAAGTGAGCAAAATTGCCGTTTTTACAGCTGTTTCCCCCTACTAGGAAGCTTCTATTTTGAACGATTATGGGCAGGAAAATGACTCAAAACACACTTCTTTTAGTTGCAAAAGTGATAATTCACATGCAGTAGTCATTTACATGCAAAAGATTAAACATTAAAAAATCACTATTGCTGACCATTTTGGAGAAAGTTCGACAGGACCGGGGTCATCGTTTTTCTGCAGAAAACAGATTTTTGGGACTGTGTAAAAAATTATTCAAAATGTCAAATGGATCGTGCCTCATGTTGAATAACCACTTTTTAAAGCCTCACATTGACCAAAATTACCAGACGTTTCCCCCTACTAGGAAGCTTCTATTTTGACCGATAATCGGCAGGAAAATGACTCGAAACACACTTCTTTTAGTTCGAAAGTGATAATTCACATGCAATAGTCATTTACAGTCAAAAGAATAAACATTAAAAAATCACCATTACTGACCATCTGGAGAAAATTCCACAGGTCCGGGGTGATTTTGGGAATGTATAAAAAAAGATTCAAAATGTCAATTAGCTCATGCCTCATGTTGAATAACCTCTTTTTAAAGCCTCACAGTGGCCAAAATTGCCATTTTTACACGTGTTTCTCCATACTAGGAAGCTTGAATTTTGACAAATTATGGGCAGGAAAATGACTCAAAACACACTTCTTTTAGTTCCAAAAGTGATAATTCACATGCAGTAGTCATTTACAGTCAAAAGATTATACATTAAAAACTCACCATTACTGACCATCTGGAGAAAATTCGACAGTCCGGGCTCATCGTTTTTCATCGGAAAAAATGATTTTTGGGAGTGTAAGAAAAAGATTCAAAATATCAATTGGATCGTGCCTCATGTTGAATACCCACTTTTTAAAGCCCCACAGTGACCAAAATTGCCATTTTTACAGATGTTTCCCCCTACTTGGAAGCTTCTATTTTGAACGATTATGGGCAAGAAAATGAATCCAAACACACTTTTTAGTTCCAAAAGTGATAATTCACTTTCAAGAGTCATTTACAAGCAAACGATTAAACATAAAAAAATCACCATTACTGACCATCTGGAGAAAATTCGACAGGTCTGGGGTGATTATTTTTCATCAGAAAAATTATTTTCCAGACTGCAAAAAGATTCAAAATATCAATTGGATCATGCATCATGTTGAATAAGGACTTTTTAAAACCTCAAAGTGACCAAAATTGCCATTTTTTCACGATGTTTCCCCCTACTAGGAAGCGTCTATTTTGACCGAATATCGGCAGGAAAATGACTCCAAACACACTTCTTTTAGTTCCAAAAGTGATAATTCACATGCAATAGCCATTTACAGTCAAAAGAATAAATATTAAAAAATCACCATTACTGACCATCTGGAGAAAATTCCACAGGTCCGGGGTGATTTTGGGAATGTATAAAAAAAGATTCAAAATGTCAATTAGCTCATGCCTCATGTTGAATAACCTCTTTTTAAAGCCTCACAGTGGCCAAAATTGCCATTTTTACACGTGTTTCTCCATACTAGGAAGCTTGAATTTTGACAAATTATGGGCAGGAAAATGACTCAAAACACACTTCTTTTAGTTCCAAAAGTGATAATTCACATGCAGTAGTCATTTACAGTCAAAAGATTATACATTAAAAACTCACCATTACTGACCATCTGGAGAAAATTCGACAGTCCGGGCTCATCGTTTTTCATCGGAAAAAATGATTTTTGGGAGTGTAAGAAAAAGATTCAAAATATCAATTGGATCGTGCCTCATGTTGAATACCCACTTTTTAAAGCCCCACAGTGACCAAAATTGCCATTTTTACAGATGTTTCCCCCTACTTGGAAGCTTCTATTTTGAACGATTATGGGCAAGAAAATGAATCCAAACACACTTTTTAGTTCCAAAAGTGATAATTCACTTTCAAGAGTCATTTACAAGCAAACGATTAAACATAAAAAAATCACCATTACTGACCATCTGGAGAAAATTCGACAGGTCTGGGGTGATTATTTTTCATCAGAAAAATTATTTTCCAGACTGCAAAAAGATTCAAAATATCAATTGGATCATGCATCATGTTGAATAAGGACTTTTTAAAACCTCAAAGTGACCAAAATTGCCATTTTTTCACGATGTTTCCCCCTACTAGGAAGCGTCTATTTTGACCGAATATCGGCAGGAAAATGACTCCAAACACACTTCTTTTAGTTCCAAAAGTGATAATTCACATGCAATAGCCATTTACAGTCAAAAGAATAAATATTAAAAAATCACCATTACTGACCATCTGGAGAAAATTCCACAGGTCCGGGGTGATTTTGGGAATGTATAAAAAAAGATTCAAAATGTCAATTAGCTCATGCCTCATGTTGAATAACCTCTTTTTAAAGCCTCACAGTGGCCAAAATTGCCATTTTTACACGTGTTTCTCCATACTAGGAAGCTTGAATTTTGACAAATTATGGGCAGGAAAATGACTCAAAACACACTTCTTTTAGTTCCAAAAGTGATAATTCACATGCAGTAGTCATTTACAGTCAAAAGATTATACATTAAAAACTCACCATTACTGACCATCTGGAGAAAATTCGACAGTCCGGGCTCATCGTTTTTCATCGGAAAAAATGATTTTTGGGAGTGTAAGAAAAAGATTCAAAATATCAATTGGATCGTGCCTCATGTTGAATACCCACTTTTTAAAGCCCCACAGTGACCAAAATTGCCATTTTTACAGATGTTTCCCCCTACTTGGAAGCTTCTATTTTGAACGATTATGGGCAAGAAAATGAATCCAAACACACTTTTTAGTTCCAAAAGTGATAATTCACTTTCAAGAGTCATTTACAAGCAAACGATTAAACATAAAAAAATCACCATTACTGACCATCTGGAGAAAATTCGACAGGTCTGGGGTGATTATTTTTCATCAGAAAAATTATTTTCCAGACTGCAAAAAGATTCAAAATATCAATTGGATCATGCATCATGTTGAATAAGGACTTTTTAAAACCTCAAAGTGACCAAAATTGCCATTTTTACAGATGTTTCCCCCTACTAGGAAGCGTCTATTTTGACCGAATATCGGCAGGAAAATGACTCCAAACACACTTCTTTTAGTTCCAAAAGTGATAATTCACATGCAATAGCCATTTACAGTCAAAAGATTAAATATTAAAAAATCACACAGGTCCGGGGTGATTTTGGGAATGTAAAAAAAAAATTAAGATTCAAAATGTCAATTGGATCGTGCCTCATGTTGAATAACCACTTTTTAAAGTCTCACAGTGACCAAAATTGCCATTTCTACACATGTGTCACCATACTAGGAAGCTTGAATTTTGACAAATTATGGGCAGGAAAATGACTCAAAACACACTTCTTTTAGTTCCAAAAGTGACAATTCACATGCTAGTCATTTACAGTCATAAGATTAAACATTAAAAAATCACTATTGCTGACCATCTGGAGAATATTCAGCAGGTCCGGGGTCATCGTTTTTCATCAGAAAAATGATTTTTGGGACTGTAAGAAAAAGATTCAAAATGTCAATTGTATCGTGCCTCATGTTGACTAACCACTTTTTTTTTAAATTCTTTTATCATTTTGTCAAAGACAACAATAAAGCAGAGGTTCTCCATCTGTTGGTTATACATAACAATTAGCAGCAGTACATAATTCCAACATTTCGCTGCGAGAAAGCACATTACATCATATTCACACCCCATAACACCTCTCGACCATCCTCCACCCTCCTTAGCAGTCCTCATCAAGGCTCTCATCCGCTTGTTCTTGTAGAGGCTCGCAAATGTTGCCCCTATATTTGTTCCAACACCCCATAGCTTGTTCCATTTTTTAGGGCAGCCCCGATTGGCAAACACTGTCCTCTCTGCTATCATGGCCGTGTCCATATCGTTGCACCATGCGCTAAGCGACGGCACCTCCTCCGCCCCCATTTCCGCGCTATGTTGCGCTTAGCCATCATAACCCCAAGTGTCGCCCAGTCTTGCGCCAACTGTGTTAAGTCGTTTGGATCCCAAACATTTAGCAAACAACCCCTGGGCTCTGGCAAGAGGAACACCCCCGCTACCTGCGAAATCGTCATCTCTTTCACCCAGTAGACCATAATCTTCGGGCATTGCCATATGGTATGATAAAAGGCGCCCTCCTCCCCACATCGCCTAAGGCAGTATAGGTGCGAGGCTCTACCCATCCAAAACATTATGCATCTGGTATAGTAGGTTCGATGCAAGATTTTGAGCTGCACCAATTTGAGTCTCGAGGGTATACCTGTGTCATCTAGATCACCCACATCGCGGATCCATTGGTCCCTGAGAGGCATCGTGGGGTCTGGTAGGTTGTTAACTAACTTGCGGTAAGTAAACGACGTAGCACGCTTATGCATATAGTCTGTCAACAACCTATCCTCCATAGGGGAAGCCTCCAGGACCGCAGTACCGGGCGGCAGGGCCGACGTCAGTGCGTGCTTTATCTGCGTGTATCGGTAGAGTTCAGTGGGTGCCAATTCGTACTGATGCTGGAGGCGTTCAAAAGGTGACCACCTCCCCCTTATGCCACATGTCTCCCACTGTAGAAATGCCAATGGCATCCCACTGATCGAAGCCCTTACTATTCCTAAGCCGTCCCAGTTTCCCCGTGTCCCACAGAGGAGTGAGTTGGGTTATGACCCCATGCCAGCCCAGTTTTGTCTGCACTTCGTGCCATATGGCAACTGTATGTTTCGTGGGCCCTATTAGTGTACGGGTGTGCTTCTTATTATAGAGGGGGGACAGCAAACTTCTTGTTCCTAGGAGGAATCTGTCAGCCTTAAATGCCGGATCCGCGTGTGGTACGTGTACCCACTGATTAATCACCTTCAGTTGTGCCGCCCAGTAGTATAGTTGTATATTTAGGAGCGCTATCCCCCCATCATACCACCCCCGTACTAGCTTAGCCTGCGCTATGCGAGCTGGTTTGTTTCCCCACATTAAGTTGGAGACCTGGGCCGCAATTGCTTTGAAGTAACTGGGATGGACCGGGAACGGGGCGTTTTCCAGCACATACAGGAATCGAGGAAGGGCCATCATTTTAAAAAGCGCTGCTCTCCCCAGGAGAGTCAGCAGCAACAACCCCCAGTGTGCCACGTCCCGTTGTAGGCGCTCCAGTGGGGGCAGCAAATTTCTTTTAAAGAAGTCATCAGTGTCAGCCGTGACATAGATACCCAGATATTTAAACGCGGCGTCCGTAATCTTAAGCGGGCAGCCCGGAGGCAGCTGTGACGGGGGGGCCGTGCAAGACATGAAAGATGGATTTGGACTAGTTAATGGTGTACCCAGACACCCGTCCGAAGAGCTCGCATACATTGAGGAGAACCATTATGGAACGCCTGGGGGAGGCCATATATAATAAAATGTCGTCCGCATACAAAGAAATGCGGTCCTCCCACCCGTCCGACCATCTGAGACCTCTGATCGTTGGCTCCCACCTAATCCATGCCGCCAATGGCTCCAATATTAGGGCGAAGAGCAGCGGGGACAGGGGGCAGCCCTGTCGCGTGCCCCTCGTTAAAGGAAAGTCAGTAGAGATGTGCCCATTAGCTGTAACATGCGCCACTGGCTTGGTGTATAGAAGGCGGACCCACACACAGAATATAGGGCCAAAACCCATGTGGCGAAGAACTGCAAACAAAAGGGGCCACTCGACCATGTCGAACGCCATTCTGGCGTCCAGGGAGAGCACAACCACCGGTTCCTGCAGATATGGAACACGTGCCATTACTCTGTGCAGGCGCCGCAAGTTCAATGCTGTACTCCTACCTGGCATGAATCCGGACTGACCCGGGTGAACCAGGGTCGCCAGGTGCGGCGTTAGCCTCAATGCCAATAGTTTTGCCAAAGTTTTTGCCTCTGCATTAATTAACGATATCGGACGATATGAGGTGCAATCGTCGGCAGGCTTGCCTGGTTTAGGTATTGCCACTATCGTGGCAGTTCGCTGGTCTAGTGGTACCTCGCCCTTCGCAAAACAGTCGGTGTACATCTGTAGCAAATGCGGGGTTACGGTCCCCGCTACCTTTTTATAAAGCTCAACTGGAATGCCATTTGGTCCCGTTGCTTTGCCGGATTGCAATGACCCAATTGCCAGCTGTATCTCCTCTACCGTGAGGTCCTTCTCCAACGAAAGGGCTGCCTCCGGAGTAAGCCTAGCCATGGGTATATCCTGTATATATGACAGTGCCACCTCTGGTGTCATCGTCGACGACGATTCATACACCTGCTGAAAATGGTGCGCCAGGGTGTTCACTATTATGCGTGGATCCGTTGTGAGTTGTCCCTCCCTCGTCCGGATTCTCGCTATCCATTTACTACCAGGCTCCCTGCCATCCAGCCACGCCAGAAGTTTTCCGGCATTATCTCCGGTTTCGTATATCTTATGTTGCGTGGCCGTTAGACGCGATCGGGTTACACCTTCAAGGTATACTCCTATATTGTTGCTGCTTAAGGTGCAGCCTCTGGGCAGTATCTGGCATTGGGTCGCTGGTGTGTTGGGCCTCTGCGTCATGCAGCTCCAACTCCATATCATGCAGTTCCGCTGCTTTTCCCGTGTGTGCCCAGCGATCGAAATTATGGCCTGTCCCCTAAGGACAGTCTTATATGCCTCCCACAGAATTGTCGGGGATTCTACCGTCTGCACATTCTCCTGAAAATAGTGTTTCGTTGCCTTAGACACAGCTTTCTTGATCTCTGGGACCTGCAAATAGCCAGGATAGATGGGATAGGTACGTCGTCTAGCCGTATGGTGGTATGTGTATGTCATCTGCACCGGGGAGTGATCGGATATCCCCCTGGGTCTTATCTCAATATTAGCAACGTGTTTTAAGCAAGCCATCGGAGCCAAGAAGTAGTCTATTCTGGATAAACTGCGGTGCACACCAGAGTGGAAGGTGTATTGCCGTGTCGCGGGGTGGTGCCATCTCCACACATCGGTAAGCCCCGGCGCCTCCAGAAAGCTCCCAAGGAGCTCTCGTTGGATGGCGGTCCATGGTGTCATCTGCAGTGGCATTAAGGTCCCCCCCAATCAAAAGGTCCTCCGCCGGGAGACTCAGCAGGAAGTCACTAAGAGCTGGGAGCGTCACTGTGTGTAACGCTGGGGGGATGTATACTGACACTATATTTATAGATCGGCCCTCCCATTGACCTATTAGGGCTGCAAAACAGCCGCGGTCATCCGTTTTAGTATGGTGCACTATCAGTGGTGATTGTTTTTTAACTAGGATACCCACGCCTCTAGAGCCTGAGGAGAATTCAGAATGTGCCACCATAGTAAATCCCCATCTGTCCATTGCCTTACAGGCGACGCCAGTAAGGTGCGTTTCCTGGAGCAGGGCCACCGCTGGGGAGCATCGTTTTGAGCATTGCAAAACCAGTCCCCTCTTTATTTTATCGCCAAGACCATGTACATTCCAGGTAATCAGGGACAATAGTTTCACCGGTGTCACAGGGTGCGCGTCAGGTTTAGGGGTAGTCTGAGTGTGTGCTGCCATACCTGATGTTGGGGGTATGTGGGATTACGGAGATATCCCTATACTGCAGCTGCCTGATGTCGTGGAAAAGCACCCTCCGCCTTAAAACTTCCTTAAATTCAGTTAAAAAAACATAACCAACAGAGCATATTCACCCCTCGCCCCCCCACCTCTACCCCCTCCCAAACACAAAATACCAACGTTCCCTGTACCTCCCTTCCCCCCTCCTCCCTAACCCAGGATCATTCCTTATCAAAAAACGAGTTATAAGTGTACGAGCTGCAGAGTCCAGTGTTAGGTACATTCTCACATATTCACAAAATTCACCCGGCCTTACGGACCTCTTATATCTCACCCCCAGGAAAGGCCAGATCGAAATCTCAGTTCCCTGTATCTGTGCTTGCACAAGTTTGTCAGCTACAATAGTCAGCAAAATAAGGTAGAAACCAATCATGAGTAAAACCAGTAAACTTTCCTTCATACCCACCCCCCTCCCTGCCTCCCTGACAGACGGATCCCCAACTATCCGCCACCCCAACATAGCAGAGTGCTTTAACCCCTTCAACAGTACTTGCGTGTGGGGGAGAAGAGAAGTCCGTGAGATACCGCAGTTCATCCCCTCCTCAGAGACTGTCTAGTAGTCGTAGTACGCCACAGCCCCTTGATTAGGCCCATCACGTTGGGTCCGAGCCCAGCCCCTCCGAACGGGAGGGTGAGTACATCCTCTATAGTGCGGTCAGGAACTCAGTGCCCCTTGTACTTATGGCTATGTCGCGTCAGCCATGCCCCGACAATGCGTCTCTTAATCGGTGTACGCAGCTGTCTCTCAACCCTCCTCTTCAGTCCGGTGCGCACCGGCCTCCTCACCGGTCTCCACCCGTCCCGGGCTACGGTCCACGGAGCCCTCGGCGTCTCCAGGGCATCTCTGCCGCCTCTCTTTCCGCCGGGACCCTTTCGCTCGTCGCCATCCCTCGAGCCAGTCGTGGGCCTCCTCTGGGGAGTAGAAAAACTAGGTTTTACCATCCGTCACCACTCGCAGTTTTGCCAGAAACAGCATGCAATATGATAGTTCCCTGCGCCTCAGTTCTTTCTTTACTTCAAGGAAACTCCGGCGTCGTTTTGACACCGCCACTGTATAGTCCGGAAAGAAGGACACCACCGCGTTCTGAACTCGTAGTGGAGGGGCCACCCTCGCCGTTTGGAGTATTACGTCTGTCGCGATAGTTGAAAATGCGGGCCAGGATCGGCCTGGGGGGAGCTCCGGGTTTGGGTCTGCCCCCTGGCACCCTTTGCGCTCTCTCCACAGAGAAGAAATGAGTCCTCTGGGCTGTAGTTTGGCTTTTATGAGCTCTTCAACATAGAGATCCATAGCCGGATGACCTTCGCTTTCAGGAACGCCCGTAATTCATATGTTGTTACGTCGCGCGCGCCCTTCCTGGTCATCCAACTTCTCTACCATACTCCGATTTTCTGCCTCCTGATGGGTGACCCTATTGAGTAGAGTGGCGGTGTCTTGCGACAGAGATTTCGTCAGCTGTTCCACCTCGGTGACTCTGGCAGTCATGTTTTGGAAGTCCGCTCTCAGAAAGGAGACATCAGTTGATATAGTGCCCACCGTCGATTGTAAATTAGTAAGGGCCGCCATAATATCATCCAGCGTCACTTTTGTCGCCCCTGACTTCTCGGGGTCTGCATGAGGGCTGTCCCCGTGAGCAGGCCCCGCGGGAGCACTCTTATTATATGCGTATTTGTCCAGTTTGGTCTGCGAGTGCGTGCGTGGGCCCCTGCCCCCCATCTCCGCCACAGCAACGCAGCTCCGACTGGTAGTCGCCGCCGCCTGCCGCAGGAGCGCCCTCCTCGCGCGGCCTGTCGGTTTTCCCGCCGTGCTGTCCTCCCTGTGCGGGTGGGGATCTATGTCCGTCCAACCGGGTCAGTAGAAAAAAAGACTTCGTGGCATCAGCGGCACCACACCCCCCAGACTTGTTTGGTCCCTCGACAGCCACCTGGCACGCCAGCCGTAGACTACGCCGTCGAAGGAAGCGGTGCTGCGAGCCCTGCCGCACTCCCTTGTAGGTTGGGTTGTAGGGTCATCAGAGCACCCACCAGTCACTCCTTGGAAGCCGGGGGCTCTCCAGCCCAGCTATGCAGCCCCCGGTGCCTCTATCTGTCCCCTGCTCCAGCCACGTACAGCGGTACCACAGACTCAATGTGTGCAGATCCAGTGTCAGTAGCCCCCGCAGGCCATAAACCATTCAGCGCCGTGGATGAGGCCCCTCGGACCGTCACTCGCTCCAGCAGCCCCCAGAGCAAGTGAAATGGAGCTCTCCCGCCCCCCTACGCTCAACTGCACGTGTCAGTGCAGGCTGTGTCGCAATGTGCGTCTCGCCGCCACCTCCAGCCCCCAGGCGTGTCCGGACGCCCGGTACCGCCAGTACTTTGATCAGGAGGGGGGGGCACGGGTTCACCCACCGCGTTCCGATGCGGGCCGCGATCCCACCGCAGCAGTCACTGGCAATGCAGCTGCTCACCGCACCTTCCGCCGCTCCCGGATATACCGCCACTTCCGGCCGCTTGCTGCCCACGCCACTTCCCGGCTTTCAACGGCCCGCCAGGCCGCACTTCGCCTTGCGTCTCCCTCAGTGCCGATCGCGCCCCCGCCAGACACGGAGTGACACAATCGGTGCTCCCAGCGTGGCGCTTGGAAGTGGAGTCTCTGAGGCACGATAATTGACCGGATTACTGTACGGATGTGTCAGGGATCCCGCGTCTCTCCCCGGAGCTTCTCTAACTTGCGGCCATTGAGCTCGGCTGCTGGCCACGCCCCCCGACTAACCACTTTTTAAAGCCCCACAGTGACCAAAATTACCATTTTTACAGATCTTTCCCCCTACTCTGAAGCTTCTATTTTTGCAGATTATGGGCTGGAAAATGACTCCAAACACACTTCTTTTAGTTCCAAAACTAACATGCAAGAGTCATTACAAGCAAAAGATTAAACATTAAAAAATCACTATTGCTGACCATCTGGAGAAAGTTCGACAGGTCCGGGGTGATCGTGAATGATTTTCCAGACTGCAAAAAAAAGATTCAAAATGTCAATTTGATCATGCCTCATGTTGAATAACCACTTTTTAAAGCCTCACAGTGACCAAAATTACCATTTTTTACGGGGTCATCGTTTTTCATCAGAAACATGATTTTTGGGACTGTAAAAAAAACGATTCAAAATGTCAATTGGATCGTGCCTCATGTTGAATAACCACTTTTTAAAGCCTCAAAGTGACCAAAATTGCTATTTTTATATGTGTTTCCCCCTACTAGGAAGGTTCTATTTTGACCGATTATCGGCAGGAAAATGTCTCGAACACACTTCTTTTAGTTCCAAAATTGATAATTCACATGAAATAGTCATTTACAGTCAAAAGATTAAACATTAAAAAATCACCATTACTGACCATCTGGAGAAAATTCGACAGTCCGGGATCATCGTTTTTCATCGGAAAAAATGATTTTTGGGAGTGTAAAAAAAAGATTCAAAATATCAATTGGATCGTGCCTCATGTTGAATACCCACTTTTTAAAGCCCCACAGTGACCAAAATTGCCATTTTTACAGATGTTTCAACCTACTTGGAAGCTTCTATTTTGACCGATTATCAGCAGGAAAATGTCTCGAACACACTTCTTTTAGTTCTAAACGTGATAATTCACATGCAATAGTCATTTACAGTCAAAAGATTAAACATTAAAAACTCACTATTGCTGACCATCTGGAGAAAGTTCGAAGCGTCCGTGGGTCATTGTTTTTCAGCAGAAAACTCCTTTTTGGGACTGTACAAAAAATGATTCAAAATGTCAATTAGCTCATGCCTCGTGTTAAATAACCACTTTTTAAAGTCTCACAGTGACCAAAATTACCATTTTTACAGATGTTTCCCCCTACTAGGAAGATTCTATTTTGACCGATTATCAGCAGGAAAAAGACTCCAAACACACTTCTTTTAGTTCCAAAAGTGATAATTCACATGCAATAGTCATTTACAGTCAAAAGATTAAACTTTAAAAAATCACCATTACTGACCATCGGGATAAATTTCGACACGTCCGGGGTCATCGTTTTTCAGCAGAAAACTGATTTTTGGGACTGTACAAATTTTTGTACAAAATGTCAATTGGATCGTGCCTCATGTTGAATAACCACTTTTTAAAGCCTCAAAGTGAACAAAATTGCCATTTTTACAGATGTTTCCCCCTACTCTGAAGCTTCTATTTTGACCGATTATGGGCAGGAAAATGACTCCAAATACTCTTCTTTTAGTTCCAAAAGTGATACTTCACATGCAATAGTCATTTACAGTCAAAAGATTAAACATTAAAAAATCACCATTACTGACCATCTGCAAAAAATTCCACAGGTCCGGGGTCATCAATTTTCATCAGAAATATCATTTTTTGGACTGTAAAAAAGAAAAGATTCAAAATGTCAATTGGATCATGCCTCCTGTTGACTTTTTAAATCCTCACAGTGACCAAAATTGCCATTTTTACAGATGTTGCCCCCAACTTGGAAACTTCTATTTTGACCGATTATGGGCAGGAAAATGACTCTTTTAGTTCCAAAAGTGATAATTCACATGCAATAGTTATTTACAGTCCAAAGATTAAACATTAAAAAATCACCATTACTGACCATCTGCAAAAAATTCCACAGGTCCGGGGTCATCAATTTTCATCAGAAATATCATTTTTGGGACTGTAAAAAAAGATTCAAAATATCAATTAGCTCGTGCCTCATGTTGAATACCCACTTTTTAAAGCCTAACAGTGACCAAACTTGCCATTTTTACAGATCTTTCCCCTACTTGGAAGCTTCTTTTTTGACCGATTATGGGCAGGAAAATGACTCCAACCACACTTCTTTTAGTTCCAAAAGTGATAATTCACATGCAATAGTCATTTACAAGCAAAACATTAAACATTAAAAAATCACCATTACTGACCATCTGGAGAAAATTCAGCAGGTCCGGGGTGTTAGAAGTTGGCCTGGCATATGCTGTTCACTAGTTATAGTGGCCACCTTGCACTAGTACAATTCGACTCTTATGGTAGATAGGTTTAAGACAACCTTTTAAAGAAAGCTATCCTAGTGGTAGCTGTGGAGAGCAGCCTTCAGACTAAGTCTCAGAGGAATGTAAAGCAGATTGTTTTACCTTATAATCTCTTAAATTACCAAATGAAAGGACACCACACAGGTATATATATCAAATAAATATTTATTTATTTCTAGACACACTCTACTAATCTCTTTATGAGATTAGAAGTCAGGAACATATGCAAATATCAACGTTTCACAATAAGTTAAGCACAAATATGGCTGGGGCCCTAGGGGCGTACCAGACGATATACTAAAAAAGAGGTTTAGGAAAGTCGACTTGCAAGGGGACAAGGCCTAGGGCCTGTAGAATCACTGGGGCTTCACTAATCCACCCAAGGCAGGTAAGTAAAGGACCCACGGGAGACGCGTGTAGTGTGATAACACAGCCGCAGGTTCCCTATTGACTTCAATGGAGCAAGTCGCGGTTGGATTTTTAAAGTTTAAGGGTACTTCTAGAGAGTCTACAAGCAAGCCACTTACAAGGTAAGTAGTTCGTGGGCCAACACCCACAGGAGCACCGGAGTGCACGAGTTACCTCATCCAGGGAAGCCGGGTGCATAGGTGTCTTTTGGTGTTGGGTTGCGTTGTCGTTTTCAATGGAAGAAGTGTCCGGTGGAATCCAAGGCTGGATTCAAGATGAAGAAGACCTGAAAGCAGAAGGGACAGTGTTCACAGTCACTTGCCAGTGACCCGGGGCCAGGAAGATGGATGCCCATGGAAGTCGGGTGATTTCAGGTGATCAAGGGTGTTTTGACTCTTCAGCCACGAGGTCCAGGAGGCGTCGACGACAACCAGGAGCTGGATTCAGAGTGTCCCATGAAGTCTGCAGCTTACTCATGTATCGGCAACCGGATTGGAGCCAACAAGCCTTGGCAAAAGCAACTCTCGTGGAAATTGAATTAAGTCAGTGGTGCAGACCAGCAAGGTCTGAAGGACTCACCCAGCGAAGGTAAGTCAGGGCAGGCCTGGAGCAACCAGGGGAGCCCTTTGGTTCAATAAGAAAGTCTTCAGTGGACACACAAACCAGCCGGCCAGGGATCGCGAAGACGCCTGATGAGGATTCGCTTCGCAGGAGCCCACGGTCACTCGGGACGAGGTAGGCCTCTGATTTTCAAAGGAAATCCTGCTGGAGGCTTGGACCACACGTGATCCAATGCACAAGTTCGTAGAGTATCGTGAACAGGTTGCACTCGACAATAGTGCACGGTACCCAGGTATTGCTGTTCCTCGTCACTCGTGGGGTCCACGCGCCTCAGGCTTGTTGGGGACTCACAATGGCCGTCGAGAAGTCAGGAACTCTACCTCTGGGGCTGCAGGGACTTCGGACTTCGGCGGAAGCGGGAAAGTTTCCGACCGTTGATTCAAAGTTTTGGTGCCTACCAAGCAGGGGAGTGACTCCTCGACTCCAAGGGAGATTCTTCAGTCTTCCAAAGGTAGTGGAACGTTGAAGGGCCAGGATTCTTCTTGTAGCATGTCGTCCAGGGATATCTGATTTGCAATGGCAAAGTTTCCCTATCTTATACTAAAGGAAAGGGAGGGACTAGCTCTATGACCACTCCTCTGGGAGGGTCAGGGGAGTGGGTGGCTACACCCACTTCCCTTTGTCCAGTTTCGCACCAGAGCAGGGGCAGGTAGCCCCTGAACCGGTTTGAGCTGGCATATGCACAGAGGAGCCTACTGCTCCCCCAGTGCATGACTTCAAAGCACTCTAGGAGTGCACCCACCCAGCCCCAATACACTAAATCCTGTCTGGAAGGTGGTTACACCTCCCTGTGACAGGATGCCTATTGGTGGGCCTCCTCCACTGCGAGTTTCAGTCAGCAGTAGGAGGGCAGCCCAGTGTCTGTGCTGGTGGCATCCATTTTGTGATGCCAGGCTCTTTCAGATTTCTACCGTGTTTCCATAGTAGGTACATGTCTTCCCCTCTAGAAGGGTGGGATCATACTCCCTCACCAGTTACTGGTGTGGGGGTAAGATTACAAGTTGTTTAACACCAAAAATGACATGTTTTGATGCAGTCATTCCAAAGTTAGCATTTACCGCTAGGTTACAATGCACTTAAGAGTATATGGTTTAACCGCATCCACAAACAGCCACAGAGAATAGACTCTGCCAGCTGCAGAGGGGCCCTGCTCATGCAGAGGCACCCCCTCACATTGTAAACTAAGCAACCTGCCCTCAGGATTGATAGGGCCTGCCTTAGGGGTGATTGATAGGTTTATATGTGTGTGTATGGTGAGATATGGGAACCTATACCTCAGTGAGGAGTGCTAACACTACCTCACCCAGGCTGCAGTAGCAGGCCTGTGGTGTCAGATTTAGTCTGCTTCCCAGGGTTGCCATAATACATGCTTCACCCCCTGGTAGGCCTGTGAAGTACCTATGCCCTTGGTACCTAAGGTACCATATACTAGGGGCTCATAAGGTACCACAGTATCCAATCACTAGTGCATCTAATATGCACTCCAAGTTGTTTAGAGAAAACAGAGAGACTGGGGCCCTGATTAGCAGGGACCCAGCCAGAGTATAGCCAGAAGCCTGCACGTTGTCATCGTTTTTCATCAGAAAAATGATTTTTGGGACTGTAAGAAAAAGATTCAAAATGTCAATTGGATCGTGCCTCATGTTGACTAACCACTTTTTAAAGCCTCACAGTGACCAAAATTGCCATTTTTACAGATGTTTCCCCTTACTCTGAAGCTTCTATTTTGACAGATTATGGGTAGGAAAATGACTCCAAACACACTTCTTTTAGTTCCAAAAGTGATAATTCACATGCAATAGTCATTTACAGTCAAAAGATTAAATATTAAAAAATCACCATTACTGACCATCTGCAGAAAGTGCGACACGTCCGGGGTCATCGTTTTTCATCACAAAACACATTTTTGGGACTGTACAAAAAATTATTCAAAAAGTCAACTGGATCATGCCTCATGTTGAATAACCACTTTTTAAAGACTCTCAGTAACCAAAATTGCCATTTTTACAGATGTTTCCCCCTACTAGGAAGCGTCTATTTTGACCGAATATCGGCAGGAAAATGACTCCAAACACACTTCTTTTAGTTCCAAAAGTGATAATTCACATGCAATAGTCATTTACAGTCAAAAAATTAAACATTAAGAAATCACCATTACTGACCATCTGGAGAAAATTCCACAGGTCCGGGGTCATCAATTTTAATCAGTAAATTGATTTTTGGGACGGCACAAAAAATGATTCAAAATGTCAATTGCATCGTGCCTCATGTTGAATAATCACTTTTTAAAGCCTCACAGTGACCACAATTGCTATTTTTATATATGTTTCCCCCTACTTGAAAGCTTCTATTTTGACTGATTATGGGCAGGAAAATGTCTCAAAACACACTTCTTTTAGTTCCAAACGTGATAATTCACATGCAGTAGTCATTTACAAGCAAAAGATTAAACATTAAAAAAAATCACTATTGCTCACCATCTGGAGAAAGTTCGACATGTCCGGGGTCATCATTTTTCATTCTACTTTCTACTCATGTAGCCTCACTGGGTAAACTACAGGTAATACAAAACACGGCAGCACGTTTGGTAACCGATTCACCAGCCAGGACCCCCTCTTTGCCTCTGCTGTCCTATCTGCATTGGTTACCAGTCAAAAAAAGAGTGGAATTTAAAATGGGCTGTATGATATTTAAGGCTCTAAATAGGCTCAGCCCATCCTACCTTGTCAGAAAACTAAACATCTACACTCCTGGATGCTTACTCAGATCGGGTTCAAAAAGGCTTCTCTCTATTCCCAGAATCAACAAGGCGCGTATGGGAGGCAAAGCTTTCTCATATCTGGCTCCGAGTTTCTGGAACAGTCTTCCCAGCACCTTCGTGGTGAAATGCCCCTCTTCCAGTTCACAAAACTGCTGAAAACCCATCTCTTCTAATTTTCGGGCCTGGTTAGTCATCTGTTTCCAAGCGCAGAGATACCCTTACTCTTTTTAATACTCACTTTCTGTTTCGATTCCACTTTGGTAATTCACTTGGGGATTTTTCTGGCATTTACCTCTCTGTCCACTTTACGTTCTAGGGGACCACCTTGGGTGGCACTTTCCCTTGGAGCCGTGTTCTCAGCTTTTGTACCTTACTAGGGTCTCCAACTTAATGGATTCGTTTTTTATTTACATGTTCTGAGTATTGTAGATTTAAATACTTGTCACGTATCTGTACATACAGACAATTAGACGTTATGTTTTTTTCTTTTCCTTTTTTTGTACATATGCAGCCTTGAGAAAGCCCTTTGGGCGAAACGCGCGTCGGCTGCGCTCTGAACATTGGATATCTGTCTGATTACCAATCAATAAACGCAACATATACAGTCTTATCAAGAACAGATATTGATGTTTTTCTTTGCAT
This sequence comes from Triturus cristatus, assembly GCF_964204655.1. Classification (NCBI taxonomy): domain Eukaryota; kingdom Metazoa; phylum Chordata; class Amphibia; order Caudata; family Salamandridae; genus Triturus; species Triturus cristatus. The sequence continues at coordinate 1,000,849,928 of NC_140583.1, read as the reverse complement.
GAAGTTTACAGTTAATGGACTACACCCGAAGAAACGATTGATTTAGGGTGTTCTTATACTTCTGTGGTGTGCCGCATTGCCTTCTTAACATACCCTTCGGGGTGATTCAGCGCTATATAAAACAATAAATAAATAAATAAAATAGATTTTTGGGACGGTACAAAAAATGATTCGAAATGTTCATGGGATCGTGCCTCGTGTTGAATAACCACTTTTTAAAGTCTCACAGTGACCAAAATTGTCATTTTTACAGATATTTCCCCCTACTAGGAAGGTTCTATTTTGGCCGATTATCTGCAGGAAAATGACTCCAAACACACTTCTTTTAGTTCCAAAATTGATAATTCACATGAAATAGTCATTTACAGTGAAAAGATTAAACATTAAAAATCACCATTACTGACCATGTGGAGAAAATTCGACAGTCCGGGGTCATCGTTTTTCATCGGAAAAAATGATTTTTGGGAGTGTAAGAAAATGATTCAAAATATCAATTGGATCGTGCTTCATGTTGAATACCCACTTTTTAAAGCCCCACAGTGACCAAACGTTGCCATTTTTACAGATGTTTCCCCTACTTGGAAGCTTCTATTTTGACTGATTATGGGCAGGAAAATGAATCCAAACACACTTTTTAGTTCCAAAAGTGATAATTCACTTTCAAGAGTCATTTACAGTCAAAGGATTAAACATTAAAAAAATCACCATTACTGACCATCTGAAAAAAGTTCGACACGTCCGGGTTCATCGTTTTTCAGCAGAAAACTGATTTTTGGGACTGTACAAAAAATTATTCAAAATGTCAATTAGCTTGTGCCTCATGTTGAATACTCACTTTTTAAAGTCTCACAGTGACCAAAATTGCCATTTTTACAGATTTTCCACCTACTTGGAAGCTTCTATTATAACCGATTATGGGCAGGAAAATGAACCGAACACACTTCTTTTAGTTCTAAAAGTGATAATTCACATGCAATAGTCATTTACAGTCAAAAGATTAAACATAAAAAAATCACCATTACTGACCATCTGGAGAAACGGAGAAAGGGGGTCATCGTTTTTCAGACGAAAACTGAATTTTGGGACTGTACAAATTTTTGTACAAAATGTCAATTGGATCGTGCCTATTGTGGAATAACCACTTTTTAAAGCCCCACAGTGACCAAAATTGCCATTTTTACAGATGTTTCCCCCTACTTGGAAGATTCTATTTTGACCGATTATGGGCAGGTAAATGAATCCAAACACACTTTTTAGTTCCAAAAGTGATAATTCACTTTCAAGAGTCATTTACAAGCAAAAGATTAAACATTAACAAATCACCACTACTGACCATCTGGAGAAAATTCCACAGGTCTGGGGTGATCTTTTTTCATCAGAAACATGATTTTTGGGACTGTAAAAAAAAAAACGATTCAAAATGTCAATTGGATCGTGCCTCATGTTGAATAACCACTTTTTAAAGCCTCAAAGTGAACAAAATTGCCATTTTTACAGATGTTTCAACCTACTTGGAAGCTTCTATTTTGACCGATTATGGGCAGGAAAATGACTCAAAACACACTTCTTTTAGTTCCAAAAGTGATAATTCACATGCAATAGTCATTTACAGTCAAAAGATTAAACATTAAAAATTCACGATTACTGACCATCTGCAGAAAATTCCACAGGTCCGGGGTCATCGTTTTTCAGCAAAAAACTGATTTTTGGGACAGCAAAAAAAGATTCAAAATATCAATTAGCTCGTGCCTCATGTTGAATACCCACTTTTTAAAGCCTAACAGTGACCAAACTTGCCATTTTTACAGATGTTTCCCCTACTTGGAAGCTTCTAATTTGACCGATTATGGGCAGGAAAATGAATCCAAACACACTTCTTTTAGTTCCAAAAGTGATAATTCACATTTACAAGCAAAAGATTAAATATTAAAAAATCACCATTACTGACCATCTGGAGAAAATACAACAGCTCCGGGGTGATTATTTTTCGTCAGAAAAATTATTTTCCAGACTGCAAAAAAAAGATTCAAAAAGTCAAATGGATCATGCCTCATGTTGAATAACCACTTTTTAAAGCCTCACAGTGACCGAAATTGCAATTTTTACAGTTGTTTCCCCCTACTCTGAAGCTTCTATTTTGACTGATTATGGGCAGGAAAATGACTCCAACCACACTTCTTTTAGTTCCAGAAGTGATAATTCACAGGCTAGAGTCATTTACAAGCAAAAGATTAAACATTAAAAAATCACTATTGCTGACCATCTGGAGAAAGTTCGACACGTCCGGGGTCATTGTTTTTCAGCAGAAAACTGCTTTTTGGGACTGTACACATTTTTGTACAAAATGTCAATTGGATCGTGCCTCATGTTGAATAAACACTTTTTAAAGCCTCAAAGTGAACAAAATTGCCATTTTTACAAATGTTTCAACCTACTTAGAAGCTTCTATTTTGAGCGAATATGGGCAGGAAAATGACTCAAAACACACGTCTTTTATTTCCAAAAGTGATAATTCACATGCAATAGTCATTTACAGTCAAAAGATTAAACATTAAAAAAATCACCATTACTGACCATCTGCAGAAAATTCCACCGGTCCGGGGTCATCAATTTTCATCAGAAATATCATTTTTGGGACTGTAAAAACAGAAAAGATTCAAAATGTCAATTGGATCATGCCTCCTGTTGAATAGCGACTTTTTAAAGCCTCACAGTGACCAAAATTGCCATTTTTACAGATGTTTCAACCTACTTCGAAGCTTCTATTTTGACCGATTATCAGCAGGAAAATGACTCGAACACACTTCTGATAATTCACATGCAATAGTAATTTACAGTCAAAAGATTAAACATTAAAAAATCACTATTGCTGACCATCTGGAGAATATTCAGCATGTCCGGGGTCATCGTTTATATCAGCAGAAAACTGATTTTTGGGACTGCAAAAAAAGATTCAAAATATCAATTAGCTCGTGCCTCATGTTGAATACCCACTTTTTAAAGCCTAACAGTGACCAAACTTGCCATTTTTACAGATGTTTCCCCTACTTGGAAGCTTCTATTTTGACCGATTATGGGCAGGAAAATTACTCCAAACACACTTCGTTTAGTTCCAAAAGTGATAATTCACATGCAAGTCATTTACAGTCAAAAGATTAAAAATTAAAAAATCACTATTGCTGACCATCTGGAGAAAATTCCAGAGGTCCGGGGTGATCATTTTTCATCAGAAACATGATTTTTGGGACTGTACAATTTTTTTTTTACAAAAGGTCAATTGGATCGTGCCTAATGTTGAATACCCACTTTTTAAAGCATCACAGTGACCAAAATTGCCATTTTTACAGATGTTTTCCCCAACTTGGAAACTTCTATTTTGACCGATTATGGGCAGGAAAATGACACCAAACACACTTTTTAGTTCCAAAAGTGATAATTCACATGCAATAGTAATTTACAGTCAAAAGATTAAACATTAAAAAATCACTATTGCTGACCATCTGGAGAATATTCAGCATGTCCGGGGTCATCGTTTTTCAGCAGAAAACTGATTTTTGGGACTGCAAAAAAAGATTCAAAATATCAATTAGCTCGTGCCTCATGTTGAATACCTACTTTTTGAAGCCTCACAGTGACCAACATTGCCATTTTTACAGATGTTTGCCCCTAATACGAAGCTTCTATTTTGACCGATTATCGGCAGGAAAATGACTCGAAACACACTTATTAGTTCCAAATGTGATAATTAACATGCAATAGTCATTTACAGTCAAAAGATTAAACATTAACAAATCACCATTACTGACCATCTGCAGAAAGTTTGACAGGTCCGGGGTGATCGTTTTACATACGAAAAATGATTTTCCAGACTGCAAAAAAAAGATTCAAATGTCAATTGGATCATGCCTCATGTTGAATAACCACTTTTTAAAGCCTCACAGTGACCAAAATTACCATTTTTACAGACGTTTCCCCATACTAGGAAGCTTCTATTTTGATAGATTATGGGCAGGAAAATGACTCCAAACACACTTCTTTTAGTTCCAAAAGTAATAATTCACATGCAATAGTCATTAACAATCAAAAGATTAAACATTAAAACATCACCATTACTGACCATCTGGCGAAAGTTCGACACGTCCGGGGTCATCGTTTTCCAGCAGAAAACTGATTTTTGGGACTGTACAAAAAATGATTCAAAATGTCAATTAGCTTATGCCTCATGTTGAATAACCACTTTTTAAAGCCTCACAGTGACCAAAATTGCCATTTTTACAGATGTTTCCCCTTACTCTGAAGCTTCTATTTTGACCGATTATGGACAGGAAAATGACTCCAAACACACTTCTTTTAATTCCAAAAGTAATAATTCACATGCAATAGTCATTGACAGTCAAAAGATTAAAAAATCACCATTACTGACCATCTGGAGAAAATTCCACAGGCCTGGGGTGATAATTTTTCATCACAAACATGATTTTTGGGACTGTAAAAAAACCGATTCAAAATGTCAATTGGATCGTGCCTCATGTTGAATAACCACTTTTTAAAGCCTCACAGTGACCAAAATTGCTATTTATACACATGTTTCCCCATACTAGGAAGCTTGAATTGTGACAAATTATAGGCAGGAAAATGACTCCAAATACACTTCTTTTAGTTCCAAAAGAGATAATTCACATGCTAGATTCATTTACAAGCAAAAGATTAAACATTAAAAAATCACTATTGCGGAGGCAAAGATGGCGGCTGCTAGTCAGCCGTGCGAGAGATGAGCTCCTCACTGAGCTCCCCTTCTTCGCTGTAGGAAGGCTGCTGCAAATCACCAAGGCGGCAATCACGGCGGTAAAGCTTAGAGGAAACCCTTCTTACGAGGACATTTTCAATGCGACGATACCAAAAGTCACGGCAACATTGTTTCCTGCTTGTTTACACACCACTTGCCTGCGTGGAGAAGGAGGCGGCGCGCTACTACTCGGGCTGGAGCTCGGACCGGACCGTGCTGGGGCAGCGTTTCAGCTGCTCGCTGCCTGGAGCAGCTTGTAATTGATTTGGAAGGAGGGAAAGAGGGACTCTGGCAGCCTGGTTGTCGGCTGACATGATGAGGTGGCGGTGAGATCAATGTAAGCACGGTGGTCTGATTCAAACTTGCCGGTAAGAGCATCGATTGCCTGTTTAACCGAAGGAATATATCACTTGGGTGAAATGCTGGTACTGGACTAATGTGCTGATCCTAAAAGGGGGGGGGGGGGAAACGCTGACATTTTTAATTACAGCTTCGAGAATATATAAAGGGCTTAGGGCTCTGTATCACAGGGAGGCGATCTATACCTAAGCTAAGGACTACAGATTGAGGCACGAAGCAGGCATTATGCCCCCAAAATCAATGCATGGTGGCAAAAGACGTGGTGTGACGGAATCTATGGCTAGAAATAAATTGGAAGCTTTTTCCAAATTAGGTGTCAATGCTAAAGCCGCTCTGGAAGGTGCCGTTGGTGATATGAGTGCACAGGGCGGGGAGCATAAGCTGATTAGGAAAAAAATCCCTCAAATGTTCGTAAAAACTAATAAGGACAATGAGGATACCAAGGAGCAAATGGCGGGTGCTGAGATTCCGGCTGGGATTGACAGCACTGATACTGCACTGATCAAAACATATCCATATTCTAATAAGGAAAAGGGATCTACATTAATCTTAGATCAGGCCACTGTCGAGCTGCCACAGGATATAGCAGTAAGGTTTGACATTGCAGCTGGAGACCTACAATGCTCTCAAGATATTCCCATGCAGGATTCTACGTTGGACATTAATTTAAAAAGCAGGAGTACACCAAAATACCTCAAAGAGGGTGATTCGAGGGAAAAATACTATTCCCTTTCAGAGTGCTCGGATCTATCGGAAGAGGATCAAGATGGGCAGGACAAGAAAGACGGGGGACCAAGTTCTGGGTCTTTGGAAGGGTCTGCAGTTAGCTTATGGAACAAATCGACTACTTCAAACATGGAAGAGGCCAATCTGGATATCACCATGTTACAAAATGGATTGATAAAAACAGCAAAGGCACCCCATTCAGGGACAGCTAAAAGTCTAATGTGGGAGATCTCCCTGACTCCCGAGTCTCGACCCAAGCTACAGAATCGACAGATCTAGCTCCGGATAATGGTGGTGCGGTAGGGGGACATGTGATGGATCAGATGGGAGAAATATCGCTGGCTGCAATATACCAATCCATCGTGGATCATAGGCTGGAAACTCGAACTGAAAACCTTAAGACCCACACCGCTTGCCGGAAACTCCAGAACGCAGTCAGAAAAATTGCAAAAACCTGCAATGAATTTACGGACAGAATGAATGAGGCAGAGGTGAGAATATCAATCTTAGAGGATGAGGTAATAGCACAGAAAACCACCCTTAATGCTATGACCTCTAAGAAAGATGACACTCAGATGAAAATCGTGGACTTGGAGAATCGCCTACGCCGCAATAACCTTTAGAGTGCTAGGCATTCCGGAAGGCCTTGAAGGGCCAGACGTGCGTAAATTTGTGATTGATCTTTTTACCGACGCCTTTCCTGAACTTACAATGTGGAATTGGTCTAACGAGATTCAAAGGGCCCACAGGTTCCCGTTTAGATTGCCGTCAGTCAAGAGATCTCAAACAGAGATTAAGCCAAGGGCCATCTTGATCTCCTTAAATAATTTTTAGCGCATCATGCCGTATATGATCTGGCCCGACCAGACAAGAATCGGCATGGAAAGGGTTCTCAGTTCTTCGCAAGACCTGATTATTGCCATTATACGGTGGAAAAGAGGTGGTTGTTACGACAACTTATAACCCCGTTTCAGAAAAAGGGAGCACAGGCGTTTTTACTCAATCCTGCCACATTAAAAATTGTCAGTAAAGGTCAAACAAGATTTTTTACATCAGAAATCCATGCCAAAGAATATCTGGATTCTATTGGAACTATCTAATAAAAAAAAAAAAAAGAGAAATGGGGAAAAAAAATGGAGCAGACAAACTGTTGGATTCTAGAAGGTTGTATTGTCGGACGATATTGGCTTGAGACTATATTATGTGCAATCATGAAACAGCAATAATGTATGGACGCACACTTTGGAGGCTAATACCCACTGAAGATAGAAGAAGGGGAGACACCCAGGCGCAAGTCTCTCTCCTTCGTAAGGGCCATAAGCCCTTTTGCCTATGTAGAGGGAAATGGGTGGGGGGCGTGGTTAGGTGGGGCTGGGGGGGCACAGGGTTGGGTGAAGCTGGATCTAGTGTTAGGGGTAGATGGGGGCAAGGGAAGGGGGGGTGGCAAGAAGGGGGGAGGGATGAGGGCAAAGATAAGCAAAATAAAAAACAGAAATCAGAGATATCTTTTTTTATTGGAAATTACAAAACTGGGGTGCAAAAGCAGCAATGGTCAGATACGGGAACTTACAGTATAAAGTATGGATACATTCAGGATTTATTCGTCTAATGTGGGTGGCTTAAATGACAGAAAAAAACGGGAAGAGGTTTTTGAGATACTCAGAACATTGAATCCAGGTCTAATATGCTTACAAGAAACGCATATTCCATGGCGAAACAGGAGCCTCTTAGAGATTAGGGGCTATTGCTTAGTGGCATGTTCTTTTCAGGATACAATGATCAGAGGGGTAGCGATATATCTTAGATAACGGGACGGGACGGTAGTACGATCAGCCGCGGACAAGTGGGGGCGCTGGGCGATAGTAGAATTGCCCAGTGGTCTAACAGTTGTGAATATCTATGGCTCTAACTTAGATGATGATGGTATTTGGAGAGCATTAGAAATGGAATTAGCCAATTGGTCTCAACGGCTGGTAGTATGTGGTGATTTCAATATACATCAGGATGTGAGTAATGTCCAGAAACAAAAGTATGTAGGAAGGAAACCGAAGGTATATAGGGCAATCAGGGCATTCAAGGAGTCTCATGGTCTCTGTGATGTCTGGGCCGAAAAACATCAAGAAGACCCTGGCTTTACATATTTCTCCCATCCGCACAGGAAATTTGTAAGGCTGGATTATTTCTTTGTCTCCCATTTATTGATAGGTAGCTCAGACATCACAAAACTGCCTCAACTATATTCTGATCACAACCCCTTGATATTAGAGCTAAGGGAGGCCACGAAAGGTAGACAAAGGGCTCTATGGTCTTTTGACAAGAAATTGCTCTTAGAAGAGGAATTATGTATTTATATTAAACAGTGGGCACAGGAATTTTTTGATTGCAACAGGTACAGCGCATCCCGTGAGATAGTCTGGTATACTTTTAAAGCTGCCCTGAGAGGCCAGGTAATAGGTGATGTAGCTCACATCCAGAAACAGCGTAAAATGCAAACCGATCAATTAATTAACAAGTTATCTAAATTAGAGGCAGAACATATCCAGATAATAAACAAGGGGGATTCGGAGTGCTTAATCGCTGAACAAATGACAAAATTAGCTATAGTTAAATCAGAAATAAATGCATATTTTCAGAATAAAGTCGCCCAGATGTTTCAAGCTTATCGCGGGGAGTTGTATGAATATGGGGAGGCTACGGGGCGACTCTTAGCATTTAGGACAAGGCAGAAAGCCACTCGAAATAATATAGCAAAAATGAGGGACACAAATAACCAGTTAGTGTCTGGACCACAAGAAATTATTGGGGTATTTGAGGAATTTTATACTAAGCTCTATCGCTCAGAGGAAAATCATGAACATGACGAAAGGGCAGATGAATACCCTCTTCCATCAAGATTAGATCCCGAGGCTGCCATAGGACTAGAAAGGGAGATAACTACAGAGAAAGTGCAGGAGGCACTGGCATCCCTTTCATTGGGAAAAGCTACAGGTCCTGATAAAATTCCCTTAGAGATCTATGGATTATTACTGCCACAAATACTTCCTATTATGCAAGATTTATTTTTTAGTATTCAATATAGAGGGATCCCACCTGTATCGTGGCAGGATACGGATGTGGTTGTCTTTCTTAAAAAATATAAATCTCCAGAAGTACCATCGTCCTATCGACCAATATCCCTTATGAATGCGGATGCAAAAATGTATTAAAAAATAATGGCCACTCGACTACAAAAGACCATTGTTGCTCTTATATCACCATGGCAACATGGCTTTGTTCCCGGCAGGGGGAACACAGACCATACAAGGCGGGTTATCTCAATTCTAGAAATTGCAGAGGTGGATGAGGTGGAAATGGCTGTGGTCCTCCTGGATGCGGAGAAGGCCTTTGATTGAGTGGCCTGGCGATATCTATGGAGGAGTCTGGTAGATAGAGGATTCCATCCAGGAATTATAAAGGCTCTCCAGGCAATGTATTTTAAACCACATGCCCAGATTCAAATTATGGGTTACACGTCTAGGAGGATAGAGATAGCCAGGGGTACCCGCCAAGGCTGCCCCTGCTCTCCTATTCTGTTTGCATATTATTTAGATCCTTTTATTACGCGTATTTTACATAATCAGCTGATCAAACCAGTTAGAATTTGTGGCTATGAGACAAAGATTTTAGCATATGCAGACGATATTGCGATTATCACAGCCGAACCTCGAACTGCTATTGAAGAAGTTTGTTCCTCGAAGTGTGTCTTTCAAGATTCTCGCGTAGTTAGGACAGCAATGTGTTTAGGGGTCAAAATTACAGCAGATATCAAGAAACTCTGGGCAATCAATATTGACCCAGTATTACAAATAATAAATAACGACCTTAGACGCATAAACAATTTACATCTCACAATCATTGATCGAATAAATGTAATTAAGATGAAGATTTTTCCTAAAATTTTGTATCTTATTCGGGCGCTACCACTGGAGCTTACTGCTACTAAAATACACAGAATTGAGACAATGTTCTCTAAATTTGTCTGGGGGTATCGAAAGGTACGTGTATATAGAACTGAGAGACCCCTTGTCAAATTCAAGGGAATGGGGTACTTATCACAAGTATACAATGGCAATCCCCTCGTTAGCACACAATGATAAAATGCTGTTGCACAATATCACGCAATTATATTAAACAATTAGGTATCTCAATTTTTGTCACATTTATTGTATTTAAAAAAACATACATGTATCACATTAAAAATCAATTATACATTTCCCTCGAAACATATTAAAAACATATTGACCATATCATACAGAATCTTAAGTTCTTATACAAATAACAGCCTGTTATGAGCCCACATAACAGAAAAACACAAAAGACAATGCACTTTGTCATGTATTACACATCCTATTCGGCCATCAATCTATGTACGCAGTTTGTGATATGTTTGACACAATTATATCTCCAAAAAACTGCGGTGATCCCTTGGATTGTGTTTCCAATTGCGTCGACGCGTTTCGATGGAATCTCTTATAAGGCCATCTTTTTCAAGACAAATCATAGGCTAAATCGTTGTCTGTTATATTCAATCCTATTGGGAGATAAATATATTTAGTGAACTTAATTGGAGTTCTATTAGCACTAGAGTTAGCAACTTAACTTCTGTTGCAGTGTTTTTTCCTTTTATATCTATTCTATCACATTCCATCTCCCTTGTTCTTATTGTGAAAATAAACAAAAAACCTGTAATTTACCTTGTTCTAACTCATTTGTGTGTATTCATCTTATTGTTGTCAATTCCCACATTTATAGTCCAACCCTCACTCTTATGCAATAATGATTACACCCATTCAAGAGTTAAAACCACCACTTGATATTATCGTTGTTGATCACAGCCCCAATTCATTTAAAAGGGCCCTTGATGCGGTGTATCAACATGGTTGCTAGTTATGCGTTTTCATCTATGTCTATGCACAATATTCTTGCCTCTCGTAGGTATCCCCATCTACACTGGTATTCATTTTACATTCTAACTCTTCCTGTTTGAGTACATACGGTCTCGTCCTCACCTTTAAATCTGATATCTGTGGACTCAACCATTACTCCATATTTTCTTATTAAATCACGTTCTCTGATGCGGAGTATTATCGTCCGTTGTACGCAGGGTTGAAAAATGCTAATTTGCTGTAATACAAGCAATATAGTGTTGCCTCTTTAAAATCTTAATCTTGCTGTACTGCTAGTAAACTCGCACTTATTTAAATGCCTACCGTTACAGTGAAATCACTTCCTTAGCTTTTAGAGAGATGAATCACTCGATTTTCACTTTCAACCGGCGGCGGGGGTCCGTTATGATCCTCCCTTGTTTAGCGCCACCTATTTACCAAATATAAATGCGCATCAGCGTAGTTCAGCTGTGAGCTAATTCAATCTCGCAGGTACCTAAAAAGGTGTCCAATACGAGAAAAGCTACCAAAATCACTGTTTCACCCTCCAAACGCTCACGCTCAAATCTCACCTTACAACATGTGTTGTCTGGCGTCAATGCGGAAGTACTCCTGCAAAGTCTTCCCTGTTTCTTTCTACCACGTCTGCCTATTTGTTGTTACAGAACTCGTCCGTTATTGGTTGAATTCTACACGTGCTTCATCCCACGTGGTTCTCCTACTAAGTGCGAGAAATGTGTGTATATTATTGTCGATTACTTGCATAAATTAAAGTGGCCTGCCTACACATTCACTCCCTCATATCTTTTTCGTATTTTATTTGGGAGACTGTGTACTAATTCTACTTTATTTATATTGCTTAATATCAGCGTATCTGAAGATATTGCTAATCCGAGTATAGCGTATATTTGTGTGCCGATAAAGCTTGGACACGCTATCTGACACCACTCGTTGCACTATTCTCGGTATTATTTCCTTTTTATTGTCTCTCTTATCCTCAACATAATATATTCAAACACTACCCAACTTTATTGTCCCCGTCAACACCTGATCCCGGGAACGTAATGTCATATCACAGTGTATTTCGAGTTATATATGTTTTGCACTAGTAAGCTTTAGTGTGTGAAATTGACATAATAAAATACTATACTCCAGAATCGAGGAAATTTGGGAGATATAATTTCCATTTTCTTTCAATATCTAACATCATTTGTTCAAATCAAAACCCCAATATAGCTTTCCCATAAAGATGGTACCATCTTAATCTTCTCAACTCCGTTATCCAACATTATTGCAGAGTACAACGTCTATAGAAATGCATGATTACAAAAGGGAATGTACACCAACCATATCTTTAAAGCTTCCAGAATCCCCATTCAGTTCATGTGGCAATTATACTCATCCAATCGTCTTTTGAGTTTAATCCCCTATCTACTGTGTTTAAATGGCATATATACCATTGTTCTCTCTTTTTTCTTTTTATATTGAGATCACCTCCTCTTCTATTTACTACCACTTTCTCCAAAATGAACCATTGAAATTCATCACATTTGTGGTTCATTTTTGAAAAGTGGTCAGTCAGGGGAGATTTCTCTTTCTTAGTTTTGATTGCCGATTTATGTTCTAAAAGGCGGATGCGTAGTTCTCCCCTACGTATCCGAGACCGCATGGGCAAGATAAGAAGTAAACAACATTCTTACTTCGGCAATTGTTTAAACTTTTGGCCCAGATCTTTTTGTTGTTGTAAATCATATTTTTGGCTTCAAGGCATAGGGGACACATAGAACAAGTTCCACATTTATAGTTACCCTTAGCTCTCTCTACGATTAAAGTGGTTTGAGTTTCATGTTTGTAATCATATGTTCTCACTAATGAATTACGTATGGTTTTATTCCGTCTAAACGAGAAGAGTGGCTTTTCTAATGAGGTCTCGGATCCATAATTCATAATCTTCCAGTTTCTATTCACTATATTTTTTATCCGATTGCTCAAATTAAAGAACTGAGAAAAAAAGACTATGCGTCCTGTTATTTTTTCATTATTTTTTTCTTTGTTAGTCTCGAGAAGATGATCACGATTATAAAATCTAGCTCTTTTAAAAGAATGTTTAATGAGTTTACCTGGATATCCTCTGGCTTTTAATTTCTTCTTTAAGAGCTCTGAATGATGGTAAAAATCAGAAAGCGTTGTGCAATTGCATCTTAACCTTAAGAATTCCCCAAAAGGGATATTGTCCTTCTGGGAACGCGGATGATTACTCCCATACAAAAGGAGTGTATTTTTGTCAGTTGGTTTTGAAAATAATTCCACCTGGAGGACATCTATCACATTCTTAATTCTTATATCTAGAAATTCTACCTCAGAATCACTGTAATACGCTGTGAATTTTAAATTGGGGTCTCCCAAATTAATCCATTTCAAAAAGGACTCTAAATCCTGGCTGGCACCGTTCCCAGATAAAGATGATATCATCTATGTAACGGTGCCAGCAGGTGATATTTTCAAAATACGGTGCCATCTCGTTGTACACATGTCTAGATTCAAAGTTACCAACATAGAGACATGCTAGGCTAGGAGCACAGGTAGCCCCCATGCTGGTCCCTTTGATTTTAATGTAGGCTTCATCCTTGAATAGAAAAATATTGTTTTTGAGTACCATTTCTATGCATGACATGATAAACCCCTTATTGGCCCCATTTAGATCCTCATGGTCCAAAATGGTCGAAATGACTTTTATGGTGTCATCCTGGGGGATATTCGTGTACAGGGCTTCAATGTCCAAGGTGACCAAAATTTGGGTCACCCTGTTAAAGCCCTGTCCCTCGAATATAGAAATAGCATGCGCCGTATCTTTCAGATAGGATCTCTGTTTTTGTACAATGGGTTTTAAAAAGTAATCAACATATCTGCTGAGAGGCTCCAACATGGATCCTATACTACTTACAATTGGCCTCATGGGTGGATCAATGATATTTTTATGGATTTTAGGGAGTCCATAAATGGCCGGTATCACAGGGTGTGTATTTAGTAAAAATCTATATTCATTCTCACATATCCATCCCTGTTCTCTCCCTAGGTTTAAGAGAGATGCCACTTCTCTTTTTAGGACATCAATAGCCGTGAGGCGAATAGATTGATAATGTTCTTTAACATTAAGAAGATCCCTCATTCTTCTCTCATATAGTCTGTGGCATCAAACACGACCACACCTCCGCCTTTATCGGCAGGTTTAATGGTTATAAGGTCGCAATCCTGTAAAGATTTTAATGCTTTCTTCTGATCTAAAGAGAGATTGTTATTGTGATATTTAGAAACCGCCAGCCTCATGTTTTTAATTTCCATCTCCACGACTCTCTCAAATATTTCAACATTTTTGTCAATTGGACCTAAGTTTGGGGTAAATGTGGATTTGGGTTTAAAACCGGATACATTTGGCGGGGGTTCATAATGTTTATCTTCAAAAATTCTATTCAGCCTAATTTTCCTAAAAAAACTTTTTAAGTCACTCTCCAATTCATACAGGTTGTGGGGAGTAGTAGGTGCAAAACTGAAGCCTTTTTTTAAAATCTCATTTTCGACTTTTGTTAAAATCTTATTGGATAAATTTATTATGGGAAGTTCTTCTACCTCCAGTACTGTCTGCTTCGGGTCGTTAAGTATTCCTGTCCCGTGTTTTGAGGTTGATGGTTTCTCGGGGGTTCCTGTCGATTGTAACCTCTGTAACCCCTTTGCCCCCGATTCTGGCGCCTTCCTAAAAAGGCTCCCGTTCAAAATAAGGGGCTCCTCTCCCATTGTGTTCCCCATCCTGTTCTTCTTCACTGCTGGAGCCTGACGTTTCCGAAAAGGTGACCCGTTTGTTGCCACCCCTCGAATATAGGGGTCTGGTTTACTGCGGTCTATCGAAAGGTACGCCAAGCCTATAAATGCCTGACGTTTCCTAGAGACCTGGGAAGGTGGGGAGCCCCCTGCGTACAGCTCTATTACTGGGGACGGCCCTGCAACAACTTGGGACATTATTTCATTTTCTGGATGAGGGGGAGCGATCTCAAATACCTACTATATACCAATTGGCTGTGGGCAATGATGCTATGGGATTGTTGCAATGGAAAACAGACCCAATACATATAAATCCTCGATATAAATGTATCCAGACGGTGTTAACGATTTGGGAAAAAGTGAGAAAAAACTGTAAGATTAGCAGGTATAACAAATATACTTCACTCTGGTATTCCGAATTTTTTTACCTTAGCACTTTTTGATGGAATGGCATAAAAATGGGAACAGGCGGGGGTTATACTACTAGCAGATTTATACTCCAACAGGGAACGAAATCTTTCCTAGAAATAGTTAAAAAATTTGGTATACACCAAAACTCCTGTTTTAAATATTTACAAATTCAAAATCCAATTAGAGGGCTGTCTATAGGCCTTATCAATATGGAATCGGTTCCTATACTGAAAATGATGAAAAACCCAGGCAGTAAGATTAAGGGTTTTTATCAGGAATAATAGCAAAACTACCAGATGATATAGGCAAAATAGAATCTAAATGGACTTGTAAGCTTGAGGATCGGGAAATAGATATAGATATGGTACTAGAGTTTGGGAACAAAGTACTTATGGCAGCCAACTTTAAAGCCCAGCAATAAAAAACAGTTTATGATCTTTATTACACACCGGCTAAACTATTTGGGTGGGGGAAGAGGCAAAATGATAAATGCCCAAGATGTCAGCTGGGCCCGGCGGATAGCATCCATATGTTTTTTTCATGTGAAAAGCTGAACCTGTTAAAAGAGGGTATCGAAAAATTCTGGTTTCAGGTACTAAACAAAGAGATTAAAATTACCCCAACAGTGATGCTCTTAGACTTTGATGTTCGATTAAATTTAATTTTGAGGGCGCGGGATTTTGTGTTTTTAACAATGGTGATAGCACGCTTACTGATTGCCACAGCCTGGAAGGATAGCGAGCCTACTACATATTCCCAATGGCTCTATAGGCTATTATATCTCGGCCGCCAGGAAATTGCTTTGTATAAGTGTAAAGGGGTAAGGGCCTGGAGGAAAGGCGAGTATATGGGAATCTCTTATAACATGGATGGAAAAAAAGGTGCGGTCAGGGATTGGATAGATATGTTTAATCATAGAAGGAAGATGAACTGGATCTTTGGCAAAAAAACAAAACAAAAAAAAAATGTATATATATATGGAAATTGAAAAGAACATTATGGTATTCTGACCTGCAGAAACATTTTCTTTGCCAACTGAATGTAAAAGATGTGATAATATCTGTATGATATCTCTCATTTCAAATAAAAAAAAACAAATTAAAAAAAATCACAATTGCTGACCATTTTGGAGTAAGTTCGAAATGTCCGGGGTCATTGTTTTTCAGCAGAAAACTGCTTTTTGGGACTGTACAAAAAATGATTCAAAATGTGAATTAGGCCATGCCTCATGTTGAATAACCACTTTCATAGCCTCAAAGTGACCAAAATTGCAATTTTTACAGATGTTTCCCCCTACTTAGAAACTTCTATTTTGACCGATTACCGGCAGGAAAATGACTCGAAACACACTTTTTAGTCCCAAAAGTGATAATCCACATGCTAGAGTCATTTACAAGTAAAAGATTAAACATTAAAAAAATCACTATTGCTGACCATCTGGAGAAAGTTCGAAATGTCCGGGGTCATCGTTTTTCATCAGAAAATTGATTTTTGGGACTGTACAAAAAATGATTCAAAATGTCAATTGGGTCGTGCCTCATGTTGAATAACCACTTTTTAAAGCCTTACAGTGACCAAAATTGCCATTTTTACAGATGTTTCCCCCTACTTGGAAGCTTCTATTTTGACCGATTATGGGCAGGAAAATTACTCCAAACAAACTTCTTTTAATTCTAAAAGTGATAATTCACATGCAATAGTCATTTACAATAAAAGATTAAACATTAAAAAATCACCATTACTGACCATCTGGAGAAAATTCTACCGGTCAGGGGTCGTTTTTCATTAGAAAAAATTATTTTTGGGACCGTAAGAAAAAGATTCAAAATATCAACTGGATCGTGCCTCATGTTGAATAACCACTTTTTAAAGCCTCAAAATGACCATAAATTGCCATTTTTACAGATGTTTCCCCCTACTTGGAATCTTCTATTTTGAATGATTATGGGCAGGAAAATGACTCCAAACACACTACTTTTAATTCCAAAAGTGATAATTCACATGCAATAGTCATTTCCAGTCAAAACATTCAACATTAAAAAATCACGATTACTGACCATCTGGAGAAAGTTCGACAGCTCGGGATCATCGTTTTTCATCAGCAAATTGATTTTTGGTACGGTACAAAAAATGATTCAAAATGTCAATTGGATCATGCCTCATGTTGAATAACCACTTTTTAAAGGCTTACAGTGACCAAAATTACAATTTTTACAGATGTTTCCCCCTACTTGGAAACTTCTATTTTGCCCGATTATGGGTAGGAAACTGACTCCAAACACACCTTTTAGTTACAAAAGTGATAATACACATGCAGTAGTCATTTACAGTCAAAAGATTAAAGATTCACCATTACTGACAATCTGGAAAAAGTTCGACATGTCTGGGATCGTTTTTCAGCAGAAAACTGATTTTTGGGACTGTACAAAAAATGATTCAAAATTAGGCCTGGGCGTAGTTCGCGAAGTAGCACTTTGCGAAGCTACGCAAAGTGAAGTTCGCACTACGCGAGCTACGCGTAGCACTTCCCGAACTGCGTAGTACCTTGTTCGCACTGTGCCAGATGTCGTTTTCAATGATTGCACAGTGCGGACTAGCAGCCGGCACTGTGCAATCATTGAAAATGGCATCTTGCACAGTGCGAGCTGTAGTTTTCTGCTGCTCGAGTAGATTTTTACTCGAGCTTCAGCTTTCTCAACGCGAACTGGTAGTTTCTCATCGTGAGTGGTCGTGAGCATACGCGACCACTCGCAATGAGAAACCTAACCTCCTCGCGTTGGGAATCTCGCTGGGAGGTTTATTTTCCATGCTCGCGATCGCCAACTTGAAGTTGCTGATCGCGAACAAGGAAAAAGTCTCGCCGCGATGTCATTTTGCTTGCTCGCGGTCGCCAACTTGACGTTGAGGACCGCGAGCAAGCAAAAAATAACCGCAACACTACGCTACGCGTGTTCGCACTGTGCTACGTGCAGTTTGCGTAGTGCAAAGTAGCGCGAACTTCGCAAACTACGCGAGCGTAGCGTAGTGCTTTGCCCAGGCTTATTCAAAATGTCAATTAGCTCATGCCTCATGTTGAATAACCACTTTTTAAAGCCTCACAGTGACCAAAATTGCATTTTTACAGATGTTTCGCTCTACTAGGAAGCTTCTATTTTGACCGGTTATCGGCAGGAAAATGACTCGAAACACACTTCTTTTAGTTCTAAAGGTGATAATTCACATGCAATAGTCATTTACAGTCAAAAGATTAAACGTTAAAAAAATGACCATGACTGACCATCTGTAGAAAGTTCGACACGTCCGGGGTCGTTTTTCGGCAGAAAACTGATTTTTGGGACTGTACAAAAAATGATTCAAAATGTCAATTAGCTCGTGCCTCATGTTGAATAACCACTTTTTAAAGCCTCACAGTGACCAAAATTGCCATTTTTACAGATGTTTCCCTCTACTAGGAAGCTTCTATTTTGACTGATTAAAGGCGGGAAAATGATTTGAAACACTTCTTACAGTTTCAAAAGTGATAATTCACATGCAATAGTCATTTACAGTCAAAAGATTAAATATAAAAAAAAAACATTACTGACCATCTGGAGAAAATTCCACAGGTCCGGGGTGATCGTTTTTCATGGGAAACATGATTTTTGGGCCTGTACAAATAATGATTAAAAATGTCAATTAGCTCATGCCTCATGTTGAATACCCACTTTTTAAAGCCTCACTGTGATCAAAATTGCCATTTTTACAGTTGTTTCCCCCACTTGGAAGGTTCTATTTTGACTGATTAAAGGCGGGAAAATGACTTGAAACACACTTGATTTAGATCCAAAATTGATAATTCACATGCTAGACACATTTACAAGCAAAAGATTAAACATTAAAAAAATCACCATTACTGACCATCTGCAGAAAGTTTGACACTTCCGGGGTCATCGTTTTCCAGCAGAAAATTGATGTTTGGGACGGTACAAAAAAAAGATTCAAAATGTCAATCAGCTCGTGCCTCATGTTGAATAATCACTTTTTAAAGCCTCAAAGTGACCAAAATTGCAATTTTTACAGATGTTTCCCCCTACTTGGAAGCTTCTATTTTCAACGATTATGGGCAGGAAAAGGACTCCAAACACACTTCTTTTAGTTCCAAAAGTGACAATTCACATGCTAGAGTCATTTACAAGCAAAAGATTAAAAATTAAAAAATCACTATTGCTGACCAACTGGAGAAAGTTCGACAGGTCATCGTTTTTCATCAGAAAATTGATTTTTGGGACTGTACAAAGATTTTTTTCCAAATGTTAATTGGATCGTGCCTCATGTTGAATAACCCCTTTTTAAAGCCTTACAGTGATCAAAATAGCCATTTTTACAGAAGTTTCCCCCTACTTGGAAGCTTCAATATTGACAGATTATGGGCAGGAAAATTTCTCCAAACACACTTCTTTTAGTTCCAAAAGTGATAATAAACATGCTAGAGTCATTTACAAGCAAAAGATTAAACATTAAAAAATCACTATTGCTGACCATCTGGAGAAAGTTCGACACGTCCGGGGTCATCGTTTTTCAGTAGAAAATAGATTTTTGGGACTGTACAAAAAATGATTCAAAATGTCAATTGGATCAGGCATCATTCTGAATAACCACTTTTTAAAGCCTCAAAGTGACCAAAATTGCCATTTTTACAGATGTTTCATTCTACTCTGAAGCTTCTATTTTGACCGCTTATGGGCAGGAAAATGACTTCAAACACACTTCTTTTAGTTGCAAAAGTGATAATTCACATGCAAAAGTCATTTACAGTCAAACGATTAAACATTAAAAAATCACAATTACTGACCATCTGGAGAAAATTCCACATGTCCGGGGTCATCGTTTTTCATCGGAAAAAATGATTTTTGGGACTGTAAGAAAAAGATTCAAAATATCAATTGGATCGTGCCTCATGTTGAATACCCACTTTTTAAAGCCCCACAGTCACCAAAATTGCCATATTTACAGATGTGTCCCCCTACTAAGAAGCTTCTATTTTGACGGATGATGGGCAGGAAAATGACTAGGCCTGGGCTAAATTTCCGTTCCGCTCGCGGAAATTGCGATAATTTGACATTTTCGCGTTCCGCGGAGAGCGCGAAAATATCAAAATTGCCGCATTCCGCAGCTTAGCGATAATTTGTTTCTTGCTCACGCTGCAAAATAATACATTCTCATGCGCACGATCGCCTTACCTGAATCCCCGCGTTCGCCGACAGGTTTTCCCAATCCGGTCGCATTCTCCACGAGATGTTGGATTGTTCATAGCCATTTGCGCTGTCTCGCGACAGTTCGCGCCCTCAGTAATGTCATTGGTCGCGCGATCACGTCTTTCTTCTCGCGATCATGCACCGCGAGAAGAGTGAAAACAAGATGGCCGCGCCCGCGAGCAACCGCATGGGTAAGTTGGCGAGCCGCGACCATGCAGAAAATACCGCGAACGGGCAGGAAAAAACGTCCTTATCTTCGCGATATTTCCGCATGTTTGCAGAGATTTTTAACATTTTCGCGATAATTTGCGAAAGTCACTTTCGCAAATTCCGCCCACCCCTAAAAATGACTTTAAACACACTTCTTTTAGTTCCAAAAGTGATAATTCATATGCAATAGTCATTTACTGTCAAAAGATTAAACATTAACAAATCAGCATTACTGACCATCTGGAGAAAATGCCACAGGTCCGGGGTGATTGTTTTTCATCAGAAACATGATTTTTGGGACTGTAAAAAAAAACGATTCAAAATGTCAATTGGATCGTGCCTCATGTTGAATAACCACTTTTTAAAGCCTCAAAGTGACCAAAATTGCCATTTGTACAGATGTTTCATCCTACTCTGAAGCTGATATTTTGACCGATTATGGGCAGGAAAATGACTCCAAACACACTTCTTTTAGTTCCAAAAGTGATAATTCACATGCTAGAATCATTTACAAGCAAAAGATTAACATTAAAAAAATCACTATTGCTGACCATTTTGGAGAAAGTTCGAAATGTCCGGGGTCATTGTTTTTCAGCAGAAAACTGCTTTTTAGGACTGTAAAATAACGATTTAAAATGTCAATTGGATCGTGCCTCATGTTGAAGAACCATCATCATCATCATCTTTTCTTTATTTCGACATTTGTCATACAAGAATCCATACAATTGAGCATTGTAAAAAAAAGAAAGAAAAAAAGAATTAATACAAGTATACATAAAACAGTTATTACAACAACAAGAAGGTAGCGGGGCCCATGGAATATGCCAATAATGATAATCAATAAATTGTACCTCCATACAATCTAAACTTTAGGGGACCTCCTCATGGCAGCTGTGGAACTATAATGGAAGGATGTAGTTTCAAACAAGATTTTTACAAATCATTCTTTTCCTCCACATAGCTGCCAGGAATGATGACACAGCAAAAACTATTACAGTAGTTAAGTCTGTTTTAAGAATTTGATAAGCTTGCATACAATGCGTAAACCCCAAATTTTTGCAAAGAGGAACAATCCAGCGCCTTCTAAACTTTTGATAAACAGGACAAAAGAATAGTATATGCAGTTCATTTTCCTGATCGAAGGCGCAACCAGGGCAATTTTTTGGAGGGAGCGGGGACCATTTACTCGTAAAAGCTCTAATAGGTAAGGTACCTGCACTGCAAGTACAATTTTCTCGTTACAGATGGACTAATATCATTTAAAACATGCTCAAAGTGATAAAAATCTTTAACCATTATAAAAGTTCGTGTTATTATAGCAGATTGAGAATTCTGTATAGAAACAGTTAATTTGGTTTCATAATACAAATTGGCCAGGTGCTTACGTGAAACACTAGTACAAGCTGTCTCCGGGTCAGACCACAACATCGGGAGGCCTATTCTCCCCAGTTCCTCTTTCACATACCTCAACCAAGGATGTTTCCCCACATTCGGGAGCCCTAAGACTTCCAAACGTTTTTTCCTATAGTCCTGGAGCTCGGGGGTAATCCAAATCCTCCGCCAAAATGTTAGTGGTTTAAGACCCAATTCCTCATCTATAGATCTGAGGCCCAAATCAATCCTCAGTGGCAATAAGGGAGTACTAGGGGGGAGGGCCAACAACTGCCTTAAAAATTTGTTTTCTGTGGCTAGGATCTCTGGACGGCAATGAAAGCCCTAGAGTTCACCGCCATAGATTACTCCCCCCCCCTTGCCTGTAGTTTATATATTTCAAGAGGTAGGCCAATTGGTTTGGCACATGATTTATTTAGAAGTCTTAGAATACCCCCCGCTGTTTGGGCTAACTTGAGTTGAGATTTAATTTGATGTGGGACCCATGTCATAGTTTCATTTAAAGTGAGCCCCAAGTACTCAAAGGTCTGAACCCTTTCTAGGTTAACTCTCCCTATACTCGGGTTTGGGCGTATCATTGCTGGTGGATTGAAAATCATATATTTTGTTTTGAGAGTATTTATCTCTAAGCCCCGTTCGAGGCAGAATATCTCAAAGCCATACAGCACTCGTTGAATGCCCATCGGGGACTTCGAAAGTAATAAAGTATCATCTGCGAACATAATCGCAGGAACCCGACATCCAGCGAGCTTGGGGGCATCGCTATTTATAACCTCATTCAGCTGTGTAAATACTCCGTTGACATAGAGGGAGAACAGGGTGGGTGCCAAGACACAACCCTGTCTGACTCCCCTGACAACGGGAAATCTGGATGATAACGCACCAATTTTCCCACACCTGACCTGTGCGAAATTCCCACTATGCAATCGAATTATCATGTTCAATAGGGGGGGCAGGAATGCCCAGTTGTGAAAGGACGGACCATAATTTAGCCCGGGGGACCAAGTCAAAGGTCGCACGGAGGTCCACAAAAACAGTGTATAATGACCCACCCTCAGCTTTAACAGTTTTCCAAAATAACAAGGTCAGTCGAAAGATCTGGTCCGTAGTAGACACATTCTTCCTAAACCCTGCCTGGTAAGGGCTTAGAATGGAGCACTCTTCTATCCAGTCCATAAGGCGGTCTAAGATCAGCCTTGCAAAGATTTTTTGAGACACATCAATGAGGCTGATAGGCCTGTAGTTGGCTGGGAGGAGAGGTGAGCCCTTCTTAAAGATAGGGACTATCTCGGCTCCCAACCAAGTACTAGGTACCGCCATACCCCTCTGGCCTGCATTAAATAAAGCCATTAGATAAGGGGCACAGACCTTAGGTTCATGTTTGAATAGGTTGCCTGGAAGTTTATCCAGCTTTACCGGCTGGAAGTTTGGATAATGCAACAAGAACCTCTTCTTCCATAAACTCGACCTCATATAAATCGACAGTAGGGTTCGACAGTAATCCCCCCTGCTCCATATCATAAGTAGAATACTTCCCTCCATAGAGGGTGGAGAAATGATCTTCCCACACATTAGCAGCGATATTGGGTACAATCGCCGGTAAAGGATCGGTCGACCCAGTATTAACAATTTGCCAACACTTCCGGGCATCTCTTAATTTTAATGCAGATGTTAAATTAGCCCAGTTATCATTGTCCCACTCCATCTTGGCATGGTATATTAACTGCTTGTATTCTAATCGTTTTTCTCTTATTAGCGCCTTGTTATTATTAAGCTTCACAGCCCGAAGAAGTTCTGTTTTTAGCTTCCTACAGGCGGTGTTGTACCATGTGGGTCTATTGCCTCTCCTTCTCTCTTTGGGCGCTATAGGGTTGAAAACATCAGCCAAAATAGCATTAAGTTCCAGGTTTAGATCCCCAAATTTTTGGTATATTTCAGGAGTGGGATGCTGCAGCGTTAAGGCACCTATAGCTTCCAGTACCGGGATAACCTGCGCATAGAGTTCTGCCACTAACGCTGGATAAGTTACTAATTTTTCCCACCTGACCCTACGCCTGTTACTAGATAGGAGGAACCTGGCATCTAGGCCATCGTTTGGGTTACCTGGGCCTTCGTGGTTGCCCGGGGATAAAAATTCTAGGATCAACGGATTGTGATCACCATCACCCCTGATTTCTACCCTAAAATCAATGACCTTGTCCCAAGCACAACTTTCAACAAATATATAATCCAGGCGTGACTCTTGCCCGGGCTTGTTGAAAGTACATTTTGAGGGGGTATCTGATTTTGGGCGGCCATTACAGGCCCTGATTGAATACTTTAAGGTTAAGGCCGTAATTTGAACGGCCAATGGCGCCCATGATCTAGGTGAAGGGCCCACTGCAGGAGGTATTTTCCAGTATTCATCCTCCTCCAAATTAGCACTATCCGTCAAACACATAAGCGGCTCGAAATGGCAGTTAACATCACCCCCTAGCAAAAGAGTGATGCCCTGAGGAATCATATTTAAGAATACAGAGAGCGCTTCAATGGTTCCAGACTCAGATGTAATGCTCACAGGTCTTGAATAAACGTTGACCAGAGCAAGCCTGGAATCATTCGGCCATTCTAAAATCACGCATTGGAGATCTTCTGATGATGTGTTCAAAACCCTGGCTCTACAGCCCAAGTGGGAACGCACCCAGATTATTAATCCCCCCGACGGTCTACCCCCCCCCACCTTGCCGGGACTGAGAATGAAGCAAAACCACTCTGATGATGTTCCTCCCTGGCCCAAGTTTCCTGAACGAGGCATATGTCATTCCTATCTATGAACGAGCCCCACTCAGGACACGCTATTTTGTTACCTATTCCTGCTAAATTCCAAGTCAAAATTGTCAGTGGACCAGCAATAGGTGTAACTTCCAGAGTTAGTGCACCATATCCCTCACCAATCGTTGTAGTCGCCACCAAGCCGCCTTCCACTAAGACCCCGCTCTGGCCGTCGGGGATGATTGTGCCCAGAGGAGCACCGAAAGGTGCCCCTAACTGGGCACTCTCAACACGGTCTACTCCCCCCGGCCCGGTCCTATTCGTACATGTGACTAAACGTCCATGCAGGGTAAGACGCATGGCCCCCCGAATCGGAGTTACAGTGTAGTCAATCCACCTCATCCAAGCAGCTAAACCGATTGTAATCCAAATATTGAGGTGTCCAATTAATGTAATGTGGTCTATTCCTATTCCCTCTGGAGTGGCTTCTAGATCCCATCCTTGACCAACCCTCTTCTAATCCCATATCAGAGCAACTAGCATGAGGTGGATAAAAAAAAGGACACGGGAAGGGTCTGAATTGTAGTATCCTCCTTGGAAGACGGCCTCTTAAGAATGTGGGAAACTGTCCCTGGGTCCCTAAAGTTAACCATAATACAGTCGCCACTAATATTTTTCTTGGTGGATCCCAGCCATGAGACCCTTCTGACCATCAAAGTTTTACTAAAAATGTATGGGGGAAGGGGTCTGTGCTTGTTTAACCAGCTCACTACTTTGTTTTTTAATGAAGAAAATGATTCTACTCTTGTGTTGGTGAGTTCAGGAACTCCTGCTAGGACCACTACCAGGGGAGCAGCTTCCGGGGGTAAATTTACCATCAGTTTCTTTCTCAATCTATTACCCTCCAGATTTTCTTGCTCAGTATTTACCAAAAGCTTTTCAGGCATTAACCCGGGACAGGAGGGAAGGGTGGAATTGGTGTTCCTATTTGGGATATCCTGTACTGGAGAGGGGGGGGTTTACCAAAACTGGAGGAGTTGCTAAAGGAGGGGTATGAACTAAGTGTGCACCCCTTGCATTAACATCCCTTTTCCCTTCGATGGTTTCCACAATTTGCAAGTGATCTAGCAAAGACCCAGTGGCCCTTTCTATGTTCGCCAGCCTAAGATCAATTTGGTCAAGTCTAGCGATCAGAGGGTCCAGCGAAGATTTCAAACTACTTCCCGGGCCTGAAGTCTGATGGTCAGCCCAAGCCTGGATGTTATCACCAATATTCAAGGTGATAGGCTGTGCTGCAGAGGGACTCAGGACTGGGGAGTTTATAGGATCACTGGCTACTAGAGGGATCACCTTAGCTTTTACCCGGCCTTTAGAATTAATATACGTTGAGGAGTTAGATAACCTTGCCTTCTTTCTACCCCCTATCTGTGTCACTCGCTTTCTTTTTGGGACAGCCCACTCCCTATTGCCCCAAAACTGAAAGGTGTTAGCCACGGACCCACTAACAGGCGTCATAATAGCAATAGGAAGAGAGACAGTACTAGATTCAGGAATTGCCGGTATATAGTCTATTTTCGATCCAGGACAACGACTGGAGACAGCCGGAATAATTACCTCCGAATGGTCACTATTGTTTAAAGAGTTAAGAGGTGAAGTGCACCTTTCAGGCGTTCTGGCATTCGCTATGTGACCCAGCGTCTATCTTTTCACGTTATCTATACCCTGGGAGAGGCGACGTTCTAGAATAGTTATCTCGTTTGATAGCAGGGAATTTGCTCTAATAAAAAAACTGTCCAGAGTACCCGCCACCGTTGTACTGGACAAAAGTGCTTTGCTTCTTGTCTCTCTGCCTGCCATAGTCCTATGTCTACCAGAGTAATATGTCCCTTGGGTGGCAAAGTCTTAAAGAGATACCTCAATTAGACAAGAAGCCAAGAGGAGTGGCCCGGTCCGGTCTCACACGGTCTGTAACGGGCTAGAACGGGCCCACCCTTGGCCCGGGCTTCGCCCGCGCGAGTCCTGCGTTGCGGATGATTGAGTCAGTTATATCCGTCCAGGCAGGGGGCGGGAGCGTGACGGAAGAGGCTGCAGCTGTGCAGAAACTGGGCTGCTGGTCCTCGCAGTCCTTCACTGATTCAGATCCACCAAAGCAGCAACAAGGCTTCCACGAGCGGCACCACTTTTTAAATCCTCAAAGTGACCAAAATTGCCATTTTTACAGATATTTCCCCCTATAAGGACTGTTCTATTTTGACCGATTATGGACAGGAAAATGACTCCAAACACACTTCTTTTAGTTCCAAAAGTGATAATTCACATTCTAGAGTAATTTACAAGCAAAAGATTAAACATTAAAAAATCACTATTGCTGACCATCTGCAGAAAGTTTGACACGTCTGGGGTCATCGTTTTCCAGCAGAAAACTGATTTTTGGGACTTTACAAAAAAATGATTACAAATGTCAATTAGCTCGTGCCTCATGTTGAATAACCACTTTTTAAAGCCTCACAGTGACCAAAATTGCCATTTTTTACAGACATTTCCCCATACTAGGAAGCTTCTATTTTGACCGATTATCGGCAGGAAAATGACTCCAAACACACTTCTTTTAGTTCCAAAAGTGATAATTCACATGCAATAGTCATTTACAGTCAAAAGATTAAACATTAAAAAAATCACTATTATTGAGCATCTGGAGCAAGCTCGACATGTCCGGGGTCATCGTTTTACATCAGAAAAATGATTTTCCAGACTGCAAAAAAAGATTCAAAATGTCAATTGGATCAAGCCTCATGTTGAATAACCACTTTTTAAAGCCTCACAGTGACCAAAATTACCATTTTTACAGACATTTCCCCATACTAGGAAGCTTCTATTTTGACCGATTATCGGCAGGAAAATGACTCCAAACACACTTCTTTTAGTTCCAAAAGTGATAATTCACATGCAATAGTCATTTACAGTCAAAAGATTAAACATTAAAAAATCACTATTACTGAGCATCTGGAGAAAGTTCGACAGTTCCAAAACTGATAATTCACCTGCAATAGTCATTTACAGTCAAAAGATTAAACATTAAAAAAATCACCATTACTGCCCATCTGGAAAAAATTACACAGGTCAGGGGTGATTGTTTTTCATCAGAAACATGATTTTTGGGACTGTAAAAAAACCAATTCAAAATGTCAATTGGATCGTGCCTCATGTTGAATAACCACTTTTTAAAGCCTCACAGTGACCACAATTGCCAGTTTAACACGTTTCTCCCTACTGTTAAGCTTCTATTTTGACCGATTAACTGCAGGAAAATGACACGAAACACACATTTTAGTTCCAAAGTGATAATTCACATGCTAGTGTCATTTACAAGCAACAGATTAAACATTAAAAAATCCCAATTACTGACCATCTGGAGAAAATTCCACAGGTCGGGGTCATCAATTTTCATCAGAAAAATAATTTTTCGGACTAAAAAAAGAAAAGATTCAAAATGTCAATTGGATCATGCCTCATGTTGAATACCGACTTCTTAAAGCCTCACAGTGACCAAAATTGCCATTTTTACAGATGTTTACCCCAACTCTGAAACTTCTATTTTGACCAATTATGGGCAGGAAAATGACTCATAACACACTTCTTTTAGTTCCAAACGTGATAATTCAAATGCAGTAGTCATTTACAGTCAAAAGATTAAACATTAAAAAAATCACCATTACTGACCATCTGGAGAAAGTTCGACATGTCCGGGGTCGTTTTTCGGCAGAAAACTGATTTTTGGGACTGTACAAAAAATGATTCAAATAGTCAATTAGCTCGTGCCTCATGTTGAATAACCACTTTTTAAAGCCTTACAGTAACTAAAATTGCCATTTTTACAGATGTTTCCCCCTACAGGGAAGCTTCTATTTTGACCGATTACGGGTAGGAAAATGACTCCAACCACACTTCTTTTAGTTCCAAAAGTGATAATTCACATGCTAGAGTCATTAAAAGCAAATGATTAAACATTAAAAAATCACTACTGCTGACCATTTTGGAGAAATTTCGAAATGTCCGCGGTCATTGTTTTTCAGTAGAGAACTGCTTTTTGGGACTGTAAAAAAACGATTTAAAATGTCAATTGGATCGTGCCTCATGTTGAAGAACCACTTTTTAAAGCCTCACAGTGTCCAAAATTACCATTTTTACAGACGTTACCCCCTATTAGGAAGCTTCTATTTTGACCGATTATCAGCAGGAAAAGGACTCGAAACACACTTCTTATAGTTCCAAAATTGATAATTCACATGAAATAGTCATTTACAGTCAAAAGATTAAACATTAAAAAATCACCATTACTGACCATCTGCAGAAAGTTCGCCATCTCCGGGGTCATGGTTTTTCAGCAGAAAACTGCTTTTTGGGACTGTACAAAAAGTGATTCAAAATGTCAATTGGATCATGCCTCACGTTGAATAACCACTTTTTAGAGCCTCGCAGTGACCAAAACTGCCATATTTACAGATGTTTCCCCCTACTAAGAAGCTTCTATTTTGACCGATTATCGGCAGGAAAATGACCCCAAACACACTTCTTTTAGTTCCAAAATTGATAATTCACATGAAATAGTCATTGAAAGTCAAAAGATTAAACATTAAAAAACTCACCATTACTGACATCTGGAGAAAATTCGACAGTCCATGGTCATAGTTTTTCATCAGAAAAAATGATTTTTGGGAGTGTAAGAAAAAGATTCAAAATATCAATTGGATCGTGTCTCATGTTGAATAACCACTTTTTAAAGCCTCAAAGTGAGCAAAATTGCCATTTTTACAGATGTTTCATCCTACTCTGAAGCTGATATTTTGACCAATTATGGGCAGGAAAATGACTCCAAACACACTTCTTTTAGTTCCAAACGTGATAATGCACATGCAGTAGTCATTTACAAGCAAAAGATTAAACATTAAAAAAATCACTATGCTGACCATCTGGAGAAAGTTCGACATGTCATCGTTTTTCATCAGAAAAGTGATTTTTGGGACTGTACAAATTGTTTTTTTTCCAAATGTCAATTGGATCGTGCCTCATGTTGAATAATCACTTTTTAAAACCTCACAGTGACCAATACTTCCAAAACTGATAATTCACCTGCAATAGTCATTTACAGTCAAAAGATTAAACATTAACAAATCACCATTACTGACCATCTGCAGAAAGTTTGACACGTACAAAAAATGATTCAAAATGTCAATTAGCTCGTGCCTCATGTTGAATAACCACTTTTTAAAGCCTCACAGTGACCAAAATTGCCATTTTTACAGATGAACAAGTTACTTACCTCCGGTAACGATGTATCTGTAAGAAACATTAGTTAGTTAGATTCCTCACCTTAGAATATCCCCAGGCGTCAGACTGAATCCGGAAGATTTTTCGTCAGCAATACCCCTTGCGCGTCGCTAGGCGTCGTCTGCGGCTCCGCGTCAGTCGTCGGCGTCGTGCGCCGGAATGACGTCGGAGTACTTAGACGCCGCCCTCGCGCGCTGACGTCAGTTCTTGTACATAGCTTTCCGCGCCAGGAACGCAGAGCCATGCAAGAGACCGACACTGGTGCCAAAAAATTCTAGGGCCCTGAAAGGGATAGCCTTAACCCTAGATGTCAGTTCGCAGAACGGGGAGGATGGGTGGGTCGGTGAGGAATCTAACTAACTAATGTTTCTTACAGATACATCGTTACCGGAGGTAAGTAACTTGTTCATCTGAAAGAAACACGTTAGTTAGGTTCCTCACCTTAGAATAGATACCCAAGTAATACCAACCCCGGTGGTGGGTCGGCGAACCAAGATCACACCAGAAAGTCCTGGAGGACAGAACGGCCAAAGAAGCCACCCCTCCGGACTTGGTTGTCTAGGCAATAGTGCCTGGCAAACGTGTGCAGCGAAGCCCACGTCGCCGCCTGATAGATGTCCTGCAAAGGGACTCCCCGTCCCAAAGCAGTAGTAGCTGCTGTGGCCCGAGGAGAATGGGCTCGCAGCCCAACAGGAGGGTCCTTTTTCGCCAAGGAATAACAGATTTTTATACACAAAATGACCCACCGGGAGATGGTCCGTTTGTGCACAGCTTTTCCCTTCTTTGCACCCACGTAGCCAACGAAAAGCTGGTCGTCCACTCGGAACTGTTTTGTGCTGTCCAAATAAAAGGAGAGCGCACGTTTTGGGTCCAGATGGTGGAGCCGCTCTTCCTCTTTGGAAGGATGCGGAGGCGGAAAGAAGGTGGGCAAGGTGACAGATTGCCCAAGATGAAAGGGGGTCACCACTTTCGGTAGAAAGGAATGACGAGGCCGAAGGACAACCTTGTCCGGATGAACAGATAGAAAAGGAGGCTTGGACGATAGAGCCTGGAGCTCACTCACCCATCTAGCCGAGGTGATGGCTACCAGGAAAGCAGTCTTAAGAGTTAGAAGACGAAGAGGACAATTGTGAAGAGGCTTAAAGGGAGCGCACATCAGGAATGTTAAGACAAGATTCAAGTCCCACTGAGGCATTACGAAAGGGACAGGAGGGAACGTGTGAGTAATGCCTTTAAGAAAGCGTGATACTACAGGGGACTTGAAAAGAGAGGGCTGATCAGGAAGCTGTAAGAAGGCAGAGAAGGCTGAAAGATAACCTTTCAAGGTGCCCAGGGCAGAGCCCTGCCGGGCCAAAGAAAGAAGAAAGAGGAGAACCTCAGAAAGAGGGGCGGAAAGGGGCTCCACAGCCTTTGCTGTGCACCATGCCACATATTTGTTCCACCGGCAGGCGTATACCGTCTTTGTGGAGGGACGCCTGGCTGCCAGAATGATATCACAGACTTCAGGAGGCAAGTCAAATGGCATCAACTGCCGCCGCTCAATCTCCAAGGATGGAGGTGGAGGCTGGACAGGTTCGGGTGGAGGACCGTCCCCTGCTGCTGCGACAGAAGATCCTCCCGAAGGGGCAGATGTATCGGAGGATCGGTCAACATACTGAGTAGCTCGGGATACCAGTACCTTCGTGCCCAATCCGGAGCCACCAAGATGACTTGGGCCCGATCGCACCTGATCTTCTTCAGCACTCTGGGAAGAAGTGGTATAGGCGGAAAGGCGTACAACAGACCGCAACTCCACTCGCGACGAAAAGCGTCGCCGAGCGAGTGCCGCCTTGGAAATTCCAACGCGCAGAACTGCTGACATTGCGCGTTCTCGTCGGTGGCGAATAGATCTAACCAAGGCTCTCCCCACTGCTGAAAGAGACCTTGCGCCACCTCGGAGTTCAGACGCCATTCGTGATCCATCATGCACCGGCGGCTGAGTTCGTCTGCTCTGGTGTTCAGAGAGCCCGCCAGATGTTGAACCACCTGGGTGATGCCCTGGTGTTCCAGCCATGTCCAGAGGCGCAGAGCCTCCTGACAAAGGGTCCACGACCCCACCCCGCCCTGTTTGTTGCAATACCACATGGCGGTGGTGTTGTCCGTGAACACCTGCACGACACTTCCCCGGACAGAGGGAAGGAAGGCTTTCAGTGCAAGTCGGATCGCTCTCAGCTCCAACAAGTTGATGTGCAGGCGAGACTCTGCCGGAGACCAGAGGCCTCTGATCTCCGCCTCTCCCATATGACCACCCCATCCCAGGAGGGACGCATCCGTCACTACGACATACTCCGGTAGGGGTAGGGAGAGGCTCTTGCCCGTGACCCAAACGCGGTCCGTGAGCCACCACTGCAACTGCTGTGCAGTGCCCTCCGAGATCAAGACATGGTCGGACAGGTTGCCGTGATGCTGGGCCCACTGAAACTTCAGGTCCCACTGCAGAGCCCGCATTCGCCGCCTGGTGTGATGCACTAGTAGGATGCAGGAGGCCATCAGCCCCAGAAGCCGCAACACTAGCCTGACCGAAACCCAGGATAGAGGCCGAAAGATGGGAATCAGGGCCTGTATATCCCGGACCCGCTGTTCCGGGGGATGAACCCGGAACTGCGCCGAATCGAGAACCGCTCCGATGAAAAGGAGCTTCTGAGAGGTGCTCAGGTGTGACTTCGGCACGTTGATGGAAAACCCCAGCAAATGCGGGAGATCCGCCGTAGTCTGGAGGTGGGAGACGACTGCCTGGGGCGAGCCCGCCTTCAACAACCAGTCGTCGAGATAGAGGAAGACTGGAACCCCTGATCTGCGCAGATGAGCTGCGACCACCGCCATCACTTTCGTGAACACCCGAGGGGCACTGGTAAGGCCGAAGGGGAGCCTGGTGAACTGAAAGTGCTCCTGACCCACCGTGAACCGCAGGTAACGCCGGTGGGCCGGCAGGACGGGGATGTGGAAATATGCGTCCTGCAAGTCCAACGCTACCATCCAGGGTCGAGGGCAGCTAGAACCTGAGCCAAAGTTAACATTTCGAACCGTTCCTTCCGGAGGAAGGCATTGATGTTCCGGAGGTCCAAGATAGGGCGTAGGCCCCCTTTGCCCTTCTTGGGAACCAGAAAGTAGTGGGAATAACAACCACGACCTACTTCTGGGCTC
This sequence comes from Triturus cristatus, assembly GCF_964204655.1. NCBI lineage: Eukaryota > Metazoa > Chordata > Amphibia > Caudata > Salamandridae > Triturus > Triturus cristatus. The sequence goes on along the minus strand of NC_140583.1, from coordinate 1,000,816,806 downwards.
AGAACGCGCTCGACGGCCTCTTTGGCCAAGATGGCCGAAACTTCCTCTCGCAGAAGATTCAAATCATCCTCCGAGATACGGTGGTGCTGCGGTGGCATGGCTGGAGGGGTCGTCTCGAAGGGGAGGGAGTTGCCCCTTCGGACGATTTGCAGCACCCACCTGTCCAAAGTAATGGTACGCCAGTGGAGCAGGTGATGGCGAACCCAGCCTCCCACTGCCGTGGAATGGGCCTGAAAGCTCGGACTAGGAAGGCCTTGAGGCGGATGCTGCCGGGGTGGATGTGGACTGACCGCGTCGTCCTCCAGTACCGCCTCGGCGGAAACCACGTCCGCAACCGCGTGCAGGCTGGTTCTGCGGCCAGTGGCTAGGCGGACGTGAGGAGATGCCCCTTCTTTGGCCACGAAAGGAGCGAAAAGCGGAAGTTTGTGGCCGTGGGGCCGAGAGGCCCAAGGACGTGGCCGTAGCCCGGGAGTCCTTGAAGCGAGCCAGCGCACTGTCCGCTTTCTCACCAAAAAGGCGAGCGCCATCAAAAGGCATGTCCATGAGGGTGCTCTGGACATCCCCTGAAAAGGACGTGGACCGCAGCCAGGCGTGACGTCGAAGCGCCACCGTGGTAGAAATCGCCCTACCCAGCGAGTCCGTAGTGTCGAGTCCACATCGGATTGCATGGCGCGCTGCATCTCACCCATCGGCCGGAGCCGAGGAAAGCCGCGCCCGGGCCTCCTCCGGGCACAGTGGCAGCACGTCCTTCACCGCATCCCACAGAGAGTGGGAATAACGGTCCAAGAGACAGGCGGTGTTCAAAGACCGCAGGCCCAAACTGAGCAAGGAGAACAGCTTCTTACCAAACTGTTCCAGTCTCTTGGAATCCCGGTCCGGAGGATCGGACGGGAAGGAGGATTGGGAGGTAGAGGCCTGGATAACAGACTCTCGGGGGTGGGGTGTTGGGACAGAAAACTGGGGTCGCCCGGAGCAGGGCGGTGGCGCCTGGCAACGTTCCTATCCACAGGAGGGACTGTGGAGGGCTTGGACCAGGTGCCCTGCAGAACGTCAGTGAGGGCCTCATTGAATTGCAGCAGAGGCTCAGTGGAGCATGCGGCAGACTGAAGCACCTCAGTGAGGATGTTAGTCCTCACATCCACGGCAGGCAGCTCAAGCCCAAGGGCTTCGGCCGCCTTGCGCAGCACCACAGAAAAAGCTGCACCCTCCTCCGAAGCCACAGTCGGAGGAGAGATGAATCCAGTGTCCGGTGAGGTATCCAAACCACTGGCCTCCCCCCAGTTCATCTGCCCAGTCCTGTGCAAGTTGGCCCTGAAAGGCCATAGGGTCGATACCTGGTAGGAATGATCGGAGCCGGTCGATAGACAATATGTGTCTCTAGCGGCGTCGGATGCGGCATCGGGCGGCGCCGCATCGGCGTCGGGACCGGACAGGGGCTGAACCGGGGATCGACGTTGACAGAAGCCACCATCGGGGGTGGTATCGGTGTCGGTGCCGGCGGAGGAGGCGTAACGAGGTCGACCGGCGTCGACGGGGGCCCAGGTTCGGGCCCCTCGGGGACCTGTGGCGTCAGGGCCGGAGCCTCCAACGGCGCCGGGCCGGAGCCGCCGGCACGCGAGGTCGCCCAGTCGAGTCCGCGGGGCCCGAAGGCATGCCAGCGAGCGTCGACGGCGGGGCCAGGCTCCTCATGGCCAAGAGGAAGGCACTGACCTCCGCCGGCGTCGCGTCAGTCCCAGGGACCGTCAGGTATGGGGACTTGCGCGACGCCTGCGGCTCCTGCGGAGCCGCGGGGGTGGAACCACCCGGACCCTCGGCCGAGTCGCGCGACCAGCGAGGGGAGTCCGAAGAGCGGTGTCGCCTCTTGGACTTCTTGGAGTGCCTCGACTTACCCGAAGACTTCGAGCCAGACGAGTGACGATGTCGAGTGCGGCTCCGCGACTGATCCTTGGACCTCCTCCTGGACCGGGATCGAGAGCGGCGCGGAGCCGAGTGGCGAAGCTCGAGAAGCTTGCGGGACCGCTCCCGCCTAGCTTTCGAGGTCAGGGCCATACAATCGGAGCACGACGCCGCGTCGTGGTCGAGGCCCAAGCAGTACAGGCAACGGCGGTGATGATCGGTCACCGACATCAGTCGTTGACAGTCGTCGCAGGCCTTGAAACCAGGCATCCTACCGGCACCAGAGTCGAGAAGTGACCAAAAAGAGTTGAAAAAGTTAGTCAAAAATTGACTAAAGGGGTAGCTCTCCCGGATCGGCGCTTACTGGCGCGGAAAAAAGAAGAACTGACGTCAGCGCGCGAGGGCGGCGTCTAAGTACTCCGACGACGTCATTCCGGCGCACGACGCCGACGACGGACGCGGAGCCGCAGACGACGCCTAGCAACGCGCAAGGGGTATTGCTGACGAAAAATCTTCCGGATCCAGTCTGACGCCAGGGGATATTCTAAGGTGAGGAATCTAACTAACGTGTTTCTTTCAGATGTTTCCCTCTACTAGGAAGCTTCTATTTTGACCGATTATCGGCAGGAAAATGACTCAAAGCACTTCTTTCAGTTCCAAAAGTGATAACTCACATGCTAGAGTCATTTACAAGCAAAAGATTAAACATTTAAAAATCACTATTGCTGACCATCTGGAGAATATTCAGCAGGTCCAGGGTCATCGTTTTTCATCAGAAACATGATTTTTGGGACTGTACAAAAACGATTCAAAATGTCAATTGGATTGTGCCTCATGTTGAATAACCACTTTTTAAAGCCTCAAAGTGAGCAAAATTGCCATTTTTACAGATGTTTCATCCTACTCTGAAGCTGATATTTTGACCAATTATAGGCAGGAAAATGACTCCAAACACACTTCTTTTAGTTCCAAAAGTGATAATTCGCATGCTAGAGCTAGACCTTTGACCCCAGGGTAGGTCACTCCCCTGCCCTCGCGGCGCCACCAGATCCTCTGTGCCTGCCTTCTTCTCTGTTGTTGTGCCGACTGTCCCCCAGAGTGTCTGCCTTTTTCCCCTGTGTATGATCGCGTCCCCTTTTGCTTTTTTGTATCCCAGAGTGCCTGCTTTCACCGTGTGATCGCGCTCCCCTTGCCTTCTGTATCCCTGAGTGCCTGATTTCCCCGTTGTGATCACGCTCCCCTTGCTTTTTGTATCCCTGAGTGCCTGCTGCCCCTCGTGCCCCCGCCGCCCCCTCCGTCCTTCCGCCGCTTTTTGTCGTTTTTTTCTCGCTTTTCCGGCTTTCGTACCCCTTCTAGGTACTTTTCTGCTTTTTCGGGCCTCCTCGCCTCCCCGAGGCCCTTCGCCGCTTTTCCTGCTCTTTTTCCCCCCTACCCGCCCTCCTACCACCTCCCAGCTGTCCCCGCCTCCCCGGCTACCCCTTATATGGCGGCCGCTGCGAGGCAGTGGTAGCGACCTTTGACCCCAGGGTAGGTCACTCCCCTGCCCTTGCGGCACCACCAGATCCTCTGTGCCTGCCTTCTGCTCTGTTGTTGAGCCGACTGTCCCCCAGAGTGTCTGCCTTTTTCCCCTGTGTATGATCTCGTCCCCTTTTGCTTTTTTGTATCCCAGAGTGCCTGCTTTCCCCGTGTGATCGCGCTCCCCTTGCCTTCTGTATCCCTGAGTGCCTGCTTTCCCCGTTGTGATCGCGCTCCCCTTGCTTTTTGTATCCCTGAGTGCCTGCTGCCCCTCATGCCCCCGCCATCCCCCTCCGTCCTTCCGCCGCTTTTTGTCGTTTTTTTCTCGCTTTTCCGGCTTTTGTACCCCTTCTAGGTACTTTTCAGCTTTTTTGGGCCTCCTCGCCTCCCCGAGGCCCTTCGCCGCTTTTCCCGCTCTTTTTCCCCCCTACCCGCCCTCCTCCCGCCTCCCAGCTGTCCCCGCCTCCCCGGCTACCCCTTATATGGCGGCTGCGCGCAGCGGGCGCGCCTAAGGCAAGCCCGTCTGCGCCCGTCCGCGCCTGGACCGCGCCCAGCACCCGAACCTCTGGCCCCCGTGCCCCCCGCCTGACCTACGACTCCGCCTTCCTCGCCAACCTCAACCCCGGCCGCACGCCGGGCTGCTACTGCGCCACCCCGAAACGTACCCACGGACCCTTCACCTGCAGCAACTGCCGCTTCACCTGCCTCCGAACCCACTCCGCTCCCGCCAAGAACTACTCCCCCGGAAACAACCTCCACTGCATCCTGGTCAACACCCGATCCATCCACAGGCACGCCATCGAACTGTGGAACCTCATCAACTCTACGAACCCGGACATTGCCTTCCTCACCGAGACCTGGATGAACCCCTCCTCGGCACCCGACATCGCCATAGCCATCCCCGACGGCTACAAAATCATCCGGAAAGACCGCACCAACCGCATCGGAGGAGGCATCGCCATCGCACACAAAAACTCCATCCGCATCTCGACCGACACCGACAACTCACTCCCCGACGCCGAACACCTCCACTTCATGATCCACAGCGACCCCAAAACCACCCTCAGAGGCACCCTCATGTACAGACCACCAGGACCTCGCACCAAGTTCAGCGAAGACATCGCAGACTTCGTCAACCCTCACGCACTCTCATCCACCGACTACATCCTCCTAGGAGACCTCAACTTTCACCTGGAGAACCTCACCGACAACAACACCACCGCCTTACTGGACAACCTCGCCAACCTGGGACTGAATCAGCTAGTCAACACCCCCACCCACGACGCCGGACACACGCTCGACCCCATCTTCTCCTCCAGCAAACACATCACCTTCAGCCACACCACCGAACTCACCTGGTCGGACCACAGCTGCGTCCACTTCATCTTCAAGAAGACCACCGTGCCCCACCACACCCAGCAACCACCAAGAAGACACTGGAATCGTATCACCACGGAACAGCTCGCATCAACCCTCTCCCAGAACCAACCCACCAGCACCACCGACCCCAACGTAGCCGCCAACAACCTCACAAACTGGATCTCCGACTGCGCCAACCTCCTGGCCCCCCTGAAGACTCAAGCCAGCACCAACAACCACAAGAAAAACTCCTGGTTCACCCCCGACCTCAAGAACTCCAAGAAAGAATGCCGTGCCCGCGAGAAGACGTGGCGCCTTAACCAGACCGAAGAGAACATGTCAGCTCTCAAGGACGCCACCCGCCAACACCACCAACACCTCCGCGCCGCACGAAAAACAGCCTACCGGAATAGACTTGACAACAACGCCCACAACAGCAAGGAACTATTTGGCATCGTCAAAGAGCTCTCCAACCCGGAAGCAGAAAACAACTCCATCCCTCCCTCACAGGACCTCTGCGACTCCCTCGCAACCTTCTTCCACCACAAGATCACCGACATATACAACAGCTTCCCGACCGCCGACACGAGCCCCCCTCCGGAACCCGCCACCGACACCACCACCATCCTCACCTGGAACCCTACCACCACCGAGGAGACCACCCGCATAATGAACTCGATCCACTCCGGATCCCCATCGGACCCCTGCCCGCACCACATCTACAACAAGGCCGACGACATCATCGCACCGCACCTCCGAGACGTCATCAACGCCTCCCTCACCGCCGCCACCTTCCCAGAGAGCTGGAAACACGCAGAGCTCAACGCCCTCTTAAAGAAACCTACAGCAGACCCCACCGAACTCAAAAACTTCCGGCCCATCTCTCTCCTGCCGTTCCCCGCCAAAGTGATTGAGAAAATCGTCAACGCTCAACTCACCAACGCCCTGGAAACCAACGACTCCCTCGACCCCACACAGTTCGGTTTCAGGGCCAACCACAGCACCGAAACCGCCCTGATCGCAGCAACGGACGACATCAGAGCCCTGACCGACAAGGGAGAGACCGTGGCCCTCATACTCCTGGACCTCTCTGCAGCCTTCGACACGGTCTGCCACCGCACCCTGATACGCCGCCTCAGCAACGCCGGCATCAGAAGCAAGGCCCTGGAATGGATCGTCTCCTTGCTCTCCGGAAGGACTCAGAGAGTCCGCCTTCCCCCCTTCAGATCCACAGCCACGGAGATCATCTGCGGCGTACCTCAAGGATCCTCCCTCAGCCCCACTCTCTTCAACGTCTACATGACCCCCCTGGCGAACATCGCACGCAAACACGGACTCGACCTTATATCATACGCCGACGACACCCAGCTCATCTTATCCCTCACTAACAACCCCACATCAGCTAGGACCAGACTACATGAAGGAAGTGGCGAACTGGATGACAGACAGCCGTCTGAAACTGAACACAGACAAAACAGAGGTCCTCATCCTCGGCCCCACTCCCACCGCATGGGATGACTCCTGGTGGCCCCCCGCCCTAGGCAGCACTCCCCAACCCACCGACCACGCGCGCAACCTCGGCTTCATCCTGGACTCTTCCCTCACCATGACCAGACAGGTGAACTCGGTGACCTCGGCATGTTTCAACACCCTCCGCATGCTCCGCAAGATCTTCCGCTGGATCCCCACCGACACCAGGAAGACCGTCACCCACACCCTCGTCACCAGCCGCTTGGACTACGGGAACACCCTGTACGCCGGCATCACCACCAAGCTGCAAAGGAAACTCCAACGGATCCAGAACGCTGCCGCAAGACTCATCTTGGACATCCCTCGCCACCACCACATCTCCGGACACCTGAAAAAACTCCATTGGCTACCCGTCAACAAGCGGATCACCTTCCGACAACTCACCCACGCACACAAAGCCCTTCACAACCTCGGACCCAAACTCATCAACAACCGCGTCTCCTGCTACACTCCCCCGCGCACTCTGCGCTCCACCGGACAGGCCCAGGCAGCCGTACCCCGCATCCGCAAAGCCACCGCCGGAGGAAGATCCTTCTCTTTTCTAGCAGCGAAGACCTGGAACTCTCTGCCCAGCCACCTTCGCGCCATACCTGACCACCTCTCCTTCAGAAGGCAGCTCAAGACCTGGCTCTTCGAGCACTGACCCCCCCTCCCCCTCCCAGCGCCTGGAGACCCTTGATGGGTGAGTAGCGCGCTTTATAAATGCGATTGATTGATTGATTGATTGAGTCATTAACAAGCACATGATTAAACATTAAAAAATCACTACTGCTGACCATTTTGGAGAAAGTTCGAAATGTCCGGGGTCATTGTTTTTCAGCAGAAAACTGCTTTTTGGGACTGTTAAAAAACCGATTCAAAATGTCAATTGGATCGTGCCTCATGTTGAAGAACCACTTTTTAAAGCCTCACAGTGTCCAAAATTACCATTTTTACAGACGTTACCCCCTATTAGGAAGCTTCTATTTTGACCGATTATCGGCAGGAAAAGGACTCAAAACACACTTCTTTTAGTTCCAAAAGTGATAATTCATATGCAATAGTCATTTACAGTAAAAAGATTAAACATTAACAAATCAGGATTACTGACCATCTGGAGAAAATTCCACAGGTCCGGGGTGATCGTTTTACATCAGAAAAATGATTTTCTAGACTGCAAAAAAAAAGATTCAAAATGTCAATTGGATCATGCCTCATGTTGAATAACGACTTTTTAAAGCCTCACTGTGACCAAAATTGCCCTTTTTACAGATGTTTCCCCCTACTCTGAAGCTTCTATTTTGACCAATTATGGGCAGGAAAATGACTCCGAACACACTTCTTTTAATTCCAAAAGTGATAATTCACATGCAATAGTCATTTACAGTCAAAAGATTAAACGTTAAAAAATCACCATTACTGCAATCTGGAGAAAATTCGACAGGTCCGGGGTCGTTTTTCATAGGAAAAAATTATTATTGGAACTGTAAGAACGGCAACGGCAACGGCTATTCGGCTGCAGATCTCTGCTCTACGTACCTGGCTTTCACTGGTTGCTGGTTGCTGTATTCGAGCATCGGAGCATCGGAGCATTGCAGATGGACCCTCCTGCGACCGGCGATCTGCATTCTCCGACCCAACAGCCTACCGTATTTCCGTAAACCTGCAATCAGTTTCCTCCGGTGAGACGTCGATGCTAAGTGTGCTGCTCTAGAGACGGGGCCAGGAGCAGGAAAGAAGGAGAAAAGAAAAAAGACAGAAAAGACGGGAGGTGAGGCCGTAAGGAATACATACTTCCTATGTTTGTTTGAGCTTCATAATAGCTTCATAATAGCTAGTGCCTCCACCTTAGTAACCGACCTAAGAAGGAAAATCCTACGAGTGCTGACACAGGCTGTTTGTTTATTCACGGGAAATCCACAAGCTATTTACAAGCTATCGAACTGCTCAGTATGCCCCTAGTTGGTCAAACGTCCATTCTTTGCTTCTGTTTGCTTCTGTTTGATGTGCCTCCCTGAGCGGGGGGGGGGCGAGGGAAGCCTTCATTATCGGACTGTCGGAATCTGGAGTTTACTTAATCAAGAAAGTAAACCGTGTGCTCTCTAGTAAGCAAGTCTACTCAGCTCTGTTCAAGGCTCCACAGCTCTCTGCTCAAATAAAATTTGCAAAATGGATAAGAATAATGGGGAATAATGGGGAATAAGTCTACACCTCATACCACGATTGACAGTCATTGAATAATCACTGAATAATCACGGAACTAAAGCTGAACGGAGCAGTTTAGTTACCTCGATATGGGCAGAGCTGCATAGCGATGAGGAGAGTGGGTGGTCCTATAGCTTGATAAATCAATATTGTAGGTGAAGGGGCTAAAAGGAATCTAAAACTCTCCTAGCTGCTTGCAATGAGAGGCGGGTCAGAAAAAAGCTAAAAAAATGTTTGGGGGCAGCTAAAGCAGCAGTCAAAACGGAGATTGTTATTGGAAACTCGACTCTCAAACATACATACGCAGCTGATCTCTGGCCCGATCAGGCAACAATCGTTGAAAGTAATTATTCAAACCATATTTGAATTTCATCACTTCACAAATGCGACAGACTACATATACATGATTAAGTGCAAGTTATTATCAAGATCATTGTCTCCGGCTCAAGTGAAGTTGTCAAAAAGATTCTCTAAAGGTGCTCGAGCCGTACAGAAAGCACAGCAAGTGATAAAGATTACGGTGCAAGGAGAAGTGCCCACCATAGCCTTTTCACTTGGCACCCAATTGCAATTACAATTGCTTTGTATTCCAGTTCAAGGTCCCAGCAATATATTCAGTAAAAGGACCGCTATGGAAGGGCGGGTCCATGGGGCTTCTGCTGGGGATGGAGCGCTAGATCCGCCGTCGGCACTGCAGGAGCCAATAAAGCACTGTGAAATCAATCTGGGAAATCTGGAAAAAAAAAAGAGAATAAGCAGGATCTGTTAACGGACTCAAGCAACCCAATGTTATTTTCTAGAAGCACAGAGGGAGATGCCTACATACCCCCAACTGAAATCGATAATACAGCTGACGCTCTAAAATTGAAGGAAAAAAACTTTGATAAACGATTAGAGACAAAGGGACCAGAAACTCGGGGGGGCTAAGGCGAAGGAAACTAAAATCAAATTACGAGACGAAGGGAAGGGGAGAGAGAAAGATAAAGACAAAAATAAACCCAAACGTAAAATCCCAGATGAAGAAAAAGAAAGAGACCCAGATAAAGACAGCGATAAAAATAAAAGCAGAAGTAAAGAATTCGAAATCGGAAATCAAAAAACCATGGAAAAAAATAAAAATTACTCTGCTGAAAAAGAGAAAATCCAATGTAGAGATAAAGAGGAGGATGATTCCACCGTACCAACAGATGACGCAGAATTGATGGCAAAAAAAGCCAAGCGGCTACAAACTATCAAGAATCTCAAAGCTAATGCCAAAGCTACCGCTACTCACCAAACTAATACACCACAGTCTAACATATTCAGTATTTTTAGTCCGATAGTCAAGGAAGGGGTGAAAAAAAGCTTCAGATCATCCAATATCGGCTGAACTATCTAAGAATGTTGAGTATAAAATGTTATATCCGGAACTAAACTTGGAAACATCTACAAAGTCTCTTATAAAGCAACCTGGTAATATCGATACCCCCAGCCCCATACAGAATCCGCTCACCAAGAAACTGAGACAATCTGAAGCGGAAAATCAATCTGAGGGCTCGGAGGCAGAAATATATGAGACTGGTTTATCTACTACTAGTGAGACTAGCGATGATAATATCATTCCAGCTCGAGATCCAGCACCTGAAGGCATAGATTCTGTAGATATCAAGAAATCTATCGCTCCAGATCAATCTAACACCCCACGCGGGAAAAAATTTGAGAAAAGGCGAACACGAAATCTACGACACAATAAGTCAAATCTTGAAGAAAGTTCAGAGCAAGGAAGTCTGACTCGGCAAAGTACTAAAAACAGGAATAAATCCAACTATGATGATGAAGATACACCAGCTCAGCACAGTGGAGAAGAATCTAATAGCTCCAACTATCAGCAACAACATGGCTCGGCTACTAGGAAAGAGAAATTGGCTGAACCTTCCTTAAAAGATATTTTGACGACTATTCGAGACTTTCATAAGGATATAAAGAAAGACAGCGAGAGGAATCACGCTGCCATTCAGAAGCTAGAAGGAGCGGTCAATAAAATTGGCAGTACCTGCACCGAAATATCGGAAAGGATGGGATCTCTAGAAACCCGTACCGAGTATTTAGAGAACGATGTTGTTTGCCTTCAAAAAAAAGAAAAATCTCAAGAAGGGGTTATTCGGGACCTAATGTTTAAGCTCGAAGACCAGGAGAATCGTTCAAGAAGAAACAACCTCCGGTTCCTTGGTATCCCGGAAGCCGTCGAGAGAAATGATCCCAGGGGATATATTAGCTCTCTTTTGAAAAAAACGTTCCCTGAATTAAAATCCTGGGATTTGGATAAAGAAATCCAACGGGTTCATCGCTTCCCCCTAACACAACGTAAACAAGCCAAGAATCCCACCACATACCCAAGGGCAATGTTAGTGTATTTCGGTAATTTTTTGCTACGGGAAGCCATATACGATTTAGCACGGCCCACCAGCAAACGGGAATATAATGGATTCTCCTTCTTTGTAAGACCAGATTATGCACATCTAACAGTTGAACGAAGATGGAGAATGCGACAGCTTTTCACCCCTTTTGAAAAAGCTGGGGCTACTGTGTTCCTACAAAACCCTTCTCGTTTGAAAGTAATTTTTAAAGGTACTACGCGCTTTTTCAACAGCGAAATTCAAGCGGAAGCTTATCTGCAAGAAATTTTGGATTCTGAAAGGAAAGTCAATCAACAACATTAAGGGGGTTAGCCAATTGACTGCGACTTAAAGGTTAAGCACTATCTGGATATAGACTTAAAATTTTTACTTTTCTTTCCCCCTTTTTTCTTTTTTTTTTTTTTTTTTTTTCTTTTTCTCTTGTCTTTTTTCTCTCTATACTCCAATGGCGGGCGCGGTGGCTCTGGAGGCGATCGTGGTGCACGGACCACACAGACGTCCATACCTAGATCCGGCTGGACCTAGGATGCCTCAATGGGTGGTTCAGGGGGGTGGGAGGGGCAGGGTGGGAGAAGGGGCTGAAGAGGGAGGGACGGGTAGGTGCTGGGGGGTGTAAATCAAAAAAAGAGAATTCATGTTACTATTGTAAATATAATCAGATTAAGATTCAAAGATGTAAGAAGGTATGTAGTCAAACGTTTTTTTCTTTTTTTTTTCTTTTTATTATACCGACTGGGAGATCGACGAAGGAAGGATTTAAAACAAAAGAATGGCAAAACTTAAGATTTGTTCCATGAATATAGGGGGCCTAAATGATTGGAAAAAAAGAGGAAGATTAGAGGAATTCGTTAAATTTACTCATGCAGATATTATATGTATCCAGGAGACCCATCTGCCATGGGGGAAAAGGCATTGGTTAAATATCAAGGGATTTGAGACCTTATCCTGCTCCTCCCAAACTTCTACCATTAGGGGTGTTGCTATCATTGGTAGGATCGGTTTGGGGGGAGCTAAACGAGTCAAGGCTGACACCATGGGGCGCTGGGCAATATGTGAAATGAATTTCGGTATCACTATCTGTAGCATATATGGGGCCAACAGCGACGACCCCGATATCTTTACTCATATTGAAAAAGAATTAGCAACCTGGCCAGCACCTATAGTGGTTTGCGGGGATTTTAATATCTCTGCAGATTTCGAAGGCGGAATAGGCTACACCGGGCGTAAACCCCGGGTGTATCGGGCAGTACGTTCAATGATGGATTCACATGGTTTAAGGGATGTTTGGGGTAGCATAGAACCAGGGAATTCAGGTTTCACATATTTTTCCCACCCCTTTAAGAAATACTCCAAGCTAGACTATTTTATGATTACCGCCACTGAGATTAGCTCAGTAAAAATCTACAAATTACCCAAGATAATCTCAGACCACAATCCACTGGTACTAACAATAGCTTTTAATAGACCAGTTAAATCATTGAGGCCATGGACCTTTGATAAGAAGCTTTTAACTGATAGTACATATATAGCATATATGAAGAATTGGTCACAGGCGTTTTTTGATGCTAATAGATATAGTGCATCGCGAAACTCTGTTTGGGACTGTTATAAAGCTGCCTTAAGGGGAGAAACCAGTAGCTACACCTCTCGTAACTGGAAACGACTTAACCTAGAAAGAGAGCAATTAATGAATAAATTAACAGCAGCGGAGGAACAGCATAGGAAAGATATATTGGATAGAAGGTCGGACATTACAAGTTTAGAAAAAGTGAGTATTATCAAAGCTGAGATACAAAAGCAATTAGCAGAAAAAGCTGCTGCTGAATACCAAGCACAGAGAAGGAAAATTTATGAGACGGGGGAGCAAGCTGGGAGAGCCTTGGCACTACGTATTAGACAAGTAACGTCAAAAAATATTATCCCACGCATAGCAGAGCACGGCAGGATTTATGAGCAGCCAAAGGATATTATAGAAGTCTTCAAAAGATATTATCAAATACTGTATCAGGAAGATATGGTGAGAGTGGAGCCATTGGGTGAGTGGACAGGATCAGGGATTAAATTGGCCCATAACGATAGAGAAAAGCTAGAACAACCTATCACTATGGATGAACTTTCAGATGCCTTACAAGATCTAGCAGCAGGGAAGGCCGCAGGCCCCGATGGGCTACCATTCGAGCTTTACAAAAGCTTTTTTGAAGAAACATCAATACTTTTGCTAGACCTTTTTAATGGGGTTATAAATACAGGTTTAATCCCCGAGTCATGGATGAACACCAATATAGTGGTGTTTCATAAAAAAGGTAAGCCCACGGAAAATCCGGGCTCATACAGACCCATATCCTTAATAAATGCCGATAATAAATTATATGCTAAGATCTTGGCAACCCGCCTAGGACGGATCGTTGGGTCCCTGGTCTCCCCTTGGCAGCACGGCTTCATCCCTGGTAGGGGAACCACAGATCATATCAGACGAGCTATTACGCTGTTTGATATTCATGCTGCCAGGGAAGGAGGGGTCGCAATGATCCTCCTAGATGCGGAGAAAGCTTTCGACCGCGTCAGATGGGAATTCTTGTGGAGTGTGTTTGTCGAATTGGGGTTTGGACCAAGGTTTAAAGGTTTATGAAGGCTATTCAAGCCATGTATGCCTCTCCAGTGGCGAAAATTCAAATGATGGGCGAGAGTTCAGATAAGATCTTTATCACGAGGGGGACAAGGCAGGGTTGTCCATGCTCACCCATATTATTCGCACTATACATTGACCCCCTAATACGCCAAATAATCAATAACACAGCAATTAAACTAGTAGTTACAAATGGATTTCAAACAAAAATTTTGGCATATGCCGATGATCTTGCTGTCATTACTACTGATCCCGAAACAGCTATGCGAGAAGTAGTGGGTACCACGAGTAAGTTTGGCGAACAATCTGGCTACCGTCTAAATGTGGGCAAGACACAGGTACTTTGCACTAAGAATATAAACAAACTAGACGCCAGATTTGTCGACTCTGTGGTTTACTTGGGGATAACGATCAATGCACAGCCGGAGTTAATAATTAGAGACAACTTCATCCCTCTCATGGAATCCATGAAGGAGAATCTGAAAAGAATGGATACCCTACAACTCTCAATCATTGGCCGTGCCAATGTAATCAAAATGACTATGCTCCCCAAGGTGCTATACAAATTCCGGTCGATCCCCTTTAAAATAGAGGGGAAAATCATTAAGGAAATAGAATCCATCTTTATGAATTTCCTGTGGCAATACGGCAAGGTCAGAAGATCTTTGAAATACATGTCATTACCTCAGGAAAGGGGTGGTTTGGGAATGCCAAACGTTAGATACTATCATTGGTCTTGTCTTCTTACACAGATGGCTATCTTATTTGAACCAGTGGGAAGAAGCTCAAACTTCCCGAGAAGTCAAGACGCAATCCCATCTATCTTTGAACTACTACTTGGCAGTGAGGCTACTGGTGTTTTACTAAGGAGAACCGACAGGAAATATTATAGTAAGAAGAGACTTAAGACACTCGAAGGAATTTGGGGGGTCTGGGCAGCAACTCAGAAAATATTTTCAATCTCCAAATACAACCACCATACCCCACTCTGGAATTCTGGCCTTTTTCCCAATCTAAGCAATGATGGGCCCTGGAGATACTGGGCTGGAAAAGGTATCCTGACACTGGGGCAAGTAATTCTTAGGGATGAGTGTAGAACTCTGGAAGAATTAAGACTAAGGCACTCCCTTCTGGGTGTACAAGATTATAAATATGCTCAGGTGGTCAGTACTATCAGATCAATAAGGCCCCGAATCGTCTTAAGGGAGAGGTGTAAGTTATTGGATTATTTGAAGGTTGGCGATCCTAGAATTAACGGTGTATACAGGCTGTTTTTGCAGGAATCCCAGGACGATATTGGTAAAACCGAGGCAGCCTGGGCTGCAAAGTTGGAGGATCCGGATATTGACCTGGTTAGAGCCCTTGAAATGGATAGAAGAATCCTACGCTCCTCCAATTTAAGAGCTCAACATTTTAAAACATTATTCAATCTCTATTACACCCCCTCTAAACTTCATGATTGGGGCAAGAGGGACAATAGCAACTGTCCCAGATGCTGTAAAGGCCCAGCCGACATCATTCATATGTTCTATAAGTGTGAGAAACTAGAATCAATTAAAAGAGAGATCGAATCATTCTGGTTAGGACTGCTGGATGCCCAGATAACCTTGTCTTCGACACTCATGATTATCGGATGTCAAAGTCAATTGAAATTAAATATTGAGACTGAAGCCCTAATTTTCATCTCTACTGCTGTACTCAGAATCTTAATCTCAGCAGCTTGGAAAGATACACAGGCCCCAACATTTCAAATGTGGTTATCCAGATTTCTAGGTATACATAATGTGGAGGCGGCTCTATATCAACTTAAGAGGAAAAAATCAAGAGAATTGGGGTTGAAGATTTGGGCACCAGTGGCTGCCTGGCGCACTAGTAGATTGTCATAATCTTACTGATTTTCAGAATATAGCTACGTCTGTCTTCTAATATTTATATCTTCATTAGCTATACGTTCCTTCTCGCTCTCTTTCTTCCTCTGATTGTGGCAGATGGCCCTTTGTTTTACTATATGTATCTTAACTTCAATATCAACATCGACGCCACATCATTCTATGATTTACAACCTCCAATCTCAATTAGACACTAGAAATGTAATTCGTCAACCGACTTCTACATGCCTTGTTCTTGTTTTATCCATATATATATATTTTTTTTTTTTGGCTATTTTTGTAATTTGCTTATACCTCATTCAGCTTTCTTATTTAGTCAAAATGTATTCATATTGTATTGCTATAGTGTAACATGAATCCTCAATAAAAATTTAAAAAAAAAAAAAAAAAAGGAACTGTAAGAAAGAGATTCAAAATATCAACTGGATTGTGCCTCATGTTGAATACCCACTTTTTAAAGTCTTATAGTGACCAAAATTGCCATTTTTACAGATGTTTCCCCCTACTTGCAAACTTCAATTTTGACAGATTAGGGGCAGGAAAATGAATCCAAACACACTTCTTTTAGTTCCAAAAGTGATAATTCACTTTCAAGAGTCATTTACAAGCAAAAGATTAAACATTAAAAACTCACCATTACTGACCATCTGAAGAAAATGCGACAGTCCGGGGCTATCGTTTTTCATCGGAAAAAATGATTTTTGGGAGTGTAAGAAAGAGATTCAAAATATCAATTGGATCGTGCCTCATGTTGAATAACCACTTTTTAAAGCCTCAAAGTGAGCAAAATTGCCATTTTTACAGATGTTTCATCCTACTCTGAAGCTGATATTTTGACCAATTATGGGCAGGAAAATGACTCCAAACACACTTCTTTTAGTTCCAAACGTGATAATTCACATGCAGTAGTCATTTACAAGCAAAAGATTAAACATTAAAAAAAAATCACTATGCTGACCATCTGGAGAAAGTTCGACATGTCCGGGGTCATCATTTTTCATTTGAAAATATATTTTTGGGACGGTACAAAAAATGATTCGAAATGTTAATGGGATCGTGCATCGTGTTGAATAACCCCTTTTTAAAGCCTCACAGTGACGAAAATTGCCATTTTTACAGATGTTTACCCCTACTTGGAAACTTCAATTTTGACAGATTATGGATAGGAAAATGAATCCAAACACACTTCTTTTAGTTCCAAAAGTGATAATTCACTTTGAAGAGTCATTTACAAGCAAAAGATTAAACATTAAAAAAATCACCATTACTGACCATCTGGAGAAAGTTTGACAGGTCCGGGGTGATTATTTTTCTTCAGAAAAACTATTTTCCAGACTGGAAAAAAAAGATTCAAAATGTCAATTGGATCGTGCCTCATGTTGAAGAACCACTTTTTAAAGCCTCACAGTAACCAAAATTGACATTTTTACAGATGTTTCCCCCTACTCTGAAGCTTCTATTTTGACCGATAATGGGCAGGAAAATGACTCAACACACTTCTTACAGTTCCAAACGTGGCATATTAGATTATTCTCAACAAGCGAATACCAGAGCCTGCTTAGTACAACCCTACTAAAAAGGGTTTGTGTGGTAGCTAATAACCTGATGCCCCGAGTTGGCAGGGGCCAATGGGCAACCCTTTTTGTAAATCAGAAGAATCTCAGCCTAGGCCCACGTTTTGGGGATACTTGCTCCATTTAAAATATCCTTAAATACCACAGTGAAATAAGGTGTCTATTTCTGATCAGAATAAATCTCCAGGGATGTTAATGCTAGGCTGCTAGCTTCTCTAAAGAAAAGTCCACCTTCAAGCTATTAAAGAGGGAAATATGTACTAGAGACTACAAAATAGGTCCCATCTTAACATATATGGATCTCAAAGCCATCTCTGACCTAACCACTGCAGACCAATACATTTTACATTTGTTATTGGTAAGCTCACACCTCCCAGCCAGTGCCAGAAGGGGAGCTAACTGGAAATTCCAAACCCATGTCTAGCGCATTGTGATCACTATCGTGCCTATGCACCTCAGCCATATTGGCTAAGAAAGGCCAGAGTTTAACATCTAAAGGTTATAATCAGGGGTTCTAGTGCTTACTATTCTACTAAAGGTGTGGGCACCCTTTCTATCAGAGTTGGTTCATCCATTGCATGCTCGAATCATGCAATTCAGAGATAGAGCATTTAGTTGTACTACCAGGAGAGACCACTTCCTAATTGGGGGAACAGTGAGAGCCGGGATTAACCAAATCCTATCCTCCTCAAACAGAGAATGGTGATTAACCAAATCTAAGGGTTCAAACTGACAATTAAATTTCACCCACCAATATTTTTAACATATCTTGGTGGAGTCCTGCTATGTGTGTAGCTAGCACGTTAATGGTGGTAGATTCCTGGTGCTTAACAGAGGGTCTTAAATAGATGTGATAAATATTAGCTAGGCATCCATTGGGGAGTTTAATGGTTACACAAAGAATATCTTCTGTTACCGTTTCTGTCCTCAACACCACACACTCCATGTGTACCCCAATCCAGATCATTAGGCCTCCAAAGGACCTGGCATTAACACAATATGTGGCAAAGTTGGGACAGCTAATTTCTCAACTTTGCCACGTTTCCTGGAAGAGACACATATCAAAAGTATTGATATAGGTTCCCCCTTCAGGGTTCCACAACATAGAGCCCAGGCCAGCAAGGTTCCATGAAAGTATCCTTAGTTTTCTACAATTTCCCATGGAAACCCTACTGTACTCTGTTCCCTCAAGATTAATCTTACGACTCCCTCCACTAGATCTATTGTCTTACAATCTATTAAGGTGGTTTATGAACAGCCCGGGCGCTGCCTGATGACGTCAGCGGCAGGCGCCCGGAGCTGAGGATGCTGGGGCTTGTAGTCTTGCGGCCGTTCACCTCACGGCGGCGTCCCAGTGCACAAGAAGAGCGTCTCTCCCCTCGAGAAGCCGTTCCCCTCACGGCGAGCCTTCGTGGAGCAGGTATAAGAAAGTTCCAAAAGCGCGTCCCGCGCTGCGTGATGCCTTGGGGGTTTATGAACAGCCCGGGCGCTGCCTGGTGACGTCAGCGGCAGGCGCCCGGAGCTGAGGATGCTGGGGCTTGTAGTCTTGGGGCCGTTCACCTCACGGCGGCGTCCCAGTGCACAAGAAGAGCGTCTCTCCCCTCGAGAAGCCGTTCCCCTCACGGCGAGCCTTCGTGGAGCAGGTATAAGAAAGTTCCAAAAGCGCGTCCCGCGCTGCATGATGCCTTGGGGGTTTATGAACAGCCCGGGCGCTGCCTGATGACGTCAGCGGCAGGCGCCCGGAGCTGAGGATGCTGGGGCTTGTAGTCTTGGGGCCGTTCACCTCACGGCGGCGTCCCAGTGCACAAGAATAGCGTCTCTCCCCTCGAGAAGCCGTTCCCCTCACGGCGAGCCTTCGTGGAGCAGGTATAAGAAAGTTCCAAAAGCGCGTCTCGCGCTGCGTGATGCCTTGGGGGTTTATGAACAGCCCGGGCGCTGCCTGATGACGTCAGCGGCAGGCGCCCGGAGCTGAGGATGCTGGGGCTTGTAGTCTTGGGGCCGTTCACCTCACGGCGGCGTCCCAGTGCACAAGAAGAGCGTCTCTCCCCTCGAGAAGCCGTTCCCCTCACGGCGAGCCTTCGTGGAGCAGGTATAAGAAAGTTCCAAAAGCGCGTCCCGCGCTGCGTGATGCCTTGGGGGTTTATGAACAGCCCGGGCGCTGCCTGATGACGTCAGCGGCAGGCGCCCGGAGCTGAGGATGCTGGGGCTTGTAGTCTTGGGGCCGTTCACCTCACGGCGGCGTCCCAGTGCACAAGAAGAGCGTCTCTCCCCTCGAGAAGCCGTTCCCCTCACGGCGAGCCTTCGTGGAGCAGGTATAAGAAAGTTCCAAAAGCGCGTCCCATTCTAGCCTATGGAGAACAGGTAGCCTTACAGTAGTGGAAAACGAAATTGGGTGTAATTCACTACCAGGGCATGCTACACACATCAGAACATGTCCTACCTTACACATACAATGCACCCTACCATAGGGGTGGCTTACGTGATGCCAAGGGAAGGTTCAGGGGCTGGGAAGTGGGTGCACTTCACAGCCAAGAGGGCAGTTCTAGACTTCACACAGACACTGCAGTGGCAGGTCTGAGACACACTTTACAAGCTGCTTCTGTGGGTGGCGTAAACCAGCGCTGCAGGCCCACAAGCAGCATTTGGTTTACCAGACCAGGGCACACACCGGCCACGCTACTAGGGACTAAAAGGTAAACCAAATAAGCCAATCATGGATATACCAATTCACATGTCATCTTTACACAGGGAGCATTCACGCTGTGGCACTGAATGGCAGTGGCACAGCGCACAGAGCATCTATTACCAGCAAAAACAGAGGAGACAACAGCAAACAATGGAAGGGAGACCCACGCCAATGGTGCCAGGTCTAACACTTCTAATAGCCCTCTGGCCGCCAAAGCAGCAAAAAGCAATGTGCCCCACAGCACTGGGGGCGTGGGGTGCGACTCACCCCATCCTGGCACTAGAAACAACGTGCCCCCGCTGTTGCAGCTGCCCGCTCTCTTGCTGAGCAAATAGACAAACACTGGCACTAACTGTGCCTTCGTGAGCACCAACGCGGCTCCAGGCACCGACAATGTGCTTTGGGGAGCCCCACTCCACGGGGGCTCTTCTGGGGCTGATCTCGGCACCAGCAATGATCTGGGGGAGCCCCCTCTCACCGGGGCTCCTCGTAGGGAAGGCACTAACAATATGCCTCGACAGCTTCTCGCTCCCCAGCCAGTCCCACTCACCGGGCTCCTCTGGGTTTCCTCTGGTCTTCCTGCAGGGGCTTCACCTCTCTCTCTGAGGCGGGGGAAGGCTTAAATGGAGCTCGCACAGCTCCAACCTCTCTGGCGCCTGCAGGGCTCTCTCCGACTCACGGGAGCCCCGTTCAGGCATGCACCAACTTCCGGACTCCGTGGGGCTCTCTCCAGATTATGGGAGCACCGCTCAACGATCAGGCCACGACTTCGCCTCACCTCACTTCGTCCGGTCCCCCTTCCTGGGACCGGGACTTCGACGTGGAGCTTGCGAGGCTCCGGATGTCAGAGAGGCTGCAGGCCTCGCCCACAACCAGGCAACCTTTGCCTGTCTTCCGGCTCAGGCCATGGCAGTGCTTCTTGGCAGCTCCTGCTAACTCAGTGGCATAAAAAAGGGGTGGGCTCCCGCTTCCAAAAGCACAGCATAAGGTGGGGTGGGATCCCACCAGACAGCGCAAAACGTGGGTGGGCTCCAGCTCATGGAACCCAAATGTGGGGTAGGCTCCCGCCTTCAATAAGGAGCGCAAAGTGCGGGGTGGGCTCCCGCCCGATTCCTGCATCATGCAGGGGAATCCTCACGCCGGGATTCCTTCGGGACGCTTCTGCAGTCCAGCGCTCAGGTATCCAGTGCACAGCGGATAGTGAACTTGGCTGCTTCACAACCATCTTGCATGACCTGGGAAAGTATGGACTGGGCTTTATCAGGGACTATGGGCAAAACTTTGGACACTGAGTCCCACAAAGTATGAGAGTAGCATCCCTAGAGGCAGCTGGTATTCACTGAGCAAAGGTACAAATTAGTAGAGGAGAAAGCACACTTACCAAATGTCTCTATCTATATCCTCTTTGATTCTCTCTCAGACGGGGTGGTAAGAAATAAGTTTGGGTTTACTCTGCTGGCTGATGCCTACACCACCAGGCTCAAGGGGGTGGGGTGCGGTGCTGAATGAGGAAAGCTAGGTCACCTAGAGCAGGAACTTCAGAACATTTGTTTTAACTTACTGAGTAGGAAGTTGACGATCAAGACTTCCACCAACCCTTGCATAGTGATAGTAAACGAGGTGCTATCGTCTGTGACGGGGGGAATAGTCCAGTATTTAAGGCATTTTCCAGGCCACTGGCATCTTGGAGGTATTTCTTTCAGTTGTCCTTTTGGTAAAGTTGTGGTATCTTAACCTCAGCATTATAGCCACTGTTTCCTTGAATGTGCCCGCGCACTGAAGTCACTCTGAGCGGGCAGTGTCCAATATTTTGCGCGCACATAGCACATCCCGGGAGCGACAAGTGTCTGTGGGGTTCGGGAGGGCTCCCGTTCACCAGCAAGTGGAATTGGCACTTGCTCAATTTCTTTCCCTAATAGTGCGTAGCTGCGGGGCTCATTTAGGGCCTTTGTGAAAGTATTCATGTTAATCGCAGCGGCGTCATGCACTGCAATTAACATGAATACTATCTCAAAGGCCCTCAATCAGCCCCGCAGCTACGCACTATTAAGAAACGGAATGCAGAAAATCTAAAGCAGGATGTGTACTTTCAGACTCTGAAAGCACACATCCTGTTGGAGACTCTGCATTTCTTTTATTAATACTGCACAGCTGTGGGGCTGATTGTGGGCCTTTGAAATAGTAATCATGTTAATTGCAGCGCGCACAGGCGCTGCAAATAACGTTAATACTATCTCCAGAAGGTAAGGGCACTTTTGTGCTTTTCGCTCTTCTGGCCTGGCTCTTTGGAGCTTTTGCGTCTGGTTTCCGTGCAAGCTGTGGGTCCGCGCTCTGATGTTTGCTAGTTTCAGTCACTTTTACAGGCAGGGAGATCTGTATCCCATCCAGGGAAGCCACCCGCTCTCTGGGAGATCTGGCAGTCGCCGTGCACTGCGGGAGTTTGGGGGGGGAGCAGTGCAGCCTGGTGACTTCTTCAGGGACCCCCAAAATTGAATTTTTGTGAAAGAATTACTTGAGGCAATTCAATTACTAAAAGAGGTGGCCGTGGTTAAGTGTGCTGATCACCAAGCAGGAAATGATTATGTGACAGCCGGTAACCGATATGCTGACCAGGTTGCCCAACACTGTGTAAGGCATAAGATTGCCTTAAACAAGCAAATCGAAACATGTGGAATCAGCTGCCAACTTATGCTACTTGCAGAAGTGGTGACCTGGGAGGAGGTGAAAGATCTGCAGGACGCAGTAGACATAAGAGAAAAGGAAGAGTGGGTGAAAATAGGATGTCAAAGAAGGGCAGAAGATGGTGTGTGGGTTTGTTGTGATGGCAGACCAGTCATGCCAGACAGTATGCTTGCACCAATGGCTAGAATGTACCATGGAGACACACATGTGGGCAGAGATGCAATGATTCGACTTTTCAGAGAAGATTGGTTTAACACAGGGTTCAGGAGTGTAGCAGAGAGCCTTTGCCAAAGATGTTTAATATGTCAACAAATGAACCCTGGCAGGAAAACTGTGGTCTGTATGGGAAAGATTGGAAAGGGAGAGAGTCCTTTTGTGAGACTTCAGTTAGATTTCATTCAACTGCCTGCTTGTCGAGGGCTGAAATACGTACTTGTCATAGTTTGTTTATTTTCAAAGTGGGTGGAAGCATACCTGACCCGAAGAAATGACAGCTTGACAGTGGCCAAACTTTTAATAAGAGAATTAATTCCTAGATTTGGTTTTCCAGTAACGATTGAATCAGATAGAGGGTCTCATTTTAATAATGAAATGATTCGACTAATTTGTGAAGCATTCAAAGTCGACCACAAATTGCACTGCGCTTACCGTCCAGAGGCTTCTGGAGTGGTAGAACAATTAAATGGCACAATCAAGTCAAGACTCGCAAAGGTGTGTGCATCCACCCCACTGGAGTGGCCTGATGCTTTGCCTCTTGTTCTGATGGGACTCAGAAGTATTCCAGACAAAAATACTGGATTGAGTCCCCATGAAATACTCATGGGAAGAGCAATGAGACAAGCATGTGTACTAGGGCACAAGCTGTTGAATATAACTGATGACTTGATCTTGGAGTATTGCAAAGAGTTGGCTGACAGCGTGCGCTCTAGCTCTCATCATGTTGGAGAAGACACTTCCAACAGACAGCTGAGCCACTCGCATAATCTTAATCCCGGTGACTGGGTAGTTGTGAAGAATCACACTCGAGAATCGGGCCTAGCACTAAGGTGGGATAAACCGCATCAAGTTATATTGACTACCTCAACAGCTGTAAAGTGTGCAGGATTGCCTAATTGGATTCATGCAAGCCATACCAAAAGGGTACCAGCTCCTGAAGAAGAAGAGTTACAATTGAAACAAGAACTTGATGGTGCTGAAGGTTGCGCAGCTGAAGAACTTCTTGTAAAAGATCCTGAGGTAGCTGCCCAAGATCAACCGAGCATTTATCAGGACGACTGGATCCCAGAGGTGGATATACCTGAAGTACTTATAAGAACTAGGAGTCAAACACAGTTAGATAGACAGGAAGAGAGTGAGGACCAGACAGGTATAGAAGAACTCGCTCAGGAAAGTAGGGAAACGACTGCTAGGGAGACTGAGCAGGAACAGATAAGGAGAGATCAATATACTCAGACAGAAGAAACCCAAAGCCCTATTCCTGAGTCTGAGGACGGACAGCTAGGATTTAGAGAAAACGTTCAGGCAGAAGAAGGTAAAGAGGTAAAAAGACCTGAACAGGACCAGATAGGCATAGAAACGCAAATTCAGGATACAGAAGAAAAAACAGACATCACTAATCCTGAACAGGGTCGGATTAAGGTAGATGAACCTATCCAGGCAGAACAGGCCAAAATAATAAGCCCTGGACAAGGTCAGATAGAGAGGAAATCTGAAGACGAAGCTGATCAAGTTGTGCCAAAATCAAAATAAAACAAAAGGAGTCTTGAAGAACCTGGCAGTGCAGTGAAATTTAAGAAGAGTCGAAAACGTGATAATTGGCCAAGAATTATCAAGACACTGAGATATCATCTTAAGACAATCAGTGAAGAACCTGACAAAGTTAATGATATAACTAATCAATCAGGATCTTCCAAAGTAATACCAAAGCGAAGGAGTCAAAGATTGAAGACATTGAATAACAAGTTCAAGGGTCCTGAGTAGATATATGTTATTCTTGAAGCCTTTGAAAACCTCGACCTAAATGAAGAAAGTGATGAAGAGCTGAATGTTGAACAAATTGAGGAAGAAGTAAGATCGACCTGAAAGAGAGAAGACACTTAAGGTGTTATCTCATACCAGGTTCTGAAGTTAAGAAGATATAATCTTCTTGTCCCAAAATGTCTCATAATAATGTTGCTGGAAAACCAAAACGAAGCTGTATAAAGAAGTGTTGTAGGATCTGTATATGTAGTTTAATGTTAGTCCTCATAATATGGGTGATATTAGCAATAGCTATTCCCTATCTAATGGTTACTGGCAAACAAAATAGTACTAACACACATACAGAAGTTGCTAACATTAAAGGAGATAGAGTAGACTTAGAAACACCAGATGAGCTAGATTTACACCACACTGTAGATAAAAATGAAACTGATTTACATGTATTTGCAAATCTTTTAGTACATTATGTAGAAACTATGGAAGTTAGTGATTGTTATGTTTGCATGAAATTGCCAAGCTCAGTAGCTGAAGGGGTAACTTATCATCATCTACCCTTGACATATGGTATTTCATGTAGTGTACTAGCTAGTTTATTCTATAGAACTGGAAAACTGCGGTATTATTATTCAAATGTAGACGTAATATTTTCAGAAGTTCCCATGTGAAAGAGCATGAACCCTGTCCTTAGTACTAGAGACTCACAATTCATGGGTGAATATTTCCTAACAATGAAGACAATAGATATAGCTGATGCACATAAACGTAACTTAACCTGTAAATTGCATGAAGAAGAAAATATATTTTTGAACTTAGTAGAACACAGGAGACAGGATTTCCAAAGAAGGGCCTCTGAATCGAAACCTCAGATACCTAAATGGGCTGAAAGGGAAGACCTTTTAATAACTGGCAAGACTCATGCTGCTATGTCTCTGGATTTTGAAAAGAAAGGGAAAATCTGTCTCCATAGACTTAAAACAGAATATAACAATGTATTTATTGGTTCCAGTGAATGTGAACATAATTTCTTAGTAATTGGGGGTTGAGGACCAAAAGGAGGAGCTGATCCAGTATTTCCAGGAATTTATTATATTTGTGGAAACAAAGCCTATTTTAGGTTGCCTGATCACTGGTATGGGAGTTGCTATTTTGGAATAGTATTCCCTAAAGTCTATCATGTTAAAAGAATCACTGGAAGCAATAATGACAGTAGTGGACTAACCAGATATAAAAGAGCTAGTTTTTCTGAAATAGTAGGTGATATATTTGGTGTATTTATACCTTCAGTGGGGGTTCTGCTGAATTCTCGAAAAATCTGTCAATTGTCAACAGTAGTTGATCGGTTATCTACTGACACTGCTGGAGGATTTTTACTGATCAATACAGAGTTAGTTGCTGTTAGATCTATGGTTTTATTGCAAAATCGACTTGCCTTTGATATCTTATTGGCAAAAGAGGGTGGAGGCTGAAAGCGCAACATTGTTGCACGTATATACCTGACAAAAGTGTAGATATTGGAATATATATTAAAAATATTACACATTTGGAAGAAGAACTGAAACCACTGGAGGTTGACAGTGTATGGAAGAAAAAAACAAATAGTTTCTCCACTATCATAGGTAAAAGTATTTTAGGTCAAATATTATTGCCAATCATGGGCATAACTTTGCTAGTTAATATGTTGGCGCAAATGCAGTGGGAAAAGAAAAAGGTACGAAGTGAATGAGAAGAGTAGAAAAATAAAATTAGAAAAAATACGACTTGAAGAATTGAAGGGCATTATCTACAAAAGAATGAAAGGATCCCAATTTAGGAAAGATAAAGGAAGGAATAAAAGATTTGAAGACATTGAAATGGTAGAATGCTAAAGTTGGCATCTGATTTAGTAAGAATTTAGTGATGGCATAAAATGCCATCAGAGAGGGGATTGATGGAGCAAGGTTTCGCATGAAAGGAAACTTGCTCGTATACAATCCTTTTGAATAACCTGTAACATTATAATCAACCTGTCTGTGAGTACTAACTGCGCACCACATTTTACATTTGTATCTAGGGGAAGCTTTCCTATGTGCTTCAATAATGAATAACCCGAGTGTCCTAAAATGGCCTCTAAAACGCGGAAACTTTTCTGCGCATGCGTCTACTACATCTACGTAGTATGACGTTTTCTGTCGCTTGGAGGGAAAACTTTGCAGCTGCGCAATGGCTTCTAATATGGCTACTTTAAAGTAATGCACTAACGCACATGCTGTGCTGAAACTAACCTATGCAAGTTTTACTAAGTCATTAATGCAAAAGATTTATTAAGTAAATGGGGTTAGAGTAGAAATAAGTGGTATACAGTGAATTCATTTAAATTTGTATTCTAACATGTTCTTTTCTGACTTTATAAATAGTTCATAATTTGGCCTTGGAGGGTGACCGTGTCTCTGTATCCTTGTGGCTTCTACGCATGCGCAACGTTTGCTTGTCCTGAACAAGTGAAGTAATTGACTGACTGCCAAAGCCTAAGCCC
Organism: Triturus cristatus; assembly: GCF_964204655.1. Classification (NCBI taxonomy): domain Eukaryota; kingdom Metazoa; phylum Chordata; class Amphibia; order Caudata; family Salamandridae; genus Triturus; species Triturus cristatus. Next base: position 1,000,789,977 of record NC_140583.1, on the reverse strand, counting down.
AGCAAGGACATGGGAAACCCAACTCTTGACCCTACGAGAGGAAGAGGACGCAACATTGGAATATAGACTTATCGATCCACATATGAAATGCTTGTGGGAATAAAGCTTGTGGGTATTGAAATTAAGGGGCGAGAGTTAGACAATACACTAAAGAAAAATATTACACTTAGTATGGTGTGATGTCCTCACCCCACTGCTTGGCCCAATGAAATTGCGGGTGAACATGGAATTGAAACATTTGGGGGGGATCATACATTTGAATTGGTATAACAGAGGTAAGTTCTAAATAGTTAAGACACACTTGATGTTGAGATGCTGATGCTATGCTGAGATGCTGCCCGATTTTGCTGCAATCTGACTGAAGAATCCAACACTTGGGAAATTCGCAGAACAACCGAGGAGGCACATCTAGATCCGTATGAGCCCAAGCTGGAGAGAGTAGTACCAGAGAGAGGTGTAGCGCTGGCGTTACACTAGAAGAGGTCACCTTCCCTGTCCTGAACCTGTCCTGAAATCCTTGACACACTGATTGTCGGGGTCCTCACGCCATACTAGGTAAATAGGGCAAATGCTACGTACTTGCTCTCTATTCTTTCTCTCCTCAGGTACTGTCATTGCAACAACTTAACTGATGTAACCGATTATAAGCTAACTGTACTATTTTCCTGATGGAGAATTGTGGTATATTCATGTGTATTTTGATTTGACTCACAAAATTATTAATTCAGATAAACTTTTAAAACTTCTTCTGAGTCTGTGGTTCATTTAAATAAAGTTAAATGCATTATTGTATTTCCTCCCTAATCTAATCTACTACTAGATCTTTCGAATTGTTCATTTACTCAGGAGACAGGAATGGTAAGAATACTGGTGTAAAGGTTTCCTAGGGTAAATTAAAATTGATGACCCATGGATATTTACTAGCTCATTGAGTGTCTGATTGTACATGGGCCCAAATGAGTGTTGTGTGTATGAATGTGTAGAGCTGGTAAACTCCGCTGCTTAACTATGTGTTGCTTATTATCGTCCGAAGTCGATGGCGTCGGCATCTGCATTGGTGGATTGTTTTTCGGCTTGAGTTGGGAAACCTGGGGGGAGAGTCAGTACCATAGTCAGTCCGAAGCCCTGAGACGATGCAGAGGGTACAACTGGTGCTGAGAGCAGACCTGCCTGGGAGCCTTCACTTCTCCTTGTGGCCCGCTGGTGCACCAGAAGGAGCATGTAATGTGTCAAAAAGCCACAGCATGGCTTTGCAGGAGCCCTCTATTTGCTGTGGCATCTCCGACAGTCCCAGAATTCTGTTTGCCATGAAACAAGAGTTAAATCAACTCCAAAGTAGAATGGCTTTGGGAGAGCGACGTGAAATCATGATGACACCCTTACACCTTCACTGGAGACCAAGAGTGGCAGGATAAGGTAGCGAACCTGGGAGCAGGACCTGGACATACTTTTAAACCTTGATTGATCCTGAGCAGGGTCCTTTATTGCTTCCCAAAAAAGAGCTTTGCTTCCTGGTCTTGAATGGCCTAGAGGTCATGGTCTGATCCAAGGCACAGGGACACCACATGTAGGTCAGTCACAGACATTTATTCGAGACATTCCCCACTGGGCTCAAACCCTGTCAATTTGGCAGGTGACATAGTTCTCTGGTATTCCGAGAATTTTCAGAAGAAATTGTTAAAAGAAAGAGCATGGACGTTGATTCAATAAAATGCCTGGGGTAGTGGAAGTGACATCACACACCCTTTTGGCCTTAATGACATACCAGGAAGTGACATCATATGACCTTTGACCCCTGAACATTCCTAGGGGTGATATCAAATGACCTTAACCCTTATGACAACACTATAACTAACATTACTGAAGTTCCATATTAACTGTACTGTAAATATAAATATACAGCACAGACAAATGTCTATTTTCTACTGTGACTCACTTATTGACACAGAATCTCATTCGCTCTCACTCACTCACTTTCACTAAACAAACATAGAACCATATGCTCACACATACACGTGCTCTCTCGAAAAACAAACTCCAGCAAGCCCATGCACGACCTACCTTTAAAAGTATTTTTTTTCTTACCTCAGCTGCCAGCAAAGGTCCATTTTTTATCAAAATTGGCAGAAAAGGAGAGTGGCAACCCAATGCACAAAAGCACAAGCGGCCTGTAGGAAACCCACCTCTCTAAATAGTGCACCACAATGGGGTACACTGTGCAGAGAGGTTGGGGAGACCTTATTGGTTTACTGAGGCAAAAATAGTTAATATTAACACTCTATTTTGTGGTGGTGTGGGAAAGCAGTTAGGCTTCCAGTGCTAAGCATTTGTTGTACTCACAGAGGCAATAAATGATACATACACCCAATGAGCGAAGTCGAGGCCGAATTAGAAAAATAATACTTCTTTTCCTATAAATATTTAGAGCAAGAACTTTAAGTACAAGGTAAATACTTTTCGCGATAGGGAAAAATCACAGTAAATGCAAGAATCACAGTTGTATGCAATTACGCACAATACATTTCCTATGGAAGGAAAAAGGCAATTGGAAAATCAGTGCAATACAGTTAATTTTGTGATTCACCTTTTTGGAATCAGAAGGTTCGGGCCAAGGTCCAAAGTTCCATGGCCAAGTTCTTGGGAGCTTCCCAGATTTCACTGGGAGCAGGGGGAGTTTGTAACTAGCACGCTATGAAGAAAGGGGCGACATGCAAAAGTAAAGAAAAGAGGGACTTTTAGGAAAGTCAGACGGCTTTAAGGGGGAGTAGAGGTCACAAGGGTTCTGGGCCCACAGGAGCACAGCTGGTTCACAGATACCCCAGCCAGGCAGGCTGGGTGCAGTGAAGATGTGAAGCTAGGCAATGGCATGCCAAGATGAACCTCGCGGTCAGGGGTTGGCACCTTGGAGCGACGATTCTGGAGCTGCTGAGCAACTGCTGAGGTGGGTCTCCAGAGTCCTGATGTCTCTAATTGGGTGCTGGCTCTCTATAAAGTTGGAGTCTGCCTGGACTCAGTTTAATAGACTTTTGCAGCAAGGGGTCTGGTACCCTGGGTATTCGTGCCTTTCAGCTCAGGTGGGTCCTGAGGCCTCAAGACTAGGTGCAAAGGCTGAGCTGACCCTCCAGAGTAAATGTACCTTTTGCTGGCACTCAGAGACGTCGGTTAGGCTGGGTGATGCTAGACTGAACTTCGCTCTTTTGGGGACCTACGGCTGCAGGGACATACCACCGCTACCTCAAGGGAGCTCCTTGGCAATTTGTAAAGTGCTGATGATCCTCCGGGGTTTGTGGAGGCCACACAGTGACAAGGCTGGTGGATGGCGATTATTGAGTTCTGTGGTGACAGGCAGGAGTTTGAGGCCAAAGTCCACCATGAGGTCTGTAGTTCCCGGTCCAATAGCATTTCTTGATTTGCTTTCTTCTTGTGTCCGTAGATACTAGTTTCAGGGTATGGGGTTGCCATCTAAATACAAAATGTAGGGGCGTTTACAAGGTAGTGACAGGTAGTGGCCAATGGGCCCCTTAACTTGGGTGTCCACACCCTCTGTTATGTCCACCGCTTGTCAGTGGCGGTGCGTCCATTAGGGCGCTGGGGCGTTGCCTCACAAGCTGCCCACGCCCGCAGCTCCCTCAGCATCTCTGAACTTAAGTAAACTCTCAGTTTACTTAAGTTCAGAGATGCCGAGGGAGAACTGACAATCATGTCAGTCAGCATGACGTCAGACCACCCACCCCCTTCAGAGTCTGAAGGGGTGGGCGGTCTGGAGTCATGATGACTGATAGGCATTGTCAGACCAGGGGCAGGTAGCAGCACAAGTGCGTATGACTTGTGAAGGTCGGCAAATTTTCCCACTGTGCCCAGTCATGCGCACTAGTGCCTGCTCAGGCTGGTGCATGGCCATTAGGAGAGCAAGGGTTGAGCAAAGGCTCAAACCTCGGTCTCCTAATGGGCAGGCGGGCGGCAAGTAACCCTGCTCTAAGTCAATCCTGGTGCTGCTGGAGCAGCGCCAGGATTGGCTGAGAGGGGTTGCCACTTGCCAGCAGTGATGCAGCTGTTCCTGTAGGCGCCAACGGAACCTAAGGCGGCATGTACTTGGTCAGGTAGGATTTTTATTTTATTCTAAAACTCCCACCAGCCCCCCCCCCGCAACACCCCCTGCCACACCTCCCCCAACCCCCCACGAGACGCTACTGCCTATGGGGCACCAGGCACCTTAGACGGTGCATCGTGAAGATCTTTGTACAGCATCTGGCCTCAGTAGACCTGATCATATGACCTGGGCTATACTAAAGATTTGGAGAAACTCGGTCCCATCCTTTCAGCTACTTCCGTATTTAGTACACGATGGGACTTGCAAAAACCCTGAATGGGAAAGGTTGAAGTTACACACGCATGCCTGCTTCTACTTGTGCCAGTACGTAGCAGGATACACGTTCCACATAGCAAATAATTTGCTGCATTGTTAAACCATAAATTATTCAGATCTTCGTAGTGTCAATACTTACACTGTCACCAAGAAGAACATATTTCAGGTCCACACTTTGCGTACAACAACATAATTGTTGCTGGAAATTGTAACCTAAGCATTTAACTTGAAAGAACACACATGAAAATAACGATTTACACAAAGCTTGGGTTTGGAACGTGGTTGTGGGTAACAAGACGCAAGGGGCAATGGCTAGACTTAAAAACCCAATAACTGGATATTTATTGAATACTTCTCATTATTAGGTTAATGCTTAGGCAAGGATCAAAGAATGTTTGAGGAGTTCGCATCAGAGAGCAGAAGGAAGAAAGTGTAAAGCTGCTCGTGCGTCAAGGAGTTCGAGTGGTTCACTGGCCACAACAGATCGCCCCACCTGTATAAAATTATTTTTTCTCTCATGTGACCGGGCTATTGGGCCAATATAAGTCAGACCTGGGCCTGCTAGCAAACTAGCAAAGAGAACGCAAGATACGGTAGTGATGGTGGGGTTTTGTACTCCTGTGCACAGTTTACCCCAGCTATGGGGGCCCCTTCAAGCCGCCCCGGCAGGGCCATCACCATCAATCCAGCTGTAAGCAGAGCAAGGGGAGTTGTTTGTATTATAGCCTGTGCCTCAATATGCGTAGCCTGAGGGGTATTGTTCCTGTTTAAAGCTTGAGCTTCTATTAGGGTCCGTTTTACCTGAATAATGGCTTCGTTGTCCAAAGCTCAAACCTATACAATTCATGTTGACTGGCCTGTCTATCTGTTCTTAGATGTTTTAACATTAGTTTATCCATGCTAACTAACTTAGGAATTAAAACATTAAAGCATCTCACCAACATGTAGAAACTAGGCTCAGGCTCTCTACGGGTCACTTTTTGTAACTATCAATGTTCAGGACATTCAATCCCTATGAATATCTGCTGCACAATCACAGTACATGCTGCAGTGCAGAATCTATATGTAGTTTTATAAGCAATAAGAAACTGCAAGCATGATCCACATAACCACGAACAGCCTCAAAGCATTGCTACACCCAAGATGCCCCTGTAGCCGTTAAGATATGCTATGTGCGTATTACAAATATATAAACAAGGAACACTGTTTGAAAAAAGGTCATAATATTACCATGATTATTTTATTACCAAACCTAATCTTTTGACCTTTTTGCAGACACAGTATTAGGATATTTTAGGAAACCGGATTTATTGCAAATTAACCAGATTCATTTATAGTTTACTTTGCTCTTAAGCAAGGCATTTCTGAGCTATTCAGTGTTTTCAGTGGGGTGACAATTTTTTGGAGGAGGGAGGTGGTCTGTAAAAGGGATGTGACATGGCCAGACAAGCATAACTGATTATGTAATAATCAAAGTAGAGGGAATAAGAAGCTGTGATCCATTTGGCTTCCAATGGCTAGTACAATTGATCAGGGGGGTTGAATGGATCACTTGTCCTGTGAAATCAGGGTCTAAGTCGTATTGGAACCGTATAAAAACTCTCATATTCGTACACAGGCAACTGGCGGTATATCTTGGTTCTCTGCCTGGGTGTACTGTTACAGCATCATCATAGGGTTTTTGGTTAGTACATATGCTGTCCTCCGCCTGGAGGTAGACCAACTGATTTACCAGTAGTGTCCAGAGATTAAAAGAGGGCGTGTGGGTGCTCAGGTGCAGTGAAGTTAAAAATCCCTACATCACTTTGTAACAAAAATGTATTTAGAAAAGCAGTGATGTGAGAAATTAAAAATGATAAGGTGGTGCATCTGTAGACCCAGTTACTAGTCTACCGCACTAGTAGGTCAACATGTTTCAGCCTTCTTGTATGTTCTTAAGACTTTCGTCAGGACCGGCTGTTCATAAGAGCTCATTGCGGCTCCTAATGAAGTAGTTAACTTACCACTCTTGTTTTTTGTCGTCAGATCTTTTGTATCTGAAAATTATTGGTGCCGTTTTCTGGCTTCCTCTGGGTGCCGGAGAGCGGTGAAAGAACCTGATTCGATCTTCATAAGTCAGTGACTTGTTCTGTCTCTAAACGCGGCATATATTAGAGGTATGGCTCATGTAGTGTTTGCTGAAATGAATTACATTAAAAAACTACGTATCTGCCGTTTAGTCTGACTAATGCGCTTTTTGGCTCACTGAATTAGTGCTTAATTTGTGCCGGTGGCTTCCGGTGCTCAGCACCGGCACTTAATCATAAACACCAGCGCTTGAGCACCAGTTAGAGACATTCATTTTGGTAGGCACAGGGAGATAAAGTGATTCGCCCAGAATCACAGGATGTTGAGCTGACATCAAGACTCGAACCTGGTTCTCCAGGTCCACAGTTGGCAGCTTTGACCATTAGGCCACATCCTCTCCCCACTTGTAGAGTTTGTTGATACTGTGTTAGGCAGCGCTAATTGGAGCAATGGGCTAGCCGAAATTGCCTCCTGACAAGAGCCAAGCACTTTTTTTTTCTTTTTTACAAATTAACCACTGTACACTAGAAATATACTAAATTGTTGGGGATAGGACCACATAAATAGTGTCATGCTCTGAGACCACCATCGGTTAAGACTAAGCCGTCTTTGTACATCTCTATTACACTTCTTGCAATGTTAAAATTATAGTCAGTGCTTGCCCTTCGCCGGTTGTGTATTAAAAACTGACCGTGTATATTTTTGTGCAGAAATGCTTACAGCAGTTGTACTACAGTAATTGCATTTTCAAGACCTTCTCGCGATTGGTTCTGCAGCTAAGAGTTAAAGGTGGAAGGCAGCTGGATTTCTCTGCTACTGTGTGGGCCCTTTCTGTCATGTTATTTCAGTGTAGTGCTGCTGTATGTATTTATTTGCTGCTCAGCCCCTTCCAGGCAGAAATTACATTTCGGTGGCATGGACTCCATTGCTTGTACCGAGGCGACTCATGACCTCTCTCTCGTCGTATTAACTTGCTTCAGTGTACAATCAGAATGCAAAACTAAGGTCATTTTGTTGTGTTTGAGATTAATCTAGTCCATGACACTTTTGCATGCCTTAAAACCTGTATTATTTTCAGCAGATTGTTAGGTTAGGTAGTTTTGACTTCTCTTAGCATTCAAGGTGGCTGGAAGTGTGGCCTTCTGATCATATGAACGCAGTTTGAAACTCTGAAGTTACAGCTGCATTATATCTTTTAGGAAACCAGGTTTATTGCAAATTCACTAGACTCATTTATAGTTTAATCAAGACATTTCTCAGCTATTCAGTCTTTTCAGTGGCGTGAGAATTTTTCGAAGGTGGTCTCTAGAAGAGATGTGACATGGCCAGACAAGCATAACTGATTATATCATATATTAGAGATATGGCTTATGTAATTATAAGCTTACCTAATACCTGTAAATTAGAAACTAGTGCTTGACACAGCTAGCCATCTGACCAGTATTTTTGGTACCTCTGTGTTTTGTTAATGCATCTAAAAACACCACACACACATCAATGGGCTACAATAAACGGACGTATGGACTTTACCCATGCTTGTTGGCACTGATTTTGATCAAATATCAGATAAATGAGTTACCACTCTTAGCACCAGGAAATCCATTGCTGGGTAAAAACGTGCTTTATAAGTCTTTAATTCTTTCAGTCCCCTTCACAACACTATATTCCCTCTCTGCATTAGTCACTTATGCCTTTTCTCTCCTCACATCCTTCTTAAGTCCCTCCATGTGCATATCTCATACTTCATTTCCATCCTCTCCAGTTCTGTATTTCATTCTCGACTTATACTTGTGATTGTGAGTGTAGCTTGTACAATTGCTCTCATTGCTATATTCATGTCACGTGCCCGGCTGGTCTCAGTGCTACACGTTTGTGTTGTGCGCGCGTGTGTTAGGAAGCTCAGAGTGCTGAGGCCTATCTTTCTGCTCTGTGATTGTGAGTAAAGCATGTACTATCGCTCTGTGTGTTTACGTGAAGCTTATACTGAAAGTGTCTCTACTGTATGTGTTCTGGAGTGTTGGAAGCCCGGGCTGGCTGCCGGTAGCTTGACCTGTCTCTAGGCACACTCTCTGTGTGGGAGCAAAGCCAATCATGGGTAACAGCTGCCGCTGAAAGGGGCAGAGCACGTAGCAGGTCACCTTAAGGAGCCCCCCGACTCCTTCCTCCCTTCAAAAAAAAGAAAAAAATCTGTGCCTTATCTGTACCTTATCTATACATAATAAGGCCCACCGACTGCCAACATATTTAATAGGCCAGAGCTAAATCTTGCCCGCGCCAAAACTAGAAATGTACGCTTCCGCTTCCTTGACATCATTAAAAAAATGAGTGCGTCCATTTTTAATAACCTTGAGACGGGCAGGCTCCTGTAAGAATGCCTGACCACCGCTGGATTTAATGGGATCAATCAATTTGCGAAGCATCCAGGGTCTATTCATTGTTTCTTTACTTAGATCTGAGCGGGCAAAAATTGAGAGCTCCCCTATGGCTATAGGGGCATTAGGTCGTGCTCTCTGCCAAACAGCTTGGCGCAGTAGAAAGTTACCCAAAAAAATTATAAAGGGACGTGGATACTGATTTTCCCTGTTTCTCATAACCAAGGGAAGACGATGAGCACGTTGAATTTGTGAATCCCAATCCCAGTCTGCAAGATCTGGGAAAGCTTTCTGCAACAGCCCCACTAAATAAGCCCTCGGGTCAGGACCCTCGGATCCCTCTGGAATCCCAAAGAGTCTCAAATTGGAACGTCTTTGTCGATTTTCCAAATCTTCTACCTTTAATTGCAGTGCCAACAACTGGGTATCGTGTTTCTCAACTACAACAGTCATATTTGTGCTTGTCTCCTCAATCTCAACCACTCGTTGTTGGAGTCCAGCAATATCTTGAGAGATCCCCCCCAGTTTAGAAGCAAGTTCTTGTAGCGAAGTTCGCATTTTGTTATTATCTTCCCTCAGTTGGATACGGTGTTCCTTGGCTTCGGCCCGTTGGTCATTCAATATCTGAAGTATTGTGTCTACTGAGGAAGAATCAGACAATACTTGCCCCTGTCCTTTTTTAGAGATACATGGATGTTCCGTTTGATGAGGTAGAAGGAGTGTAGTAGTAGGACTCTCAATAGGAAGGGGCAAGTTATGACATATTGTCATAGGAATCGTAGTTGCGTTGGATTGTGGAGTTGTGTCTATGCACGCTGGAGGATCACCTCCACGTGCTTGGTTCATAAGCAGTTCTTGAGCAGTTAGCCCGTCTGATGGCGGATTAAGCAAAGCAGTTAGGGCATTGTTTCCTACTGTGATAGGACTACCTGGAGAAGAGAGCGTTTCTGTTGTGAGAAAAGGTTCAATTATACTTGCCCCTGATAGTCTCTGCGTCATGTTTTTAACTAGACTTTTTGCTTCAATCCGTTTTCTTAGGGGACTTTTATCCACATGAGTCTTCTTTACATTCTGAGTATTATTTATGATGGGCCGGTTTGGTATGACAGCTTTGCTTCCTCTTTTGACCCGAGACTTGCTTTTAAGTTTGCGACCTCTTCCTACTCGGAATTTTGTCTTGGAGTCCATATAGTGACCATTCGCTCGCCTCTCCCCCACCTCATCTTCAGTCCTGGCCTCGTCCTCATCCTCTGTTCTGGCCTCAGCATCCAGACCCTCAAAGGAATCTTGCTCAATAAATTCGGTGTATTCAATACACTCCGTTAGCTCCGTGGACTCCGTGTAATTGTTGGATTTAATGGGCTCAGTGGCATGTGTCTCTACCACGGATGTCCCAGTGTCCTGCAGCAAGCATTGAGAGCTTTCAACAGGCTCAACAGCGAGCAGTAAATCCGACGAGCCGAGTCGTGTTCCCCGGACAGGGGGCAGCGCAGCTGAGTCTAGGTCGGGGCACAAGACCTCGCCAACTTCCGCTGTAGCACCCCCAACCTCGGTCTGCTCCGTCAAAGAGCCAGTAAGTATCACGTCATGCACTATAGGGGTATTACAGGTAAGAGTCTTTAATTGCTTTAGTTGCTTGACCCCCTGTGGGTTGCACATTTTTTCGCTGCTCAAATGTATCTCTTTAGAAGCTGTGGAAACTTTCTGGGTAGTAAATTCTGTAATCTGAGAAGAACTGCTTGTTTTACCCCCAACTACCACTCCCTTTCTTACCGGAGATTTGGCCATTAAGCTTCTGCCAGACCCCTTGAGGAATGAATCAGCAAGTAAAGTCGGTGGTCTCAATACCTGTTTGCTCGTGTTTCCCCTCCCCTGCTGCAAAGGCTTCGTTTCGATCCTCGCGCCCTCCGTGACAGGACGCCCACCGCTCGTTAGCGCAGGGAATCCATCGGCATCGGCATCGGCATTGGTCGGAGCAATCTGGGGAGGCTCAGCTGTTATCACTCCTGTCGTTCGTGCAACTCTGGCCGAGGGGACCGCGGCATCTGTTGGTTGCTTGTTGTTCCGTGTTATTCGTAGCGGGTTTTTCGGAGACATCCTCCTCAGCTGCCAGGTATGGAAGATAGAATGGGAGACTGCCCGAAGGCTAAGGCTTAACCAGTTGAACCCGAGCTCCCTAACAGTCCTTGTGTAATATGCCGAAAGAGCTGTGCAGTCCCCGGGGACTTTAACATCGGTAAATGCTACCGCCTCTGCCTCCGTCGTCGTACCGCTGTGCCGCTGTGTCGCTGTGCAAAGTTTAATCAGTTTCTTTTCATCTCGTTGAGGACCCTCGTAGTCTTCGTGGAGCTCTCTTAGGCATTGCACCCAGTAGAGGCACTCTCGGTTACAGGAATTTTCGCCGAGGAAGGTGAGATAAGGGGGAGAACCTCCGGGTGAACTGCTCGGCACAGATCCTCACTCCGCCATCTTGAAACTACAGTCAGAAAGGACCGTTAACTTCCTGGGTGGTCCTTCCCCGGCTGGGGAAAGAGCCAGGGTGGAGGAGGGTGGGGGAGTTTTGGGGGGGGTAAAAATCAGTAAAAATTGTTTACAGGCTGATGGGGAGGAATGTTTTGAGGACATATTAGTTTTAGCTTCTCGGTTCATATGTATAAGCAACAGGGAATACATTAAGATACTTGGTGTTAGGTTTAAGGTCCTAATCATTTACAAATGTATGAAATAAAGTTTTTGGCCTGGAATGTAGCTGGGCTCAACAGCAAAAATAAGAGATTGTTGATTTCAGAAGAACTTAAACTACACAATCCTCATATTGCTCTTCTCTCAGAGACACACATTGCCGGGAAGGATAAGAAATTACTTAATCAATTGGGCTACGACATTGTGGTTTGTTCTACTCTCGGGCATTCCATAAGAGGGGTGGCCATCCTAAAGGATAAACGATTCAGGACCGAAATATTACAGACTTTTTGTAGCAAAGACGGCAGATGGGCGGCTGCTCAGCTCAGTTTTGAGAACCATAAATATGTCTTATGCGTAGTGTATGGCTCTAACACAGATGAACCGACGATCTTCGATCGGCTGAATACTAACCTTTTGGATTGGGAGGGAGAACTTATTATTATGGGGGACTTCAATTGTATTATGGACTACAAAATAGACACAACTAGTTCCGGTAGCTTCCAAAGGATGCGCAAAACTAGGTCGTCCATTTTTGATATATGTCGTATTCATAACATTAAAGACGCTTGGCGACATCTATATCCAAACTCACCAGGATATACATATTATTCAGCGCCTCATAAATTGTGTTCAAGACTGGATCTGGCACTAATAAGTGATAACTTATTAAATTTCAGTACCATGGTTTTATGCCCCCGAATCTCATCGGACCATAACGCAATAATCCTTGCTATTACTATACCACATATTAGGACCCTGCCTAGACCATTCTCCTTCCCCAGGCACTTAGCCTCAGATACACAATATCTGACACAGCTTAAATTACACCTGATCGAATTTCTGGACATTAATATTGACTCAGCTATATGTATCACGGTTTGGGACGCTTGCAAAGCGAGCATTAGGGGTTTTACTCAGGCATATGTGATCAGACAAAATATGGAACGTAGAAAGTATAATGCCCAGATAATCTCCAAAATAATTACTCAAGAAGAAATGTTGGCTTCTGCACTCCGATCAAAATCACCAACGATTACAGAAATAGGCTTCAAATTCGGTTTATTAAAAAATGAGGTTAAAACTATGTTTATTCAAAAGAGTAGCGCAAACATTCACAAATTTTAAATAGCACAATATGAGGGCGGGGACAAAATTGGTAAAATCTTGGCTTACAAAGTCGCTGAGGACAGAGCTCGCACATTGATCACAAGTATCCGGGGAAACGGTAATAAAATGTACAATCAACCGATAGACATAGTAGAACAATTTGCTGATTATTATAGAACATTATATACCCCAGAAAGCCTACCTAATCCAGAAACAATACGGGACTATGTGGACAAGCATTTAACAAATTCACAGATTATTTTAGGAATGGATTCGCTGTCGGATAACATCACCAGGGCAGAACTACATCAGGCAATAGACCTATTACCAGTAGGGAAAGCGGCAGGGGAGGATACAATACCTCTGGAGATATATAAAACATGCTTAGCTGAACTGGAACCTTTGCTATTGAAGGTAATGCAATCTGTTGGGCTTAATGGAAAAGCTCCAAAATCATGGAATAGGGCGAAAATAATCTTCTTTTTGAAAAAAGACAAACCAAAAGAGGAGAGAGGGTCATATCGACCCATATCTTTGATCAACACTGACGCCAAAATATTTGCCAAATTTCTAGCTTCAAGATTATCTTCTATCCTGCCCCAAATCATTAATCCTCAACAACACGGGTTTATAATCGGGAGATATACAACAACACATGTAAACATGGCAATCACGGCATTTGATGTAGCAGAAACAGAGTCCACCCCACTCGGCATGATCCTATTAGATGCCGAGAAGGCTTTTGACCGAGTGGGTTGGGATTATCTTTGGTGTGTCCTATCTAAAATGGGGTTTGGGGGGCAATTTTTGCGGGGCATACAGGCTTTGTATGACAATCCAACGGCCTGCACCTGTTACGGGGGCCTGGCCTCTCCAGACTTCTTAATCTCACGTGGAACCCGCCAGGGATGCCCTCTCTCACCCCTTTTATTTGCCCTTACACTGGAACCTTTCTTGTTTGCTCTTCAGCTCCAAACTCAAATTGTTCCTTTTAGGTCAGGCACACAAGTGTTAAAAATAACTGCATATGCCGACGATATCGCGGTCTACTCACAAGACATTGTGGAGGCACTTAAAGGCATTGTCTCTGAGGCTGGAAAATTTGGGAATGTTTCCGGGTATAAGCTTAATCTACAAAAGACTCAAGTCATAGCTAATTATACCCCAGCTGTCGCGGTTCCCGAGATCTGTAAAAGTGCCACTTACCTAGGAGTCAAATTAACGGCTAAAATTCAGGAAATCAACAATATAAACTATAACGAATTAATTAAATCTACTATTCTATTACTAAAAAAATGGCATAGATTACCTCTGAATTTAATCGAAAGAATCAACTTAATTAAGATGAAGGTACTGCCTAAATTTGTGTATTTATTTCGCTCCATTCCATTGGCTTTAAACAACACGTTTTTTAAACAACTAGATGGTGTACTCAGTAGTTTTATCTGGGGCTACAAAAAAGCGAGAAGGTCGTTGAATCTCTTAAAAAATAATACGAATATGGGAGGGCTTAATTTTCCTGATTTTAAGCTATACTTTTGGTCTGCATTTGTTTTGCGCATCCGCTCTCTATTAAACAGAGGAGGAGCACTCTTTTTCCACTCTTTTATGTTAAAACACGACTCAAATATGTTCCTATTACGAGTTAATGACCCCAATTACTTAAAAAGAGTAAAATTTAAGACCGCAAGAGATCTAATAAAGATCTGGGACAATATATTAATTTTTTGTAAAATCACTTTTTTTCACCCAAAACTACCGTTGTGGGGTAACCCGGGTCTTCCGGGAATTTTCTATGAACATAACGCTCATAGTTGGTCAAGGTGGGGCATAAGGTTATTAGGGGATCTATATGGCGCGCAAGGGTTTCTAGATTTCAATACTCTTAAATCGCTTTATGATCTTCCCGAAACTATGAGGTACAAACACCGACAGATACATGACTATTTGATCAACAAAAAGCAACTCTTAGAGATTTCTGATTGTGACATTTGGACCTATCTATACTCCACAGAAACTAAATCAATAATAAGTGATACTTATAGCCTTTTAATTAGTTTCAAACCAAATGATTGTTCTAAATTAGCTGACAAGTGGGGTAGGTTATTAGGCTCAAACATTACATCGAGAGAGATAGAACGCTCCCTGTCAAATATCAACAAGTGCGCACGATCTTCTACTTTAAGGTTACAACAATTCAGAACGAGATGTATGCTATACTATACGCCTGAAATTATTTCTAGATGGTCTCCTAATAACTCTTTTAGCGATCGCACAAAATGCCCCAAATGCTCTGCCCAGGCCGCTGACCTGGTACATATGTTGTTTTCTTGCCCCACTCTTAAGGACTTTTGGGGGGACATTCAGAAGGCTCTCGAAATTAAGTTTATTCAGCTTCCTTTATTTTCCGCTGCCTCTGTTTTATTAGACATTTATCCCACTTCTTTTCCACAGGCTGCTTTGGCCTCAATTCTTATGTCTTGTGCTAAATTAACTTTGGCCAGAGCCTGGACCCGCTCTGATCCACCAACGGTGTGGGATTGGTGGGCGCTGGTAACCGAGATTTACTCGATGGAGCTAGCATTAGCGAATCTTAGGAGGACACGCTCTTTGAGTAAACATGAAAAGAATTGGGGTACTTTTATGGAATAATGTGGCTCTTTCCTTCTGTTTAGCATTGTCTTATGTTTCCATTTATAAATATTTCCTTTTCCATATCTCTTTTGTCCGCAAATACATGTATTAATGTATGTTTTACTCATCAGCCTGTTTTCAAATAAAAAAATAAAAAATAAAAAATAAAAAAAAGCAAAGCCAATCATGGGTAAAACATGGCTTGTTGAACATAGATGAGATGTACGTGCAAATTGTTGGATTGCGTATTGCATTTCAGGTTTTCAATTTGACCAATCTTTTGACTTCTTACCAATGAAATATGAGTGTCTTCCTGGTCGAGGACCACACTGCTTTTTCTCTTATCTGTCTTGTATCAAGACCCTGCTGGACTATGGGGTGAAAGAAAGCTTGAATAAGCAGCTACC
This sequence comes from Triturus cristatus, assembly GCF_964204655.1. Lineage (NCBI taxonomy): Eukaryota > Metazoa > Chordata > Amphibia > Caudata > Salamandridae > Triturus > Triturus cristatus. The sequence goes on along the minus strand of NC_140583.1, from coordinate 1,000,774,339 downwards.
TATGCTATATGACATCTCTTTATTAATGTAATAACTGCACTTTCACAATTGCTTTATTAACCTCCCTGCTTTCTCAAACTTGCTTGAAAATGCACCATTTGTCCACTCTTTTTTCAAATTTTTCTCGGGGGGAGGACCCCCCCTGAACCTCTCTTGGGTAGTGCGGGCTCGCAAGCTACGCTCGCTCGCTGCGGTGCAGTATGACAATCAGTTTACACCCACCACTTTCAAATGTCACCCGCCGCCACTGCCTCTTGTGGGAGGGGGACATAACCCTAGCCCTGATTGGAAAAGTCCCACCATTTTCAAGATGAGGGGCACTGAAAAATGTGCTTCACCTCGCCTCCAGCATCTGAGGGGTGAAGTTGGCAGAGGGGTAACACCTCCTATTCTTTCTTCATTTTAACGCCTGTTTTCCTGCCAAAAGGGTGAGGATTTGCTCCTTCTATCAAGAGAGGCGGTCGCATTTCAAAGGTGGCAAGGCCTTTGAAGCTTCCAGCAACAGATGGCTCGTCCTGACCGGGGGGAGAGGAGAACACCTCTGAGGCTCTCACCCCATGAGGTCAGAACCCTGTCTGGTGGTGACAACCCCTGTTATTCTGGCACTGTTCTTCCACCTCTGAGGTCAGACCGAGCTGGACTGGTAACCAAAAGCACCTTGGCAAATTATATCATACCAGCAGAGCGCTAGGCTACTGTGCAGACTGGACGAGTGCAGTGAGCTAGCGCAATAACTACAAGGTACGTTTTTAGAGAGTTCTCCACCAAAGAAATGTTTGAAAAAATGTGGCAAATGGTGCATTAGACGAAACATATTTCATTCATAATATACTGTTATCCCCATCTCCTTTGCCCACCATTACTCTTTTGCTCTCTCATCCTTTTTCTAAATCCTTTCTCCCTTTGCCTAACCACAACACTTCTATGACATCTGCTCTCAACCGTCCTTTCTTCTCTCTTCTCCTTCATATCACTCTCCTGTTTTTACCTCCTTCCTTTCTTCCTCCCTCTTCTCTCTCCCCATATGCATTCCATTGCTCCCATTGTTTCCTTTCATCCTTCCCTATGATGTGTAAATCTGTTGTTTTCATCCAGTCTCTGTGTTGCTCAGTTGCACTTCCTCCTTCTTTTCGCTTCATTTTTCTGGTTACCTTACCTCTCTCTTACTTCTTTCACTGACTTTCTCTTCCCCCTTTCTCACCTTCCCTCCTCTTTGCCTCACATTTACTCTCTATCACTGTCTCCCGTTACGTCTTTCTCACTCCTAAACCTTTAAAAGCACAGTCAATTAGGAATAGATGCAGTCCCTGTAGGCTTATGCCTTAGGAATGGTGCAGCTGATTACCATGTCAAATTTGACAGTATGAACAGGTGGGAGTAATTGTAATACAAAAAAAAGTGAGGGTACATTTGAAGACATCATGCAGTTGGTGAGTAAATAATGAGTGTGGATAGATAGGTAGGACATAATGTCTGTTGCAAATTGTGAGAGGCAAGCTGAAAAGAAACAAGGCTAAGTCTACCTGTTAAATGAAAACTGCAACTGAAATCTATACAGTCCAGTAGACACCAAAAAAGCAACTGGCATTAGGAACCAGGTTTTAGATGTGACGGAAATTAAATGGACATTCCTCAGCAGTTCAATAGCTCACAACATCCATATACCAGCAATTCTATATTAAACATCCTGTGTGAGTTAAAATGCAGAAAATATAGAGACAAATAATATAAAAACTCTGATCATAGCGACTGTTAGCTTCATCCCTCCTATTTTGGAAGAATTCATGTTTGTTGACTTTAGGACTCTGTGCACTTTCCCACTGCTAACATGTACTTGTGCTCTCTTCCTAAAAGATGGCAAAGTTGGTCTAAACCTAATTGTCACATAACATTTATGTTCATGTCCCTAATATATAGTACAACATGTACCCAGGGCATGTAAATTAAATGCTACTAGTAGGCCTACAACACTCCTTCTCCCACTCACTAAAGTACTCATTTGATACATACCTCAGACCTGCCACTACAGTGAGTAGTGCAGTTTTAACCTGCCAATTTGACTTGGCAAAATAACCTGGTTGCCAGCCCTAATGCTCCTTTTTATTACATATAAGTCACACCTAAAGTACGCACTAAATAGCAGATAGGTCAGAGTTCATTGTAATGAAAAAAGTGGCCATATATGTTTTTAAGTTATACATGTCCTTAGTAATGAAAAATCCTATATTTGTTTCTCACTACTGAAATCCCTATCCCACCCATAAGATAACATTGGGTACTTAATTAAAGTTCTAACTTTTGATTGGAAGCAGATAGAAAAGCCAAGTTTGGACCCAAATGAATTGCAATTTAAAAACCTCTTTAATTTTAAAGTTAGATTTTAAGTCACAATTGTGAAAACGACATTTTTAGAAAATTGCCATTTTCTTGTCTATACCATTTGGTCCCTGCTGCCAGTTTTCTGGGTCACATGATCCTGCTGTTAGGCTTTGTATTTTCCTCTCAAACAGTGAGACAATAGGGCCTAGATGTGGGCAGAATGGGCCATCCAGACAAGATGGTGGGGACAGAGCTGTGCCCTGTGGAACTTCCATTTCAAAGTGGCTTGCCTCCAGCACACACAAAGAGCCTAACACCAGTGTTATGTGACCATAGACTTCTTGGAGCCTTGTTTCTCCAGAACCTGATGTGGGGGTAGTACACGGAAGCCCCCCACTTCAAAGGCTGGAACCAGGTATAAATATTGTACCGCCTGAGACACTCATCAGAATGCTCCTAGACCTATGGGCACTACAGAAGTAGGATTTCCCTTCAGCCAGAGGTCTGCCCTGCTGCTTGAGGACTGCCTTGCTATATGAGAAGGTAAGCTGGACCTGCTCCCTTCATCCAAGGCTTCCAGAATGACTCCATGGGTCAGTTGACTGACCTCTTCTTCTAAGCTACAGGGACACAAGCTCCAGAGGCATCCCTGCAACTGCCCAGCTCACCTGCAATTTGTGCTCCGCTGTCTTATGCAGATGTTTTCAACGTGTTTTCTTGAGGCTTTGATACTTATCTGAAAAGCAGTGGCATAACAAAAGCCCCCGCAGACCCCACGGTGCTGGGTAACCCTGAGCTCTGCGGGCCCCCTCAGACACTGGCAGGTCCCTAAGCATGAGAGCTCCGGACTGAGTGCACTTTGTAGGGGAGGGCCCTCAAGTTTCATTATGCCACTGCTAAAAAAAAGAGGGAAGGTGCAGTGCTGTGTCAATGCATGGGCACACTAGGAAGTTGCCCGGGGGCGCCATGAGCATAGGGGTTCCATGCTAATCTATGTACAGACCAGAATTTAATATAAATTGATTTTATCGATAATTAGGATTTTTATTCCTGTGAGTAGTTGTGTAGGCAGGGCTCAGTACACTGCTTTGCCCGGGGGCCTATAATGCTGTTAAGTTGGCCCTGGGAAGGTGGATGTAAGACTGAAAGGAAGGCAGAGAAGGACCTTTCTTTGGATTGAGGGCGCAGTAACCAAGTGCGAATGGCCTCTTGAGAAAGGGCATACGTGCCAAATTTTAGAACAGGAAAGTGGGAGAAAACAATCAGGAATGTATTTCCCCAGTTGAATTCCATTGATACAGAGAACATTCTGGCAGGAGGAAGCTAAAATAAAGCCATTGTGGCTTAATAAATTGGGAGTCTCCGGGCTGAATTGGATCCGACTTGGAAGACAACTCTCTGTATGCTGCAAGGGCGATGCTTCAGACAGGATGGACCTTTAATATCATGGCATTGCCGGGTGCTGTGCTGAGGAGCAAGGAAGAAGGTGTAGCTCATGAACAGAGTGCCCAGGGAACAGGAGCGGGAATGGTGTTCTTGGGCAATTTATGCAAACTGCTGGGAAGCACCGCGATTAGGAAAATATACATTTATTATAATACATGCTAAAACTGTAAATAAATGGATGGAAGAGAGAAACAAATCAGGCATTCCCAGTGGTCAAAGTGGATCCAAAAAAAAAAAAGCAGCGGAACTGTGGGTGGAGAGGCAGGGGCGGGAATAACCCGGGGATTGGGTCACTGACCAGAGTCAGAGGTGTGGCTAGAAAGAGCAAAACATCCAAGTTATTGGTATTTGTTTGGCATTTCACTGACCAGTTACAGCTTATTACGGTATTTAATTTAACCAATGGATATACATGTTTAAGGTTTATTATGAGCTATTGACATTAAAATACATTCACAAAGAAGGATAGGTTTCCAATCACAGAATGTCTTGAATGCGCTTATAAGTGGAATCATATGTCATTTGTCTCCAAGCCATGCAGTTTCTGTCATCAGCAGTTCTCCCTTTTTCCACAAGAGCAGTTTAAACATGAAAATATCCTAGTTTGCAAATGTTTCCCACATAATTATGAGTCTGCCATATTAGCCACAGAATACATCATCTGCTGCATAATCTGATGATTTTAACAAAAGAAATAGTTTCTAGCTCAAAGGGTTCAAAAGTTACTAAAAAATGTGACTTGAGTCGCTGCGAAGTGGAGGGCCCCTTGCAAAGGTTGACTGATCACCTTTCTCACTGCTGCATTTGTTTGTTCTACTGCTGCTAATGCGGTGAAAGCTTTGCAGTGTCTGTTAGTATGTGTAAAAATGTCAAAATAATAAAGTGTCAGAAAATGTACCACATTATGCCACAGCCTTTTTTTGGCATAATTTATTCAACACTGCAACATAATTTTATCCTCCATTGCTGCATAAGTCCAGTGGCCCCAAAGCAGTTAGCACATGATGAAAGTACATGTGCATGGAGCAGAGAGACAGTGAAGCTTGCAAACTTAGTTTGGTGTGAGCACAAATCCTGCATTGCAAATCCCTAGTGAGTTGCACTACTACTGCTGAAACAAGGCCAATGTACGCACCAATAGGTGAAGCAGACTGGTCTCAAGGGTCACTTTTGCTCTAGGGTGTGCTGCGTCGTAGGCCTGCTCGCAAGACTGGACATGGACTTCCCTTTGGATTGTGGTGGACAGACTTTCATGGTCAACCCACACTGGCCACGGCTAGGGTCAACCTGCTGGTGCTAAGAGACCAGGCATTCTAAGAACTAGCTGGGCCTTCTAAGGTCTAGCAGGGGAAGGTGGTCCCTCAGGAGAGGGGTTTGGTGGACTGGTCATGAAGGCTAAACCTGGTTCTCCTGTTTCAAATTCGGCAACTCTGGCCATAGTGCCACATACTCCCCCCCAACCGAACACTTTTCTGGCCCACAGATAAAAACTGTCCCTGCCTTCAGCTACAACTCAATTTTGCCCTGTTATAAACATCTGGATGCCACTGAATTCAAATTATGAACTAGAGAAGAGTAATATGCTGCCTCAAAAAAAGGTAACATTCTAGAAAAAGCAAACACTCATAGGGAGTGCAAGATTAAATCAAGCATGAGAAATGTAAGCAGGAACGACATGGTTACCTTAACGCCCTTACACTCATTATTCTGAAATCATGAGTGTTTTTGCCTGAAAGGTTAAAGAAATGAATACATGAAAGAATGCGCTTCAATGTACATTGCTTATAGCCTTACACAAGTTAAGCAGTATGGTTTAAAAAGACCACGTCCCTGAAACAGACAGAGTGGTGGTACATTTTGCATAAACAAAAAGAAGGAAGAGTCACAATAAACGTTTTCACAGTTATTTTTTTTAAAGTGCTGAGGTTTCGTCTGTTTCCCAACTAACTTGATGTTTGTTTTTATAGTGCGCCGAGTTCAGTTCCTGGGAGTACAAGCTTTTCATGCAGGCCCCAGTGCTGAGAAATGAGCAGAACTGTAAACAAGCATTTGCAATGCAATAGGTCTCGCATTTATAAGAGTTTGAGCTATTGGCATTGTAAAATTACAATGCCTTTTATTTATGTTTTGGTTTTAAAACAAATAAAAGGCATTGTCATTTACAATGTCAGTAGCATACACTCGCATAAAAGCAGTGTGTGGAGTGCAGCAGTGTGCGGCGTGCAGCAGTGTGCGGCGTGCAGCAGTGTGAGGCGTGCAGCAGTGTGATGCGTGCAGCAGTGTGAGGCGTGCAGCAGTGTGCGGCGTGCAGCAGTGTTTTGTGTAGCAGTGTGAGGCATGCAGCACTGTGACGTGCGGCGTGCAGCAGTGTGCTGCGTGCAGCAGTGTGCGGCGTGCAGCAGTGTGCGGCGTGCAGCAGTGTGAGGCATGCAGCACTGTGGCGTGCAGCGGCATGCAGCAGTGTGCTGCGTGCAGCAGTGTGCTGCATGCAGCAGTGTCGTGCAGCATGCAGCAGTGAGTAATGCAGCAGTGTGCAACAGTGTGCCGGTTGCATCAGTGTGTGCTGTGCAGCAGTGCGTGGCGTGCAGCAATGTTTCGTGTAGCAGTGTGTGGCGTGCAGTGTGTGGCGTGCAGCAGTGTGCGGTGTGCAGCAGTGTGCGGTGTGCAGCAGTGTGCGGCAGTGTGTGGCATGCAGCAGTGTGAGGCGTGCAGCAGTGTGTGGCGTGCAGCGGCATGCAGCAGTGTGTGGCGTGCAGCAGTGTGAGGCGTGCAGCAGTGTGAGGCATGCAGCACTGTGGCGTGCAGCGGCATGCAGCAGTGTGCTGCGTGCAGCAGTGTGCTGCATGCAGCAGTGTCGTGCAGCATGCAGCAGTGAGTAATGCAGCAGTGTGCAACAGTGTGCCAGTTGCATCAGTGTGTGCTGTGCAGCAGTGCGTGGCGTGCAGCAATGTTTCGTGTAGCAGTGTGTGGCGTGCAGCAGTGTGTGGCGTGCAGCAGTGTGCGGCGTGCAGCAGTGTGCGGCGTGCAGCAGTGTGCGGCAGTGTGTGGCGTGCAGCAGTGTGAGGCGTGCAGCAGTGTGTGGCGTGCAGCGGCATGCAGCAGTGTGTGGCGTGCAGCAGTGTGAGGCGTGCAGCAGTGTGAAGCGTGCAGCAGTGTGTGGCGTGCAGCAGTGTGTGGCATGCAGCAGAGACACATGGAGGGTGAGGAGAGACACGTGGAGGGTGAGGAGAGACACGTGGAGGGTGAGGAGAGACACGTGTGGAGGGTGAGGAGAGACACGTGTGGAGGGTGAGGAGAGACACGTGTGGAGGGTGAGGAGAGACGTGTGGAGGGTGAGGAAAGACGTGTGGAGGGTGAGGAAAGACGTGTGGAGGGTGAGGAGAGACACGTGGAGGGTGAGGAGGGACACACGTGGAGGGTGAGGAGAGACACGTGTGGAGGGTGAGGAGAGACACGTGTGGAGGGTGAGGAGAGACACGTGTGGAGGGTGAGGAGAGACGCGTGGAGGGTGAGGAGAGACACGTGGAGGGTGAGGAGAGACGTGGAGGGTGAGGAGGTTGAGGGTGAGGAGAGACAGGTGGAGGGTGAGGAGAGACGGAGGTGGAGGGTGAGGAGAGACCGAGGTGGAACATGTTGTGACCTTTTAAGTAACTTTTTATAGGTTTGTGTTAGGAACAATATTTGGGGGTTAAAATATGAAGTTCACGCAGCAGATGGATTATGTGGCAAGAGCGGAAAATCCATAATTACTGGAAAAAAAGCCATGGCCGCAGAATTGCATAATGCCAGTGGCCCTGCCTTGGGGTAAAATTGCAGCACCATATTTACCGAGAGTTGCTCGCTAATGATGACATCATTCATGTTCACCCAGACAAAACGCTATTTCTGCAGCGTGGTGCCAAGGCAATCTAAACATGAGGGGCACCCTCCCGTGCATATTTATATGCGCAGGCAAGGGCCTATGGTTATATCCAATGGTATGTTATTTTTTTACAGGCATTAGTTGTAATAACTCGTGCAGATTTCTTTTTGCCTATTGTTTGACTCTGCTTTCAACTAGTGCAGGCATTCCATACAAAGCTAGGTCATTCCACTTAAGTCGATCTAGCCTCGTGTGGAATCTTAGGGCGTTTGCAGAGTTTACGCAACTTTACATCCACTTTGCATATATTAACAGGTGCTTGGTTCCAGGTGAGCTGAAGCAGTTTTGTGGAGTGTTTGTGTCGACTTTTCAACACCACACAACTTTTTTTCTGCAAAAGTTGATTGACACCGCCATTTGCACCACTTTGCACCCGTGCAAAGGGACTGAGCCTGGAGTAACGCAGAACTACTCACAGAGTAAGATGTGGGACTCACACTACAGGAAGACAAACAGCGGAAGGTGACCTCTTTTACTAATATGCAGTGTGATTTCAGAGCCCCTCCCCGCCCCCTTCCAAAAATGTTTCCTCCATGAAAGTGTGTTGGGGCTGGAGACAGGGAACTGGGGCGACATTTAGGGGGAGCTGCGATCTGCGTCTGTCCCAGGTAAAGAATGCAGGCCCTGGTTTCTAATTATAAAATGTGTCATTCCTGTGAATAAAAAAATGCTCGTTTATTAGGCAGGGCTAGGTGTTCACTTGCTTGTCTTATCAAGACCGCATTTGCATTTTATTACCTGCTCTTTTCTCACATGAAGTCACAACCCAGCGACATTCCCGGCATAGCTCTCGTGACGACACCACCCTCAGGGCGTGAGCCATTCCCCAAGACCCCGTAATTTCCCTTTTAAATGGCTCCTCGAAATCGGCGCATTTTTCCAACCCGGCCCTTGTTTCGTTAAACTTGGTAAGAAAACATTAATGGTGAGGAAAGCTCTGTGGGTTGGTGCGTCTGCTGCTGAAATTGGAACCGGATTTTCGCTCATTTGACGGACAGGAGCATTAGAACGATCCGGTTGAGTAAATACAGCATATGTTGCTTATAGTGGTACGAAGCAACAACACTGCGCCGACAAGTGCAACTGAACAGTGGATATTTTCATAAACTCCTGGATTAGGAGGAAATAATGACCAGACCCAATAGTGCAAGATGCACCATGGAAATTTCATTTCCGCAAGATGAAACGAAGCCAAAGTGATAAGTGCCCGCCGAAATAAATGACGTTTACAGGACTTATACGCACTTTAAAGATGCTGCTTTGTTTTGTCTACATTATGGTACATGTTGCAGCTAAACACTGCAATACTATAAAATATCTTTTAAAATTATATATCGAATCACCGCGTTTAATTGTCTTCCGGAAATAAACATTCTGCTTTTAGAACCTCTCTGAGCTCCGTTGCAGGGCCCGCTCAATGCAGCAGGCGCTATGCAAAAAAAGGCATCGTTATTCTTGAACAAAAGAAGCTATCCGCAGTCATAGGAGCAAAAAATGATGTATGCTATTTTGATTTTTTTAGGAATGGGTGGGTCAAAAACTAGAGGACAAAGAGAGATGGGAGGAGACAGGATATAAGAGGCGGGAAGAGGGAGGTGAAATCGAGGGAAGTGGTCAGTGAAGGGAAAAATGGATTTAGAATGAGAAAAAAAAGGAAGGAGCACGGAGTCAGCAGGAAGTGGGAAAGGGGTGGAAAGCCTTGCAGAAAATAAACAAGATGTTACAGCTAATCCAGGTGCACATTTAAATACTTATAAGGTCCCAAAAGCGAGACCTATTGGCTATGCCAATGCTTGTTATTACTAAAGGGGCAAAAATAAATGCAAAAGAGCTGGACTAACAAACACCCTGCCACTGTTGACACTCTAGTGGATGCACACTGCACTTACACCAACCAGTGTGGGAGGAGTTCGACATGTTAGTATCCTTAAGTGAAAAAATCGACCACAGTGTGTTTCTTTGGGCGAACCGGATGCTTCCGTGGTAAGACTTGACTTGTGTTGGTCAGCACAAATAAGAGTAAATCAGACCCCAGCCATACCTAAAAACACACACTCTCAATTTTAATTCCACAAACATCTACTACCCGACCCTGGTAAGGAAGTTCAAAACAAAAAATCTAATTTGGTAACAGAACACCATAAAGCCCAGGGAAGAAAACATCCCAGAGGCCTGCAACCTTCAGGTGACACCACACGCAAGCCCTCTCGTAAATGAATGTGGGCGTGCCCTTCAGTTTCGGGAAGTTGTAAAGGTCAGACCCCGCAAAGCTACTTTGAAAACAGCCAGAAATACAGGCATAAGTGTAAGCAGAATGACAAAATAAGTGAGTTTGAGGCAAACAAGCGCCATTTCCCGGTAGTTGACTGCACTGGCAACAAAAGTCTGTGCTCCATGAGAATTTACAGGAATACAGCTCATATGTTGTCTATTAAACTTTGTAAAAAGCTAACTAACTCTGGCTGTCCCATTTTGTTTGAATTCTGGGCCCTCCGAGTATTTATTATTTTTTTATATTAAAATGAGGCCAGCTCATCCCGTCTCTCGTGACAGGGTGTTTTGGCTTGGTAGGCAACATGATTCTGTGGTTGTAATATCCACGCCATATAAAATTAGACGGAAATATTTCCATGGCTGCTAGTGAGGATTAAAGGCAAATGCAAACCGTATGTTTCGCTGTTTGGCACTGGTTTCTACTGCTTCCCAAGTTGTGTAAGGAATAGTTTCACTGCTTCTTACACGCAGAGCGGGAATCTGCAACTGTCATTCCTCCAGAAAGTGCTTTTTACTTTACAGAAAATACAAATAGTGGGTAAGACGGTTTCTACTGCTTCCCAAGTTGTGTAAGGAATAGTTTCACTGCTTCTTACACGCAGAGCGGGAAGCTGCAACGGTCATTCCTCCAGAAAGTGCTTTTTACTTTACAGAAAATACAAATAGTGGGTAAGAAACTTTGCAAACACACTTTTAGAACAATACTACTACTCACAGAACAAGCAGGAAGGGGGTGGCAAATGGTGTTCACGGGCGCTTTGATGTCCTCAGTGGCCGCGTGGCTCACTGAAAACATCAAAGCGCCCGCGAAATGTAAGTGATCGCAATCGCGATCACACTTCAAAGCGCGGCCGTGTGGCAGGCGAAAGTGAAAGTAGTTTTGGAAGTGCAAACAGTGGCTTTTCAGGCCGCCAAATGGTGCGCGCGCCCGGGGCACATGCACTGTACTTGGAGGCCTGAAAAGCCACTGTTTGCACTTCCAAAACTCGCTTACTATAAGTCTCGCCAGAGCAGCGCTAAAGCGCTGTCTCAGGCGAGACCTAAAAAGAGGCTGGGGACCTCTGGGCAGGCCCGAAGAATGATTTCCAGGAGAGGCTGGTGGGGCTGTGAAGGCATTGGGTACAGAGGCCAGTGGAGGCCCTTTTCTACTGCAGCCTCCTTTCCCTATTTTGCAAGTCTTACAGTGTGGAGAGCAGATGGGCAGAGTCGGACAGAAATTTCACACTGAAGCCCTCTTCTTCTTTTTTCTGGTGGCGTCGTCAGACCGGGTGAGCCCGAAAATAAAGGGCAAATGAAGCCAATGCATCCTGATATGATTGTTGTGTTGGTCACAGTAGGGCCAGGCAGGTAGTGTCACAAGATGAGATGTAAATTACTGTAGGGCCATCATAGGTAGCCGTTTTTGTATGCTTACCTAAGATTGATGGTCCCTTCAGTGTTGCAGTGCAGGTCCCTGCCCCAGATACAGAGGAAGAGAGGGTGGAGGCTGTGGCGAGTGCTGAGGCAATCCTTAATGTGCACCACACAGGGCTTAATAAATATGTAATCACTTTCAAGCTTGCCTGCCATCCCGGGGTGCATTTTTAATATTAAAAAGTAGGGCAACGGATTGTATAAAATTAAAAGAGTAGAGGCAATCTGTGCCCTGCTGATCCCACCCACTTCGACCACTGGGCGTTCCATATTCAAAGCAGTCAGCTTAATGACTGGAGTAGTCGATTGTAGCAATGTGCATGAACCCTGGGCAGCGCGTGTACTTTCACTTCCGCTAGAATGACTTCAGACACATTCTATAACTTAACGCTTGCATGTGCAAGGCCTTTTGTGTGTGCTTCGGTACAGAAGGAAGGGGATTGCAAAGACCTGTCCCAGCCTCGAGGACGATGCCATCCTTTTAAGAATGATGACTGTCCCCAGTGGTTTTCATAATGCACTCTATGGGATTACTCAATGCCTGCTGTGGTCAGTTTAGCTTTGAGGCCAGTGGTCACAAAGGCAGTGCCAGGGGTTGGAAGGGGCAGGCCAGGGGACGCAGCTGCGATCCCTGGGGACCCCTAAATGATGTCACTAAGAGAGAGTCTCAAAGAGACAAGTGTTAGCTCCAGATCCACGTCTGTTGGTGCAAAAAAAATTGAAATCATGTCAGTGCGCACGGTTGGCGCCTATATAGGCCCCCGCATGCCACAACTGGCGTGAAACGACATCGACATGGAGCTATTGGCGTAGCTTCAGCGGGTTGTTTGGGGTGTTACACCCCTCTAAAAATGTATTTTGTAGTAAATAGTTGGGCACAAATGCTTTCTGTCGGGTATGGTGAGGTGCCTGTTGTATTTCACTTTCATTTTTACATATGCACAGTCAAAAACACACACACACTCGCTGCCTGATCTCTGTATCAAGGATCTTAAAAAATGTTGGTTAGTTTGAAAAATATTGTGTGCTAATGATACACCCTGCCTCTTAAAGATCTCTTATGCCTCTCATATAATGCATTTTAACAAGATATGCCAGTGTGATTTCTGGGAAATTTGAGGGTCAAACAGCCCCACCCCCACACCCAACAACAACCCCCCTCCCCTTCCCGCAATCTTACAGAGTAAGCTATGTCCCTGGCTGTGGCACTGCTGAAAATTTTCCAGATCAAGTCTGGCAGTGGAGGAAGTAATCAGAATATGAAGAATCTGCAATTAGAAATCTCAGAATGATGGACTGGGCATTTATCAAGAACAGTGCACCCACCGCAGGTTGATTCCCCAAGCAACCCTTACAGCTGATTGGAGGGTCTCTGGATTACTCAGAGTGATGCTTCACTATTCACAGGCCTGGAATACTTTACGTGTTTTTTGTTCCCAACGTGTATTTCAGCTATAGCTGCCAAGATTCCCATGTCCATGTAATGTGCTGAGCCAGTCCAGGTTTTTCTCTCAGAATTCTGGGACAAGTAGTCCTGTTTATTAATGTAATACAGAAGACCACAAGTCCCAGAATTCAAAGAAAAAAACCTGAACAGGAGCAGCACATCACATCTGGACCTGGGAAACTTAGCAGGACTACTTTGAAGTTTATCATGCCAGCTTGGTCACTTCTCAAGTTAGTTGCAGTCCTGCCAAGTATCACACAGGCGTTAGACTAACGCAGTGTGGTGGTCCCCATCACTGCACTGAAATGCATTGAAATTTCAAGAAGAAACTGTAAACACATCTCTTTGTTTAGTATCAGACGTTTGCCCCTTATTGCTTAACAAGGGCCACTCTTGAGCTACAAATCAAAATAACATAAGTCACGGATGTTAGCGGCTCCTCAGCTGCCAAAGCGGGAGCTAGTGTACCTTTATTGACTGGATTTAGGCAGCGCATGGTCAACCAGTGAGCGCGCTGGTCCCAGCAGGCTTGGGGGGCTGGCTCAGTTCTCGCACTGTAGCTGCTGCTGCGACTAGGATGTAACACTATTCAATGTTTAAACCAACAGGTCCGTGCGCCGCGGCACGTGAGGTCATCAGGAGTCAGTGCCCGGCCAATGAATGGTTACTACAGAGAGGGTGCGCGCCGCAAGAGTACGCGTTTCAGCAATCAGAGCGTGCGCACTGCGGCAGCTGAACTTCAAATACGCTTTGGCGGGGGCAGTTTGAATTACAGACGCGTAAGGTGCAGTCGGAGCCTAGAGCTGAGGGCAAATGACCAGCCGCCCAGAAGAATCATAATTGGCCGGACATTTCCGTTCATTGCCACCCCGGCCGGCTGGTGGTTCTAGTCCGAGCTGTAATGTTGAGGAAAGTCACGCCGGCTTCGGGCGTCACCAATTTGCTCCACTCGTCTCGCTGCTAAGAAGTAAGTGCCTCGCCCCCAGTACAACTTCAGACGTCATTGTTGTGGCCCTTATGGCCTTTTGACTGATATTCCCGGTGATTCATCGCATTATTCGGGGGCGGTATTGTGTATGATTGAATGCGCCGGTGTACACAAATGTGGCCCAAGACTGTGTACACAAATGTGGCCCAAGACTCTACCACCTATAATTATTTTGGATCTTTTTAATGTCAGGAAGATGTCTGAGGAAAATGTATATCCTAAACATACCATCTTGTTTTGTAATGAATAAACATATTTACAAAACAAAAGAAAAAGTAAGTGCCTCCCGAGTGTCGACATTTAGTATCAGTTTCTGAATGTTAATCAATGCATTAATTTGAGCCCGTCACTAAAGTTAAGCAGAGCTGCTCTGAGAGCGAGTGGCTGCTGGTGGCACTGTGCCTGCAGCTGAGCTTGTGTGATCTGGTGCAGTTACGGCCGGGCCTCTGACTGCCTCAGCCGTGAGCTGTAAACCACTTCGGGGTTTTTGAAATACAGCCAGCCTGAGGTCGCCTGGCTGTGGCCTATAATGTGACTTAGTGATGGTGTGGATCAGTCTGTTTTAGCCTCGTCGACACTGACTCTCTGATGTTTAATGTCCGGTTCCGTATGCAGCGCTGGGCGGCTCGAGTAAGTCAGCTGACTTAGTCTGACTCTAATTAGACCGCAGCTGATGATGAGAGCAGACCGTGTTCATAGCTGCCAAGGTTTCAGATTTCTGTGTGACATTTTCAATGTAGTTGGGGCCTTTAACATCGTCTTGGAGACTCGATTGTCAGAGAGCGGCCTGGAGTTCAACGTGCTGTAATGATTTTATCATGCCAATATTATTGATTGCCAATGTCAGGGTAGGAGGCAGGGGGCCAGTTGGCGCATGCTGGCTAAAAGGAAGGATGGTCTGATGCACCGTCATGAATGATCAGAATAATGAGATCCTATTCAGACCAGCTGCAGTGCCAGCCTGCCCTCGTTAACTTATAACGGCAGTCTGTCTCCAGGCAGTGCCCTGTCATTTCTGGTGCTTTTTTAGCGGTTTTAAGTTCGTCATAGTTTCTTGTTTATCAAATTTTATATGTTACCCGTGTCTACATTGCTTGATTTTGCTTGCGAGAAAGTGTCACTCATAGTAGTTGAAATGTCACTCATAATTACACGGAAATTATGAAAATGTCACTCGCAGCAAAATGAAACCTTGGCAGCTATGTAGTTGGTACTGATTTGGGAGCTCAAAGGTTGTGTGACTTTACTACTAGTAAAGTCACCTAATATGCTAATTTATTAGCCCCTGCAGAGGGTGTGACTTAACGGCTAGGGCGGACGACTTTCGATTACTGTCACCCCCGCCCCCTGTCTGTGATTGGCCTTTGCCTGCCTTTGTGGGGCGGGCCCTGCGGAAACCAAGTCGTCTTTGTGGCTCCCGCTATGAACAATAGTTTGCTGCTACTTGGCGCATGCCCCGCTGGAAGCCGAGGAGCTTGCGAGCATGGTGAGGGAAGCAAAGCCAGCACGGGTCATAGAGAGCGGCCTATGCAAAGGGTGAGTGAGGAACAAGAGTGCGACAAGCACCCTCCCCATGTACCTGGCAAGTAGGTTTAGTCCCTGTTCCTCGCCGTAAGTGATATTCCCCTCCAGTGCGTTTGGTCGGGATATGGCGAGCATGGCTTTATCACAGTGCTGTGCAAGAAGGTTGCAGAAGTGCCATAAGTGGACCCATGGGTGCAGGGACTGGGGGGTCTTACCCCCCTCCCCATATTTTGTAGATGTGGGGGGGACACAGGGTACAAGGGTGGGGCGGGGAGGACAAGGCAGCTGAAGTTTTAAAAGACAGCGAATTCTTTGGAAATAGTCTAACTTCAGGCGTTCTCCTTGAAACGGCCTCACCATAAACCGTAACTGTAGAACTGCGTTTAGTCCAGTTAGTCATCACAATGTCTGGTGGGAAGTATACGTGTACAAAACACAAGACCTGGTAATATCAAAGCACTTCTTTTGATTAAATGGGATTAGTAGAAGGGTAAATGTAAACATCTATTACACCATCAGCAGTAGTTCTTATCATGAACTATCAGTAAAATCCCTTGTGCCACAACACCTAATATTTACCAAATGCAAACCTTGAAAAAAGCAACCGAACATGTGAAAAATATTCCACCAAAAACATAAACAAGAAAAGGTGTGAAGAATGAGAAAGCATCTCACGTGCGCAACACCAGAGGAGCTGCTGGCAGGTTCTCGCCAGTGTGCTCACGAGTTTCTCATCATCGATGTCTTTCTCATGAAAATAATGATGTGAGAAAAATAATGTGTGAAAAAGAACCCCGGGAGGTTTGTTTAGGCAGCCCAAAACCAATAAAAAGAAGAAAAACAGGGGAAGACCCGTGTAGTCTTGCAGATAAGATTAGGTATGACCCACGTGTATAATTCCAAATATTTTATTCCGCTCTGTGAGTCATCCCAAGGTTAAAACCACGGTCATGTTATGTAACCACATTTAAGAATGGCCAACATGTTTCATTGCCTACTCATCTTTGCGGCAAATTCATCAGGGCGTCAAGGAGTCATGGTTGATCCTGGAATGAGTTACGGCGCGACCTAAGGAACCTTACGATGAAGGTTTAAGCAACACATAAACAACGGATGTGCTTTTTACTAGGACAAGGAGAGCAACGTACAGTGCTCCTCTAAACCACGTGAGAGCTGGTATGTGGGCCCTTGGCTCTCACTAGTTACTTTTGTTTTCAAATAGATAAAATCCAGGGAAGCGATTGCAGTTCCTTGACGCCCTGATGAATTTGCCGCAAAGATGAGTAGGCAATGAAACATGTTGGCCATTCTTAAATGCGGTTACATAACATGACCGTGGTTTTAACCTTGGGATGACTCACAGAGCGGAATAAAATATTTGGAATTATACACGTGGGTCATACCTAATCTTATCTGCAAGACTACAGGGGTCTTCCCCTGTTTTTCTTCTTTTTATTGGTTTTGGGCTGCCTAAACAAACCTCCCGGGGTTCTTTTTCACACATTATTTTTCTCACATCATTATTTTCATGAGAAAGACATCGATGATGAGAAACTCGTGAGCACACTGGCGAGAACCTGCCAGCAGCTCCTCTGGTGTTGCGCACGTGAGATGCTTTCTCATTCTTCACACCTTTTCTTGTTTATGTTTTTGGTGGAATATTTTTCACATGTTCGGTTGCTTTTTTCAAGGTTTGTATTTGGTAAATATTAGGTGTTGTGGCACAAGGGATTTTACTGATAGTTCATGATAAGAACTACTGCTGATGGTGTAATAGATGTTTTTCATTTACCCTTCTACTAATCCCATTTAATCAAAAGAAGTGCTTTGATATTACCAGGTCTTGTGTTTTGTACTATTGACTGAGTGGAGGGTGGCATGGTATATTTTCCCTCTTAAACTCTTTTTTGAAGGGAAGTATACGTGTGACAAATGTTGTCCATGAAGTAGCTGTAAAAGTCACGCATAAACAGAAGTCGTTTGGCCACCAGGGACGGAATGTCAGAGGGATATTGCTCGGGGATTCTTGTCTGATGCACCGTGTGCAGAATCCTCGTGCTTCCTCTGGAGTGGGCGCATTCAGATTCACATTTGGACAAAAGACCGTGTTTGGTGGGTGCTCTGTTGATTGAGACGGCAGGATCAAACAAGTGAGACGGAGACAGCTAAACCGGGGATGCAAATCAGCTCTTGTATGGAGTGGCGCCCACCATTTGACAGCATAATCCTGGGGCAGGTAGGCCCTGATGGTTGGAATGAGCTGTGTGGCATTTGTTCTTTGTTATAATAAAAGTTCTAAGATGAGCTATGCATTGACCTGTGAAATCCTTTTTCAGTTGCAAATTCTAGAAATCTTTCTTTAATGCACCAACAGAACTGTTTTACATATATAGAATGTTGGATGGGGATTTTAAGACTAGTTCATTCTTATAAAGCAGGAACATGCCAAAGGATCTTCTTAAGCGGATGCAGTAATTGTTCCTACTCAAGGGGCACTGCAGGACTCTGTGCAAAGGCCACACTATGTCTGTAGCATTCATGATCTGTTGAAATGGACAAGTTCGGATCAATAATCTTAATGCTTCAGTAGAAGCATGTGAGGCATATGTGTACAAATGAGATAGTGAGATATGCCCCCTTCGGCATGGACACTGACGAGTTATGGGTGTGCTGGCAATACTACCACTCAGATAGTGACAGTATTCCTTATGAAATGTGGAGTGGGACTTGCTATTTACAGTGTGTCATAGGCAGGGTAGAATTTATATTCACATGTCAGTGTACCATTTTATGATAGCTAAGAAAGTGGCTCTTGCGGAATCTATTGGTAAACTCATTAATCTATTTCCTTATATGAGCCTAGTTTCTCCTCAAGGAGAGAGGAATGTCAATAACTTTAGGACAGTCATGCAGCAACCTCTGTACACCATGCCCATGTTGTTCTTGACACTAGTAAGGACTCTGTTCTTGACATACGAGTCAAGCTTATTTTCGAAGCCAGAGGTGCCACAGGTTCAAGAACGTTTGTGTTTGACTGTATCCTCGAAATATATTCCATCCTCAAGAATATCCTCAGACCCACTTCTTGACGGTATTTATTACATAGGTCTTGAATACACTCCTAAAATCTGCATTTAGTTGCTGCCATTTTGTTCACCACATGAACTGTCTAAATGTATTGTCTGTACCACAAGAGTTGATGAGTTACAAGTAGGGGATGGTCTGAGACCCTGGCAGGAACCATGAACGGCATAGACCTCATGTAGTAGGTGTGGTTCATATTCATAAAGGGTTACATCATAGACTTTACTTTCAGTATTCAAGGCTAACCATACTCAGTCTATGGGTAAAGGTTAGCCAAACCATATGGTTTAAGTTTACTAGTTTTCAAGGTATAAGCCACTGATGCCTCAACGTGACATGATTGCATCTCTTGACCTCCTGTAGACAAACCCACCTGAAGTCTATTCAATTGGTATTTAGATACAACAGTTTAGGGTCAGCTGTCTGCTTCTGATTCGGTCCATATCTGTGCCCCTCGGCTCTCCAGTTCATTTTGACCGGACATGGTCTAATTGGGCTCTTTGCTACCAGTGAGATGGATGCAATGCCTGCTATGTCATCGGATCCAAAACTGGAGAATGACCAAGGAGAAGTAAGGTAGTCTGACTGGAAAGCATGCAGGGTCCCTTCACAAGTAAGCTTTCGAAAAATCGAAGTCGTATATATTATAGAAATGGGTATACAGGTGTATGTGTTTCTATGTCTGTATGTGCTTATGGGTGTATGCTTGCACATGTTTATGTGTAAATGCAGTCTTGTGGTCTGTGTCCCCCCCCCCCCCCCCCACACACATCCTCCCTTCCTGGATATTATGATTATGCTGGCCCTGGATCAATACTGTTAGTTCTTTCCATATTGCAGGCATGCTTGACATGATGGTGGACGCCCTGGCAAATGGTATCCCTTAAATAATAATGGTGATTCTTAGCATTTTGTGGATATTGATTGCACAATGGTACCCATCCTTGAAAACATGCTGGTCCTGATTTAATTAGGGTATCTCTGTGCATATATTGTGTGAATCCGTTGCATGCTTTATCCCCCCCCCCTTTATCCCACGTCTGTCTGCAGCACTGGCTTTCTCACGTGGCCCCTGAACAGAGCAATTGCCATGTGTATGGGACCTTTTGTATAAATAGACAAAATCTGAAATATGTGATGGAGCGGGTAGTACAAAATGTTGTATACCCCCCATTCTGCATGTTCATACTAATTAGAATAATCTATTAATTATAATACTATTAATGTGTTTGTGTGAAATTTAATCAACATTACTAATGTATGAAACCTGCGTTGGATTTGCATTTTGCGTGGCTAAAATAATTTGTAATTAACCTTTGTACGCATGCTAATGCTAGAAAAATAGAATATTGCATGATATATGTTGCTTTTGTGACGTTAGCGTACGTTGCACCAGATGACATCACTGGGTGAATATGAACGCTTTAAATGTCGCCATATGCTAGATAATTAGAAGCACAGGGGAATTAGTGAGGGTTTAACATTTTATTCGTTATTTCTATGTTTTAATTACTTTTTGTGTTTGTTTTGCTTAAGTTATCCTTTGGGCCTAAAAGCAAGATGGCCGCCTGACACACGACGCGACGGCTAACATTCCACGAGGTTTCAGACCAAGTGCGCATGCGCCAAGCACCCGTACCAGTAGCCTCAGCCTGACCCCCAAACACGATGAGCCTTAGCAAGGTCACGGCTGGACACTTGCCAAATGTTCAAACAAAGGACTTCTGCAAGAAACCGGATGGATCATGCCTGACAATATGACATCATGGACTGTGCGAAACTACACCGGACGATTCCAACCGACCAATGGGATTAGCCCAAATTCTCAATTTTGTTACTTTTGGTCCTTATTTTTATTACATAAACGATGTTAGAATAGAGAGAAAGCTTGCTGTTCCGGTTCTACTTTTGCTGACGGAGACGACGGTGACGCTACGTGACGGCTGTGCTCCTGAATTTTTGACAGACTGAATTGCTGCCCAGTTTCTTGATGAACTAAGAACTATTGAAAAATATATGGGCGCTGATTGATACTTGCACGTCTCTGGTCCTTGACCCGATCTTTGGGACTGTAGCGTGCTGACGACTAAATTTGATGACTTAGAGGACGACCGATAGCCAGAATAGGTAAATATAGTGTTCTGTGATTTGCGTAATGATTAATAAATTTACTAGATGGAACTAAATTCTTGCATTATTCAGATAAACAAATTGATTAACAAGAAAATGTGTTTAGTCGTTTATTGAAGAGGAGTAGATCAGGAGTTTTGAGTATGCTTAAACTGGACTAAATCATCCAAACTCAATCCAACTAAATTGATCCGTCGATTTACGTGGGAGGAGTATCTTAATGATGTGCAGTAATAGAGGTATTAGTGTATAGAAGTGTAAATAAGTTTTCTCTCTATAGGTTATAAGGTATGCCTTTCATGTCAGCGCTTGGAAACAGTTACTCCTTCCGTAAGAACAGGCCAGTGAGAAGCGAAGTGTGAATGTTGGTGTTATGGACCCCACCAATGATTGTACGAGTGAATGTGTTAATGTGATATTTGGTCTGTGACGAAGGGAGGATATATTAGGTACGGGGTTTTGTCTTGATTCTCGATACCCAGGTTTCCGCGCTGCATCAGCATCTCTGTGTATATATTGTGTGAATCCGTTGCATGCTTTATCCACCTTTTATCCCACGTCTGTCTGCAAGACTGGCTTTCTCACGTGGCCCCTGAACAGAGCAATTGCAATGTGTATGGGACCTTTTGTATAAATAGACATACTTCATATGCCTGTCATTTGCCAGTGCTCACATACTTTTTTCGTAAGAATAAGTATTGACGTGAAGCCTTAATAGTAAAAATTACAACAATTTGGCTCAGAAGCCATAGGTTGGCGCTAATAAATGTGGGTGCCCCTATAACAAAGGCTGTGTAGTCCTGATCCACTTCTGGTCTCTGTCAGGCACTCCCTGCCCATTGCTCTAAAATGTTACTGCTTTCTCCCTTTTTTGCATGTATTCTGTTTTTCTTTACCTCCTCCACTTGGAACCACTTCAGTATCACTCTGCATCACCTGCGCACCAGGACACCACCACCAACTCAGGATCACTCAGCACCACCAACTACATTCTACTATATACCACAGCACTCTACACCACCACACACTGCTTTACACTATCTGTCACTACACTTTAACAAGCTGCACTACATACTACTATATTCTACTCTGCACCACAGAACTCTACCTCACTCCTTTCTGCACTACTATACTTGGCCACATTGCAACACAGCACTATAGAAACATACACTCTAACACTCTATTCTGCATACCTACTCTGTATGCCACTACATTCCTTCACTCAACAGCTCTCAACTCTACTACACTTTACGCCCCTACAGTCTACACCACTACACTGTAACCAACGCTACTCTACTCTGCACCACTCCCCTCTATAAAACTATAATTCACTATACCACACTCTACACCATTGCAATATATACAGCTACAATATACTTTATCACACTATACCACAGCACTCTATACAACTGTACCTCACTGCACAAACACACCTGTACACTCTACACTGCTTTACTCAAAGCAAATGCTCACTGCACTCTATGCCGGTATACTCTGCACCACTGTACTTTAAGCCATACTACTACACTCTACTACATTATATAACACTACACTCTACAATACTAAACTCTCTAATACTAGATTATTTTAAACTATATTCCAAAAACACTCTATTCCACCATATACAACTCCACTGTACAGCACTCCACTCCACTATCTCCTATTCAACAACGCTACTCCACTGTAATCCACTATACGCAACACCATCTATACCCTACAAATAACTTTACTTCACTATATTATAAAACTCTGTACTGCTACGTTATATATAAAATTCCCGCCACTCTACTCACTGTACTCTACAACACTCTGCACCTCACCCTCTCCACTACTACAATATACTCTACACAACACTATATTCAATTCTAAAACTATAGTCTGCTCTGCAACACCATACTCCCTCTACAACACAGTTCACAGCACTTTAAGCTAATTCATAACACTACTCTTCACTCCTATCCACTCCTCTAAAGACCCTTATACGGCGAGACCCACTGGCATTGTCAATGCTTGTTAGCTTTATCACATCAGCAGCCATTGCTCGATTCGTTGAGGATCCGTGTGAGGATTACGGATTGTACATGTGAGGTGTTAATGGGACACCATGTCTGGAAACCATCCCTTAGCACAAGAAGCCAGAGGAGCCTTTTAGCCCCCGCACCCCACCTCCACTCCAGATGTAGGGGCTCAAGGAATACTCTGAATGAAAGACTACCCTGGATGGAAGCCCCGCAGCATGCAAGGTTGTGTTTCCCCTTAATACCAGAGCTGCAACCCTGGTACCGCTGAGAAAACGCACCTCTTGTCCACTTTACATTTGGTTTATTCAAGCTTGAACAGATGCAAGACCCACAAGGAAAAAGTTATTCCGTGTAGGTAATGAATCACCTCACAGAATTCTCCTTTCATATTTATAGTATACTTTACACAAGTCTGCCTACACCCCTTCACTTCCCTCCCCCTAATCCAATGGAAAATTGCTTCCGGTTATACATACAAAAAGAATAGCTAACCACACTACATTTTCAAGATAAGGGATCCCATGCCATTGCTTAATTGCAAATGGAATGGAAAAAGACCAGCGTGACTTTCCATCTCGGGGAAACACAAATGATTAACAAAGTGTAATTATTCTAACAGCCACTCTGTACTTTTCTGAGGACACAGAGAGAAAAAAATAAAAGAACATACAATGTCAGAAGTGCATGGAAAAATACTCCAACAATCGTTGTACAAAGTCAGGTTGATTTAAAAATGTGTGCACTCATGTTCATATTTATAAACTTTTCTTCACTGCTAAGACTGGCTTCAGCTCCACTCTTAACAGAAATAACTACAGGGGCATACTCCTTGTCAAGTAGACACTGAAGCCAAAATTGATTATTTGTAGAAATGCACTCCACCTTTGTCCTCAAGCCTTCTTCAACGGGCCTTCACGCTCCATAGGACTCCAATATAGAAATTCCGTAGCTTGTGTAGTAACTGCGCCAGGGACTTAAAACTGTACACAATACCCCTTTCTGGGGGTGTGCATGGACTGATTCACCATCATGTGCATTGCAGGCATTTGGCCACCTCTCTGGGGGACTGTGTATCCCCCACTTTCGATAGTAGGCTGTTGGTGTCTAGCCTTGCTTGTGGTTGCACCGCCTGGTGTTAGGCCGTCATCTTTGCTGAATCAGCAGGTGGAGGGGTGTGACAGAGCTCCAGAGAGACTAAGAGGTCAGACATGCATAGAGGTGATGGCCGCTGCACAGATGCTTTTGAATAGCTCCTCTTCATCAGGGCTCTGCAGTCCTCTGGAAGGTGCAGTTGGTAAGAAGGGACCAAGGCATCAGTGCTCTGTACTGTTGGCATGGGTATGGTCACACCTTGGATTTTTCTTTAGTACACTCCTGAAATACCGTGTTATCATGAAGGTGGCAGAAGTGCCATAAAGTGGGCCCATGGGACTAGGAACTGAGGACGGACATGAGGCATTTATCCTTCCATATTTTGGAAGGGGGGATACTGGACAAGGGTGGGTGGAGGAGGGGTGGAATATAGACCCTGTTTGAACTTTATTGGTTTCATGGGGACTGAAAAAGGATTTTTTTTAAAATGGGCTGCTGACTCTTTTCCTGTGTCCAAGCCTGCAACGCCTATGACACAGGATGTGATCTGTGTTCTAGACTGTAGTATTTCACAGTTCATTCAAAGACCTTTTAAAAGTTGGAAGATTTTTTTTTTATTGCTGCTTTTGCCCCCTGCAGTATGCGCACTCTTCATCCCACTTGCAATATGTCAATTAAAGACTTAGTAGTAATCCAACGGGTTACAAACCTCAGGTACTCGATTACCATATACTCACCTGGGCCCATTAAACACATTCACATAGGCTAGTAGATACCGCTGGGGTCAATTTATTGTGTTCATACCTGTAAGATAAATTTATCTGATCATTTCTTATCAAACCTTTCTGACCAAATGTACTTTTCTCTGGTCAATGGACCTTTTAGTTAACCTTGTGGGTAAATATTTACGTTAGAATGAAACCTTTTATAACCACAGACTCAGGAGAGTTTTAAATGTTTATCTAGTTAAATTCATGTGAGCCTATAACCAAAATACAGTCTACACCATTTCTCCAAGGAAAGGAAGGGAATAAAATTTAAGCAGAATAACCGTTAAACAACGTTATTACGTTGACAGAACCTGAATAGGTAGAAAACAGAGAGAGCAGTACAATGACATACTACACAGAATTCTAGTTACCTAGAATGGTGTGAAAACCAACCCCTTGGCCAAGGAGCTGGGATGGGTCCCCTGGGACAGATCAGTTGACAAAGGCTCAGGACAGGATTCAGGGACTGGATGGATGACCTCTTCTAGATACGACTCCTGCGTCGCACCCCTCTCTGACACTATCTTCCTCCTCGATTCTTCTATTATGTGCCTCCTCCTATTATGTGCCTCCTCAGCTCTTCCGTGATGTTCTTCTAATTAATTGGCTCAGAGTTCTAAGTCTGGAAATGGATCTTCAGTATTCTTTTAATTCTCTGACAGCATCTCGGTCTCTCAGCATTCTGGTCTTGCTGAGGTCTGTGATCTGTGTTCTCTGTTCTGTCTAACTAAACCACCTCAATGATACCTTTCTAATGGCATGTACCACCCCTAAATGTTTCAAATTTATGAACTCCTAACTGATTGGATAGAAAAAGGGGAGATGATCCTCACACCATGCTAAGTTTAATATTTTCTTTTAAGCTCATTGTTCTGTGTTCCTGCCCCTTAATTTACTTTCCCATGCTTTATTTCCCACCCAAGTTCACATTTTTATCGATCAAAATTATACATTTTAATAATTTCTTCATTCATCAGTCAGGAAGACAATTCTGTTCCCAGGACATGTAGAGGTTGTGGCCTTAGATTTGTTTTAAATTCATTCGTCATGGTCCCAGGCGGTTTGCAAGTGTGCATGTTTGGGGGCCACGTGCGGTATGGACATAGGTCATCCTTTGAGGCCCAAAATACGAACTAATAAGTCAGAAAGAGACATATTAAATTCAAAATAAAATGATTTCACTGTATAACACGTATCTCTACTCTAACCCCTTTTACTTATATAAATCTTTTCGCATTAGTAGATTATTAAATTTGCATGGTGTAGTTTCAGCAAAAGCATGCTCATTAACATGTAAGTTCAAAGCGGCAATCTTGAAAGCGATTGCGCAGCTGCAAAGATTTCCTTCCAAAGCATAGTTACGTCATTACTACGTAGATGTAGTTTGACGCATGCGCAGTGAAGATTCCCATGTTAGCAGCCATTGTAGTCACTCTTGAGTTACTTGTTAGTACTACACATAGGCAAGCTTCCCCGAAGCTTAAATGTACGAATTTGTGATGCATTATTAGTATTTACAAACACAATTATTACGAGTTATCTGAGAAGATTGCATCCAAGCAAGTCTCTTTTATACTAGTCCTTGCTCCATCAGTAGGGACAGGTAAACAGATGAATGGCTCCATCACCATATCTTTCCCCAACGAGAAATACACTACAGTAGTACCATGTCTCACTCTTTACTACAAAGGAGAGGTTATGCAAGATTCCTTTAAAATGTAAATGAGCAAGACAGTTACAATGTTTTAATATATCGATATTTCTATAGCGCTTTCCTTACCCTTGTGAGTCCTAAATGTTAATGTGTTTTTAGGTCTCGCCTGGCAGCGCTTGTGCCGTCTCTTCGAGACTTGCTGTATTCCGGTATGGACTTTAAGCTCCTCTCGTTTTCCGTTCATCTTTACAATTTGCTTCTCTTCCTGTCCTTTGTAAATGATGGCTTTTGCTTTGTGAATAGGCTTAGTAGTTCCACCTTAGTTCCTCCCACTCTTCTGTTACCTCCCATAAAGACAGCCCCTCTTACTTGTGTCCTTACAATCTAGCTTTCATTAGCAGTTAGGGAGCCCTATTTATTTAATTTATGTAGAATTTTATTTCACCAGGTTTGCATCTTAAAGAAACAGTGACACAAATTCTGGACAAAGTGTTTTGCTGGAATTTACTTTCTAACACACATCCTGATTTGCTTTGGATAGTTACCTAACTTAATGCAAAGTAGAAGTAAATGCTACTTTGTGGCAAGAGCATGTTCCTTGGATTGTACATTGGCATGATTCTCACCGGCATGTCTATTTGGAATCTGCACCAACCAAAGAGTTGGGCTCCACAAGACTTACCAAGTGGTTCGATAGTGGATTCCACTTCTCTTATTAGAAAGACGGTGCATCAAGAATAATATGGGTCACCGGTTTCCTGGCCGCTTTGATTGCGTGATGGCCAGTATTTATATATTTTCTTATTTTCCTCACTTTCACAAGTCTACACCACTTTTAAGGTTCTGACGAATTTCCCTCAACCCGTTTAGAGGACCATATATGGGCAGAAACATGTAGGGGTATATTTGCTTAATCCCTAGTCCTCTTTTTAAACTCTGTTCCAGAGGCCTACTGAATAAAGTCTACTCGGACCCCTGGAGATAGTTTTATTTATTACCTTTGCAATTCTTTGCACCTCACTGACCCCTTTCAATTGCTCATCTTTGAAAACACCTGGGCTCCTTTCCACGGGGGAGTCGTAGCCCACACCATGGACCTCGCTGTTTCGGTGTGAGGAGGGAACCCAAGGTGAGTGAGGGTCTTGTCCTAAAAGGATTTCTTCCCTGGCAGCTCCATCACATACATATACCACTGAGTATACACGACACAACTCAGAACGTGACAAACAGATTACATGTATCTATCAGACAACCAGACATACATATTGTGATTTAATTTTGTTTTTTATTAGTGATTAGTATGCTCCTGGTTTAATTGATCTCTGTAGATCCTCAGTGTGGAGACAGTTATACATCGACATTCCCATTAGAGGTGGGCTTATCAACAAATTAACAGGGGGAGCCGAGCCAGAGCAGAGCGAAGGGTCTTGCTTGCATCTTAGAGTCCGTGCATGAGCAGAGCCCTGACAATATTTGGCATGTAAATCATGCAACAAACATCACGTAAAATACTTTTCAAAGTTCAAAAATGTGCATTTCTTTAAAATGTGGAAGGTACGACATAAGCAGGGTGCATTATAGCACTCCATTAATAAGTAATTGTTTAAAGTGATAGGTTTCTACCACTGGCAGTCTGAACTCTCATATTTGAGCTTTGATTGGTAATAATCAAGGGAAAAGTTTTGGTGAAATCAAATATTTGCCTAAGATCACACAATTTAAGCGGGGATGCTGTGGTTTATTCAGGTTTTCTGGCTTCGCTTTGTAAAAGTCAGCCAGCAAATGTGTATCTATTTGCCTTTCCTTATGTTGAGGCTTTATTTTTACCTCTTAGTGCATTTTTCCACAGTCTTTGACCTAAAGCGCAAACTCCACCCAAAGGTATTGGTGCGCTTTAAATGAGCACCGGTTACATTGCACAGGCTCTCATGCATTGTTTACTGGCGTGATGAGATTAAGTGAATGTCCCATCATCACATGATGGTAATCTGATGCTGAGACTCAAACCTGGTTCTCCAGTTCAGACTTAGGCTCTGATCGTAACTCCACATCCTGCGTAGAGGGAGGGTGGCAGGCGGAAGCCAATGCTTAGCTCATTAGGGGCTTGAGGTTCCAAGAGGACCTTGAGCTGAGCCAGGGCCAGGCTTGAGTCTCAAGCCTGGCTCGAGGTTTTAGCATCTGTTATATTGTGTTTAGCAGGACTCCGCTAGGTATGACATTGGAGCATTCCATAAATGTAAAGATTCTAGAGTTTGAATAGGGGATGTTTGATGTAAGCTATGCCTGGCTGGATGCACTTGTGTGCCTCTTATCTCTGACAAAATAAACTCCATAGAGCATTGAAGTACTAAGTTTGCTCTTCGTTTTATTTCTATATTTTTGGCGACGATTTGCTGTGCCAGGCGCAGGAATTCTCAGTGAAGGAGATTCACCCAGAGCAACCCATGCAGCAGCAGGATTCAAGTGTATAGTCCAGTCACGCGGACAAATGAAGGAGGGTATCAACCCTGACATCAACAGCCCTCCCACTATTGCCACATGGATACATGGTGTGTACAAGGAGGGAGCGATAGTTGGGTCTTGGTCATGGGGGCCTTTTCTTGTTGAGGCTGCATGTGACTTCGTGGGGTCCAGGAGAGGTCAGCCACGGATGGAGTTGAGGTCTGGATCGCTGGTGAGACTTCACTGGGCAGGTGAGCCACTCCGACTCGGGCCATGGGCGTCTGGTGCAGAGTGTGCAGAGGTCACAGATCCACCTGGATCCAGAGTCCTTGAAGTTGGAGTTTGCTGGACATGGCGACTGTCCACTATAGATCTTGTTTTTGTTGGAGAGTGGCAGTCTTCCTGGGGTTCTTGGAAATCACTGGTCACAGGACAGGGGTCTTCTCCGCAGGCTCTAAAAGCTGGAGACAGGCCAGTAGGGATGGAGCGAAGTCAGTTGTCGTCTTCAAGCCTTGCTGCACGGAGAAGTCTTCGTCCTTCTTCATAGGTTGCAGGAATCTGAGGATCAAGGTTCAGGGATGCTTAATAATACTCAATTTATGGGCGTTACAGGTACTGGTAGATGGTACTGGTAGATGGTAGCCAATGGGTTACTTGCATTTTAACCATTTCGGTGTCTCCTCCCTTTGTGAAGTTGGCATCCCCTAGCCTGATTGGGCAGAATCCTTCCTTTCAAGATGGAGGATTTCCTAAGGAGGGGGGTGACATCGGTCCAAGGTCCTGGCAGAGAGGGGAACCACCTCTCCTGACTATTAATTTTCCTGCCAACCTTGTCGCCCCAAGTGAGGCTTGGTCAAGAGGGCAGGCATCGCCACAAGCTGGAGAGACACTGGCTAGCATAACAAAGGGCAGAAAGCCTTTAAAGCTAACCGCTCTGAGTGCTGTTCCTGTTTGGAGTAGGTGAGAAGCACCTCCCCCCGAAGAAGACTTTGTTCCTTACCCACGAGAGCGCAAGGACTCTCATGTCAGGGGGTCAGAAACCGATCTGTGTGTGGGAGGTTGGTGAAGACCAATCAGTTAGACACAAGGGAGTTGGTCGTTTTTTACAGGGGGCATTTCCAAGATGCCTTCTAAGTGCATTTTACAATACAGCCATCACTGGTATCAGTGTGAGTTTATTGTGCTGAAAAGTTTGATAGAAAGCTTCAGTGTGCAGTAAAGCCACTTCGAAACTTTCTGGTGGACTGGCAAGGCATTTGGGTTATACGTTTGCAGCTTTGTGTATGCATTGACAATGAAGCAAAGTATTTCGCTGGGATACTGTTGAATTCACTACGGGTTTGGGCGGAGGAAAATCAAGTAATTCCGCCAAACCAAACAGGCTTTATGAAAGATACAGGGACAGCAGTCAACCTCTTGTCACTGTCCTGTTTGATAGATCAGGCAGAATCTAGCAAAGGATCTCTTTATATGGGATTTATCGATTATAAAGCCGCATTCGACAAGGTCAACAGGGCAAAGCTCTGGCAGAAACTCAACAGTCTGGGCATACCAAATGATCTATTAAGAGCCATACAGATGCTGCACCATGACACCTGGGTCAGGATCAAAATTGGGGACGGATCAAGACTGTCTCGTCAAATAACAACATCTAGAGGCCTAAAACAAGGATGCGTCTTGGCCCCCACCCTTTTTAATCTTTTTCTATCAGACCTTCCTGAGGCACTAAATAAAATAAACTCCCATGCTCCTAAACTTGCCAGCTTTCGCTTGTCAAGCCTCTTATATGCAGACGATTTGGTCCTTTTAAGCAACACAAAAGTAGGTCTGCAAAGATTAATGGATGCAGCTGCTGAGTATTCAATACGGAATGAGCTCCAGATAAATAACAAAAAAACAAAAATCTTGGCGGTGCGTCCTGGCAAGCCCCGGAAGACGGCTTGGTTCTTAAATATGGTGAGAATTGAAGAAGCACCTTGTCAAAAATATTTAGGTGTATTTTTTAACAACAACGGTGGCTACAAAACTCAGCTAGAAGAGCAGAAAAAAAAGGGAGTAGCACTTTCTTTTGCTCTCAGCTCCATCTTTAAGAAATTGTTTGGACCAACATTCACCCCAATTTTACAGACAGCTCAGGCAAAAGTCATCCCCACCCTATCATATGGAAGCGAGGTTTTAAAGGGGCGGGACAGTGGCAACTTGAACACAATTATTGCAAAAATTTTTAGAACAGTGTTTAAGTTTCCAAAAAACACCTCATCAGCACAGATCAGGCTAGAATTTGGCATCAGCAATCAAACTCTGGCGAGACTAATGAGTTTTTTAATAAACTGCCATAAACTAAGGTCATCAAAAGCCGGGAGTCTGGCACAATATCTTTGGTCCAATATATATACAAACCAATGGCAGTCGGGGCATGCATACTGGGCCAAAGGCCTGGCAACTTTGAACCTAACAGAAGCATGGGATTTGCAAATCAGCCAAGGCGAATTCAAAAGATTGGCAAAAATAAGCATGAAAAAACTTTCTGTAGTAGAGGACAAATCATGCCTCGCAAAAAGGTCACATGGATGGCTAACCCTCAACACGTACTCCAAATTGTCTTCTCAGGGGTACCTAACTTTACCATTCTCGGCACATACTAAACTTCGTTTCTTAAAACTAAGACTGGGAGTACTCAACCTGCTTTGTCATCTGCCGAAGTGGAAAAGAGATCAAACACAGCAGCTATGCCGCCTTTGTGGGAAACACAGAGAAGATATAATCCATATTCTCTGTTTATGCACATGCCTGATGCAGGATAGAAGGTCCCTCCTAAGGAAAATTTGGAACAAAATGGAAATCAGATCCTGCAGAGCCGCAGTTTTAGCAAGTTTCAACTCACATAACCCGGAGCTAAATTACGCCTTAGTCAGGTTCATGGAGCAGGCCGACAAAAGAATAACGAAAGGGTCAAAAAATTGAAATCATCATCATGGACTTAGCTGGGTGGCTGTTCTTGAGGGGCGAGGTTAAATGAATTTGAAAGCACCCCACACCAAAACTTTGCAAAAAATTTTATTATAGAATTTTGAAAATGTTTTAGCAAGAGCGAAAGGAGAATGGACTCCGAACCTGAAAGGCTGCACTTTTAGTCACTTAATGCACTTTATTGATTGCACAGAATGTCATTTTAAGAATCAGTACAGTCTTATGGTAATATCGCAACCTCTTAAAGTAATTAATTAAATCATTTTTTTTTTTTTACACAAAAAACGTTGCCAATCTATTTGGGCTTATGTTATTGTATAATGAAGTGGATTGCAAAGGTTATTTTAACTAAGCAATAAAGTATTATTATTAAAAAAAAAAAAAAAAGCTTTGTGTATGCCTTAATCTGACACAGCTTGTTTTTGCAGCAGCTGCATCATTGGTAGATTTCTGAAAAAGCACCACGGCAGTATCGTGTGCTGGATGTTCCAGACAAAGAAGAGCTGTCTTCAAAATTGTAAAGAGCAGCAAATGTAAATCCTTCCCTAGTAAAGTGATTCGAGAGTGGTGTGCTGCCGTGTTCACAAGGTTTTACAGCATGAGCTGCTAACCAGTTCCTGCTCCACACTGTCATTATCACTTGCTGATACACCAATCCTCTTTATTGAGGTGACTAGCTCGCTACTTTTGCACTGGTCATAGATTGTGTGGTCAGTCATCATATGAAGCGGAGTTTTCTTTTTGCTGTGTTGTAATTCATAAAACATGATTTGGTAAAGACAGTACATTTGCACAGCATAAGCCCGTCTGTTCATGGAATTGTCTTCCACTTCTTTGCTAATATCTTCAAAGCCATCATCAATGTTGTCTTTGGTGTTTCGAACTCCGTTTAGTTCGTAGCAGTTTTGCTTTGCTGATATTAAACAATGATGTACAAATTAAGACAACATCAGGCATTCCTGTTGACTCCCATGATTTGGGGGAGCTCTCGGGCGGTAACTAAGTGCGCTGCTGTGCCTTATCGAGGGGTGGTAACGGAGTACACTGCTATGCTTCATGGATGGTTGGTAACAGAGTATGCTGCTGTGCTTCATTGGGGGTGGTAACTCGGAGTGTAGAGCTGTGCTTTATTGAGGGCTGGTAACATAGTATGATGGTCGGTATGTGGAAGTAAGCTGCTGTCTCACTGAGGGCTTGTAGCTGGGAGTACGCTGCTGTGGTTCACTGTGGGGGGCTAACTAGGAGTACTCTACTGTGCCAAATCACAAAAGGAGGACCAGAGGAGGTTTAAAGACCAGTAGGGGTTAGCTCCACAATATCGTATTATTAAACACACAGGCACCTGTGTATATACGAGGAATAAAATTGAATTGCTCCGAATAAACTGAGTATTCCTTTTAAAGAACTATTTCCCTCTCCCATCATAGGTGGCGCACTTATTCATCTGAAACCTCCTCACACCGTGATGCCTAGTCATGAAGTGGGCTACAACTCCCTCACCTTGAGGGAGGAGCACATCAATGTTTTTTAGAGTTATAATAAATACCCTTCAACGAGCTAAGGGTAGTGAGGAAAGCAGTGTGGAAAAAACAAAAGTGATAATTAAAACTGGCTCCAGCGTACCGTAATGGCATCATTTGAGAGTCACTGGGTCAGAATTAAAATCAACAGGACAATGTAGGAACGATTAAACCTGCTGTGATGTGTCAACAGGGTAGGCCAGCATGTTTTTGCCTGTAACCATTGGATGAGGCATTGCAGCGTTCATCAGGACCTGTACTTGCTCTGGTAGTGCTCAAACGCTGAATGTTAGTGTCTAATATGATACAAAACGGTCTAGTGGTCATTTAGGAACCCAAGGGAGGGATCCACTGCGGCACTTGCAAGAAAATATATGTAATTAAATATGTCCAAATGAGCAGCTAGGGAATACTTACAAAACAATCGTGGTGTAGATAGAATCACCAAATCACCACAACCATTGGAGAGTTGTGTTTCTCATTTTTGACACCCTTAAAGCAAAGCCCATTATCACAGTTGAGTGCAATACAACAGTAAATCAGTAAGTGCTAAGATAGGCTCATAAATGATGCAAAATAGTTCGGCTTACCTGCAGTCGTGGGGGTGGTATGTCAACTCGAGCCATGGCGTGGAGCTCAGGGTGCTATGTCCTATATAGCATTGCAGCAGAGAGTAAAAGAAGCAAAGAAAGGGAAAGTTAAAACAAGCTTTTTCAAACCCGAAAAAGGAGACTAGAATAACAGATGCCACAACAATAATTATTGCCGCGTCTAGTCATGCCGAGGATGTGAGGTCCCGCAGTGAGTTATGATGCAATGCACATGAGTGAAATAAAAACGATTAGATGTAACTGTAGGTAGATGTTATTGGCAGCATCCATTCATGTCAAATGGTGAAGTTAATACACCAAGAGCGTGTTGCTCTATGGAGAGTACAATGTTTACCAATTATAATCATAATCACCAGTTGTGCTATAGCCCATAGAGGCTACCCACAGATGGCTGCAATAGCTGCAGACTTAAGTAGGTAGCACTCTGTTCTCTCATGCAGCAAAGATCGTAATGCCTTCCCCAAATATCAAAGTATTAGATGCCCAGTCCTGTGGAAAATACTAGGAATGTTACTGCTGTGTAGTCTATTAAAGCCAAGTATAAGTGAAGATATGCCTAACATGGTGATGTAAAATAAATCAATGGCAGTCAAAGAATAAAATGTTAGCTGCCAAACATGCATGAGAGAATCTAGACTTGGACAGACGTTTCAG
The DNA here is from genome assembly GCF_964204655.1 of Triturus cristatus. Lineage (NCBI taxonomy): Eukaryota > Metazoa > Chordata > Amphibia > Caudata > Salamandridae > Triturus > Triturus cristatus. The sequence continues at coordinate 1,000,740,058 of NC_140583.1, read as the reverse complement.
CGTGGATAACATTTTTGAAAGATAGGAAAATGTCTGCAAAAACAACGTGACCAGCGTTCATAATCCCGGTCAACAGTGGCCGCATGTGCGGGTAATAAAATCGTGGGCCATGTGCCTTAACATCTCTTGTGAATAGGGAATCTAAGGCTCCCCTCTAAGTATGTGCTTCATTGAGGGGTAGTAACTGGATGTATGCTGATGTACACATAGAGGGGTGGCAACATAGTACTCTGTAGTGCCTCTTTGAGGGTAGGTAACTGGGAGTATGCCACTGTACTCCTTTGAGGGGGTCGTAACTGGGAATATGTTGCTGTGCTTCATTGAGGAGTGGTAGCTAGGAGTGTGATACACTGGTCTCTTCATGAGGCGATCTTGCATACCTCTGACTTGCTCTGCATAATTGACTTCTTAGTGGGCGCCTTAAGGGGGAAACGCAGGTGCATCGGTGGGGGACATGTTGCCCCAACCCCTGCAGAATTAGCCACTATTGACAAAATGCTGCAAATGGCTTTGACTATTATAGCCACTGAAATGGAACACAAGGATAAGACTCTCACTTTGGCAATGGTAGAAAACAGGTTCATGAGGCAGCTTTTGAGTTTAGTGGTCAGCACCCCTTTAGTACCGTTGAGGTTTGATTTGGGCCTCCGGCCAATGGTTGATGCGATTGAACTCCGCCTGCTAAATTTGTGCTACTCCCGAACTTTTATTTCGAGTGGGCTGGAGGAAATTCTCAGACACCCGAATGCAACTAAACTCCCCTGGATTACATTTTCGAAGACTCTCTAATAGTGGTTGTCTTGGCTTATCTCTGGCATGATCCAGTGGGTTGCCTCATTCCAGCTACTGTGAAGGAGTTAAAACCATTTAATAATTGTAAACTCAACTTCTTGTAATGCACGCACCAGACACTTTATCCATTTATTTTTTAGTAGTAAAAGCTAATTACCTGTTTGAAAATTACCGTGACATAGAACCAAGTCTAGCAAAAAAACTATGGGGCTGATTACAATGATGGTGGGTGGCGGTCTCACCGCCATATTGTGCATGTTTACCGCCCGCCATATTTTGATGGCGGTGGATGGTTGGGGGCTGAAAGACCCCCTGACAGTAACCCGACAGGCTGAAGGAGCCCGTTGAACGGTCTGTAATACCTACGATGGTGGCGGTGCCTACCAGGCAACGCTGTAGTCATTACGATGTTCTTTTCCGCCGCCCCTTTCAAGGCGGTGAACCCGCCATGAAAAGGCTGACTCAAACTGACTTTGGGGGCCTGCTAGGCCCCCCTTACCCCCTATCTCCCAGACACTGGTTCTTTGGGGCACCTACACTGCCCCCTACATATCTCTGCACCATATGGCAGGCACCGCATGGCGCCTGCCACGTAGTGCAAGCGTATGTCAAAAGTCCCTTTTTTGCATTGTGGTGGGTGCTGCAGCCAGCAGAACCCGCCACAATGCAAAATATAGGCATTGCGACGGCCGTTGTGGGGGTCTCATCCTAATTGGTACTGGGAGACCGCCGATAACCTATCGGGTGGTCCCAATCCCCGACAGGGTGGTGGGCAGACAGCAGTCCGCCCGCCATCGTAATCTGGTCCTATATGTCCAGTTTAGAAATTGAAATTTGCCCCTTCATGGTTGTATGTCAAAATGATTAGGATGATAAAACAGGCATGTCCAATATGTGATTATAAGAAGGAGAATATACCCCATTTGGTGATTTTGTTTAATTTTTTTGTGTGTGTGTGTTTTTTTTTGTCCAGCATATAAAGGAGCACATGCCAAATGGTTGATGCCTATTTGCAGAAAGCTTGGCACAACAAGGAATGAAGAAGCCTATAGTTTTCTTGAAACTGACACAACCCCATATCTGTTATTTGCTTTATCTAGATATTTTTCATGTTTTTTGTATAAGAAACATAGATTGTTGAAACTAACGAAAACAGCCCTTTTTATTGGATTTTATTAATCATGTATCAATGTCTTATTTTATATTTTCTCAGTCTATAATTTTATTGTATTTATGTACATGTAAGGGCCTTTTCCTGTCTGTAGAGTGTGCATTTATATTTGTATTCTAATGACTTGGTGTGCTCCTTTATATTCTTTTAACCTGATGCGGATTTGACCTTTGGCAATTGTGTTTTCTACTGTGCACCTCTTGTATGATATATTACTGAAATCGAGTATTATGATGATGATATGGAAGATCTGTTGATCATCCTTCAGTCTATTCTTGTTGTGGCCTTGCACACTAAATTGTAGCCAATCTGCCAGTGTTTGTCTGCAATTGAGAAGGAGCAGGTGGTATAGTTGGTGGGAGCAGTTGACAGTGTGGATCAAAGCGATGGCAGAGTGGCGAGGGAGGAGCAGGCAGACTAGACGGTGGAGATCAGTGGTTGGCTCTTGGGCTCTTTCTGTATATAACTTGTTGATGAGTTCTTTCCATATTCTGGATATAGTCAATAAAGAATAACCTACGACGAAGCTGGACAAATCTGTAATATCTTTGCCACATTGGCGATGATGATGGGATGGTGGCACCAAGTTGACTTTCCTATTGTTATACGACCTGGCAGAGAACCACCTGTCATTCTTGAGGAATCTTGTGACATTTGGGGTGTAATTTCAGAGGAAACTGTTAATTGGATTTCAGAATATCCTGAAGTATTTACGGCTGAAGTAGGTCAAATTAAGAATTTTAAACACAGTATCAGAGTCAAAGATGGATGTGTACCCATTAAGCATACGTTATGTAATGTGCCTCTCAGTTTGAGAGATGATTTTAACAAAAATGAATTAAGATGGTATTATTGAACCAGTTGATGCCACCTTATGGTTATCTTCAGTCGTTTTAGCTAAGAGTAGCTCATGTGAGCTGCAAAATTGTATTGACTTAAAAAGTGTAAACCGTGCCATCTGGATAGAAAGGTTTCCATTGCCACAGATGGAGGATTTGATCACAGTGGTTGGACAGGCTAACTGGTATACTAAGTTGGATTTAAAGGCGGCGTACCATCAGGTGGTATTAGAAGCTCAATCACGTCATCTTACGGCCTTTGTCACACCTGAAGGTAGTTTCCAGTTTTGTAGAATGCCATTTAACCTTGCATCTGCTGCTTCTGTTTTTTAGAAAATTATGACCATGATGTTGCAAGGGATCAAAAATGTGGTGGCATTTCAAGGTGACATTTTAGTGTTATCTAAGATTTTTGAGGAACATTATAACACTCAGACGGGTGTTAAATGTGTAATGTGAAAATGGTGTTACTCTAAGGAAATGCAAATGTGTTTTGTCGCTCAAGGAGATAGAATACCTTAGCCATTTTCTTTCTTCTGAAGGGGTCAAACCAAAATAAGGATTGGTGAAGGCATTTGTGAAGGCTCCGCATCCAGAGGACAAGGATCAACTTAGATCTTTCCTAGGGATGTGTGAGTTCTATTGTAAGTTTGTGAGGCATTATTTGGATCTAACTGAACGCTTTAGACACTTGTTGAAGAACACAGATTTCACTTGGTCAACCTTTTGTCAAAGAAATGTTGATCTGATCAAAGAACGAATGAATTTAGCACCAGCGCTTCAACCAAATGTAGCTGGCCGCAAAACTTTTCACTGTGGAGGCAAGTGCATATGGAATTGGAGCGGTAGCTTCACAGAGTGATGGAGCAATGGAATCTACCATAGGTTTTGCATCAAGATTATCCGAGGTGGAAACCAGATACTCTGTGATCGAAAAAAATGTTGGCTTGCACATGAGGAGTTGAAAAATGTAAGCCATATTAGTGGGGGAAGATAATTTTGTCTAAAAACAGCCCTTGTCCTTTGGTGGACATTCCCAATGGGCACAAAGTTAAGAATTCTACTGCCTAACTTTCCAGACTATAGGTCAAATTGCTTGAGTTCAGCTTAGATGTGGTGTATATTCCCGGAGGCAAGAATTATAAAGAAAATTGTTTGTCAAGGCTATCGGTCTTTGACCAACTTCTTTAGATTCATCTTGAAGAATGTATAATAGCATTGATAGAAGATTGTGTGGTGTGTAGCAGTGTGCAGGAATGGTATGCTGCAGTTAATAAGGATATGAAATGTGTTAGAAAGATGGCCAATAGAAGAAAATGTTAATCTTCTTAACAATCGTACTGGAAAGTGGTGGATGAATTATCTATTCAGAGGGGTGTTTTGGTCAGAGAAGAAAACTTGATTCTTTAAGGGATTTTTAGAAAGGATTATTGAAATGGCGTATGCTGGTCATTTGGGCACGACAGCCACCAAAAGTATTATTAGAACAAGGTACTGGTGGCCATCCATGGACAGAGGTTGAAAAGGTGGTTAGGGATTGTGCTCAGTGTTGGATCAGTGTTAAGCATTTGGTGACATCGGCTCCTGTACCTAGGGTGTTGGTAAGTCCGGATAAGGCCAGTAGAGATCTTATCGGATAATGGCGTACAATTCACCTCTATATCCATGCAGATTTTTTTTCTTCTAAAAATGGCATTAAACTTATTTGCACACCATTGTATTGTCCTCAATTTAATGGTAAAGTTGAAAGATTTAACAAGGTATTAGTGGAGTGTATGCGGAGGGGACTTGGTTCTGGAGTGGATTGTGCTGATGTAGTTAGGAACACTAAGCTTATCATACTACTCTGTACTCGGTTACGGGTCCTGTGACTTGAGCTGTTGGGGGAATGTGTCAGCTCTTGTCTATGTCTGAATTGGATCTCGACTGTTATCAACTAGGAGTTGGATGTAAAAATGTTGTCTGGTGTAGCCAAAACAGCAGGTGATGAGGCTAGTAGGATTAAGATGAAGGATTTGGAGAGCAAGAGCAAGAGCAAGCGTAAAATATTGTGGACGTGCAGGTTAGTGATTGGGTTCAGGTCAGACCCTCTACTATTAAGAAAAGGCATGCCCAAATTCAGAGAACCCATTCAAGAAAAGAGTTTGTGAAAATTCTATACAGATTGCTAATGGACAGTGGTGGAACGTGTCTTGAGTCGCGAGATGGGATAAATGCAGTGTGGAGATGGGTAGTGAGAACTCGGCTGGTAAAGGAACGAGTGGATCCAAGAATATTTCCAATATTTGCAAGAATCTGGTTGCTGTACCTAGGAGTAGTTCTTGTGTCAAGGCATTACCAAGGTGGTTTATTTATTAATTTGTGTGTGTGTGTGTGTGTGGTGGTCCTCTGTTTTGTCTGTTGAAATGTTGAATGTTTGTTAAGGGGAAGATGTTTGGTATAGTTGGTGTGTGCAGGTGATAGTGTGGATAACAGTGTTGTTCTAGAGCCGTGGCGAGGGAGGAGCAGGCAGGTCAGACAGTGGAGATCGGGGGTCGGCTCTTAGGCTCTTTCTCTATGTAACTTGTGGATGTATTCTTTCCATATTCTGGAGATCTTCAAAGAATAACTTACGACGAAGCTGAGCGACTGTACTATCTTTGCCACAGAGTTTACTTAATACAACCATTCTATATTGCATGCGGAAACCCACACATCTATGTCTGCTTCTTTTTGTCCCCTCCCTACAGCTATGCTGCGTTCCACTCCGCTTGCAGTTGAAAGCACAGATGTGTTATTGGGTGTAGTTTCTGAGAGGACTGAGTCTGAGGCCTCTGTAGGGGCTAACATCACATCCCAGATACCCTTAGGTTTTGATTTGGATAGTTTGGACCCATCTCAGACTCACGGCACAAGGTTGGATGATGTGGTATGGGATGGTGAAGATACTTTGAGAAATAGGACTATCATATCTGTTACAATCTTAGTATAATTGTCCTGAGTTGGTATGTTCCACCTCCCCCTCCCTGTCCTGCAAATGGTATAACCCTTGGGAGTTCAACTTAGAATGTTGATGTTTCTGTTGTCGTTGCGGTGAGAGCGGATGGCCAGAATAAAGAGACTTGACTTACCTAATTTGGAGTTGCATCATCTTTTTGAATTCAACACTGGTGACGAGCTGTGAAGGGGGCAGCTGGCCATCTCCCCTCTGTGTATTCTCTCTGGGCTGAGGACAGTTTTTGGCACCACGTCTGGGAATTTCATCCTCTTTAAACAAATTTTGGTTTATCACACATCTTGTGGGTGCTGTGCTGCGTGCCTACTCATTATACCAGGCAAGAGCGGGTGCAATTTGGAGCTTGTTGGAACTGTCCTTGCAGGAGGTTGCAGAGTTTAGGAGATCCTGTAAGCACATCCTATTCGGTGCGGGTGTTCTGTGTCAGTGGAGTCACCTTTGCTTTTGTGGAGTGTGGAGGTACATTAGCCACGTTCCAGTCAGCAGATTCCGGAGAACGGTGGAGTGAGGAGAGTGCGCAGTCGAATTCTCTCTGTCTTGAACTGGAGTTTCTGAAGTGATCGAGTGGTCCCTGACGGAGGAAGGTGGAAGTGCTCCACGTCCCTGTGAGAGCCTAGCTGCGGAGGTCCAGAACTTTGGACGAGGCCGGTTTCCTGAGTGCAGTGTGTGCAGCCTTGTCCCAGTCGGAATTTCACTGCTCAGGTCTGATTTTCTGACGAAGGCGGACGTCCTGTGAGGTAACTTCCTCTCAGAAGGGCCGGCGCGCCAGCTTCTGAGGGCCGTGCTGCTATGCGGGAAGTTCTAGTGTATCCTGGAAGTCATCCTGTGAGGTACTTCCTCTCAGAAGGGCCGGCGCGCCAGCTCCTGAGGGCCGTGCTGCTACGCGGGAGGTTCAATTGCATCCTGGAAGTCCGGCGGCCCAGCTGTGTGTGGGCCGTCAACCGCATACTTCGCAAGAGGAGTGTATGCGTCGAATGCTGTGGCGGTTCTGTGAAGTCTACTTGGCGAATCCTGTGGAAAGCTTGAACCTGGCATCTCAGCTGCATCAGAGCAGTATTGTGTGTACATAGGAGTGTTCACGCTCTATTCTGGTACGACTGTGTAGGAGACAATCAAGGTCACCAATCCATGCAGGGGGCATGACAAGATTTGGTGCAGCTCTAAGTAAGATTATTTGTTGTGGGGGACACTCTGGGCCATTGAAGCTGAGCAGAATTGGTGGGTTAGCGATTTTCTAAGGAGTGAATTTCGTGGACTTCCACATGGAGACATTTCAGTGAGTTATCTGGGGTAATCCTAGGATGGTTCTGTAGTTCTGCGTTGTGCGGTGGGGGTTATTCTGTATAGTGCTTTTCTTTTACTGCGAAACTCTTACTAAGTCAATCTACGATGGGCACGCCTGGCATGAGTCAACCCCCGTCATTTTTAAATGACTGTGGGGATCCAGAAATTCATTGGAAAGATTGGGCTAAGCTTTTCGAATCATATTTAATTGCCATGGGTGGTGAAAAGTTCTCAGCATTGCGGAAACAGCACATTCTTCTGCATAATTTGGGCGTTCATGGGCGCAAAGTGTACGAAACTCTCCCTGAACCTGAATTGGAAGATGAGGATGAGTGTGATGTGTTTGATGTCACACTGATGAAGCTTGAAATACATTTTGGAGATAAGGTCAATGTAGTTCTGGAGCGTCATAAGTTTTTCAGCAGAGTACAAGGGAAGTGTGAGTCGATCAGTAACTATATTGCAGCTCTAAGGGATCTTACTCAGCTATGTGAGTTTGGGGATCTTAATGACTCCCTCATACGAGACCAATTGGTTAGGTGTACAAACAATAGCAGAGTACAAGAAAAACTTCTGGCAAAAAATCCTACCTTGAAGGATGCTGTGGCGATTGCTCAATCCATTGAACATACCGCGAAATGTGTAAAAGAGATGAAAGTTAGAGACGAAGTAGTAGCATCAGTACGAGGGGAGGAACAAAGTAGTGAAGTGCTTAAGTTATCAGACAAATGGAACAATAAAGATGTTCAAGTCCCTAAATCAAACAAGGAAATGCATAATTTAAAATGTTTTAGATGTGGCAGTAGCAACCGTCTTGCGAATAACCCGATGTGTACAGCCCGAAGTGTCTTGTGTAAAAAATGTAATAGGAGGGGGCATCTAGCAAGGGTGTGCAGAGAAGGGGTAAGCAACACTGTTAGTGTGGTTAGTACTTGTGAGGAATCTCATGCAAAGTATGTTTTTCAAGTAAGAAGTAATGCTGCGTGTGGGAAACAAAACTATCCTAAGTGTGTTGTACTGTTCAATAGCAGACCGCTTGAAGTTTTTGCAGATTCGTGTTCTCCTTTCACGTTAGTAAATGTACATGATTTTGAGGAGTCACTGGGTGGGTCTAGAGAAGTATTAGAGTCTCCTGATATCTCACCAGAAGGATGCACGAGAGATCCCATTCCCCTGGTTGGCATGTTAAGTAGTCAAATTGATTTCAGAGGAAGGACCACAGTGGGGAATGTGTACATCGTAGAGAGTGGTGCCAATCTTCTTGGATGGCAACATCAAAGAGAGCTGGGAATTATTTTAGATCCCAACAAAGAGAACCAGGTCATCATGGTTGACAGATCCAACAATCAGAAAGATCTACAGGTTACGTTTCCTGAACTGTTCACTGAGAATCTGGGCAAGTTACGTGACTTCCAGCATAAAATTAAAATCAGACAGGGTGCCAAACCTGTAGTTCACAAAACACGGTCAGTACCTTTCCACCTTAGAGAGACACTTAAGATGGAGCTGGAAAAACTGTGTGAGATAGGAGTCCTACAACCCATTGAAGCAACAGAATGGCTTGCGCCTTTGGTTTTGGCATCTAAGGGTAATGGTAAAGGTATTCGTCTATGTGTGGACCTTCATTCCTTAAATGAAAATATTTGGGCAGAGAGATTTCCTCTCCCCAATATAAATGAGATGATAAGTACCATGGGCAAGGCGTGTTTTTTTTCAGTAATCGATCTGTCCAGGGCCTACCATCAGGTGTAGCTGCATCCTGGGTTGAGACCTTTGATGGCATTCACTTAGCCTTTTGGGGCATTTATGTTTGTAAGGATGCCGTTTGGGCTCGCCTCAGCGGCCTCGGTTTTTCAAAAAATAATGCTGCAAGTACTTAAGGGTGTTAAGGACGACATTCTAATGTATGGGGAGACAGAGGAAGAACATAATGTCACCCTCAATGCAGTGTGTCGTAGACTATCTGATGCAGGGTTAACGGTACAGCTAGACCAGTGTAAGATTAAGGTCACGTCAGTCGACTATTTGGGGCACACGATCTCCAAAGATGGGTTTAGACCCAAGCACAGGTTAATTCAGGCAGTCAGGGATGCCCCGCATCCATCGAACAAGTAGGAGCTAAAGTCGTTCCTTGGGCTGGTGGAGTACATGTCCAAATTTTGTCAGAAACTTTGCTGACTTGTGTGTAGGTTTACGTGATCTTCTGAAAAAAAGTACTGCATTTGTTTGGGAGAAAGAACACAGCGAAATGGTAGAAGTGATAAAACAACGCATTTTGGATTCACCAGCACTGGGGTCTTTTGATCCCAAAAGGAAAACCATTTTAACCACGGATGCATCAAGCAAGGGATTGGGGGCTATGTTATCCCAAAAAGGAGAAGGGGAAGAAAGAGTCATAGCTTTTGCATCCCGTACCTTGAGTGAGGCAGAACGCAACTACTCAGTCATAGAAAGGGAGGCATTGGCTTGCTTTTGGGCGGTGCATCATTTAAACATTTTTTTGTGGGGAACAAAGTTTACTATTCATACGGACCACAAACCCCTAACCTTCATGTTTTCACCTAGACATGCACAAAACGTGTCTCCCAGGATAAGCAAGTGGGTTTTAGGGTTAGAAAACTTCTGCTTCAAGGTTGAGTACTTACCAGGTCCAGAAAATGTCATCGCAGATTGCCTATCAAGGTTACCACTCAAAGATACACAAAGTGAGGAAGCACTAGATGTACCCATTTTGGCAGTGCATCTACCCTCTCTAACGGATGCAGAGTGGGACAGGGGCATGAAGGAAGATAGGGCCATGGATATGTTAAAAGACCTCATTGTCAAAGGGTGGCCAGAGAAGATTTCAGAAGTTCCTGACCAGGTTAAAGACTTCTGGGAAGTGAAATTTGAACTTTCTTTCCTGTCTGGTCGCGTGCATCGGGGGGACAAAACCGTTCCACCCGAAGGATTGAGGAACAAGATTATAGATTTGGCCCATGAAGGACATTTGGGCAGGAGCCTCACTAAAAGCAAAGTGCGGAGCTGTTTTTGGTTCCCTAAAATGGATTCAAAGGTAGAATTGAAGGTTAAAGAGTGTGTCAGTTGTGTGAGAAGCGACAAAAGCAAAGTTATTCACAAGGTTCCGTTGGCTCCTGTCAGTGTGCCAATGATTCCATGGACTAAACTGGCCATGGACATCGTGGGTCCTATGGAAATTCTGGGGCCTCAGAAGAGATTTATATTCGTTCTGGTGGACTACACCTCCCATTGGGTAAACTTTAAGTTTACGTCGTCCACCACAATGAACAATCTTATCTCATTTCTTAAGAACATTTTTGTATATGAGGGCATCCCTGCCACCCTGGTAACGGACAATGGAGTGCAGTTCGTTTCTGAGACAATGAGAGAATTCTTGGAGGAACACAACATAAAGCATGAAAGAACTGCTCTCTATTGTCCCAAGGCTAATGGGTTGGTAGAAAGGGTGAATCGTATGATCAAGGAACACATACAGCTAGCCATCACCAATGGGTTCAATGTGGAGGATTCATTGAGAGTCCATTTGGGCGTATCACACCACGCCCAATGGGGTCACGGGGATATCCCCTTTTGTATTTCTCAGAGGAAGGGAACCCAGCACCAAAATGAATCCGAGATGGTTGGGTGGGGGTAAGAGTGTGGTACCTGACTTAAGCCAAAGTGAAGAGAGAGTTGAGTCACATCAACAAAAATACAAGTTCTGGTATGACGAAAAACATGAGCAAAGGATGTGGACGTAAAAGCAAACTCTCCTGTTTGGATCAAAAAACCTGGTAAAGTGCAACCAGGATTGAGCAAGTATGGGGTACCTCTAAGGGTGGAAAAAACAGGTAGAAGCATAGTCCGTTTGGAAATGGACAAACATGGAGTAAGGACAGAGTTGTGAACACTACTTGAAGTAATGTTTCTAGTTGTATTCCCTTCGGGGGGAGATGTGTTACAATCTTAGTATAATTGTCCTGAGTTGGTATGTTCCACCTCCCCCTCTCTGTCCTGCAAATGGTATAACCCTTGGGAGTTCAACTTCGAATGTTGATGTTTCTGTTGTTATTGCGGTGAGAGCGGATGGCCAGAATAAAGAGACTTGATTTACCTAATTTGGAGTTGCATCATCTTTTTGAATTCAACATCCCCTTTGCCTAAACCTGTGCTCCTTAAATACCTCCCAAGGCAATACCCTATGTGGTTATTATGGGTAATGTGTCACAACTTTTGGCTAATACAAGAGAGCTATTCTCAATTGAGGAATAAAGTTGTGCATTGGCTTAGTATGATCACTCTCCTGGTAGTGGTGTAGGGGTTTACATCAACTAGGTTAGCTGGTTAGAAAAGGCGAAAAAACTTTGGATGGGGATTGCGTCATACATTTTAACAGACCGCATGTGGCAGGGATAATTTCATAATGATTATGGGGTAACCCTTTCTATGGCCCAGTTTCCTCTATTCCGGCATTCCCACGGTTTTCTTTCTGTAAATCACTGGCTGGTGCCCCAATACATGACTATTCGCAAATCCCAAAATGGCCTGTAGAGGTTGATTGGTCTGTGGCCATCTCAGTTACTTATCTCTATCAGATCTCGCCCTTTGTCCTGGCAGGAAGCAAGTGATTGACTTTCAGAGGTCAATGGGCTTAACCAGGGCTCGACAAATCCACTCGACCGCTCGCATTTGCGAGGTAAATTTTATGAGGTCGAGCTATTTTTAGGTCCTACTCGCCCTTTCTGGCGAGTAGGAAAACATACTAACTTTTGTACTCCGTCTTTGAAAACGGAGCAAATGTGACAAGATAACAAGATTTAAAGGCCTTTTTATTGCTCACAAAGCAAATGAGCAATAAAAATGCCTTTAAATCTTGTTATCTTGTCACTTTTGCTCTGCTTTCAGAGACGGAGGTCAAGTAGGTCACTGTTAGGGCGAGGAGATTTTTCAAGGTACTAGTCCTGCCGGACTAGTACAATTTTTCAGATTTTTCGAGCCCCGTTAACGCCCCAGTAGTCAGTGAAGTAATGGTACCTACACTGCTGCAAATAGAGGCCTTAATGATTTGTAACACCAGGAACATTTATAATTTTATTCGTTGGAATGTGGCCAGTATTGCTGGGAAATTTGAGGGTTGAAAATGGTTGGCCTTTATTAAAGGGTTTGATGTAAATTTTCTCTAGGAGAATTGGGCAATAGAGAATAATGACTTTTTATAGGTATATAAAACCTTTTTTTCACCAGCATTAGAATCCAGAGCTGGACGTGCAAAGCGGGGTAGGCAAGCTGATTATTTTACTCACTTGCATTAAGAGTGTTTTAGGTGTTACCAACTGGAGTCCCTACCATGCAGGTTTTATTAGTCTCCTCCGCTGGCCCACATAAGGTAGTAATGGTAAATTTGTATAATGCTAAATCTTTTCCACATTAGGAATGCAATGTACATATATTGAAAATCTGATGGGCTTAAAAATATCTATGGCATATATTATGGTGGACGGAAACTTTAATGTTCACCTGTGTGTGGTCCTGAGGGAATCTGTGGTTTTGGATGTTGGTTGCACTCTTTTATCTGGAACATAACTAGAACACATTCATTTGGGCATTAGATTAAACACCTTGTTGAATGAGATTAATTTAACCTTTACATTGGTTGGAATGTTGCTGACTAGAAGGGATGTTAATCCTACTTTTATAGGAATAGGTGAATCATATTTAGTTTTTTTGTTTTGTCTCCACTCAACTTTTGATGCTTATTTTTAAATTTTGGATACCGATGAGCCCTTTCATCTAGGATAATTAAGTATGCGTCTCTATCTGTTGGTCTGCAGCGACTGCCCTAATGTCAGTGTCCAAGGGATTGTTAAAGTTACAAGCCATGGGAGAAGACTTAAATGGACCCCGATTATACCTGAGGCTTTTTACAAGTCCTTGTACTCCAGTTGCGAAAGAGAGCTAGATATTTCTATGCCCACTACAAGTTATGCTTGAGATATTTTAAGGGCCTTTTTGGGGATCTCTAAAGTAGTGTCTGGTTTGCTGGGGGCACCTAAGTCCCACAATTGTCCTAATCTTCCCAGGTGGTTTGACTCTGGATGCTCGAAAGCACTGAGGGAGTTTGAGTGTTTTAAGTGTTGAGCCATGGGATGGAGTCAAGGTACAGAAATGTTGCTGTTTGTATAAAAAGGAACAGGCAAGCTGTAAAAAGGACATAAAGCAGGAGGCTTGGGTAGATCTAATTGAGGCAAGTACCCTGAAAAACAGCTCATATTTCTGGGGTATTATCAATAACCTCATATTTGCTCCAGAGGAGGTGCTCCATTGGATCTACACATAACTGAAGATGAATGGGTGGCTCACTTTAAGGATGCATACAACATAGGCCAGTTGGAACTCCAGGACAGGGATTCTGTGATTGGGTCTGCTGAGATTACCTTCTCCAGTGAGAAAGTTAAAAAGAGCATAATGAGTTTATCCATTAACAAAGCACCAAGCTTGGATGGCATTCTGACTAATACTTTTGTAAGGATGATGTCTGGGCGCCTTTTCTAACTGCACCTAATAATGCAGCGGTGTTGGTAGGTCCACCCAAGTCATGTGCTATGTCCATAATTTTACCAATTTTTAAAAAGGGGGACCGAGATAGCCTATCCGGTTGTAGGCCAATCTCCCTACTCATTTCTGTAGTGAAGGTTGTAGGTTGTATTTTACTGGAAAGACTGTCCGTGTGGGCTGAGGAAAACAATGTGTTGTCAGAATCTCAATATCGGTTTCGTGCAGAATAGTCCACTGTAGGCAAGTGTTTGAACTTCTACTTGATTTTAGGGAAATACAGTTGCCCGTTCTGGTTTCATGCACCTAGGTTTTATGGACCTTTCATTTGCATTTAACCAGGTAAACTGATTAAAATTGTGGCAAATAGTTGCCCTGGGGTTGGAGCTGGACGTTTTGTTTCTGAGAGACCTTTATAGGGACACAGAGGCATCTGTCCGTTTCTCCAAAGACTTGCAGTGCTCACGGAGTTCTAGTATAAAGGAATGGGTGCATAATTCTTGTATTTTGGCTCCTTTTTTGTTTAACCTATACATTGACAGATTAGAGAAGGTCCTGATTGATGTGAAATCGGATTGTCTGAATGTGGGCTCACATAGTCTACCAGTATTACACGCAGATGTTGCAGTCCTCATGGCTAAAAAGGCTAGAGGCTTACAATCCCTGTTGACCTATTTTTCTAAGTACATAGAAGATTTGGACTTCACGATTAATGAGAAGAAATTCTTTGTGATGGTAGTCCGTCCCCCGATCCACTAAATCAACTAGCTTTACGTTAGGATCTAGTGTTCTTTCCAAGGCCAGAGTATTATCATATTTCGGATTACTCTTCAATTCAGCATTAAGTTGGCTTCCTTTAATTAGCAGGAAAAGGCAGGTTTCACACTAGCAACTTCTGCAGTTTTTAGTGTTCCTAAAAGATTAGGCAGCAGACCCACTAGGGGCCTTTTGCAGATCTACAGTGCAAAATGTATTTCTGCGGTAATTTATGGGAGCGAAATCGGGGGGTTGTGCTAACCATATAGAGCTGCAAATAGTCGAAATTAAGTTTTTAAGGAGGCTTTTGTGTTTTTTCCCCAAAGTACCCCCTCCTCTTGGGGCATGAGGATGCATGAGGAATTGGCGGTAGGTTTTATTTTGGATTGTGGCCTTTCGCCCCCTTGCACTTTGGTTGATCTGGTTAAAGCCAGGTCTTAAATAAAGGTATTGAGACACTAAAATATGATTTGTCCCTGGATCATGCATTTCATATGCCCGTGGCTTAAGTATATTGGGGCCTCTTTGCAGGACTTAGGCATGGGTGACCTTGTTATCACTCCTGAGTGGCTCTGTAAGGCTGATTATGCTTGGGCTAAGGGACAATTTTTTATCCAAAGGATCATGGATGGAGAATAGACTGAACTAGTAAAGCCCTGTGTTCTACACCATATTATGTTGAGAATAGTGCCCACTACAGAACTTGGCCTTCTTTTCATTAGGAATCAGCAAAACAGATTTCTGCTAACTAGGTTTCGATTGGATTTACTGTCCATCTAGTTATCCTATCCCAGGGAAAGTACAGGGGGTATACATTTTTACCCTGTGGCTGCAACAATGGGTCTCCACAGGATACACTGTACTTCACTATGTTTTAGAAACTGCATGCAATGCCTGGAACGTTTATCTCGTCCCGATTATGAAAAAGGATAATTTTTTTACATGTAAGGCCTACTTCTAAGTACCTACAGCTGCTTTCTGGGGTTATTATTTTTATTGTACTTAGCTTTATGAAGGTTGCTGTAAGGCTGAGGAAAAGCCGGTAATAGGCTTGAGTTTTAAGTTCGTGAGTAACTGTGATATACTGAATAACCACTTCTGCATGTTAAGAAATGTACGAAGATTAGCAGATTTGTTATACGTTTTTTTATATGTATGTATTGTGATCTTTACGATTTTGTTTTTATTGTACTCATTTGCTTTTATGGTTTGTATCCTAAAAACCAAATAAAGCTACTGTGACTGACTTCTCAGTATTTGATGCACTGGGCTCTTCGTGACCCAATCTTGCATTCCTCTGACTTGTTCTGTGTAACTTACTACTTTTCTCTGTGCTTTGATGCACAGGTCTCTGAATGAGGCTATCTTGCATATCTCTGAGTTGCTTTGCATAGTTGACTGCTAAGTGCTTTGGTACTCTTGTCTTTTCGTGAGGCAATCTTATATACCTCTATCTGAGTAATTAACTTCTTAGTATTTTCTTACACTGTTCTCTTCGTTAGGTGATTTTGCATACCTCTGACTTACTCTGTGGAATTGACTTCTCACTTTGCTCTCTTCTACAGTGTGCCCACGTAGATGACTTGAAGGCAGCAAAGTCCATTTACAATTTCTCAGCCAGAAAATGATGGAAATGAAGTGTCCCTAGATAAATATCGGTGAGTTTGAACTGTACCCCTTCCAGTCTTGGGACTTGCATCTCGCATCTACCTGAAATTAACAGACTCATGCTGATTGTTCTGAGCTAGATTGTCTCTCAGACACCTTATGTTTCACTGTGGTAACTGGGAGTACGCTGCTGCGCTTCATTGAGCGGTGGTAACTGGGACTATACTGCTGTGCTTACTGTGCTTAATTGAAGGGCCTCAAGTGGGAGTACGCTGCTGTGTTTTAGTGGGGTGTGGTAACTGGTAGTACGCCGCTGTACTTCACTGAGGGGTAATAACAAAGTACGCTGCAGTGCTTTATTGAGGAAAGGTAACTGGGAGTACCCTGCTGTGTTTAACTGAGGGGTGGTAACTGAGAGTACGCTGTTTTGCTTCATTGATGGGTGGTAATGGAGTATGATGGATGGTAATTGGGAGTATGTTATTGTGCTTCATTGAGGGGTGGCAACTAGGAGTACACTGCTGTGCTTTATTGAGAGGTGGTAACTGGGAGTGCGTCACTCTGCTTCATTGAGGAGTGGTTACTGGGAGTATGATGGGTATCTGATAGAGACTACTAGCTGCAGATTCCTTCACATAGAATTATCCCCAGGCGTGAGGCTGGATAAGGAAAGTTTTTTGCCACAGCATCCCTGCGCGCCGGGGCGACATCACGCGACTCCGCCCAGGCTTTGTCCGCGTACGTGACGTCAGCGAGATCACATAATACCCGGCGCGCCTACGTCAATTTTTTCCTTTTCCGCGTGCAGCGCGGATCCGATCCTTGCTACAGGCCTGTTAGGGCCCCTTTTTCTTCCATTTCTTTGGTGGAACAGTGTGCGAATGCCTTCGGGCTTTAAATCTTGCACGTCTTGTGGGCATCTTATGTAGGCAATGGACCCTCACCTCATTTGTATGTGGTGTTTGGGGGAGGATCACGGCACCACAGATTGTACGGCGTGCCAACAGTTGAAGCCGAAGTTGCGGCGGGAGCGCCAGATGAAACTTCTCTTGGCGCGTCTCTGCAGGTCAACGTCCTCCCCTCTGTCTGCTTTGGTGGACGGCTTCAGATACGGCCGTGTTCGTCGTCCTCGCCTTTCTCCGATGTCACGTGAGCATCGCTCCCCGGTTGGTAAGTGTTGCAGTTTGTCCCCGGGGGCTGCTTTCCAGCCTACCGGGGGCATGGACTCTCTGCGGGTGATGCGGCCCGCGTGTCATCCTATCCACCGTTTCCCGGTGTTGGGGCGTCGAGAGTCCAAATGGAGACATACATGGCGGCTTTGTATGCCTCACTGGCGTCTCCTCCTCCTTCCCCTCCTGGGGCGTCGGCGGATCCCTTGCCCTGCGCAGGGCCCTCTGCGGTGCCAGCGGCAGCTTTGGCCCCAGCGCCGACTGGTTCGGATCCAGGCTTGGAGGATGTGGTACTGTTGGGGTGCGGCTCCTCTGGGGCACCTCCTTCAGGCCACGGCATCTCTGCCTCAACGCAAACTCCTGTGGGGGTCCCAGTGGTGTCGCGGGAGGTTGCCGGGGCTCGGGTCGCATCCCCGAGCCCCTTTCGGTCCTTTAACAAGGTGGTCTTGTCTAAGGCCAAGGTGACTCCGCAATGGCGCTGGCAGCAGCTGGACCTTGTGGAGCCACAGGGGTCGTGGGACCCTCCTCGTCCCGCTTCGGATTGAGGCAGAGGGAAGACCCCTCATCCCTCTCTGGGCCCCTCTCGTTCCTCCCCACAGGTGGCTGCCTCGTCGGAGGGCGAGTCGGAGGTTGAATCATCCCTGGCGCGGCCACATGTGTTGCCGAGCGAACTTCGCCTCATTCTGGGCCGCGGCTGGCGGAGGGCTTCATGCCACTCCCCAGGCCAGTCTCATTCTCCCCCGTATGTGGCTGCCTAGGCGGGGGTCGGGTCGGCATCTTTCCGGCACCGCCTAATGGCCGGTGCGGTTCCAGCTCTCCTCCGGTCTCCGCTACGGTCTCCGGTGCGGGGTGGCTTGGAGGTACCTTGTCCGGTGACGCCGGCTAGTGCCGACGTCTTACCTCAAGCAGCTGACTCTATGGCTCCACGCAGGGGTCGTACCGCGGATTCGTCTTCGGACGCTCCTTCTTCTCCGGAGGCAGGCTGTATATTCGTGTCGTCCTCCCCGGAGACTGATCGCCGTGTGGTGGCTTTTTCACCGGCATCGAAGGGCGGCTCCCCGCACTTCCTGAGGCAGAGGTGTTCGTCGGATGAGCGGCAGGTCCCTCATTCTTTGGCTCCTTCTGACTTCCAGGTTTGACCCTTGCCCGTCCTACTTGGGCTCAGGGACGGTCACCTTAGTTTGCAGCCGTCGCCCATGGAGGATCTGCTTTCTCCACCGCGGGGTCCAACGGAGGCGGCCTTAGCTAACGCGGTGTCCACGGCTGTGGGCATCCTGCGCATGGGAGACCCGGTGGCTCACCTTCTGGTGGACCATCTATTGGAGGTCCTCCACCAGGGCTCTGGTGGGAGGGAAATCTTACTTCCCTTTGAAGGTTCGCTCCTTTATTCCTTGATGGGGGCTTGGAGGCGTCATGCCTCAGGGGACCCGGTGCCGCAGCATCTTCTGCGCCGGCACCGCGTGACCCGGTGTGTCTTTCCCTTCACCCCTCAGCCTCCAGTCCCCTTATGCGGACTGCTTTTCCCTCCCTGCCGTCACTGTTGACTATGCTGTTCCGAGAGGCCCGCTGGCTGGACTCTTGGGGATGTAGCATGTTCGCCTCGACCAGCGCGGCCCTGCGGGCCATTAACACCTTGTGTGTGCTGGCTAGGGTCTCCTCCTGTTAGTGGGACTCGGCTGAGTCTTAGGGATCTGCATCATCCCAGGAGTCTGGTCCAGTGGACTTCCGGCATCACGCTTTGGATGGCTGGGAGCTTGCGGCGTTTATTCTCCACTCTGCTCTGGGCATCTCAGAGGTGCTGGGGCAGGCCATGGCTTCTTCCGTCGCTCTCCGTCGCCATGCTTGGCTTCGCAACGGAGTATTCCCTGAGAATATTCGGGAGCGACTCATCGACCTTCCGTTTGATGGCACCCCATGCTGCTGCTGCTTCTCCTTCTTCTTCTTCTTCTTCTTCTTCTTCTTCTTCTTCTTCTTCTTCTTCTTCTTCTTCTTCTTCTTCTTCTTCTTCTTCTTCTTCTTCTTCTTCTTGTCCTCGTCCCCGTCTCCTTCTCGTCCTCCTCCCCGTCTCCTTCTCGTCCTCCTCCCCGTCTCCTTCTCGTCCTCCTCCCCGTCTCCTCCTCCTCCTGTCTCCTCATCCGTCTCTCTCTGTCTCCTCCTCCTCCGTCTGTCTCCTCCTCAGTCTCTCTCTGTCTCCTCCTCCTCCGTCTCCTCCTCCCTCTCTGTCTCCTCCTCCTCCGTCTCTGTCTCCTCCTCCCTTTCTGTCTCCTCCTCCCTCTCTGTCTCTGTCCCCTCCTCCGTCTCTGTCTCTGTCCCCTCCTCCGTCTCTGTCCCCTCCTCCTCCTCTGTCTCTGTCCCCTCCTCCGTCTCTGTCCCCTCCTCCTCCTCTGTCTCTGTCCCCTCCTCCGTCTCTGTCCCCTCCTCCTCCTCCGTCTCTGTCCCCTCCTCCGTCTCTGTCCCCTCCTCCGTCTCTGTCCCCTCCTCCGTCTCTGTCCCCTCCTCCGTCTCTGTCCCCTCCTCCGTCTCTGTCCCCTCCTCCCTCTCTGTCCCCTCCTCCCTCTCTGTCTCGGTCCCCTCCACCGTCTCTGTCTCTGTCCCCTCCTCCGTCTCTGTCCCCTCCTCCGTCTCTGTCCCCTCCTCCTCCTCTGTCTCTGTCCCCTCCTCCGTCTCTGTCCCCTCCTCCGTCTCTGTCCCCTCCTCCTCCTCTGTCTCTGTCCCCTCCTCTGTCTCTGTCCCCTCCTCCTCCTCCGTCTCTGTCCCCTCCTCCGTCTCTGTCCCCTCCTCTGTCTCTGTCCCCTCCTCCCTCTCTGTCCCCTCCTCCGTCTCTGTCCCCTCCTCCCTCTCTGTCCCCTCCTCCGTCTCTGTCCCCTCCTCCCTCTCTGTCCCCTCCTCCCTCTCTGTCCCCTCCTCCCTCTCTGTCCCCTCCTCCCTCTCTGTCCCCTCCTCCTCCTCCGTCTCCTCCTCCTCTCTCTGTCTCCTCCTCCGTCTCTGTCCCCTCCTCCTCCTCTGTCTCTGTCCCCTCCTCCTCCTCTGTCTCTGTCCCCCTCCTCCTCCTCTGTCTCTGTCCCCTCCTCCTCCTCTGTCTCTGTCCCCCTCCTCCTCCTCTGTCTCTGTCCCCTCCTCCTCCTCTGTCTCTGTCCCCTCCTCCTCCTCCTCCGTCCCCTCCTCCTCCTCCGTCCCCTCCTCCTCCTCCTCCGTCCCCTCCTCCTCCTCCTCCGTCCCATCCTCCTCCTCCATCTCTGTCCCCTCCTCTTCCTCCGTCTCTGTCCCCTCCTCCGTCTCTGTCCCCTCCTCCGTCTCTGTCCCCTCCTCCTCCTCCATCTCTGTCCCCTCCTCCTCCTCCGTCTCTGTCCCCTCCTCCTCCTCCGTCTCTGTCCCCTCCTCCTCCGTCTCTGTCCCCTCCTCCTCCGTCTCTGTCCCCTCCTCCTCCTCTGTCTCTGTCCCCTCCTCCTCTGTCTCTGTCCCCTCCTCCTCCTCTGTCTCTATCCCCTCCTCCACCGTCTCTGTCCCCTCCTCCTCCTCCGTCTCTGTCCCCTCCTCCTCCGTCCCCTCCTCCTCCTCCTCCGTCCCATCCTCCTCCTCCATCTCTGTCCCCTCCTCTTCCTCCGTCTCTGTCCCCTCCTCCGTCTCTGTCCCCTCCTCCGTCTCTGTCCCCTCCTCCGTCTCTGTCCCCTCCTCCGTCTCTGTCCCCTCCTCCTCCTCCGTCTCTGTCCCCTCCTCCTCCTCCGTCTCTGTCCCCTCCTCCTCTGTCTCTGTCCCCTCCTCCTCCTCTGTCTCTGTCCCCTCCTCTGTCTCTGTCCCCTCCTCCTCCTCTGTCTCTATCCCCTCCTCCACCTCCTCCACCGTCTCTGTCCCCTCCTCCGTCTCTGTCCCCTCCTCCTCCTCCGTCTGTCCCCTCCTCCTCCTCCGTCTCTGTCCCCTCCTCCTCCTCCGTCTCTGTCCCCTCCTCCTCCTCCGTCTCTGTCCCCTCCTCCGTCTCTGTCCCCTCCTCCGTCTCTGTCCCCTCCTCCGTCTCTGTCCCCTCCTCCGTCTCTGTCCCCTCCTCCGTCTCTGTCCCCTCCTCCGTCTCTGTCCCCTCCTCCTCCTCCTCCTACGTCTCCTCCTCCGTCTGTCCCCTCCTCCTCCTCCGTCTGTCCCCTCCTCCTCCTCCGTCTGTCCCCTCCTCCTCCTCCGTCTCTGTCCCCTCCTCCTCCTCCGTCTCTGTCCCCTCCTCCTCCTCTGTCTCTGTCCCCTCCTCCTCCTCTGTCTCTGTCCCCTCCTCCTCCTCTGTCTCTGTCCCCTCCTCCTCCTCTGTCTCTGTCCCCTCCTCCTCCTCTGTCTCTGTCCCCCTCCTCCTCCTCTGTCTTTGTCCCCTCCGCCTCCTCTGTCTCCGTCCCCTCCTCCTCCGTCTGTCTCCGTCTCCTCCTCCTCCTCCGTCTCCTCCTCTGTCTCTTCCTCCTCCGTCTCCTCCTCCTCCGTCTCGGTCACCTCCTCCTCCTCTGTCTCCTCTTCCGTCTCCTCTTCCTCCTCCGTCTCCTCTTCCGTCTCCTCTTCCTCCTCCTTCTCCTCTTCCTCCGTATCCTCCTCCTTCTCCTCCTCCGTCTCTGTCCCCTCCCCCTCCGTCCCCGTCCCCTCCTCCTCCTCCGTCTCTGTCCCCTCCTCCTCCTCCTCCGTCTCTGTCTCCTCTTCCTCCTCCGTCTCCTCCTTCTCCGTCCGTCTCCTCCTCCTCCGTCTCTGTCTCCTCCGTCTCTGTCTCCTCCTCCTCTGTCTCCTCCTCCTCCTCCGTCTCCTCCTCCGTCTCTTCCTCCTCCGTCTCCTCCTCCTCCGTCTCTGTCCCCTCCCCCTCCGTCCCCGTCCCCTCCTCCTCCTCCGTCTCTGTCCCCTCCTCCTCCTCCTCCTCCTCCGTCTCTGTCTCCTCTTCCTCCTCCGTCTCCTCCTCCTCCGTCTGTCTCCTCCTCCTCCGTCTCTGTCTCCTCCGTCTCTGTCTCCTCCTCCTCTGTCTCCTCCTCCGTCTCTGTCTCCTCCTCCTCCTCTGTCTCTGTCTCCTCCTCCTCTGTCTGTCTCCTCCTCCTCCTCTGTCTCTGTCCCCTCCTCCTCCTTCACCTCCGTCTCTGTCCCCTCCTCCTCCTCCGTCTCTGTCCCCTCCTCCTCCTCCGTCTCTGTCCCCTCCTCCTCCTCCGTCTCTGTCCCCTCCTCCTCCTCCGTCTCTGTCCCCTCCTCCTCCTCTGTCTCTGTCCCCTCCTCCTCCTCTGTCTCTGTCCCCTCCTCCTCCGTCTCTGTCCCCTCCTCCGTCTCTGTCCCCTCCTCCTCCGTCTCCTCCTCCTCCGTCTGTCTCCTCCTCCGTCTCTGTCCCCTCCTCCTCCTCTGTCTCTGTCCCCTCCTCCTCCTCTGTCTCTGTCCCCCTCCTCCTCCTCTGTCTCTGTCCCCTCCGCCTCCTCTGTCTCTGTCCCCTCCTCCTCCTCCTCCGTCCCCTCCTCCTCCTCCTCCTCCTCCGTCCCCTCCTCCTCCTCCTCCGTCTCTGTCCCATCCTCCTCCTCCATCTCTGTCCCCTCCTCTTCCTCCGTCTCTGTCCCCTCCTCCGTCTCTGTCCCCTCCCCCGTCTCTGTCCCCTCCCCCGTCTCTGTCCCCTCCCCCGTCTCTGTCCCCTCCTCCTCCGTCTCTGTCCTCCTCCTCCTCTGTCTCTGTCCCCTCCTCCTCCTCTGTCTCTGTCCCCTCCTCCTCTGTCTCTGTCCCCTCCCCCTCCTCCGTCTCTGTCCCCTCCTCCTCTGTCTCTGTCCCCTCCTCCTCCTCTGTCTCTGTCCCCTCCTCCTCCTCCGTCTCTGTCCCCTCCTCCTCCTCCGTCTGTCCCCTCCTCCTCCTCCTCCGTCTCTGTCCCATCCGTCTCCTCCTCCTCCTCCGTCTCCTCCTCCTCCTCCGTCTCCTCCTCCTCCTCCGTCTCCTCCTCCTCCTCTGTCTCTGTCCCCTCCTCCTCCTCTGTCTCTTTCCCCTCCTCCTCCTCTGTCTCTGCCCCTCCTCCTCCTCTGTCTCTGTCCCCTCCTCCTCCTCTGTCTCTGTCCCCTCCTCTGTCTCTGTCCCCTCCTCCGTCTCTGTCCCCTCCTCCGTCTCTGTCCCCTCCTCCGTCTCTGTCCCCTCCTCCGTCTCTGTCCCCTCCTCCGTCTCTGTCCCCTCCTCCGTCTCTGTCCCCTCCTCCGTCTCTGTCCCCTCCTCCGTCTCTGTCCCCTCCTCCGTCTCTGTCCCCTCCTCCGTCTCTGTCCCCTCCTCCGTCTCTGTCCCCTCCTCCGTCTCTGTCCCCTCCTCCTCCTCCTCCTCCGTCTCCTCCTCCTCCGTCTGTCTCCTCCTCCGTCTCTGTCCCCTCCTCCTCCTCTGTCTCTGTCCCCTCCTCCTCCTCTGTCTCTGTCCCCTCCTCCTCCTCTGTCTCTGTCCCCTCCTCCTCCTCTGTCTCTGTCCCCTCCTCCTCCTCTGTCTCTGTCCCCTCCTCCTCCTCTGTCTCTGTCCCCTCCTCCTCCTCTGTCTCTGTCCCCCTCTTCCTCCTCTGTCTCTGTCCCCTCCGCCTCCTCTGTCTCCGTCCCCTCCTCCTCAGTCTGTCTCCGTCTCCTCCTCCTCCGTCTCCTCCTCCGTCTCTTCCTCCTCCGTCTCCTCCTCCTCTGTCTCTTCCTCCTCCGTCTCCTCCTCCTCTGTCTCCTCCTCCTCCGTCTCGGTCACCTCCTCCTCCTCTGTCTCCTCTTCCGTCTCCTCTTCCTCCTCCGTCTCCTCTTCCTCCTCCGTCTCCTCTTCCGTCTCCTCTTCCTCCTCCTTCTCCTCTTCCTCCGTCTCCTCCTCCGTCTCCTCCTCCGCCTCTGTCCCCTCCCCCTCCGTCCCCGTCCCCTCCTCCTCCTCCGTCTCTGTCCCCTCCTCCTCCTCCTCCTCCGTCTGTCTCCTCCTCCTCCGTCTGTCTCCTCCTCCTCCGTCTGTCTCCTCCTCCTCCTCCTCTGTCTCCTCCTCCGTCTCTGTCTCCTCCGTCTCTGTCTCCTCCTCCTCCTCTGTCTCTGTCTCCTCCTCCTCTGTCTCTGTCTCCTCCTCTGTCTCTGTCCCCTCCTCCTCCTTCACCTCCGTCTCTGTCCCCTCCTCCGTCTCTGTCCCCTCCTCCTCCTCCGTCTCTGTCCCCTCCTCCTCCTCCGTCTCTGTCCCCTCCTCCTCTGTCTCTGTCCCCTCCTCCTCTGTCTCTGTCCCCTCCTCCTCCGTCTCTGTCCCCTCCTCCTCCGTCTCTGTCCCCTCCTCATCCTCCTCCTCTGTCTCCTCCTCCTCCTCCTCCGTCTGTCTCCGTCTCCTCCTCCTCCTCCTCCTCTGTCTGTCTCCGTCTCCTCCTCCTCCTCTGTCTCTGTCCCCTCCTCCTCCTCTGTCTCTGTCCCCTCCTCCTCCTCTGTCTCTGTCCCCTCCTCCTCCTCCGTCTCTGTCCCCTCCTCCGTCTCTGTCCCCTCCTCCTCCTCCGTCTCCCTCCTCCTCCTCCGTGTGTCTCCTCCTCCTCCGTCTGTCTCTGTCCCCTCCTCCTCCTCCGTCTCTGTCCCCTCCTCCGTTTCTGTCTCCTCCTCCTCCTCCGTCTCCTCCTCCTCCGTGTGTCTCCTCCTCCTCCGTCTGTCTCCGTCTCCTCCTCCTCCTCCGTCTCCTCCTCCGTCTCTTCCTCCATCTCCTCCTCCTCCGTCTCCTCCTCCGTCTCTTCCTCCATCTCCTCCTCCTCCGTCTCCTCCTCTTCCGTCTCCTCCTCTTCCGTCTCCTCTTCCGTCTCCTCTTCCTCCTCCTCTTCCTCCTCCTCTTCCCTCCTCCTCTTCCTCCTCCTCTTCCTCCTCCTCTTCCTCCTCCGTCTCCTCTTCCTCCGTCTCCTCCTCCGTCTCCTCCGTCTCTGTCCCCTCCCCCTCCGTCTCTGTCCCCGTCCCCTCCTCCTCCTCCGTCTCTATCTGTGTCTCCTCCTCCTCCATCTCTGTCCCCTCCTCCTCCTCCGTCTCGGTCTCCTCTTCCTCCTCCGTCTCCTCCTCCGTTTCTGTCTCCGTCCCCTCCTCCTCCGTCTCTGTCTCCTCCTCCTCCTCCGTCTCTGTCTCCTCCTCCTCCGTCTCTGTCTCCTCCTCCTCCTCCGTCTCCTCCTCCTCCTCCGTCTCCTCCTCCGTCTCTTCCTCCTCCGTCTCCTCCTCCTCTGTCTCGGTCACCTCCTCCTCCTCTGTCTCCTTTTCCGTCTCCTCTTCCTCCTCCGTCTCCTCTTCCGTCTCCTCTTCCTCCTCCTTCTCCTCTTCCTCCGTCTCCTCCTCCGTCTCCGTCCCTCCCCCTCCGTCTCTGTCCCCTCCTCCTCCTCCTCCGTCTCTGTCCCCTCCTCCTCCTCCTCCGTCTCTGTCTCCTCTTCCTCCTCCGTCTCCTCCTCCTCCGTCTGTCTCCTCCTCCTCCGTCTCTGTCTCCTCCTCCTCCTCCGTCTCTGTCTCCTCCTCCTCCTCCTCTGTCTCCTCCTCCTCCTCCGTCTCTGTCTCCTCCGTCTCTGTCTCCTCCTCCTCCTCCGTCTCTGTCTCCTCCGTCTCTGTCTCCTCCTCCTCTGTCTCCTCCTCCTCTGTCTCTGTCGTCTCCTCCTCCTCTGTCTCCTCCTCCTCTGTCTCTGTCGTCTCCTCCTCCTCTGTCTCTGTCTCCTCCTCCTCCTCCGTCTCTGTCTCCTCCTCCTCCTCCTCCGTCTTTGTCTCCTCCTCCTCCTCCTCCGTCTCTGTCCCCTCCTCCTCCTCCGTCTCTGTCCCCTCCTCCTCCTCCGTCTCTGTCCCCTCCTCCTCCTCCGCCTCTGTCCCCTCCTCTTTCTCCGTCTCTGTCCCCTCCTCCTCCTTCGTCTCTGTCTCCTCCTCCTCCTCCTCCGTCTCTGTCTCTGTCTCCTCCTCCGTCTGTCTCCTCCTCCTCCTCCCTCTCGGTCTCCTCCCTCTCGGTCTCCTCCTCCACCTCCGTCTCTGTCTCCTCCTCCTCCGTCTCTGTCTCCGTCTCCTCCTCCTTCGTCTCTGTCTCCTCCTCCTCCTCCGTCTCTGTCTCTGTCTCCTCCTCCGTCTGTCTCCTCCTCCTCCTCCCTCTCGGTCTCCTCCCTCTCGGTCTCCTCCTCCACCTCCGTCTCTGTCTCCTCCTCCTCCGTCTCTGTCTCCTCCTCCTCCTCCGTCTGTCTCCTCCTCCACCTCCGTCTCTGTCCCCTCCTCCACCTCCGTCTCCTCCTCCACCTCCGTCTCTGTCCCCTCCTCCACCTCCGTCTCTGTCCCCTCCTCCACCTCCGTCTCTGTCCCCTCCCCCTCCTCTGTCCCCGTCCCCTCCTCCTCCGTCCCCGTCCCCTCCGTCTCCTCAGTGACTTCTGAGTTGGGTTGCTTCTGGGCCTTCTTAGGCCGGTTGTTCTAGCTGTGGAGTGTTTTCTGGCAGTTTACGTCCTTCCTTGGGACTTTGGCATTGTTGGCTGCTGGACGGCCCTTGTGTTGATGGTGTGTGGATTCTGCAGGAGTTGTTGTGCAGACTTGGCCCTGAGATTGGGCCTTCTGCTTTGCTTGGGCTGCTTGTCAAGCCTTCAGCAGGGGGGTGTTTTTTTCCCCATGGCTCTTTTGTTTTTTCCTCTGCTGCTGAAGTTCTTCCTAAGAGGGTTCCCGTATCTTGGGACTATAAGTACCCCTATGTGGGGTAGTGGTAGCTGTCATTTGGCTTGCGCTCTGCTAGAGGGTTCTGGTCACCTTTGGGTGCCTGTTCTCCATGACGTTTAGGTAGGTTGCTTTTGCTTCCTGATGTTGTGTGCGCGGCCACTCGTAGTGGTGTGCCCGGGTATCTCCTCCTCTCCCTGCTCCTGTCCTGCGGTCTGGGATGATCCTGTGTTCTCGCTTGCCAGGCTTCGCCTACTCTGCCTTCCTGGGGCCTTGAGCTGTTCTTCTTGCTTCTGGCGGCTTGACTGGCGGCGCTGTTCTGGCTGGCAGGCTGCTCTCCATCTGGAGTGGGTTCGCCTTCTTTTCCCTCGTTTCCTTGGGCCCTCTAACTTCTTCTTCTTCTTCCGCCTTTCCTGCCTTGGCATTGGGTGGCAGCTATGTTGCCTTGTGGGGGAGTGGGGTGCTTCGGCATCTCCGTCCTTACCCTTGGTTCCTCTGCTGTGAGGGCACGAGCCTCTTCAGCCTTCTTTCCCTCCTACATCCCCTTGTGGTCGGTGGGGTTCTGCTGGTGGGGGGGGTTCCCTTGGCCTGGCAGGGGTGAGGTTCTACCTGGTCCACAGATCTGGTCCCCTGTGGTGCCCTCTGTTCTGCATTTGCTGGTGGGGTCACTTCACAGACCCTCTTTCCCATGGGTATTGCTAGGGTATCTATTCTACGTGAAGGAATCTGTGGCTAGTAGTCTATCAGATGTACGAGTTACTTACCTTTGGTAACGATGTATCTGGTAGAGACGATTCTAGCCGCAGATTCCTTCACGGCCCGTCCTTCCTCCCCTATTCTGCGAGGACCCTTCGGTTGGTCTTCGGTACTTACCTCCGGTGGGGGGGGGCTGTGTCTCCTGTGAGTGCCTCCCTTGTACTTGACGGGTGACTCCGTCTGGTGGCGGTTCATTCCCCCTTGGTTCTTTGGAGGATGGAGTTCCGGTGCTCCGGTGCCCTGCTGCTCTGGCTACTTCAGGTTTGGGGGGGGGGACTGCTTTCTATCCCTGTCCTCCCTTTCTTCTCTTCCTTCCATTGCTATCCTCTGATTGAGGGTCCTCTGGCCATGTCTTTCCCTTGTGGGTGGTTGCCCTCTAGGTTGGGGTGGCTTGGAAGTTCGTTGTCCCTGTCTGTCTTGGGAATGGTTCCATTCCTTTCTCAGGATTGGGGGGGGGGTGGATTTGCTACGTGTGCCATGACTTTACGCATGTTCTTGCCTTCGGGGCACAGGGATGGGAGGCTGCTTATGTGCTGGCAGAGTGACTGCGCAGGTTTCTGCTTGTTCTTCTTTCCCAGCCCTTTGGTTCTGCGGTGTTGACACTACTCTGGTGGTGTTGTTAGTCACGTTTCTTTCCAATCTTTCTGCTCTTCGCACACTGTTCCCATGCTTCCACAGTTTTTTATCTGGTGGTTCCGAGTTGTGGTGCGGAAAAGTTCTCAGAAGAAAAGTGACGTAGGTGCGCCGGGGCGGGTCTTATGTGACCTCACTGACGTCACGTACGCCGATGACGCCTGGGCGGAGTCGCGTGATGTCTCTCCGCCCCCGGCACGCAGTGATGCTGCGCTTTCCATTGATGGATAGTAACAGCACACTGCTGTGCTTCACTGAAGGATGGTCACTGGGATTGAGCTGCTGTTTTTCACTGAGTGGCGGTAAGTGGGACTACGCTACTGTGCTTTACTGAGGGGTGGGGAGAGTATGCTGCTCTGGTTTATTGAGGGGTGGGAACTGGGAGCATGAGGCATAGTCATGCGCTAAACTGCTGTGCTTCACTGAGCAGTGGTTACTGAGTATGTGAGGGGTGGTTATGGACTACGCTGCTGTGCTGTTTTACTGAGCTCTTTTAACAGAGTACCCTTCTGTTCTTAACTGAAGTGTTGTAACTGAGTACACTGTTGTTCTTCATGGAGGGGTGATGAGTGTGAGAAGGTGGCTTGGTATATGCTGTCCACTAGTTAAAGTGGGCACCTTGTACCAGGCCACACGACACTTACGATGTCTGAGGTCAAAGATAACCTTACTGAAAGCTATCCTAGTGGTAGCTATGGAGAGCAGCCTTCAGGTTTAATCTTGAAGGAATGTAAAGCAGCTTGTTTTACCAGAATATCACTTCCTAAATGATTAAATGAAAGGAGAACCACACAGTGTTTATATAACAATATGTACACAAGACTAAGGCACAAAGCACACAATACTAGATAGAAATGGTATAACAACAACGACTTCAATAGGCACGTGGAATTGCTGGGACCCCAAGGAACCAGCCAGAGGAGTGATGCAGGGAGCCCACGGAGGACGGGTGCAGTGAGCAAACAGACGCGTGCTCCGTACAACTCTATGGGAAGGTCTCGTGGTTAATCTACAAGTTAAGGACACTTCTAAGAGGACTTCGAGCGAACCCTTTGGTACTTAGAAGGTTCTAAGGCCAACCACCCAGTGAGTGCCGAAGTACCCTTGTTACCTATTCCAGAGGAGCCAGGTGCATAGGGGTGGTTGGTGTCGGAAACCTTCGTCATTTTCAGTGGAGAGCTGCAAAGAAGTCCTGCTGCAAGGAGGGCGAAGAATATTCCGGTGGAATCCAAGCCTGGATTCGAGGTGAGAAGAACCTGAAAGAAGAGGAGACAGAGTCTGGGTCACTTCAGGTGCTCGGTAGTCGAATGCCCACCGATGTGGAGTGCTTCAGGGATGAAGAAGGATTGCTGGACTCTGCAGCCACGGGGACCAGAAGTCGAGGACGACCAAAGTCCGAAGGTGAGCTGTCCCACGAAGTATGTCGAGAGCTGAGGGGCCGATGTCTGACTGGAGCACCAGCAAGCCTTGGCAACTGCAACCCACGTGGTCAGAGGAAACAGGTTACGGTGTGGACCAGCAAGGTCCAGGGGACTCTCCAAGCAATGGAGAGTCAGGGCATGTCTGGAGCAACCAGGTAAGCCCAAGAATTAACAAATTGACCCTCGCCAGGACCCACTGGTCAACGGACCAGGGATCACGAGGAGACCTCAAGCAAGTCTGCAAAGCACCAGCCCACAGGACCCTCGTGGAGTGGAGGCTGGAAATATTCGGTGCAAATACTGCTCGGGGTCAGGACTACACGGAGTCCAAAGCACAGGCTCAGGAATCGTCCCTAAGCATATGCAACTGCAAATGTACGTGGTTCACAGGGGTTCGGGTTGCATAGTCCCCACGAGGAATACTGGTCTCAGAATCACTGAGAGGGCAGATCACCTCGAGGCCCTTCGGGAACCCACCTCCTGTGTTGCTGAAATCTTCGGAGTACTCAGGAGCTTGGGAGAAGCAAACCGGTGAGATGCGTTTAGGTGCCTGCTTTTGCAGGGGAGTAACTCCTGTGCTGCAAGGGAGATTCTTCAGTCGTCCAGCGTCGTGCAGGCAGTCGCAGTACTTGGTTTCTTCTTGGCAAAATGTTGTTGACCAGGTAAAATTCAAAGTCTTGTGATCAGGTAACCCACTTTATACCTATGGGAAGGGGTTGGAAAGATTCTGTGCACCCTCTTAGGGGAGGGGCAGGACAGATGGGTGACTACTCCCATGTCCTTTGTCCCAGTGCAGGAGCAAATGGCACCTGGAACTGGTTTGAGCTGGACTATGCACCGGGACACCAAATGTGCCCCCAGTGCAGACTTTTTGGCTCTCTTAGTGTACCTACCCAGCCCCAATACACTAAATCCCGTCTGGGAGGTGGTTACACCTCCCTGTGACAGGATGCCTATTGTCATGCATTCATCTGCGCGAGCTTGGCTCAGCAGCAGGAGTGCAGAATCGTGTCTGTGGCTGACAGCATCTATTTTGTGCTGCCCAGGTCGAGAAAGATGGTACCGGGTATACCGGTAACCCACATATGTCCCTTCATAAGGGTGGAATCATACCTTCCCCCCCAGTTACTGGTGGGGAGGTATGATTCCATGGTGTTTGACACTAAATACTTTCTGTTTCTAAGCAGACATTTTAAAGTTAGCATTTACCGCAAGGCTATAATGCACTTAAACATATATGTCTGGCTGCATCAGATACAACCCCGGAGAATGGTCTCCGATGGCTGCAGAGGGGCTCTGCTCATGCAGGGGCACCCTCTCACGTAAAACCCAGCACCCTGCCTTCAGGATTGTTAAGGCCTGCGCCATAGGGGTGACTGATAGGTTTTTGAGTATAGATTTAGATAGATATAGTGAACCTATATCTTAAGTAAGTGGGGCAAGCACCAGCTTACACAGTCTGCTGTAACAGGCAGGTCATGTCAATTTGGATGGCCTCTCAGGGGTGGCATAATACATGCTTCAGCCCATGGGAGGCCTCTGGGGTACGTATGCCCTGGGTACATGGTGTACCATATACTAGGGACTGATAAGGTTACCCTAGAATCAATCTGAAGTGTACCTAAAGTACATGCATAACAATTTACAGGAGAAAGCAGATAGACTGGGGTCCTGGATAGCAGGATCCCAGTCAGACTAGACCAGAAACAGTGTGACATCAGCAAAAAGTGAGGGTAACCATAAGAAGCAGATACTACTTTCCTACAGTAAGAGTATGCTGGTGTGCTTCAGGAGGGGTGGTAACTAGCAATACGCAACTGTTTCATAAAGGAGTGTTACTTCAAGTATGATGCACTGGTGTCTTTATGAGGCAATCTTGCATACTTCTGACTTGCTCTGTGCATTTGACTTCTCAGTACATGATACAGTAGTGTTTCCATTTTGCAATTTAGCATACTTTCGACTTACTCTGTGTAATTGACTTCTCACTTTGCTCTCTTCTACAGTGTTTCAAAGAGGATGAGTGGAAGGCAGCTGAGTTCATACAAGTTCTCAACCAGAGAAATAGATAGAAATGAGGTGTTCCTGGAAAAACACTGGTGAGTTGGATCTGTACCCCTTCCTCTCTTGGAACTTGCATCTAGCATTTACTTGAAGTGGACAGACTCATGCTGATGGTTCTGAGCTTGCTTGTCTCGTCAGCAACTGTATGTTTAGGTCTCCCTCTTTGGTGGTATTTAAATTTCTTTTCACAATTGTCGGTATTTATCCATATTTATTTTTTGACCCTCTGATTGGTAGTTATCCATATTTATTTAGTGTTTTGAGGATTAAAGGATTCGTAAGAAGGCATAAATCCATATCTTTTTAACTGATAAAGATGCACTGAAACAATGACAATGATGCCGATCACATTTTAGAAAACTGAGAAGCAAATATAACTAAACACTACATCCACAGATAAATATTAACGGTATATACAAGTGCATATTTAATGCCTATATTTAAGAAAAATGCCATACTGCGTTTTAACTACCCATGCTAACTATCTTTGCAGCAGTCAGCCTGGAATCCATAAATGACAGTGTGGAGAGTCTCTCACAAAAGGACAACTTTTTCTGAATTTTTCTGCTTCTAAATATACAAATAAGCATTTTTTTTCTGTCTATTTCTGTAAAAATCAGTAACAATAGAAAACTGGGAGCCTTACTTATGTTTTAGAGTGCTTAGAAGATCCTTTACGTTTTCATGCTCTAAATCGGGGTAAATACATGCTTTAGAGTAGGAGCAAATGTCTATTAAATGGTAAATTTGTTCACTGGAAGGTCTTAAAAAGTAGTTATTCAACATGAGGAACAGTAAAAATGACATTTTGAATGATTTTTTGTACAATCCCAAAAATCCATTTTCGAATGAAAAACGGTGACCTCGTACCTGAGAAACTTTCTCTGAATGGTTGGTAATGATTAGTTTTTATTCTTTGAACTGCAAATGGCTGTCGGATGTGAATCATCAGTTTTGGAACTAAAATGAGTGTGTTTAGTTATTTTCATGCTCGAAACCGGGCTAAATTACAAGCTTGTGAGTAGGAAGAAAAGTCGATAAAACTTGCACTTTTGGTCACTGGGAGGCCTTAAATAGTAGTTATTCAACATAAGGCGTGATACAGTTGACATTTTGAATCATTTCTTGTACTGTCCCAAAAATCAATTTTCTGATTAAATACGATGACCACCCCAGACCTTAATATATTTGCACAAATGGTCAGTAATGGTGATTATTTTAATATTTACATTTTTGACTGTAAATGACTGATGTGAATCTTCAATTTTGGAAATAAAATAAGTATGTTAATAGTCGTTTCATGCTCAAAATCAGGCAAAACACATGCTTCTGAGTAGCGGAAGAAGTCTATAAAATGTCAATTTTGGTCACTGTGAAGCTTTAAAAAGTGGTTATTCATCATGAGGCACGATCCAATAGACATTTTGAATCATTTTTTGTACAGTCCATAAAATCAATTTTCTGATGGAAAATCAATGATCCTGGACCTGAGGAACTTTCTCTGAATGGTCAGTAAAGGTGATTTTTTTTTCAATTTTTATTCTTTTGACTGTAAATGACTGTCGGTGTCATAAAACGTACCTCCTGTGTATCACGCTGTCCTGAGGGTCGCGCAGTATAATGCGGAAGACTGGAAACCTGGAAATGGGTTTCTAGAACTACAATTCCCATGATGCCGTAGGTAATTTCGATTCCTTTGATTTTCATTTGTGGAAGGATTGGCTGGGACTAGAAGGGGAATGACCGTGCGTCCGCCCGCTGCAGATTATTCCTTAGCAGTGAGTGGAAGCGGAGCGGCAGTGCAACTTGTAGTTTGGTTGAGCAGAGAGACGTGGTATTTGCTGGAGTACCATCTCGTGGGAGTTCGTGGTTGCGCATTCTTGTGGGATCCAGTAAGGCTGCCTGCACCGTGCTGTGAACAGTGTATTACTCGCTTTGGATTCGTGAGTAAAACTATTCAATAGAGCGTATGAATCAATCCCTTGCCTGTGAACTTGATTTTGACGTCCGAACACGGCGGCGTTGTACTTGTTTGATTGCTGACGGCAAGGTGGAGTTTGCCTCGTCAGCAGAGAAAGAAGTTGTGTCTGAATTGGCTTCTCTCAGGGTGTGGTGATTAACTGTCTAATTGGAATTGAAAATACTATTATTTGAGATAAGAAATGAAGGAGGGTGAAGTTTAACCTTCCTTCTTCTGAGCAACTGATGTTCATTATGTTTGGAGGTGTTTGTTAAAAGATCGCATTACAAAGTTAAACTCTTGTTTGATGTTCTGGAGTGATTCAGAACTTTAAGGATACACTAAAGACATGTTTAGTTAAGTAATTCTCTGCTGTTTTCATTTTTGCATATTCACAGGGGGTCAGGACCCAGAGGTATTCTTCTCTACCCCTGTGAAGCTGGGCTTAACTAAGTTGTTGGTAGGTACTTTTTCAGGTATTGAGGGTAGGCTAACATATTCTATGTCCGCTCTTATGTGATGTTTACATTGAAGATAATGTCAACATTTTCTGTTTAGGTATCCTTCACAGCTGTTCCCTTCCCGTCCTTCCCTCACTTGATCCGATCATCATTCTGTGTTATTTAAAATCAGAAGTGAAACGATCAAGAGGTGGACCAATTTTGAGCATCAACTCCGAGGTATCTACAGGCTGACAGTCGGATGTGAATCATCACTTTTGGAACTAAAATAAGTGTGTATATAGTCATTTTCATGCTTGAAATAAGGGCAAATACAAGCTTCTCAATAGGAGCAGAAGTCAGTGAAAATGGTAATTTTTGTTCCTGGGAGGCCTTGAGAAGTGGTTATTCAACATTAGGCGTATTCAAATTGACATTTTGAATCATTGTTTGTACAGTCCAAAAAAATCAATTTTCTGATCGAAAAACAATGACCCTGACGTTAAGAACTTTCTCCAGATGGTCAGTAATAGTGATTATTGAATGTCTAATCCTTTGACTGTAAATGACTGTTGGTTGTGAATTATCACTTTTGGGACTAAAATTTGTGTGTTTAGAGTCATTTTCATGCCCCAAATCAAGCAAAATACAAGCTTCTGACTAGGAGGAAAAGTCTCTAAAAATGGTAATTTTGGTCACTATGAGGCCTTAAAAAGTGGTTATTCAATATTGTATTGTAATTGCATTTATATAGCGCTTACTACCCCTGACGAGGCGTCAAACTGCTTTTTTAGCAAGTAGCACGCTACCCTGCTACCCAAGAAGGATTAGTGTTGAATTAGTATAGTGAAATATGAAAGTAATTTGAGTGGTGGATAGGTTAGTCAATTATCAGGATACAGAAGGATAACGGAGGGTTAGAAAAGGTTTGCATTTATATAGCACTTGTTACCCCTGATGGGGTGTTGAAGGGCTTTTTTTTGGCAAGGAGCACGGTACTCCGGAACCCATAAAGAATTAGTGGTGAATTAGTATAGTGACATATGAAATTTGATAAGTAGACATGTTAGTCTGTTATTGTGATTCAAAATGATAGTGAAGGGATAGAAGAGTGAAGGGTATTTATTTTTGTTTTTGTTTTTTTGGAATGTCATAGTGGGAGGCTTGGGATGAGTAAAAAGGTATGTGGAGGAGAAAAGTCAGAGGGAAGAGTTTAGTAAGACTTGTTTTGGGGTTCAGTATAGTAAAAAGAGGTGTCAGATGGTGCAAGGAGGGTTAGAGTAGGGGAGAGTCTAGAAAGGGCTATAATAGTGGCATGGGGTTTGAAATGAAAGAGAGTGGATGTAGAGGATATATTGATAGAGCTATAGGGTGTCAAATAGGGTGTAGTGCATTGGAAAGAGTAGTAGCAAGAGGTTTGAGATGAGTCCAAGTTGAGGTAGAAAATGTTTTGAGAGAGGTATAGGGTGAGAAATAGGGTAGTGCATTGCATATGCTGAATTAGAAGATGAGGCGTGATCCAGTTGACATTTTAAATCATTTTTGTACAGTCCAAAAAATCAATTTTTAATGAGAAACGAAGACCGCGGACCGGTTGAACTTTCTCCAGATGGTCAGTACTTTTAATTTTTAATGTATAATCTTTTGTCTCCAAATGAACGTTGGGTGTGAATTATCACTTTTGGAACAAAAAAGTTTGTTTTGAGTCCTTTTCATGCCCGAAATCCATCAAAATAGAAGCTTCTGAGTAGCAGGTAAAGTGTGTAAAAATGGTAATTTTGGTGACTGTGAGGCATGATCCAATTGACCTTTTGAATCCTGTTTTGTACAGTCCAACAAAATCAATGTTCTGATGAAAAGCGATGACCCCGGATGTGTCTAACTTCCTCCAGATGGTCAATAATGATGATTTTGAATGTTTATTTTTATGACTGTAAATGACTATTGCATGTAAATTATCAATTTTGGATCTAAAATAAGTATGTTTAGAGTCATTTTCCTGCCTGAAATTGGTCAGAATGGAAGCTTCTGAGTATGAGGCAATAGTTTAAATTACAGAACTAGTATAGAACAATCCTTGAGCTGGCAAACTTTGTCTAAGATGTCCCGAGGCCGTGTAAAGAAGAGACAAAATTATTAATATCCCTATATTAACAAAGCAAAAGCATAGTTGTTTCATGGTAACCTGTGCTACGAGTCCCTTCCTACCCTAAAGCGTGTGTGTAATCAGGGTAAAACACACAGACCCTTCTGTGTGACTGTTGGGTTGCTACAGCATACAGCCTGTTTAGGACTGTTTACTGCGTTCCAAACCTCCTTGTCTGTCATGGGTCAACCTAGAACTGCCCTGGTTCCCAGGTGGCCACAGCAAGAGAAGTGAAAATCGTTTTATTTCCGTTTATCAAAATGTGCCAAGTTACAAAAACGCCACATTTTAGGCACTGCAGCTCGAAGAACAGAAAGGTAGTACAGATTTATTATCGGACAGATGGTACTAAATGGAAATATACAAATCATAATTAAGATGACTACTTTTGAACACTAAGAGTTCGAATCCGACGGGGTCTACTTTGCTGTTTAGCCTTTCAGTGTTGACGATTATGATCCAATTACATTTGGTAAAAACTAACTTAAGTAATGTAATCTGAAGCACCCAATAACTAGAACTGTGGCAGTGTGTGCCAACCATGCTAAAAAACGTTTTATTGTGCGGTCTCACCCTTGTTTCTGTAGTTCAAAATGAAAGGGGTTTGTTTCTGACTAGGGATTGCCAATATTAAAGAATGTCTGCATGCGTCGATTTTGATCTATGCTTATAATTGTTAAGTCATACTTCTTATCCCTCCAGGTACTAAAATGTTGGCGTATGCAGTAGTTCTGCACTTTGTGCTCCGCCCTCGCCCAGAAGCGGTAGAGTTTTCGCCGACACAGCTAGAGCTGCGGACCAGCTGTTGTGGTCGTTCTTGGCTCTTCCTTCCATCTGCTGTAGCTATGGCTGTCAATAACTCATCCGATCCGTGAAGGGCCAACAAGATCCTACCGTGAGTTAAACATTTTTAAATGGTAAATCTCTGGGTTGGGTGTTCCTCAGGGTTGTAGGGCAGGCATATATAGCTTGGCATATTTGAGTCGAGAGGACCTGAGCACAAAGGTGCATTTACAGAGCAAAGCAGACACAGATGTTATGAGAAGGGTGTGTGGCGGCTGAGGCTGTGATGCCAGGTGCCTCACCTCGGAGGGGCCGGGAAGGGAATGCAGATGATATAAAAGGTGATGCCACGTGAGTGGGAAGAAACCCCAGCAGGAACCGAGGGACTACGGCGATATTTTGAGTAATGAAGTTCTAATTGAGCCCTGGAGGTTTCCTTGTAGGAAGGCCAAAGTAAGATAATTTGTAAAGCGCCAACTATGTGCTGTGTGGTTTTATTGATCTTAATTACGGTAGCTATTGATCGACTTAAAAGGATAAACGTCCGAGCCTCTTTACAGCAGTTTTGTATAGCGCAGGCTTGGCCCATGGGTACTATAGCGCTTTACTTGAGAATCAGGCGCTTAGAGATCCACGCGTATCACTTTTTAAAGGCACGCGAAGATTAGGTGAATTGTCCAGAATCAAAGGGTGTTAAGCTGATTGCGAAATTTCTCAATCCTCCTTCCCCCGTGATGGGAAACTGTGGCTTATAGTTTACCCACAGGCCTCGACAGTGTCCTAAACCCACAGAGCTATTTCAGCAGCTTATCTGATACTACGCTCCACGGTGGAAGTGGAGTTTTATCGGGAACTCCACGTTGCAGACAGAATTGCGGAGTTCCCGAATTCCAAAAACTCTGTGAGCAGAGTGAATTTCTTCACCCGGGTTTATTCAACATGAGGCATGATCCAATTGATATTTTGATTCATTTTTTGTATAGTCCAAAAAAGTTTCTGATGAAAAACGATGACCATGGACCTGCCGAACTTTCTCCAGACGGTCAAAAATGGTAATTTTTTAATGTTTAATTTTTTGACTGTAAATGACTATTGCATGTAAATTATCAATTTTGGAACTTGAATAAGTATGTTTAGAGTAATTTTCCTGCCCAAAATCGTTCAAAATCAAAGCTTCTGAGTAGGAGATAACACCTGTAAAAATGGCAATTTTGGTCATTGTGATACTTTAAAAAGTCACTAGACATGAGGCATGATCCAGTTTACATTTTGATAATTTTTTGTACAGTCCAAAAAAATCCGTTTTCTGATGAAACACGATGACCCCGGCGGACCTCACTGTAAATGACTATTGCATGTAACTGATCAATTTTGGATCTAAAATACTAATGTTTTGAGTCATTTTCCTGCCTGAAATTGGTCAAAATAGAGGCTTCTGAGTAGGAGGAAAAGTGTGTAAAAATAGCAATTTTGGTCACTGTGAGGCGCTAAAAAACTGGTTATTCACATATCAGACCTCTGCTTATGTTCCAGGGCCCCCAGCTTTTAGTCCATTTCTGTGGGCATCCTCTACTTTCATAAATCACTCTCTCTGCCTGCATGCACCAATCCATATCGGATTCCCAATCAGATAACTTTAGTTTCGTCAATCCTTTCCATGATATAGCGATATTTTGTTTTGCGAACATACATCCCAGGGATACCCACACCCTCTTAGTTCTGGACAAATCGGTATCCCCCCAGATGTTAAGCAAACAGAGGCGGGTGAGACTTCGATAGACTTATGACAAATTAAAGACAACGCTGACGTCTGAAGAACTGGGCTGTAGTATTCTGGATAAATGAACTGGAAACAAGTTGAGGTTAAATATGCAGTTTATTCTTCCTAAAAGGATCTCATCCACCAGCTGAGAAAGCAGTACCAACTGTCTTGAAATCCACAGCTTGTCTGACACTTCCACTATGACATATACACATTTCAACAAGTGATGAGGGAAGAGCATTAAAGTAAAAGGGGAAAGAAAGGACGAGGTCATAGAGATATGGAGTACAGGACAGGATATCACACTTCTCCCTTCCTTGAGAAAGAATACAAGTCCTCCTCCTCAATTAACTAAATCAATCAATCAATCAATCATTTCCATTTATAGAGCGCGCTACTCACCCGTGAGGGTCTCAAGGCGCTAGGGGGGAGGTCGCTGCTACTGCTCGAAGAGCCAGGTCTTGAGGTGCTTCCTGAAGCTGAGATGGTCCTGGGTCAGTCGTAGGTAAATGGGGAGGGAGTTCCAGGTCTTCGCTGCCAGGTAGGAGAATGATCTTCCCCCGGTGTTGGTTCTGCGAATCCGTGGGACGATGGCGAGGGCGAGGCTGGTGGAGCGAAGCTGGCGGGTGGGGGTGTAGAACGAGAGGCGGCCGTTGAGGTATTCGGGGCCCATGTTGTGGAGCGCTTTGTGTGCGTGGATGAGCAGTCTGAACGTGATTCTTTTGTTGATGGGGAGCCTGTGGAGGTTCCTCAGGTGGGTGGATATGTGGCTATGGCAAGGGATGTTGAGGATGAGTCATGTGGAGGCGTTCTGTATGCGCTGGAGGCGATTCTGAAGTTTGGCGGTGGTTCCTGCGTATAGGGTGTTCCCGTAGTCCAGCCGGCTGGTGTCGAGGGCCTGGGTGACTGTTCTTCTGGTTTCTGTGGGGATCCATCGGAAGATCTTTCGAAGCATGCGCAGGGTGTTGAAGCATGAGGATGAGACGGCGTTGACTTGTTTGGTCATTGTGAGGGAGGAGTCCAGGATGAATCCCAGGTTGCGTACGTGGTCCGTGGGTGTCGGTGCGGTGCCCAGCGCCGAGGGCCACCAGGAGTTGTCCCAGGCAGATGCGGATTGTCCGAGGATGAGGACCTCCGTCTTGTCTGAGTTGAGCTTAAGACGGCTGTCCTTCATCCATTCTGCTACCTCTTTCATACCTTCCTGAAGGTTGGTTTTGGCGATGGCTGGGTCCTTGGTGAGGGAGAGTATCAGCTGGGTGTCGTCGGTGTAGGAGATGATGTTGATGTTGTGTTTTTGTGCTATGGTGGCGAGGGGGCTCATGTAGATATTGAAGAGCGTTGGACTGAGTGAGGATCCTTGAGGCATGCCGCAGATGATCTCGGTGGCCGCGGAATGGAAGGGGGGGAGGCGGACTCTCTGGGTTCTGCCGGAGAGGAATGAAGTGACCCATTCCAGGGCCTTTCCTTGAATTCCAGTGTTGTCGAGGCGGTGTATTAGGGTGCGGTGGCAGACGCTGTCAAAGGCTGCTGGGAGGTCTAGGAGGATGAGGGCGGCTGTTTCTCCGTTGTCCATCAGGGTTCCGATGTCAGTGGCTGCGATGAGGGCGGTCTCGGTGCTGTGGTTTGCTCGAAATCCGGACTGGGAAGGGTCGAGCGAGTTGTTTGCCTCGAGGAAAGCAGTCTGCTGTTTGACGGTCTTCTCAATGACTTTAGCCGGGAAGGGAAGAAGAGAGATGGGGCGAAAGTTCTTGAGGTCCTTGGAGTCCGCTGTGGGTTTCTTCAGGAGGGCGTTGATCTCTGCGTGTTTCCAGCTCTCAGGGAAGGTTGCTGACTTGAAGGAGCTGTTTATGACGTTCCGCAGGTGGGGTGCGATGGTGGTGTCGGCTTTGTTGAAGATGTGATGGGGGCATGGGTCGGAGGGGGAGCCAGAGTAGATGGACCCCCATCAGCAGTGAAGACACCATCCACGTCATGAACACCAAGAGCTGATGGTGGTGGTCGCTGGTTTGGTGTCCGGAGGTGGAGTTTGGGGTCCGAAGCTGTCGTGTATATCTGCAATCTTGCGGTGGAAGAACGTGGCGAGGGAGTTGCAGAGGTCTTGCAAAGGGGTGATATCGTTGTTGCTGGCATTGGGGTTGGAGAGCTCTGTGACAACGCTGAAGAGTTCCTTGCTGTTATGGGTGTTGTTGTCCAGTCGCTCTTTGAACGATGTCCTCTTGGTGGCCCGGATCTGCTGATGGTATTCGCGGGTGGCGTTTTTGAGGGCTGTCATGTTTTCTGTTGTGCGTTTGTGGCGCCAGGTCTTTTCAAGTGTACGGCAGTATCTCTTTGCGGTTTTGAGGGTGTCTGTGAACCATGAGGGTTTTCTGGTGGTGGTCTTGCCGTGGGGGTTCTTCAGTGGGGCGAGGTCATTGGCGCAGTTGGTGATCCACTGTGCGAGGTTGTGAGCTGCGTCGTTGGTGTCAGGTATATTGGTGTTGGCTGGTCGGTTCTGGCTCAGTGATGTGGTAAGCTGGTCTGTGGTGATTTTGCTCCAGCATCTGCGGGGGATCTGATGTGTGAGGTGGTGAGATGTAGTCTTCTTGAATGTGAAGTGTATGCAGCTGTGGTCTGTCCAGTGTAGTCCGGTGGAGTGGCTGAAGGTGACGTGGGTACTGGCGGAGAGGATGGCGTCGAGAGTGTGGCCAGCGAGGTGGGTGGGTGGTGTCCACCAGTTGCTTGAGTCCGAGGTTGGCGAGTTTGTCGAGCAGGGTGGTGGTGGTGCTGTCGTTGTTTTTCTCCAGGTGAAAGTTCAGGTCTCCTGGGAGGATGTATTCTGGTGAGCCTAGGGCGTGCGGGCTGATGAGGTCGGCGATGGTTTTGCTGAATTGTGTACGCGGGCCCGGGGGTCTGTAGATGAGCGTTCCTCTGAGGGTGGTCTGGGGGTCAGTGTGGATCTGGAAGTGTAGGTGTTCCACGGTGGAGAAGGTGTCTTCGGTGTTGGTTGTGATGGTGTTTCTGTGGAGAAGGTGTCTTCGGTGTTGGTTGTGATGGTGTTTCTGTAGATGATGGCGATCCCTCCTCCTGTTTTGTTGACGCGGTCCTTCCGGGTGATTTTGCACCCGTCCGATGGCTATAGCGATGTCGGGGGCTGAGGAGGCGTTCATCCAGGTTTCCATGAGGAAGGCGACGTCCGGTGCTGTTGTGTCGAGAAGGTCCCAGAGTTGGATGGCGTGCTTGCGAACGGAGCGGGTGTTGAGGAGGATGCACTTGAGGTGGTTGTTGTTGTGGTTTGGTTTGGCGGGTGGGGTGCGGGGTCGGAGGCAGGTGAATTTGCAGGCTTGACAGGTGAAGGGCCCATGGGTGCGCCTTGGGGTGGCTTGATAGCAGGCGGGTGGTCGTCCAGTGTTGAGTGCGTTGAGGGCGGCGGTGTCGTACTTCAGTCGGGTGTCCTGGTTCCTGCGGGGGCCAGGGGTTCTGGCGCTGGGCGCGGTCCAGGCACGGACTGGAGCAGACGGGCTTGCCTTTGGCATGCCTTCGGCGCGCCAGCGGCGCACCCGCTGCGCGCGTCCGCTGTGTGTTCGCGCTGTCTCCTCCATAAATGGCCAGGTGGGAGGGAGTAGCAGCTGGGAGGCGGGAGCGGGGCGGCGAATGGGTGTCGAGGAGCGAGTACAAAAGAGAAAAAGGGGCGGGGCCGCCGGGGAGCAGCGGCGGGGAGCAGCGGCGGGGAGAGGGGGGTGCACAGAGCGGGAGAAATACAGTCACGGGAAGTGCAGAAAACAGAAAAGAGCTAAACACAGGGCACAAAGCAAATACAATAATGGGCACAGTAAAAACACAAAATACGGAGCACAGGAGCAGCGGCGAACTCGCGGCTGCAGCGGTGAAGGTCCTGGTCACACACGGGGAGCCGTGCGGTGCGTGGAGCGACCGGCCCTGCGAGCAGGGTCAAGGGTTACAACATTTGTAACCCAAAATGTGACACAAAATGTCTTCAAACATAATCATCAAAAGGCTTAGGTCATACAGTTAGTCTAGATGATCGTCGTACCTCAGCACCTTCATTTTTGTTATCATTGGAGCCACTTGAAATGTTCTCAAACATATCATCAAGTTTACCCTTCAACACCACCACCCTATGAAGATTCCAAACCCGATCGTGCATTTTCACTGCATAACCAAAAACTTTAATAACCTTCATTGGTTTGTAATATTTGGGATTAGTGCTACCAGTAAACCCTGGACGTTTAATGGCCACCCAATCACCAACCTTCACATGTACCTTCTTAACAGATTTCTTGTAGTCAAAATAAGCTTTTCTTTGTAAAGCTTTATGTTCCTCTCTCACTTGCACAAGTAATGAGGGAAGGGCATTAAAATAAAAGGGGAAAGAAAGGATATGGTCCTAGAGATATGGTTATAGGACAGGATATCACATGGGCATTCCCACCACTGGTGGATGTGAGTGCCATTTAGAACACACCCTCTGGGACAAGAGAGGGAGCTTTGTACCCCCATTTTAACCAGAACTGAGCTAGTATAATAGGCTCTGTGTAGTAGTTCAAGTTGGATGAGTTTAAAGCGGGATCATATAGCCACCTCGTGAGGAGAGGCCAGGGCCTTCTGCCATTCTTCTTCATAGATGTCTCCCACATCACCCACCCATTTGGTATGAAGCTTTTCTAGAGGATCAGGCCTATTGTTAATTATTTTGCGGTATTCAGTGAAATGGCTTTGTCTTGGAGGTAGTCGTCTAGGAGTCTATCGTTCAACGGGGAAGAGACTGGCATGTCGGTTCCCTTGGGTATTGCTTTTTGTAATGCACTTCGGGCCTGAAGGTAACAAAACGTTTCCCCCCTGTGCAATTGATAATCTGGCTGGAGGTCGCTAAATGGGGTCACCCTTCCTCATGCCCACAGATCGCCCACCTTTGAGAAACCTATTAATTCCCATTTAGCAAATCCCGGTCGTTTTGATAGTACGCCCAACTGGTGTGCGTCAAGCAATGGGGTAGCCTGTGTTATCTTATTTTTCCATCCCAGGGTGGCCCTTGCGGTGTGCCATATAGCAATTGTGTTGGAGGTTGGAGTGTGTGATGGTGTATGTTTCTTCCCTCCATAAAGGGCCCTAGTATAGCTACCGTGGAGCATTTTGTGCCTATCCATTCGATATGCGGGGTCGATGCCAGGGCAGTGGACCCAGTGGTTGAGGACCACTAGCTGTGAGGACCAATATTAGTTTTTAATCTCAATACCTCCCTCGTACCAGCTTTTTGTGAGTTTAGCCAAAGCTATACGGGGGTACCGTTATTCCACAGCAAGCCGCGTGCCCCTGACTTGATGGCGTTAAAGTAATGTGTAGGAACCAGGTGAGGCGTGTTTTGTAACACATACAAAAAGGGGGAGGGTCCTCATTTTGTACAGAGCGGCCCTGCCCAGCAGAGTTAGGGGCAGTGTTTTCCAATGTTGCCCGTCGGCACGATAGCGACGCAGAGGAGGTGCGAGATGATGGTCATGAAATATTGTAGGATTGACGGTAACATACATACCCAAGTATAGAAAACCCTTGGTAACTATTCTGGCCTCACAACCAGTTGGTAGGACTGGGCACCCTCCACTGATCATAAACCAGGGATTTATCCCAGTTAAAAATATAACCCGAGTATTTCTGGAATA
Organism: Triturus cristatus; assembly: GCF_964204655.1. NCBI lineage: Eukaryota > Metazoa > Chordata > Amphibia > Caudata > Salamandridae > Triturus > Triturus cristatus. The sequence goes on along the minus strand of NC_140583.1, from coordinate 1,000,695,692 downwards.
GGGCAAATCTATGAAAAACGTGATTAAAATGAAAATCCATGCCTAGCTAAATAGAGCAAAATGTCATCAGCTTAGAGGGAAATTTAGTCATTCCAATCCGCCGTCCAGTTAAGGCCTCTAGTGGGGGGTTCTCCCCTGATCCAAATCACCAGAGGCTCCAAGGCCAGGGCAAAAAGCAAGGAAGAAAGGGGGCACCCCTGTCTCGTCCCCTTCTGTAATACAAATACTTCGGAGCATCCCCCATGAGTAAAGGAGTCTCACCCAAGATAAAAACTTAGGACCAAATCCGTACCTTTCAAGTGTTGCGAATAAAAAGGGAAATTTGATCTTGTCAAAAGCCATTTAGGCATCTAGCGACATAATCACTGCGTCTTACTGAATTGTGGACGCCAGACCTAGTACCCCATAGAGGCGCCAAAGGTTGAGGGCGATGTTTCTAGCAGGCATAAATCCGGATTGGTCCATGTGGATCAATTTATGAAGGAAAAGTGTGAGACGTCGGGCAAGGATTTTTGTAGTATTTTCACTTCAAGATCTGAAAGGGAGATCGGCCTGCATGAGCTGCAGCACTCAGGAGGTTTGCCCTTTTTATGTATCACAACTATATTGGCTACTCTCTGCGTTTCAGGCAGCACCCCCCGAATCGCACTCTCCTCGTACATTCATATAAGATGAGGGGCGATCGTAGAGGCATTCAATTTATAGTGTTCGATTGGGAGGCTTCTAGTGCCCACGGCCTTACCGGATTGCAAGGTACTAATTCCCTTGGATACCTCTTCAGTTGTCAGGCCAGCATCTACGTTCCGTGGTTCCAGGATGGGTAGTCCCAATATTTGTGCCGGGTCAGTGTGGAAGGAGGATGGGGAGGAGGTATACGCCCGCCCAAATTGGCCCGCGAATGCATCCGCAATCCCCGACCTGTCCTGTCATGTCGGGCCATCTGGACAGACTATCTCCGCCACCCACCTGTTTGCTATGTCGCATTTATCTAACCAGTCCAGCAGCTTCCTAGCCTCAAATCAAATCGGGTGTTTGTTAAGCGCGACTACTCACCCGTATGGGTCTCAAGGCGCTGGGGGGTGTGGGGGGGTGTTTGCAGGTTCCAGTCCATCAAGGAGGGGGTCTGTCGAAGCACCAGGTTTTGAGGTTTCTTGCGAAGATGGGAAGCGATGTTATCTGTCTGAGGTGGAGCGGAAGGTCGTTTCAGGCTCTGGCCGTGCAGGAGAAGGAGCGGCCTCCCAATCTGGTCTTTCTGGTGCGGGGGACCACGGCGTAGGAGAGCTGGGGTGATTGTGGGGTCCTTTGGAGTGCGTGGAATTTGAGTCTGCTATTCAGGTATGCTGGTCCGGTGTCGTGGAGGGCCTTGTGAGCATGGGTTAGCATCTTGAAGGTGACTCTAGCTTCGATGGGGAGCCAGTGGAGTGTGCGCAGGTGGCAGTGTCCTGGCAGGTTGAGGACCAGTCTTGCCACGGCGTTTTGGATGTTCTGTAGCTTGTGGGTGAGGTTTTTGTTTATTCCGGCATAGAGTGCGTTGCTGTAGTCGAGCCTGCTGGTGACCAGGGCATGAGTGACGGTCTTTCTGTGTTCAAGGGGGATCCATTTGATGGTCTTATGTAGGAGGCGGAGGGTGTGGAAGCAGGAGGACGAGACGGAGTTGATCTGGTGGTCCATTTTGAGTTCTGAGTCCAGGATGATTCCCAGGTTGCGTGCGTGGTCTGTGGGGGTGGGTGGGCTTCCGAGGGCGGGGGGCCAACAGGTGTCATTCCAGGCATCTTGGTTTGGGCCCATGATGAGTACTTCTGTTTTGTTTGTGTTTAGTTGTAGGCAGCTGTTTTTCATCCATTTGGCGATGACTTCCATGCCTTCTGGAATGTTGCGTATGGCGGTGTTGGGTTTGATGGCTAGGGAGAGGATGAGTTTGGTGTCGTCTGTGTATGACACAATGTTGAGTCCGTAGGTTCTGACGATGGGGCGAGCGGATCCATGTAGACGTTGAAGAGCATAGGGCTGACTGAGGACCCCTGGAGGACTCGGTAGGTGTAGGGTCCGAGAAGAAAGAGGGGAGTCTGACCCGCTGTGTTCTGCCGGGGAGGAAGGAGCTGATCCAGTCGAGGGCCTTGTCTTGGATCCCTGTGTCATGGAGTCTGCGTATTAGGGTGCGGTGAGAGACTGTCGACTGCTGCTGAGAGGTCGAGAAGGATGAGAGCTGCTGTTTCTCCGTTTCCAGTAAGGAACGGATGTCGTCTGTTGCGGCGAGGAGGGCGGTTTCCGTACTGTGTGTTTTTCTGAAGCCGGATTGGGAGGAGTCCAGGATGTTGTGCTCCTCGATGAATGTGGCGATTTGGCTGTTGATGGCTTTCTCGATGACTTTCGCTGGGAACGGAAGCAGGGAGATGGGTCTGTAGTTTTTGAGGTCGGTGGGGTCCGCCGAGGATTTCTTCAGGAGTGGGTTGATCTCAGCGTGTTTCCAGTCAGGGAATGAGGCGGTTGCCAGGGAGCAGTTGATGGTGTGGCAGAGCATGGGTGTGATGGTGTTGGCGGATCTGTTGAAAATGTGGTGGGGGCAGGGGTACTTGGGGGGGCCCCGGAGTGGATTGACTTCATAGTCTTAAGTGTGTCTTTGGTGGTGAGGGCTGTCCAGTTGTAGATCGCTGGTTGTCTTCGTCAAAGTTGTCGTAGATTCTCTTGATTTTGTGGTGGAAAAAGGTGCTGAGTTTGTCGCAGAGGTCTTGTGAGGTAGGGATGTCGGTGTACTCGCTGGTGGGTTGGGTTGAACTCCTTGATGATGTTGGAGTTCTTTGCTGTTGTGTGCATGAGTGGAGATTCTGTCTAAAATCGCTTTTTTCCTTGTTTTTATGATGAGTTGGTGGTTGGCGGTGGCGGCTCTGAAGTTGTTGTGGGCTTCTGTGGATTTTGTGTTCCTCCAGGCCTTATCGAGGCGGCGGCAAGTGCGTCTGGACTCTCGAAGTTCTGTGGTGAACCATCTAGCTTTCTTGGCGTGGGTGGTGTTGTTTTTCTTGAGGAGGGTTATAGTGTTGGTGCTGTCTGAGATCCATCTGTGCATGGTTCGGGCTGCGGTGATGGTGTCGTCGTTTTCTGTGATGGTTGGGGTGGAGTTGCTGAGTGATGAGGTTAACTGGTCATCGTTGATTCTGGTCCAGTGTCTTCGTGGGAGCAGGTGCTGGTGTCTGTGGATGGTGGGTGTTCTGAAGGTAAAGTGGACGCATCGATGGTCAGTCCATGGGAGTTTGGTGGTGTGGCTGAAGGTTCTGGAGTTTCCTGTTGTGAAGACAGGGGTCAAGGGTGTGTCCTGATGAGTGCGTGGGTTCGGTCACGATCTGGCAATGTTCAATGTTGTGGAGGTTGTCTAGGAGGTGTTGGGGTCCATTTGGTTGCCGAGGTGGAAGTTGTGGTCTCCCAGTAGGGTGTAGTTGGAGGACGTGATGGCATGCAGCGAGATGTTGTCTGTGATGGAGTTGGCGAAAAGTCCGTGGGGTCCAGGGGGTCATTAGATGAGGGACCCTCGGAGGGTGGAGTTAGGGCTGGCCAGTATCTTGAAGTGAAGGTGTTCCATCAGGTCTGTGGGCTTGTCGGGGAGTGTGGATTTGTGGATGATGGCGATTCCTCCTCCCGGGCGGGTGGGGCGGTCCTTCCTGGAGGTCTTGTATCCTTGGGGAATGGCAATGGCGATGTCCGGTCCCGAGGTGGTGTTGGTCCAGGTTTCGGTAAAGAATGCTACGTCCGGGGTAGTGCTGTCGAGGAGGTCCCAGATTTCAGTGGCGTGTTTGTGGAGGGATTGGATGTTGAGGAGGATGCATTGCAGGGTCTTCGGTTCGTTTGTGTTCTTGCGGGTGTGCTGGCAGCGGTGACAGCTGAAGGGTCCGTGGTGACAGCTGAAGGGTCCGTAGTTGTCGGCTGGTGATGCTAGCTTGCAGTTCTTGTTGCAGCTTGGGTTGAGAGCATGAAGTGCTGCTAGGTTTTAGCGTTGGCGGTGCAGAGATTCAGGGTTCCAGTCGCTGATCGCAGTCGGGTCGCAGACGGGTGCAGACGAGCTTGCCTTTGGCACCCTGGCGGAGCGGCCGCCATTAAGTATGGGTCGGGGAGGGGAGCTGGATTGGGCAGGTTGCACTGGTCATGCTGGGGGGAGGGGCCGCGGGGACAGCAACGGTGGGGAAAAGCGGGCTGAAAAAGGCAAAAGGAAAAAGGCAAATAGAGAGAAAAGTGCAAATAGGCAGCAAAAGTGCAAGAAAGAGTGGAGGAAAGACAGAGGACACAGGAGAGTGAAAGGGGGAGATTGAGATGAGGGTAAAAAACTAGCGGGGAAAACGGAGGAAAGACCCAGAAGGAGATTGAAGGGGGGAGATAGAAGGGAGGGAAAAAACGAGTGAAAAGGAGAGCAGCGGAGCAAGAGAATGGAGACAAAGGTCCATTGGACCACCAGGGATGAGGCGCAGGTGAAACCTGTGGGTGGAGGAGGGCTTTGTCGCCAATATTGTAAATCAGATGTTGCGTGACCTGGTAGTGTGCCTTAGCTGCGTCCTCGGCGATGTTCCTTTACTCTGTTTGCTTGATGCACAATTTATGCCCGTCAACAGGAGTATCTGATATCATGAGGCTGATGCGCAATTTATGCCCGTCAACAGGAGTATCTGATATCATGAGGCTGCATTCAAGAAGGGCAATCTCTCCCTCCATCTCCTCAAGTCGCCTCCGCTGCTCTTTCTAATGACCCACGACTGCTGCCACCCCACTACCCCATTCCACCATCTTGTATGTTTCCCAGAGCAGCACGTCAGAGGTAACTGACCCATTAACCTCAGTAAAATAGTGGTTTGTAGTCTTTATCAGTTTGACTCTGATAGCTGGCACCTTGAGATACCAGGGGTTGAATACTATTTCACGTCGTGTGGGGGGGAGGGCCGTCTCCATAGTATACCAGTAACGGGAAATGGTCCGAGATGCCCCTAGGAAGATAGGAGATCTCACCGACCTGGGGGAGCTGGGTGGCGTTGGAAAATATATAGTCAATACGGTAATTACTTCCATGGACCCAGGAGAGCAAAGTGTATTGCATAGCCCCTGGGTTGCACACCCTCCAGACATCAATCAAACCAATGGCTTCAAGGAAGTCGGTAAGCAATTTCCCGGATGTCTCCCCCTGTCTAGGCGGTCGTCGATCCAGGTCAACATCCAGGGCTGCGTTACAGTCCCCACCCAGTAGTAGGTCACCTTCAGGTATATTCCTTAAGCGTGGACCGAGATCGACCAAAAATGTGGAATTGAGCCTGGGGGGCAGATAGAGGGAGGACAAGTGCGGCCATCTTGTGTGCCGGCTGGACACTCCCCGATTTTTTTTAATGTTTACTCTTTTGTCTCAATATGAGCATTGGATATGAATTATCACATTTTTAACTAAAATAAGTGTGTTTTGCGTCATTTTCCAGCCCAAAATTGGTCAAAATAGAAGCTTCTGAGTAGGAGAAAAGGTCTGTAAAAATGGCAATTTTGCTCACATTGAGGCTTTAAAAATAGTTATTCAAAATTAGGCACAATCCAAATGACATTTTGAATCAAATTTTCTACAGTCCAAAAGATCTATTTTCTGATGAAAAACGATGACCTGTCGAATTTTCTCCAGATGGTAAGAAATGGGAATTTTTTCATGTTAAATTTTTGGACTATAAATGACTATTGCATGTGAATTATCACTTTTGGAACTAAAATAAGTGTGTTTAGATTCATTTTAAAGCCTGAAAATTGGTCGAAATAGAAGCTTCTGAGTAGGAGAAAAAGTCTGTGAAAATGTCAATTTTGAGTACATTGAGGCTTTAAAAAGTAGTTATTCAACATGAGGCACAATCCAAATGACATTTTGAATCATTTTTTCTACAGTCCAAAAAATCTATTTTCTGATGAAAAAAGATGACCCGTGACCTGTCGAATTTTCTCCAGACGTTCACAAATGGTAATTTTTTAATGTTTCATTTTTTGACTGTAAATGACTATTGCATGTGAATGATCACTTTTGGAACTAAAATAAGTGTGTTTAGAGTCATTTTAATGCCTGAAATTGGTTGAAAAAGAAGCTTCTGAGTAGGAGAAAAAGTCTGTAAAAATGGCAATTTTGGTCACATTGAGGCTTTAAAAAGTAGTTATTCAACATGAGGCACAACCCAAAAGGCCTTTTGTAATCATTTTTTCTACAGTCCAAAAAATCAATTTTCTGATGAAAAGCGATGATCCGTGACCTGTAGAAATTTCTCCAGACGGTCAGAAATGGAATTTTTTCCTGTTAAATGTTTTGACTATAAATGACTATTGCATGTGAATTATCACTTTTGGAACTAAAATAAGTGTGTTTAGTCATTTTAATGCCTGAAATTTGTCGAAAAAAAAGCTTGTGAGTAGGAGAAAAAGTCTGTAAAAATGGCAATTTTGAGTACATTGAGGCTTTAAAAAGTAGTTATTCAACATGAGGCACAATCCAAATGACATTTTGAATAATTTTTTCTACAGTCCAAAAAATCAATTTTCTGGTGAAAAGCGATGATCCGTGACCTGTCGAACTTTCTCCAGACGGTCAGAAATGGTAATTTTGTAATGTTACATTTTTTGACTATAAATGACTATTGCATGAGAGTTATCACTTTTGGAACTAAAATACGTTTGTTTAAGATTAATTTTAATGCCTGAAATTGGTCGAAATAGAAGTTTCTGAGTAGGAGAAAAAGTCTGTAAAAATGGCAATTTTGGTCACATTGAGGCTTTAAAAGTAGTTATTCAACATGAGGCACAATCCAAATGACATTTTGAATCATTTTTTCTACAGTCCAAAAAATCAATTTTCTGATGAAAAACGATGACCCGTGACCTGTAGAAGTTTCTCCAGACGGTCAGAAATGGTAATGTTAAATTTTTTGACTGTAAATGACTATTGTATGTGAATTATCACTTTTGGAACCAAAATAAGTGTGTTTAGAGTCATATTAATGCCTGAAATTGGTCGAAAAAAAAGCTTCTGAGTAGGAGAAAAAGTCTGTAAAAATGGCAGTTTTGGTCACATTGAGGCTTTAAAAAGTAGTTATTCAACATGAGGCACAATACAAATGACATTTTGAATCATTTTTTCTACAGTCCAAAAAATCAATTTTCTGATGAAAAGCGATGATCCGTGACCTGTCGAACTTTCTCCAGATGGTCAGACATGGTACCTTTTTTAATGTTACATTTTTTACTGTAAGTGATTATTGCATGTGAATTATCACTTTTGGAACCAAAATAAGTGTGTTTAGAGTCATTTTAATGCCTGAAATTGGTCGAAATAGAAGTTTCTGAGTAGTAGAAAGTCTGTAAAAATGGCAATTTTGATTACATTGAGGCTTTAAAAAGTAGTTATTCAACATGAGGCCCAATCCAAATGACATTTTGAATCATTTTTTCTACAGTCCCAAAAAATCCATTTTCTGATGAAAAGCGATGATCCGTGACCTGTCGAACTTTCTCCAGATGGTCAGAAATGGAAATTTTTTAATGTTACATTTTTTGACTGTAAATGACTATTGCATGTGAATGATCACTTTTGGAACTAAAATAATTGTGTTTAGATTCATTTTAATGCCTGAAATTGGTCGAAATAGAAGCTTCTGAGTAGTAGAAAGTCTGTAAAAATGGCAATTTTGATTACATTGAGGCTTTAAAAAGTAGTTATTCAACATGAGGCACAATCCAAATGACATTTTGAATCATTTATTCTACAGTCCAAAAAATCAATTTTCTGATGAAAAGCGATAATCCGTGACCTGTCGAACTTTCTCCAGATGGTCAGAAATGGTAATTTTTTCATGTTTAATTTTTTGACTATAAGTGACTATTGCATGTGAATTATCACTTTTGGAACTAAAATAAGTGTGTTTAGATTCATTTTAATGCCTGAAATTGGTCGAAATAGAAGCTTCTGAGTAGGAGAAAAAGTCTGTAAAAATGGAAATTTTGAGTACATTGAGGCTTTAAAAAGTAGTTATTCAACATGAGGCACAATCCAAATGACATTTTTAATCATTTATTCTACAGTCCAAAAGATCAATTGTCTGATGAAGAGCGATAATCCGTGACCTGTCGAACTTTCTCCAGCTGGTCAGAAATGGAAATTTTTTCATGTTTAATTTTTTGACCATAAATGACTATCGCATGTGAATTATCACTTTTGGAATCAAAATAAGTGTGTTTAGAATCATTTTAATGCCTGAAATTGGTCGAAATAGAAGCTTCTGAGTAGGAGAAAAAGTCTGTAAAAATGGAAATTTTGAGTACATTGAGGCTTTAAAAAGTAGTTATTCAACATGAGGCACAATCCAAATGACATTTTGAATCATTTATTCTACAGTCCAAAAGATCAATTGTCTGATGAAGAGCGATAATCCGTGACCTGTCGAACTTTCTCCAGCTGGTCAGAAATGGAAATTTTTTCATGTTTAATTTTTTGACCATAAATGACTATCGCATGTGAATTATCACTTTTAGAATCAAAATAAGTGTGTTTAGAATCATTTTAATGCCTGAAATTGGTCGAAATAGAAGCTTCTAAGTAGTAGAAAGTCTGTAAAAACTGCAATTTTGATTACATTGAGGCTTTAAAAAGTAGTTATCAGACATGAGGCACAATCCAAATGACATTTTGAATAATTATTTCTACAGTCCAAAAAATCAATTTTCTGATGAAAAGCGATGATCCGTGACCTGTAGAAGTTTCTCCAGACGGTCAGAAATGGTAATGTTAAATGTTTTGACTGTAAATGACTATTGCATGTGAATTATCACTTTTGGAACTAAAATAATTGTGTTTAGATTCATTTTAATGCCTGAAAATGGTTGAAATAGAAGCTTCTGAGTAGTAGAAAGTCTGTAAAAATGGCAATTTTGGTCACATTGAGGCTTTAAAAAGTAGTTATTCAACATGAGGCACAATCCAAATTACATTTTGAATCATTTATTCTACAGTCCAAAAAATCCATTTTCTGATGAAAAGCGATGATCCGTGACCTGTCGAACTTTCTCCAGATGGTCAGAAATGGTAATTTTTTAATGTTACATTTTTTGACTATAAATGACTATTGCATGTGAGTTAACACTTTTGGAACTAAAATAGGTGTGTTTAGATTCATTTTAATGCCTGAAATTGGTCGAAATAGAAGCTTCTAAGTAGTAGAAAGTCTGTAAAAACTGCAATTTTGAGTACATTGAGGCTTTAAAAAGTAGTTATTCAACATGAGGCACAATCCAAAAGACATTTTGAATCATTTTTTCTACAGTCCGAAAAATAATTTTTCTGATGAAAAGCGATAATCCGTGACCTGTCGAACTTTCTCCAGACGGTCAGACATGGTAATTTTGTTTGTTTCATTTTGTGACTGTAAATGACTATTGCATGTGAATTATCACTTTTGGAACCAAAATAAGTGTGTTTAGAGTCATTTTAATGCCTGAAATTGGTTGAAAAAGAAGCTTTTGAGTAGGAGAAAAAGTCTGTAAAAATGGCAATTTTGAGTACATTGAGGCTTTAAAAAGTAGTTATTCAACATGAGGCACAATCCAAATGACATTTTGAATCATTTTTTCTACAGACCAAAAAATCCATTTTCTGATGAAAAGCGATGACCTGTCGAACTTTCTCCAGATGGTCAGAAATGGTACCTATTTTAATGTTACATTTTTTGACTGTAAATGACTATTGCATGTGAATGATCACTTTTGGAACTAAAATGAGTGTGTGTAGAGTCATTTTAATGCCTGAAATTGGTCAAAATAGAAGCTTCTGAGTAGGAGAAAAAGTCTGTAAAAACGGCAATTTTGGTCACATTGAGGCTTTAAAAAGTAGTTATTCAAAATGAGGCACAATCCAAAAGACATTTTGAATGATTTTTTCTACAGTCCAAAAAATCCATTTTCTGATGAAAAGCGATGACCCGTGACCTGTCGAACTTTCTCCAGATGGTCAGAAATGGTAATTTTTTAATGTTACATTTTTTGACTATAAATGACTATTGCATGTGAATTATCACTTTTGGAACTAAAATAAGTGTGTTTAGAGTCATTTTAATGCCTGAAATTGGTCGAAATAGAAGCTTCTGAGTAGTAGAAAGTCTGTAAAAATGGCAATTTTGAGTACATTGAGGCTTTAAAAAGTAGTTATTCAACATGATGCACAATCCAAATGACATTTTGAATAATTTTTTCTACAGTCCAAAAAATCAATTTTCTGGTGAAAAGCGATGATCCGTGACCTGTCGAACTTTCTCCAGACGGTCAGACATGGTAATTTTTTTTATGTTTCATTTTGTGACTGTAAATGACTATTGCATGTGAATTATCACTTTTGGAACCAAAATAAGTGTGTTTAGAGTCATTTTAATGCCTGAAATTGGTTGAAAAAGAAGCTTCTGAGTAGAAGAAAAAGTCTGTAAAAATTGCAATTTTGATTACATTGAGGCTTTAAAAAGTAGTTATTCAACATGAGGCACAATCCAAAAGACATTTTGAATCATTTTTTGTACAGTCCAAAAAATCCATTTTCTGATGAAAAATGATGATCCGTGACCTGTCGAACTTTCTCCAGACGGTCAGACATGGTACCTTTTTTAATGTTACATTTTTTGACTGTAAATGACTATTGCATGTGAATTATCACTTTTGGAACCAAAATAAGTGTGTTTACAGTCATTTTAATGCCTGAAATTGGTTGAAAAAGAAGCTTCTGAGTAGGAGAAAAAGTCTGTAAAAACTGGCAATTTTGAGTACATTGAGGCTTTAAAAAGTAGTTATTCAACATGAGGCACATTCCAAATGACATTTTGAATCATTTATTCTACAGTCCAAAAAAATCAATTTTCTGATGAAAAGCGATAATCCGTGACCTGTCGAACTTTCTCCAGATGGTCAGAAATGGTAATTGTTAGATCTGGGGGTCTCTAGTTGGCAGGGTAGGTACCACTGTCCAAGTAGGGACCCTTGCTTCTAGTCAGGGAAAGGGGGATACACTGTTAAGATAACCCCTGCTCACCCTCTAGGTAGCTTGGCCTGAGCAGTCTAGGCTATCAAAGGCAATGTGTAAAGTATTTGTACCAACACTCACAGTAACCCAGTGAAAACACCACAGATTTACTCCACACCAGTTTTAGAAAAATAATGTATCTTTACTAAAAACTTCACAAGACCAAATATTACAGACAAACCAACATATAATTCAAAAAGGTTACTTTAAGGATAGTTCAAGAGTTTGCAGAAAGTACTCCAGGATGTCAAAGTCAGTGTCCTGCACAATGCGGCTCTCAATGTACAAAATGCGACACTTTCGTGCCCAACAGTACCTGTAGTTGCGATAAGGTTCCCAAAAGCTATAACAAGGAAGATGGCAAAGGCGATGCGATGCTCCTGAGATCCTGGGGAGGCTTTGCAGCAGCCCTGCTTCACGCAGCAGAGGTGGATGTGCCGGCTCCGATCTGTAGGGGGAGGATGCGATACCTTTGGCTTTCGTTGCGTAGGTTTCTTAGGGGGAAGCTTCACGCACAGTTTCGATGCGACACTCTTCGATGTGGTGCGATGCGTGGCGCAGCGTTGCCTTCCGGCGCCGCAACTCTCGATGCGCCACGGAACGGGACTCTGCGTCGACGCACGCAGCGATTGGAGACTTTTCCCGCACCGGCAGTGGTGCGGCCCGCAAACTGGTTCTGCGACAACCCTCGCAATGGCAGGAAGCTTCACGCTCCGGGACGATGCTCGACGCACTCGGCGATGCGGAGACCCTGCGTGTTGCGATGGTGCCGCGATGAAATTTTCCACGCACTCTCGTCTTGCGACACGCAATCGGATGATGCGTTGGGTACCAGTCACTCTTGTTCACGCTTCTGCTTCCCAGCTCCCTCAACACAGCAAAACGACCTCCTGAAGCCCCAAGACTGGGCAAGCACTCCAAGGCAGGTCAGAACTCTCTCAGCAGAGTTCCAGGGGAGCTGGTGGTGAAGTCCTTTTGTTCCTGGGACTTCTTAACAGGGAGCCAGCTCTTCTCAGGCCCTTGGAGATCAGAATCAAAAGAAGGGGACACAGCAAAGTCCTTCCCCTCTCCTTGGCAGCAAAGCAAAACAGCAAGCAGGCAGTCTTCTCCTCTTCAGTTTCTTCCAGCTTTCTCCTTGGCAGAGGTTTCTTCTTAGTTCCAAAGTGATCTAAGGTTTTAGGTGTCTGGGGTCCTCTTCTTATACCCCTCCAAGTCTTTGTCTCTCTTTGTTCCAGTGGGGGGATTCCCCTGCTCAAACCGGTTCCTGGGTGTGCTCTGCTCTGGAGCACCTGGTTCCTTTCAGAGTGAGGGGCAGGGTCGTTGGACGCTCAGCAGGAGGTGGAGCCTTCTTTGTGCCAGCAGAGGCAGAGTCCTCAGCCTGGCCAGCAGGGGGTGGAGCCAGCTTTGTGTTTGTCAGGGGCAGCCCTATTCAGACCCAGGGACTACTCCTCCCACCCATCTAAAGCAGATCTCCCTATTCACCCTGCTGCTGACTCATCCAGGCTCCTGGAGCCACCTAGCACATCACCTGACACCAGTCAGCCAACCAGCACACAGGCACACAGGAAGGTTAAACAGGAGAATAGCTACTTTCTAAAAAGTGCTATTCCCACACAGTGAATTTAAAAACCATCTTGCTAAAAAGATGTATAATTAAATTCTGAACACAGAGATACCAAACTTGGATTTTCTATCTTGCCCCTATGGGAAGATAGGCATGTAAACAGCCTTCCCCATTCTATCCTATGGGCAACATAGCCTCTCAGCAGTGAAAAACGAAAATGGCTGTAATTCACTACCAGGGCATGTTACACACCTCAGTACATGCCCTACCTTTCAGATACACTGCACCCAGCCCAGGGGGGTACCTAGGGCCACCATAGGGATGCCTGACATGAACAGAAAGGGAAGGATAAGGCCTGGTCAGTGGGTGCACTGGCCAGGTCGACATGGCAGTCCTGGACTGCACATAGGCACTGCAAGCAGGCCTAAGACATCATTTTAGCGCTACTCCTGTGGGTGGCACAATCAGTGCTGCAGCCCACTAGTAGCATTTGAATCACCAGCCCTGGCACACGCAGTGCACTTTACTAGGGGCTAACAGGTGAAACAAATATCCCAATCATGGATAACCAATCAATACAACAATTTACCAAGGGAGCACTTGCACTTTGACACTGATCAGCAGTGGCAAAGTGCCCAAAGCATCTAAACCAGCAAAATCGAAATCCAGCATAGCATCAAAAATACAGGAGGTAGAGGTGAAAAAGTCAGGGGTAACCACGCCAAAGATGCCAGGTCTAACACGTGTCCCCTCCAGCTGAAAGTGGGGAGAACTACCCACCCTCTTGGGAGTTCTCATCGCTAAGGCGGAAAAACCTGGACAGACCATCAGCGTTGGCGTGTTCTGTACCGGGGCGGTGTTCCACCGTAAAGTCCATCCCCTGTAGGGAAATGGACCACCTCAACAGTTTAGGATTTTCACCCCTCATCTGCATCAACCATCTGAGGGGCCTGTGGTCCGTCTGAACCCGGAAGTGAGTCCCAAACAAGTAGGGTCTCAGCTTCTTCAGCGCCCAGACCACAGCAAAAGCTTCCCTTTCAATCGCACTCCACCTCTGTTCCCTGGGAAGTAGCCTCCTGCTAATGAAAGCTACAGGTTGGTCCAAGTCCTCATCATTTAGTTGTGAGAGCACCGCTCCCACTCCATGCTCAGAAGCGTCTGTCTGCACTATGAATTCCTTGGAGAAGTCAGGCGCCTTGAGTACAGGTGCTGTACACATGGCCTCCTTCAGGGCATCAAAAGCTTCTTGGCAGGCACTGGTCCAAATTACTTTCTTCGGTAACTTCTTGGAAGTTAGTTCTGTCAAGGGAGCCACAATGGTGCCATACCCCTTGACAAAACGGCGATAGTACCCGGTGAGTCCTAAGAAGGCTCTCACCGCTGTCTGGGTTTTGGGGGGTTCCCAAGCCCGGATGGTATCTATCTTGGCTTGTAGGGGCGCCACCTGGCCGCTTCCTACCTGGTGTCCCAAATACACCACCGAACCCTGCCCTATCTGGCACTTACTGGCCTTGATAGTGAGGCCTGCACTATGCAGAGCCTTCAACACTGCGCAGAGGTGTTGCAAGTGTTCTTCCCAAGTGGAGCTGAACACAGCGATGTCATCCAGATATGCGGCGCTGAATTGCTCCAGCCCGGACAGTACCTGGTTGACCAGTCTCTGGAATGTGGCAGGGGCGTTCTTCAACCCAAAGGGCATGACACGGAACTGGAAGTGCCCATCTGGCGTTGAAAACGCAGACCTCTCCTTGGCCCCATCAGTTAAGGCAATCTGCCAGTACCCAGACGTTAAATCAAACGTACTGAGGTAGTTGGCAGCTCCCAACCGATCCACGAGCTCATCAGCTCTGGGGATGGGGTGTGCGTCAGTCTTCGTGACAGCATTGAGCCCACGGTAGTCCACACAAAACCTAAGTTCTGGAGTGGCACCTGGCGCAGCAGCTTTCGGTACAAGTACCACTGGGCTAGCCCAGGGGCTGCTGGAGGGCTCAATCACCCCTAGCTCCAACATCTTAGAAACCTCCTTCTTGATGCTGGCCCTGACCTTGTCAGCCACCCGGTAAAACTTCTGTTTCACAGGCATGCTATCTCCCGTGTCCACGTCATGGACACACCAGTTGGTGATACCGGGGGTCAGGGAGAACAGAGATGCAAACTGACCCAACACATGGCGACAGTCCCTCTGCTGTTCTGGGGTCAGGGTGGGCGAGAGGACCACTCCATCCACTGACCCATCTTGCTCCTTAGCTGCCAGGAGGTCAGGAAGAGGATCGCTATCCTCCTCCATACCTGCATCTGTAGCAAGTAGCATTGTTATTTCATACCTCTCAAAATGGGGTTTGAGGCAGTTCACGTGTAGGACCCTCATGGGGTTCCTGGGAGATCGCAAGTTGACCAGGTAGGTCACCTCACTCTTGCGCTCCACCACCTCATATGGCCCAGTCCACTTGTCCTGGAGCGCGCAAGGCTCCACTGGCGCCATCACCCACACCATCTGCCCAGGTTGAAATTCCATCAGAGTGGTATGCTGGTCATACCACCTCTTCATCTCATCCTGGCTGGCTTCCAGGTTCGCCTGAGCGAGGGCCCGGAAGCGCTGTGTCTGGTTGCGGATGGCCAGCACATAGCTGAACACATCCTGAGGGGTTTTCCCCGGGGATTTCTCCCAACCCTCCTTCACCAGACTGAGAGGTCCTCTAACAGGGTGCCCGTACAAAAGCTCAAAGGGACTGAACCCTAGAGACTTTTGTGGTACCTACCTGTAGGCAAATAATAGGCATGGCAAAAAGACGTCCCACTTCCGTCTCATGGGCTCTGTCAGCCCCATGATCATGCCTTTCAGGGTCCGGTTGAACCTTTCAACCAACCCATTTCCTTGAGGGTGGTAAGGAGTGGTGAACTTATAAGTTACCCCACACTCCTCCCACAGAGACTTCATATACCTGGAGATGAAGTTGGTACCCTGGTCAGATACCACCTCTTTGGGGAAACCCACACGGGAAAAGATCCCCATCAACGCACGGCCCACCACCGGGGCTGTGGTTGTCCTAAGAGGGATAGCCTCCGGGTACCGGGTGGCATGATCCACCAGGACCAGGATGAACCTGTTGCCTAAGGCGGTCCTGGGGTCCAGTGGCCCCACAATATCTATTCCCACCCGCTCGAAAGGGGTGCTCACTACCGGAAAAGGCTGGAGAGGGCCTTTGCATTTTCCTCCAGCCTTGCCACTTGCCTGGCAAGTCTGGCATGATTTACAAAAGGAAGCGACGTCCGTCTTCATCCCGGGCCAGTAAAAGTGGGTGGCAAGCCTTTGTCGGGTCTTGTCCTGCCCGAGATGTCCTGCAAGCGGCACGTCGTGAGCCAGACCCAGTAGGAAGTCTCTGAACCCTGCGGGTACCACCAGGGTACGTGATCCACTGGGCTCAGCAAACCTAGGCTCACTGTACAACAAGTCATTCTCCCAGTAGAGAAAAAAGTTCTTCGGATCAGCACCTGCTGCCTGGTCTGCAGCCTGGTGCCGCAGACCTTCAAGAGTAGGGCATGTCTTCTGCGCACGGCAGAACTCCTCTCTGGAGGGACCACCCTCTTGCTGCCAATGGGTCAGCTCAGGTATGTCTCCCAGCTCAGCGACCTGTTCCCCTGTAGGCTCCAGGGCATCCCCCGTAGGTTCTGCTCCTTCCTGGACCGTGGGAACAGCGGGGGTGGACGCACCACGCCCCCTGCCCTTCCTCTTTCTGGCAGGGACCTGGGCCACTGTTTCAGGCTCCAGGTCTGCTTCACAACCCTGTCTGGCTGCCATGGACCGGGTGGTCACACAGACCCACTCAGGCAAACCCAACATCTCCAAATGAGCCTGGCGTTCCACCTCCTTCCACGGGGAACTCTCCAGGTCATTACCTAGCAGACAGTCTACTGGCATGGATGGACTCACAACAACTTTGAGAGGACCTGAGACCCCCCCCCACTCAAAGGGAACATGTGCTACCTTGCAAAGGCGCACAGAGTTGTCAGCTGACACTACTGGGTGAAGTACGTCTGGAATGATCAGCTCCTCAGGGACCCACTGACACCTGACCGTAGTCACACTGGCTCCAGTGTCCCTGAGAGCCTCCACCCTCCTCCCATTGATGGTCACCCACTGCCTGTACTTCTTAGTGTTATCAGGGACAGGGGTTTCCTGGACCATCTCTGTGTCTCCTAAAGAGACAAGGGACATAACTGCTAAACCCTCCAAATCACTAGAAAGTAAATCCCCCCCAAAAGCTACACTAGCTATACCCGGTGTTGGAGCACCAGTGGGTGCCTGGGATTTCTTGGGACACACAGGAGACTTGTGACCCAATTCCTGACAGTGATAACACTTAATGGGACCCTTGTTATCCGACCTGCCCTTAGGGGGCCAGGTTGGTTTGGGTTTTGACTTGGGGGGCTGGGACTGGTTACCCTGGGAACTATTTTGGGGCCCTTGTGAGAACTCCTTTTGGTTACCCTTGTTCCCCCCACTCTTCTGCTGGGGACCCTGCCCACCTTTGGCAATGGTACCCACAATTCCTCTGTGGACCCTGGTACTGGTCCAGCGGTCCGCCTCCTTAGCAAGCTCAATGGGGTCCGTCAACTTGCTATCTAAAAGATGCTGGCGCAGCTCTGGAACACATAGACTACTCAAGTGCTCCCAACTAATTAAATGTAACGACCCCTTATAATCAGTTACCTTGCTGCCCTTCATCCAACCTTCCAGTGCCCGCGAGTACAGATTCACACACTCCATCCAAGTCTCAGACTCTTTCTTCTTGGAATTTCTAAACTGCAGTCTATACTGCTCTGGAGTAAGTCCATACCTGAGACATAGGGCCTCCTTCATATTGGGATAGGTCATGGCACCTGCTAATTCTAAGGGCTCTAGAGCACTCCTCCCAGAAGCCTCAAAATGTTTCCACAGGCCCGCCCCCCAATGCTGTTCAGGCACCCCATTCATCCTCAATGCAATTTCATACGATGTGAACCAGGCATAGATATCCTCACTCCTATTGTAATTCTGTACTAAATCTTTGGGGATATATACTTTACCCCCCTGCACTGGCTGTGCGCTGCCACCATTTGAACCGGACTCCACCTGCTTGGCCTTGATGTCCAGTTCTCTCATGCTCACTTCATGAGCCAGAAGCAATTTCTTCTCTTCCAAGGCACGGGCATTCTTGCTCTCCTCCGCCGCCTTGTCCTTCTCTACTTCCAATTGCTTCATTTTCATTTTCATCATTTCCATTTCATGGTTTCTCACCCTTTGATTCTCCTCCAGCTCCTCTGGAGTGAGCCCCCTACTGGAATGGGAGCTGCTAGCCCTTGAGACTGGTCTGCTCACAGGCAGATCTTGGGGAACAAAACCATCCTCTTCATTTGCATCACTTTCCTCTTGGGCCTCCCACCAGGCCTTCAGGACTCTTTGTAGCACATCTTTTCTAGCTCCGCTTTTAAAAGAGCAACCACGGTCTTTGCAGAATTGCTTGAGATCTTCAACTTTGTATGAATATAAATCCGCAATGGAAAACTCCAATTCTGCCTTCTCGCTTGTTGCCACCTGAGACATGATGCTCTTGAAGAGTTACTCAAAAATAGAATCAAAAAAATATAGTATGTGGTTGTCTATTGGTCTGCACTTAAACTAGTGATGTACACCAATTACTGTGGGTCAAGTACAAATACAAGTTCAATCCTCACCGCTGACCACCAATGTTAGATCTGGGGGTCTCTAGTTGGCAGGGTAGGTACCACTGTCCAAGTAGGGACCCTTGCTTCTAGTCAGGGAAAGGGGGATACACTGTTAAGATAACCCCTGCTCACCCTCTAGGTAGCTTGGCCTGAGCAGTCTAGGCTATCAAAGGCAATGTGTAAAGTATTTGTACCAACACTCACAGTAACCCAGTGAAAACACCACAGATTTACTCCACACCAGTTTTAGAAAAATAATGTATCTTTACTAAAAACTTCACAAGACCAAATATTACAGACAAACCAACATATAATTCAAAAAGGTTACTTTAAGGATAGTTCAAGAGTTTGCAGAAAGTACTCCAGGATGTCAAAGTCAGTGTCCTGCACAATGCGGCTCTCAATGCACAAAATGCGACACTTTCGTGCCCAACAGTACCTGTAGTTGCGATAAGGTTCCCAAAAGCTATAACAAGGAAGATGGCAAAGGCGATGCGATGCTCCTGAGATCCTGGGGAGGCTTTGCAGCAGCCCTGCTTCACGCAGCAGAGGTGGATGCGCCGGCTCCGATCTGTAGGGTGAGGATGCGATACCTTTGGCTTTCGTTGCGTAGGTTTCTTAGGGGGAAGCTTCACGCACAGGTTCGATGCGACACTCTTCGATGTGGTGCGATGCGTGGCGCAGCGTTGCCTTCCGGCGCCGCAACTCTCGATGCGCCACGGAACGGGACTCTGCGTCAACGCACGCAGCGATTGGAGACTTTTCCCGCACCGGCAGTGGTGCGGCCCGCAAACTGGTTCTGCGACAACCCTCGCAATGGCAGGAAGCTTCACGCTCCGGGACGATGCTCGACGCACTCGGCGATGCGGAGACCCTGCGTGTTGCGATGGTGCCGCGATGAAATTTTCCACGCACTCTCGTCTTGCGACACGCAATCGGATGATGCGTTGGGTACCAGTCACTCTTGTTCACGCTTCTGCTTCCCAGCTCCCTCAACACAGCAAAACGACCTCCTGAAGCCCCAAGACTGGGCAAGCACTCCAAGGCAGGTCAGAACTCTCTCAGCAGAGTTCCAGGGGAGCTGGTGGTGAAGTCCTTTTGTTCCTGGGACTTCTTAACAGGGAGCCAGCTCTTCTCAGGCCCTTGGAGATCAGAATCAAAAGAAGGGGACACAGCAAAGTCCTTCCCCTCTCCTTGGCAGCAAAGCAAAACAGCAAGCAGGCAGTCTTCTCCTCTTCAGTTTCTTCCAGCTTTCTCCTTGGCAGAGGTTTCTTCTTGGTTCCAAAGTGATCTAAGGTTTTAGGTGTCTGGGGTCCTCTTCTTATACCCCTCCAAGTCTTTGTCTCTCTTTGTTCCAGTGGGGGGATTCCCCTGCTCAAACCGGTTCCTGGGTGTGCTCTGCTCTGGAGCACCTGGTTCCTTTCAGAGTGAGGGTCAGGGTCGTTAGACGCTCAGCAGGAGGTGGAGCCTTCTTTGTGCCAGCAGAGGCAGAGTCCTCAGCCTGGCCAGCAGGGGGTGGAGCCAGCTTTGTGTTTGTCAGGGGCAGCCCTATTCAGACCCAGGGACTACTCCTCCCACCCATCTAAAGCAGATCTCCCTATTCACCCTGCTGCTGACTCATCCAGGCTCCTGGAGCCACCTAGCACATCACCTGACACCAGTCAGCCAACCAGCACACAGGCACACAGGAAGGTTAAACAGGAGAATAGCTAATTTCTAAAAAGTGCTATTCCCACACAGTGAATTTAAAAACCATCTTGCTAAAAAGATGTATAATTAAATTCTGAACACAGAGATACCAAACTTGGATTTTCTATCTTGCCCCTATGGGAAGATAGGCATGTAAACAGCCTTCCCCATTCTATCCTATGGGCAAGATAGCCTCTCAGCAGTGAAAAACGAAAATGGCTGTAATTCACTACCAGGGCATGTTACACACCTCAGTACATGCCCTACCTTTCAGATACACTGCACCCAGCCCAGGGGGGGTACCTAGGGCCACCATAGGGATGCCTGACATGTACAGAAAGGGAAGGATAAGGCCTGGTCCGTGGGTGCACTGGCCAGGTCGACATGGCAGTCCTGGACTGCACATAGGCACTGCAAGCAGGCCTAAGACATCATTTTAGCGCTACTCCTGTGGGTGGCACAATCAGTGCTGCAGCCCACTAGTAGCATTTGAATCACCAGCCCTGGCACACGCAGTGCACTTTACTAGGGGCTAACAGGTGAAACAAATATCCCAATCATGGATAACCAATCAATACAACAATTTACCAAGGGAGCACTTGCACTTTGACACTGATCAGCAGTGGCAAAGTGCCCAAAGCATCTAAACCAGCAAAATCGAAATCCAGCATAGCATCAAAAATACAGGAGGTAGAGGTGAAAAAGTCAGGGGTAACCACGCCAAAGATGCCAGGTCTAACAGTAATTTTTTCATGTTTAATTTTTTGACTATAAATGACTATTGCATGTGAATTATCACTTTTGGAACTAAAATAAGTGTGTTTAGATTCATTTTAATGCCTGAAATTGGTCGAAATAGTAGCTTCTGAGTAGGAGAAAAAGTCTGTAAAAAAGGCAATTTTGATTACATTGAGGCTTAAAAAAGTAGTTATCAAACATGAGGCACAATCCAAATGACATTTTGCATCATTTTTTCTAAAGTCCAAAATATCTATTTTCTGATGAAAAACTCAGACCCGTGACCTGCCGAATTTTCTCCAGACTGTCAGAAATGGTAATTTTTTAATGTTTCATTTTTTGACTATAAATGACTATTGCATGTGAATTATCACTTTTGGAACTAAAATAAGTGTGTTTAGAGTCATTTTAATGACTGAAATTGGTCGAAATAGAAGCTTCTGAGTAGGAGAAAAAGTCTGTAAAAATGGCAATTTAGAGTACATCGAGGCTTTAAAAAGTACTTATTCAACATGAGGCACAATCCAAATGACATTTTGAATCATTTTTTCTACAGTCCAAAAAATCCATTTTCTGATGAAAATGATGACCCGTGACCTGTTGAACTTTCTCCAGATGGTCATAAATGGTAATTTTTTCATGTTACATTTTTTGACTGTAAATGACTATTGCATGTGGACCCAACGACGGTAGTTGGCTCGGGACATGCCTGTTTACAAAGGCAACGAGTGAGAAAGGGAGCATGCGTATGGGTGCAAGGTAATTGATTGGTAAGAGAAACGTGTGTATTGAATACACGTGAGTGAAAAGGGGCTAACCGCGGGGACAGTGCATGCTTACAAGATGCAAGGCAAAACAGTGTAAAATCTTGCTACATCTTGATGAAATCACATAAATTAATTAATATATACACACATAAAAACAGTCAAGACCGCTTGATTGGTTAATTACTAGGAGTTGCGAGATCAGTCTGGAGTCAAACATGAAAATGAAATAAAATAAAATACAATACATTAAACAGTCTCATGGTTGGAAGTTGGACAAGAATGCATACATGTAGCGATGGAGTGAGCAACTAAAATGGACTGGATTTTCAGAGTTATTGGCATATGGGGCCACGATATTTGTTTACAGAATAGTTCTGTATTCATCCAGAGTGTTAAGCCCATGTTCGATAGTGCGGCATTTGAAAATCCATTTGCATTCCATGCGTTTAAGGATTTGTTGTTGGTTTCCTCCTCGATGGTTAGGGTGTAGATTGTCAATCACTTGCCATGTGAAATCAGTTTCAGAGTGTCCTTTGGCCAAAAAATGTTCCACCAGTGGTGCCGTTTGTATTTTGCAGCGGATCCTACTTCTATGTTGAGAAATCCTAGTCTTGATTTTCTGCGTAGTTTGTCCGATATAGAGCAATTGACAAGGACATTTAATACAGTAGACCACATTTTGTGAATTACAGTTAGAAAAAAACTGTAAAGTGTGTTTCATGCCATTAAATTAAAAAAACTGGGTGTTACACGTAGAATCACATGACATGCAATTGTTACATTTATAGTGGCCCTGTAGAGGAGGGAGGCCAAGAAAAGAGTGTGTGGGTTTTTGGGCTCTGACTAGGTGGTCCTTAATATTACGTCCTCTTTTGAAAGCAAAGAGCGGGGTACCTGTGTGAAGCTCCAATGGGCCTAGTACTGACCAATGTTTTTTTATCATTTTGGTGAGTTTATTACTGACTGGGCAGAAAGCAGTCACGCATGTGATCTTGTTAAGGGATGCTCTTTCTTTGGGTTGTAGCAGGAATTCACGATGTGAGTACCAGGCTCGTTTCATTGAGCGTTTAACTAACCGTCTAGGATAGCCCCGGTTGGTGAGTTTCTTGCACAGGATTTCAGCCTCCTGGAAGAAATCCTCTTTGAATTTACAATTTCTGCGAATTCTGAGAAATTGTCCGTAGGGTAAGCCATCCCTCAGTGCTCTAGGATGACAGCTATCGTATTGCAAGAGGGTGTTACGCTCTGTTGGTTTTCTGAATAAGGTAGTGTAGAGTTCGCCATTGGAGTTCTTGACAGTGACGTCTAGGTAATCAATTTTGGTGTTGTCAAAATTATAGGTGAATTTGAGATCCGGCTGGATATTATTAAGCCATGCGCGGAATAGTTGGAGTTCGGTTTCAGTGCCAGACCAAATCATAAACACGTCATCTATGTACCTGCGCCAGACACGGATTTTATCTAGAAATGGGTCAGTGCTATTGAGAATGAAATTGGTCTGAATGTCGTCAACAAAAAGTATGGCAAAATTGAGGGCAAAAATGGCCCCCATCGAAGTACCTTTACATTGTCTGTAATACTGATCTTGGAACATAAAGTAATTTCTGGTAAGGGCTATTTCAAGGAGTGAAATGATAAACTCTGTGGGGACCTGATGTGGAGCTGGACGTAAATTAAGGTGTTTTCTGATGACTTCTATACCTTTGTCTTGGGGGATATTGGTGTATAGTGACTCGATGTCAAGAGTGACAAGGAGTTCTGTTTGGGGGTCAAAGGGTTGGGATTCAATGAGATTGATAAAGTGTGTGGTGTCCTTAACATATGTGGTAGTGTCTTGTACCATATTCTTTATAAAAAAGTCAATATAACTCCCTAAAGGTTCTAAAATCGAACCACAACCGGAGAGGGTGGGTCTGCCTGGTGGAGTTTCCAGATTCTTGTGGATCTTGGGGAGGGTATATAGGACTGGGGTCCTAGGGCTTTTGTTGTTAAGGAAGGTGAATTAGTGTTTGCTAATGTAGCCTTCTTCTAGAGCCGTTTTGGTAACCGTGAGGATGAGATCACTGATTCATGGAGGGGGTTGCGCATGAGGCGTTCATAGTGAGACGTGTTCTTGAGTTGGCGGTGAATTTCATTGTCGTAGGCGATTTTGTCCTGTAGGACGATACCACCTCCCTTGTCACAGGGTTTTATAACCACATCGTCCAGGTTTTTGAGAGTGTTAAGGCTGTGTCTTTCTTCTAGGCTAACATTAAAAGGAGTGAACCTGTAGTTGGTTTTTATTTCATTGAAGTCTTTTAGTACAAGGTGTTCAAATGCAATATCTTCCGGGGGCATCGAGCCACTGGGTGGGTTGAATGTGGACTTGGGTCGCAGTCCTGTGATGTCAGTTTTGGTGGTTGTCTCTTTATCCTGAAAGAATACATTCAGTCTTACTTTTCTGAAAAACTGAAGAATTTCGGTATGGATGTCAAACCAGTTGGGTTTTTCCGTGATGACAAAGGATAGGCCTCTACTAAGTAGGGCAATGTCAGTTGAGGCCAGTTGGTGTTTGGATAAGTTAAAAATAGGCATTTGGTCCATGTTAGACAAGAGAGGTGAGGAGGAAGGGTTCAGTATTGATAGCCCCATTGGTAGAATTTCCTGCGTGTTTGTCGTTCCCCTGGGGGGAAGTTGTACCTGGGTCTCCCTCTGCCTCTGCCTCTCGATCTCTCCCCTGTGAATGTTTTGCCTCTCTCTAAAAAATTGGAGTTGTATGTGGAGGAGCTAGTGCCTTCCCCGGGGTCAGAGTTGTCGGATTCTAGAGAGGAATTAGAGAACGTGACCGGTTGTCTATTTCTGAATCTTCCCCAAGTGCCCGTTGGGTACCTATGTTGATTTTGGTTGTTTGATGTAAAAAAATCTTCTCTTAGGTAGGGGTAGGTTTGCTCTTTATTATAATTCCTTATGTCTTTTGTCACTTTGGTGTACCACACATTTAATTGTTAATTAATTAATTGTTTGTGATGCTATATACAGTTCAGGGACTATATTATTATTTATACTTATTTCTTTGCATTTCTTATATTTAGAGTTCATATGCTCACATTTGTCCTGAAGATGAACTCGAATAGTTGAGTTCGAAACGCCGTCGACCTTGCGCAACTTGAACCGTTTATACTGATCTAGCAAAGAAAATGGTTCACTAATGTTGCCAATGCGATGTTCTCCTTTAAAGTTCACCCTCACCTGCACGTCACGCTTGTTGTCACTAAATATGTGAGCACTTGAATTCATCCTATGTATAATAAATAAGTGTCATATATTGACTTCTCTTGTCCCCTTTCTCTATATTAAGTATCACTCTCCCATATGAGTCTTTGTACCTATACTAAATCACTTGCCCTCTTAAGGGCTCCTCTCTGTCCTGGACCTTTATAGGCCATCCAGAACCATTGTTTCCTTCTACATTGTATCACCCCAGGTTCGCATATCGGGGTACCCTTGTTCTTCAAAACACTTATTCAACATGAGGCACAATCCAAATGACATTTTGAATCATTTATTCTACAGTCCAAAAAATCCATTTTCTGATGAAAAACGATGATCCGTGACCTGTCGAACTTTCTCCAGATGGTCAGAAATGGTAATTTTTCAATGTTTAATTTTTTGACTGTAAATGACTATTGCATGTGAAGTATCACTTTTGGAACTAAAATGAGTGTGTTTAGAGTCATTTTAATGACTGAAATTGGTTGAAAAAGAAGCTTCTGAGTAGGAGAAAAAGTCTGTAAAAAAGGCAATTTTGGTCACATTGAGGCTTTAAAAAGTAGTTATCAAACATGAGGCACAATCCAAATGACATTTTGAATCATTTTTTCTAAAGTCCAAAATATCTATTTTCTGATGAAAAACAAGGACCCGTGACCTGCCAAATTTTCTCCAGACGGTCAGAAATGGTAATTTTTTAATGTTGAATTTTTTGACTATAAATGACTATTGCATGTGAATTATCACTTTTGGAACTAAAATAAGTGTGTTTAGATTCATTTTAATGCCTGAAATTGGTCGAAATAGAAGCTTCTGGGTAGGAGAAAAAGTCTGTAAAAACGGCAATTTTGAGTACATTGAGGCTTTAAAAAGTAGTTATTCAACATGAGGCACAATCCAAATGACATTTTGAATCATTTTTTCTACAGTCCAAAAAATCAATCTTCTGATGAAAAGCGATAATCCGTGACCTGTTGAAACTTTCTCCAGATGGTCAGAAATGGTAATTTTTTAATGTTACATTTTTTGACTATAAATGACTATTGCATGTGAGTTATCACTTTTGGAACTAAAATAAGTGTGTTTAGATTCATTTTAATGCCTGAAATTGGTCGAAATAGAAGCTTCTGAGTAGGAGAAAAAGTCTGTAAAAATGTCAATTTTGAGTACATTGAGGCTTTAAAAAGTAGTTATTCAACATGAGGCACAATCCAAAAGACATTTTGAATAATTTTTTCTACAGTCTGAAAAATCATCTTTCTGATGAAAAGCGATGATCCGTGACCTCTCGAACTTTCTCCAGACGGTCAGACATGGTACCTTTTTTAATGTTACATTTTTTACTGTAAGTGACTATTGCATGTGAATTATCACTTTTGGAACCAAAATAAGTGTGTTTAGAGTCATTTTAATACCTGAAATTGGTTGAAAAAAGAAGCTTCTGAGTAGGAGAAAAAGTCTGTAAAAATGGCAATTTTGGTCACATTGAGGCTTTAAAAAGTAGTTATCAAACATGAGGCACAATCCAAATGACATTTTGAATCATTTTTTCTACAGTCCCAAAAATCAATTTTCTGATGAAAAGCGATGATCCGTGACCTGTCGAACTTTCTCCAGACGATCAGAAATGGTAATTTTTCAATGTTTAATTTTTTGACTGTAGGTGACTATTGCATGTGAATTTTCACTTTTGGAACTAAAATAAGTGTGTTTAGAGTCATTTTAATGCCTGAAATTGGTCGAAAAAGAAGCTTCTGAGTAGGAGAAAAAGTCTGTAAAAATGGCAATTTTGGTCACATTGAGGCTTTAAAAAGTAGTTATTCAACATGAGGCACAATCCAAATGACATTTTGAATCATTTTTTCTACAGTCCAAAAAATCAATTTTCTGATGAAAAGCGATAATCCGTGACCTGTCGAACTTTCTCCAGATGGTCAGAAATGGTAATTTTTTCATGTTAAATTTTTTGACTATAAATGACTATTGCATGTGAATGATCACTTTTGTAACTAAAATACGTGTGTTTAGAGTCATTTTAATGCCTGAAATTGGTCGAAAGAGAAGCTTCTGAGTAGGAGAAAAAGTCTGTAAAAATGGCAATTTAGGTGCCGATTACGATCCTGTAAAAAATTTACCCGTACGACTCGTATCCGGTCTTTTTACCGTACGAATCGTACAAGTGCCGTACAAACAGCCAACTACGATTCGCATGGGAAAAAGTCTATACGAATCGCATTGGGAAGAATTCCCCACACATCCTCGGGTCGGAAAATGTGCCCGACACGTCCCCGGACGAATTGCCGTACGAATGTGAAAAGTGAAGTCCGACCGCAGAAGTACGATACATCCCGTGCGTCCGATGTTACAACCGGATGGATTAAGCACCGTCCGCACCGAACTCCTATAGCAACCATGGAGACATGTGCCCGCATACGCGCCCAACACCCCCCCCAGCCCCCGTTTGTACGCGCCCAATCACCCCCCCAGCCCCCGTATGTACGCGCCCAACCACCCCCCCAGCCCTCCTATGTACGAGTCGAACCCCCACCCGTGTATGTACACCCGTGTACGTACGAGTCGAACCCCCACCCGTGTATGTACACCCGTGTATGTACGAGTCGAACCCCCACCCGTGTATGTACACCCGTGTACGTACGAGTCGAACCCCCACCCGTGTATGTACACCCGTGTACGAACGAGTCGAACCCCCACCCGTGTATGTACACCCCTGTACGTACGAGTCGATCCCCCACCCGTGTATGTACACCTGTGTACGTATGAGTCGAACCCCCACCCGTGTATGTACACCCGTGTACGTACGAGTCGAACCCCCACCCGTGTATGAACACCCGTGTACGTATGGCCCGTACCTCCACCCGCGTATGTATGGAGCGTACCCCCACCCCAACCGTGTATGTACGGCCTGTACCCTCACCCGCGTATGTATGGAGCGTACCCCCACCCGTGCATGTACGGCTCGTACCCTCACCCACGTATCTATGGAGCGTACCTCCACCCCAACCGTGCATGTACGGCTCGTACCCTCACCCGCGTATGTATGGAGCGTACCCCCACCGCAACCGTGTATGTACGGCCCGTACCCTCACCCGCGTATGTATGGAGCATACCCCCACCGTGTATGTACGGCCCGTACCCCCACCCGCGTATGTATTGAGCGTACCCCGACCCCAACCGTGTATGTACGGCCCGTACCCCCACCCGCGTATGTATTGAGCGTACCCCGACCCCAACAGTAAGTACGGAGCGCACCCCAGGCCCCAACACCAGCACCTTCACCCAACATCGCACATGTATGAGTCGTACCAAGCCAGAGACAAGGACAGCACTGTACAACAAAATGGCCGATGTCCACACCGTACACACGCTAAAAACACACGTACACAACCAGGACAAAGCAAAACAACACAAGAAGACTCTATTCGAATCGCACAAAGCCACAAAACATGTCAAACAAGCACAAATACAACATATTCACTGACCTGCAACTGCCAAACTCCCAAACAGAGGCCCAAAACACAACCACTCCTTATAACACACCCACCCAAAGTTCAAACACAGCCACACCCACCAATGGACCAATAAAAAGGGCCCACAGACACAAACCATGAGCCTTTGCAACAGACTCAATGCTGCCAGACCCCACAGACAACCCACAGCACCATACTTGAACCTTTACTACACCTTACACTTGCACACCTTCACACAACCACCTTCACAAACACCCCCTCATCACATTCACACACACACCTGCACAACCACACCCACACACCCACAACCGTCCACAACCGTCCACACCCACACCCCCCACAACCATCCACACCCCTCACCATTCCCACTAACAAGAATCCAAAGTTCACGAGCCAAGAGTTGGAGGTCCTTGTCGACGAAATCCTCAGAGTCGTGCCACACCTCTTTGAAACATTGGTCAGACAGACCAGCATTTCCGAAAAAACAGCCATGTGGCAGACGATTGTCGATGCTGTGAATGCTGTTGTGTCCACCAGAAGGACCAGGCATGAATGCCAAGCCAGGGTCCGAGCCAAAATGACAGACGACCACAACCAGGCCAACATCACTGGAGGAGGGCTGCCCCGCAGACGCGTACAATACCATCCCTGGGAGGAGAGGGTGATGGCCATACTGCCGGTGGTGGCAGTGGACGGAGTAGAAGGACTCCGAGAGCCTGGTGAGTACACAAACAACTCACCTCACATGGGGGAACGTCATCCACAACCAAACTCACAATCATGCACGCAACCACCCCAAGCTATCGCATGACTCAACCACACTCCATAAACACGCACATGCCACTAGCGCCACCATGCCCCATGCACCCAGCTGGACAATCTCAAGTCACAGGCCACAGAAAACACCAACACAAGACACGGTAACCCGGACGGCGGGAGTGTGGGCCTCAAAAATCACATAGTGCAACTCAGAAGCAGACAACAATGCCCTCTGCCCATATGGCCTAGGTCACAGCCAGACAAACAGTGTGTCCCCACACAGGAAAGACTTGCCAGCAAATGGCGGACGCCTTGCATTAAGACATGGGGGTGAAGGCACTTTTTGCACATGACAGCAGCTAATGAACAGCCAACACTGTGAAAGAGTGGCAGCACACACCACCACAGCAGCAGCGCAGACACAGACACTACACCCAATGGGTGCCTGGAGATCAGAAACAAACTCACATGAACAAGCCAAGGGCCATTCAAAGATCTGCAAAAAGTGTGTGCCTAGGAAGCTGGGCTGAGGTGACAGAGGGTGACACACAGAGGGAGAGAGAGAGGGGGAGAGAGAGGGAGGGAGACACAGGGAGACGGACAGAGGGAGGAGGCTGACACAGGGAGGGAGGGAGAGGGGGACAGAGAGGGAGTGAGAAAGGGAGACACAGGGAGACCAATTCAGCCTTGGGTGGTGTGGGAATGTCTGCTCGTCAGCAGGTGGACTGCGTACATGTAGACAAGGGTGGCCAGTGCCTGAATCCCCCTCTCTTCTGCATGGCAAAACACTGGGCCATGTCTCCACCTGTGCACGAGCACAATGCCAGCTACCTGCATTATATAAGTGTGTGGAACAACTCCATGTGCCCACGTACAGTGCAACACGGAAGGCGCCAATGCATGGCTCGCCACACCTGCTCACTCCACTGCTGACTGCAGTCACAATTGACACAGCAAGTAAGACTGTGTCACACATAGGTAAAGTCTCAAAAGCTGTGGCCAAGGGACATACCCATGCACAAGTGCACTGTGAGTGGAATGCAAGACATATCCAAATACCCAGAGGAAAAGTGCCAACTTTGAAACGAATGAAACATGGATGTTGCATGGAACAAAAATAACATTGTCTCTCTCACACACAGGTCAATGTCGTGGATCACCCCCCAACACTGGGGGGGAAGACTCACAGGACCCGGCTCTGCGGGATGACGATCCCACCGGCAGCGACGACTCTCACCACTCTGTGGACGACCCCGACCAACCTGGCCCCTCTGGTGTCCAACCACCTGCAGCACCTGCGTCAGGTACAACTGGGCCAACCACCACCACCACTCCTGCCACATCCCAGGAGACACCCAGGATCCCTGCCCCACCACCACAACACAGCCAGGCTGACCAGGAGGGACACGGTGTACCGGGCACCCAGGAGGAGGCAGGCGACCACGCTAATGCCACCCCACAGGGGTCCCGGAGACCCGATGTGCCCACAAGGGCAGGCCAGGTGCAAGTGGGCAGAGGCTCGAGCCTGACCAGTTGGCTGCGGAACCGGTATATTCCCATGTGAGAAACATCCTGGACACATACCGGCAGGACACCACGGGCATGAGCCAGGTTGTGTCCACCCTCAACGAGATGAAGGGGACCCTCGAGGAGAACAAGACCCAGCAGGCCCAGCAACATGCGGAGCAACATGCCTGTCAACTGCGACACCAAGGGTGGATGGAGGACAGACAGGCTGAGCTTGTGACAGTGTTCACAGGAATTCACCGTACACTCCGTCGGATAGCCGACAACATGGGCAACCCTCCCTGTGCCACCAGGCCAAGAACATCACCACCCACAGGGAGGGATCAGGAGGAGGAGGAGACATCCGACGGAGCATCCCAAACATCGTCACGGCCTGCTTCTGAGGGTTCCCGCAGGAGGGCAGGTCGTCCACGGAAAAGACCGTGAGGGTCGGCGCAACAGCACCATCTCCCACGACACCTGGCCTGGCACCTGGCCCACTGGACCAACAGCAGCACATCAGCAAAAGACATTCTCTGCCACATGGACTTGCTGGTCAATGTTGACAAATACTGTGGCATGGACTCTGATGATTTCCAATGGCAAGGACACCAACTCCCCCAGTGAACTTTGCATTCCACACACCCGGAAAGCCCCTCTTGTCATACCCCCCCCCCCAACACGTACCCCAACACAAATAAAAAGTTACACGATAAAGAGATGATGCCTACATTTTGCATTATTACCGTACATGTGTCTTGTAAAGTCTAACCATGCCTGAGTTCTCATATGACTTCAACCATCCATACCCTGAGGCCTGAGTCTGGCACAGGACACACATGGGTCACAATGTATTAGGCAAGACAGACATGGAGCACCATACACACCCGTGATGGGCCCAACCAGCTGAGGGGGTGGCCGCACAACCGTGCCGACAGACATATTGAGTACAGCAACAGTCATGCGCAGAGGTCAGGGATCATGTGGAGTGTCCTGGGGGGCACCCAGGTATGTGTAGACAGGTGGCAGAACCATGTCCTGCAAGCTTGAGTCAGGTGGATGCAGAGAATGGTGTCCTGGCCAACGTTGGATGCATGGGGATAGCACATGTCACAATACCCACACAGTCATGGACATCATGCACAATACAGAGTCTAATCCCACACAAACAGCTTGCATCTTGCTACTCTACACATAGACACATAGCCACTATCACGGAAAACCATGCCAGACATGCCGTATGCACCGTGGCAACACACCAGCATTGACTGAGAAGAGGCACCTTGGAGGCATAGGGACACCTTTATTAGTCATGTATTCCGGAATGCAGAGGCAACTCGGAGTACACATACACAGGTCATGTGGAGTAACATGTGGGTCCAACACTGGCACCCCCCTTCTGCAGCACAAATGCGTGATAGCCATGGAACTGGCACACAAGTGTCGGGTAACAGCTAAACACCCCCTGCTGCTCACGGAGAGGCTGCCATACACCATTGATCCTCTGATGTGGAAGTCCCACACCATGTCAAGCCAATGCAAACCGTACGTGTCCGAGGCCAGTGTTACACACATTGATGCCATCATCACAATCCACTATCCCTTCACAGATGACTGTCAACAAGTCTGACCATCTATTCAGGTGTATCCAGCTACATGTAATGTGTCCCATGGTGATGCGACATGTCTGCAGAGGAACCAAACATTGACAGGGGCAGTGTGCACACATCGTAAACAACTGCCACACCCAATACACCCCTGATGCATCCCTTACCCTAAGGAGACTTCCAAACTTGTCCGTGCGTGTAACGTTGAGTCAGCACACGATGACGTGTCCATGAGGAATAGCAGTGCCACAACAATGCAACCAGCAGACGGCATGCGCAAGTACCTGGGGATGAGAGACACACAAGAAGTCAGCCACAAAAAGCACAGCCACTTGCATGTGCATGTACTCGACACATGTAAGGATGACAACATGCTTGGTCACAATTATGACTGTGTAAATACTCATCCCTGGCACCATCACTCGAGTGACACATCCACACACACCTCTGACTCACGTGGCATACATGCAGATGGACACACACATGGCAACGCATGCCACACGGGGACCAATGCGTGCACACTCAGACACTGGTACTCACCACTAAGCAAAGAAGTCGCGTATGAGCCGAGTCCGGATGTCCTCTTGCGGCTCCACATCCTCCACATCACTAGCCCCATTGCCAAGCCCTTCGTCCTCCACGGGTGGATGGTCCTCGTCATGTTGATCCAGGATGAGTGGCACAGCTCTCTCAACTGCCATGTTGTGCAGCATGCAGCAGACCATGAAGATTTTGCAGACCTTCGCCGGGGCATATGGGAGGGCGCCGCCGGTCTTGTGTAGGCACCTGAATCGGCTCTTCAGGAGGCCAAATGTCCTCTCTATCACTCGCCTTGTCCGGCCATGGGCGGTGTTGTAGCGGAGCTGGGCCGGCGTGCTGGGGTTGCGGAGAGGTGTGATCAGCCATGGCATGTTGGGATAGCCAGCGTCCCCTACATGGAAACCACATGGACATAAGTAGGACAGGAGAAGCGGTCGTGCTGGAAGTCTACGCAAAATACAGGACAGACAGTGTACCCACCAACAACACATGCTCGTTCATTGCGTAGCTGCGTCATCCTTTCAGGCACCCTGCTACGCCTCATGATGTAGGCAGCGTGTGCTGATCCTGGAAAACAAGCACAGACATGTGAAATCACCATGTTGGACAGACACACCACAAGGGCATTGATGGAGTGGTAGTGTTTGCGATTCCTGTACGCTACCTCCTGTGCCTGTGGTGGTACCAAAGCCACATGTGTCCCGTCTATGGACCCAATGACATGGGGCATCCCTCCCAGGGCATAGAATCCACGCTTGACCCCAGTCAACTGTTCAGGAGTTGGGAAATGGATGAACTCATCCAGGTGAAGCAACATGGCCTCTAAGAAATCATGCAGCACACGGCTGAACATGCTCTGGGACATGCCACCAACATGAGCTATGGTATATTGAAAGGTACCTGTGGCAAGAAAATGTAGGGCTGCCATTACCTTCAGCTTGGGTGTCAGTGCCGTAGGATACCTGTGCAGCGGTTGCAGGTGTGGTGCCAGCCTTGCCGTCAACTCCTCAATCAACAGTTGTGGGAAGCGGTAGCAGCGCATACAGTCATTCTCCCGCATGTCAGCCAAGTCCGGAATTGGTCGGGGAAGAGGCGGCGCTCTGCAGTAATTTGGAAGTGACAAGGAAGAGTGAGTGCACTACAACAACAATTTATATGTACTGAGCACATGTTAATCTGTCAATACACATATGCTACATAGGGAGTCAGGTATGTGCTACATGCCCTGGACACATATGGCTGCCAGGTGACACTCCTACCAAGACCCAGCTACACACGGAGATTGTGAACCTCCACATCCCATGGCATGGGACTAGCTGTGTCCCAGTGTAAGTGAACAGCCAGACGCAACACAGGAGTGACCTACATCAACACACCAGCAGAAGTAGGATGTTGATTGCAGAGACAGGTAGCGGAACACTAGAGCCACAGGTCACATGACATTACTCTAGGACAGCCCACACACCTTGCCATTAAGGTGTACATGTCATGACTCACCACACATACATTGAGAGGATGCAGACAGGTCCTTGTTACGCTACTCCGTGTCCCATGCATACATACACACCTTACATCTGATACCACATGTGGCCTGGTGTGCGTAACAGTGTGCCATGGCCATCTACACACAGACACATGTTGGTTGCTGCAACAGCAGATGCTTTTGAGGGAGCACCAACATCAAGCTAATGTGAACACACCACACATACATGACATAGACACATCGTGCACCGTGGGTAGTCACATGTCTGGTGTGGTAACCCCTGTAGCGGGCATCAGGGGACACTTGCGTGTGTTGTTGACTGTGCCATGCCAGTGACGCTCATCCCAAGTGTGCAGTACGACATGCACACATGTCAAAGGAGTTAAAGGCATGTCTGGCACATATTGCACCGTCACACATAACATCTGTACACATCTCATCAAACATCTATTGCCTTTACAACTCAGGAGTAACGTGCCACATCACAGCCTTTCACACCTGTGCCCCACACATGTAGTACTGCCCAGACAATGCCTTGATGTCCATCCATGGACAAGTATGTCAGCTCTATTCCTTCCTGTGTGCTGCCTGTCACCACTGTGATGTGTGAAAGGCACCGTACATTCGCTCTGAGGGCGTGTGTACGTTCCCTATCACTATGGGAGTGCTGCCGTAGGCCTACCCATAGTTATATTGAGCGTACACGCGTGTGTATGGTCCGTATCACTATGGGTACGCATACGCGAGCACACCCATAGTGATAGTGAGCGTACGCGCGTGTGTAAGGTCCGTATCACTATGGGTACGCATACGCGAGCACACCCATAGTGATAGTGAGCGTACGTGCGTGTGTACGGTCTGTATCACCATGGGTACGCATACGCGAGCACACCCATAGTGATAGTGAGCGTACGCGCGTGTGTACGGTCCGTATCACTATGGGTACGCATACGCGAGCACACCCATAGTGATAGTGAGCGTACGCGCGTGTGTACGGTCCGTATCACTATGGGTACGCATACGCGAGCACACCCATAGTGATACGGACCGTACACACGCGCGTACGCTCACTATCACTATGGGTGTGCTCGCGTATGCTTACCCATAGTGATACGGACCGTACACACGCCTGTACGGGCCGTTGCTATGCATTTGGGGTGCCCTAGGGCCCCAGAACGCACCGTACCTGTGTGTGAATCTCCAAATTACATAGGGGACACATGAGGGACAAGTATAAAGGCCTACATGCATGCTGGTTGTCATGGAGACCAAGTTTAAAGTATGAATTTTTATCTGCAGGTGCACAGCAAAAGTCGGTTTGAATGAATCTACTTTGTTGCAAAGTGGTTGTGGAGTTGACATCATGCTCAAGAAAAAAAAAACCCACTGACTGTGCTAGGTTTGAAGGGATTAGAGGAAACATAGGATGCAAATGTGAGTGACCAATCACTCTGTACTCCTGTGCATGAAACAGGCCAGCAAGGCAGATATAAGGCAGCCAGGTCCCATGAGAGAGCACTTGCCTGCACATCTTTGGATTCTACGACCCTGCTGCTGCTCGTGATTCCCTGGAACCATGTCAAGGTCTGTGGAGAGGGCCCAGCCTTTTACCCTGGAGGAGAACCTGGCATTGCTGGATGTGATCCTCCCACAGTACCCCCTGCTGTATGGGCGACCAGGGTATCAGGTGAGTGCAGAGTCCACTAGCACAGACTGTGTCCCTTTTTTGTGACTGTGACTTCTGGCATTGTGTCCAGGTGTGACACAAATGCAATGTACTGTAGGGGGGACCCAGGGGGGGAATGCCTGATGTCTCCCAGCCAGAGCATGCTATGGTGCATGTCTGCCGTCCTCACTTGCATTGTGTTTACTGTGACAATCACTGCATGGTGCATGCCACATTCTGCCTGTCTTATCTTCCTGGGACTGTTGCCTCTACAGTCCTCATGTGATTATGTGGTCAGCCCAGTGTGACAGGTGACTGTACCCACAGATGTGAGTTAGTTCTGTGTACCTTTGCTGAGAGTGTCCACATGATGTGTTCGTACCCTGGACATCGGTGTGTGTGTAAGTCCCCTGTCATGTGGGTGGGTGCATATGTGGAGTGTAGCACCCAAGCTGCATGAGGGATGGATATACCCTGCCCATCTGATGTGAGCAGGGAGCAGTGCTGTGTGTCTGACGTGCAGAGCCAGCCCCACACCTGTGAGCCCCCCCGTCTAGTGGCACATGTGCAGAGTGAGGTTTGTAGCTGCATTTGGCAATGGCAGGTGAATGTCCTGTGCCTGTGTGTGTCTGTGTACTCTGCTGAGGTAGCGTCAGTGGCCTGTGGCATGTGACTGCTTTGAGGTGCTGCACATAATCCTGGTGTAGCTTGTGATGCACAGTGTGAGCCTGGATCATTGATTGTGTCTTTGCCCTCATTCCACATGTGTACTTTCAATGGCATGTACTGCTTTTGCCCTTCCCCAGAGGATAATGTCCCTATGACAAAGGTGCAATGCGTTGGCTGCATACTATGCCTTGTTGTAACCAGTAAATTTGTTCTAATATGTGTCTCTGTGACATGTGCCAGGTGAATTGATGTAGTGTCACTTGTTCATCCTCACAGGTAGGCGCCTCTGCCAAGAAGCAGATCTGGATGAACGCCGTCAGTGCCGTGAGGAGGACGGAGGGTCGGAAGCGGCGCCTGTCCCAGGTGAGAAAACGCTGGCAGGATATCTGGTGCTGGACGCGGAGGATTGCACGGGTCCTGCTGGGGGACTCACCTGAGACCCATAAGAACCGTGGGCGCCGCCGTCTGACCCACATCCACAAGCGTGTGCTGGCGGTGGTCTTTCCAGACTTGGACAGGCGCTTACAGGACAAGCAGCAGCAGGAAGGGGGTAGGTACATGTGTGTTTGTTGTGTGTCACCAGCATTTGTAAGTGCGCAGTTGCATGGATACACTGCCAGGGTTTAAATGTGCTGTGCAGATCCTGTTACACACAGTATAGCGGTGCTCTCCTGCCTCCCTTCCCCTCCTTGCAATGTGTTCCCTGGTCTGTGTGTAGTCACTCCTTCACAAGGTTATCTAGGCTGGCAGTTTATCCACGTGAACAATGCCTGTAGCATCATGTGTGGGGGTGGTGTGTAACAGGTTTTGGGACCTTGCCTGTGCCCTGTCCAGTTCAGTACTTGTGGGTTCCATGTCAGTTGGCACTGATGCTGAGTTCAGACATGGGAGTTAGTCTCTCAAGTGTCATGTCCTATGTTGTGGCCTGTGACATGATGTGCATGAGTGTGCGATACGCATAGTGCAGGGATGGTGGCGTGTGTTGCAGTCATTCCCATTCAGGACCATGGAGTTGTGTGGCCACTACAGTCCCCTGGGGGATATTTTCCTAGGTGTCATGTGTGTCATCACAAAATGTGGACACTCTCAGTGTCTACAGCATAGGTTGTGCTCTGTGCCATTGTCCCCTGGCACCATGTATATTGACGTAAAATGTAGTACAAGTGTCCACTGTACAGCCTGACCTGATTTTCCTTGTTCATACTCACGGTGGCCAGTGCCTGTGTGTCTTGTTACAATCATTTGATGATGCCCATTTGTACATGATTATTTGGAAAGGCGCACCTTGGGTATTTTGTGTCCAATCTTGCATTTTTCCAGCCCATGTGTATTTCACCCAGACTAAGAGATGTAAGTGCTTCCTGTGTCTCAACAAATTGTCTCATGTAGGGGGTGGTTGGTGCGGGCAAGGCCTACATGTCAAAACCTGAAATCTCCTTGCTAGGTCTGGCCAGTGTGTGATGTTTGTCTGGACATACACTCAAGGTGCAGTGAGCCAGTCATGGTGGGCATGTTTTCAGTATTACCTATGCAGCATGTGCCTCAAGTTCATGGATATGGTCCCTGCTCATCCCTATTTTCGGCAACGCTGTGTGGTGCAGATGCAGTGCTGGATTGTCTTCCAGAGCCTGGCTCCTCTGTCAAAATCCATTTCATGTCATTTGCTATTGTGTCATGCTCTCCATAGTTTTTCAGTGACATGGTGGGTCAACCAACTGTGTGTTGCAGGGCCTACATATGTACCTTGTATTGTAGATGTTACTCATCTTGCTTTTCAGGCTATGCACTGTAACCTATGTAGATTGGACTCATGTGACATATGTATACAGGTGTATGATTAATTCCTGTCTCTTCACCTTGCCCACAGCATCGTCGGGGGACACGGATGGAGACATCAGCACAGACCGTGCGGAGGGACCGAGCACCAGTGCCAGCAGTGACATCTTGGCTGGCACATCGAGTGGAACTGAGGCAGAGGGGAGTGAGGCGGAGGACCTGTCCAGTGCCACCACAGAATATGAAGCTGACGGGTCCGAGGCTGAGCTCTCCGAGTGGGCGGAGGCTGCACCACCAGCTGACAGTGGCACAACATCTCTCCCCGCCCCCTCCATTGCCATCAGCCGCCTCCCACTTGCTCGTGTCCCTTCCCAGCGTGCCCTGTCACCACATATCTCCTTCCTGCCAGGCACCGCACCCCCTGCCCGTGTCTCCACTGCTGCCGCCAATGCCGAGTCTGTGGACATCCAGCGGCAGTTGCAGGTTGGTCAGGCTGCGATGCTTAATGTCCTCCATGGCCACAGCCAAGTGCTAAACAACATGGAGGCATACTTGGAGGGCATTTTCTCATCGCAGGCTGACCAACGGCAGTTGCTGAGGTCCATCGACTCGACACTGACTGCAGCAGTGGGTCTCCTGCAGCGCTTCGTCCAATCCCCTACCCCTGACCCATCCACACTTACCACTCCCATGCCTGTCCCACGTACACCCAGACGTCAGCATGCACCCACCACAACAGACACAGGCACCACACCAGCAGGGAAGGTCAAACGCACACCGCCTGGCACGCACACACAGGGTGAAGTAGGCACACCCACTGGGTCGGGGGGCAAACGTAAGACACGCAGCCAGAGTGGGAGTCCGCATTCCTCAAAATCCACTCCCTCCAATTCCCCCCCCCCCCTCAGCTCTCCTGGCCAAGAGTCGGATGCAGGGTCAGTCCTGCCCAGTCTGTCCATCAGCCCCAGTGTGGCACCACCCCGCAAGCGGTGGATGCAGGACACCGGCAGGGGAGTTGAGGCCCCCCCTGTCCACACCCTCCCCCAGTGGCGCTGCGACCCATCCCTCCGCCCCCCCCTCTTTGGGGCCTGTGGTTCCTTCGGGTGCAGGGGAGACGCTGGGGGACCTTGCTAAGGTGTGCAGCGCCATCCTGACCTCCACCTTTGGCGCTGCCCCACCCCCTGTGGTGGAGTCCTCCGTCCCTGCACCCACGACGCCTACCCTTCGCCCTCATGTCCCTGTGGTGCCTGGTCCTTTCCCCCCCACATGATGCCCCCCCTCTGGAAGACAAAGGAGTCTGACTGTGCAGGCAAGCTAGGGGACACGCGGCCCACTGTGGCCCCCTTCTGGATTGGAGTCATGGACTGCCCTATGGGCCTTGTATATATGGACATTTATAAGGATTATTAGTTAGATCCTGCTGAATAAAGCATTTATTTTGTTTTTAAAATAGAACACTACTGTTTATCTGGTATTGCTGTTGGTGGACCTGCTCCATTATTTTGGGTGGTGGTAATGTGTTGGGTGTGTGGGAATTGTAGTCTTGTGCTGGTCATAGGGTGGACCCTGGTATCTGTGTGCCATCACAAGCTGTTGGCTACATAACTTTGTTCATTTAAGCAGTTACTGCATGGTGACATTTTCCCAAGGTGTGTTCCTTCCTCTGTGTAACCTGACATCTTCCCTGCAGGGTCATTCCAATATGTGGTGCTGAGCTGTGTCTACATTGGCTGGGTGTGTGACGGACTCGTTAGACTTGGGCCATGCATGCTGAGCGATGTCTCCACCTGCATCATTCGTGGCATCCTTGGTGGTCACTGTACTTGTGTATGTAGACTGTTGACATGACTTCATGTGGACATGTTTTCTTTTCGGCGCTATGCATGTGTATACTCCCAGCCTCGCACACATGTGGTACATGTACTGCAGGGTCTTTGAGCACCTGACTGACATTTGTGGCCATTGGATCTGTGGGTACTCCACCCTTTTCTTTCCAGGGGCACTGCTGTGAGTGTTAGGCACCCACCCCTCCTGTGTCTGGGCACTGCTGGGAGGAATCTGCACCCACCCCTCTTATATCCGGGCACAATCTGCACCCACCCCTCTTATATCCGGGCACTGCTGGAAGTGTTAGGCACCCACCCCTCCTGTGTCTGGGCACTGCTGGGAGGACTCTGCACCCACCCCTCCTGTGTCTGGGCACTGCTGGGAGGAATCTGCACCCACCCCTCCTATGTGTGGGCACTGCTGGGAGGAATCTGCACCCACCCCTCCTGTGTCTGGGCACTGCTGGGAGGACTCTGCACCCACCCCTCCTGTGTCTGGGCACTGCTGGGAGGACTCTGCACCCACCCCTCCTATGTGTGGGCACTGCTGGGAGGAATCTGCACCCACCCCTCCTGTGTGTGGGCACCGCTGGGAGGACTCTGCACCCACCCCTCCTGTGTGTGGGCACTGCTGGGAGGACTCTGCACCCACCCCTCCTGTGTCTGGGCACTGCTGGGAGGACTCTGCACCCACCCCTCCTGTGTCTGGGCACTGCTGGGAGGACTCTGCACCCACCCCTCCTGTGTCTGGGCACTGCTGGGAGGACTCTGCACCCACCCCTCCTGTGTCTGGGCACTGCTGGGAGGACTCTGCACCCACCCCTCCTGTGTCTGGGCACTGCTGGGAGGACTCTGCACCCACCCCTCCTATGTGTGGGCACTGCTGGGAGGAATCTGCACCCACCCCTCCTGTGTCTGGGCACTGCTGGGAGGACTCTGCACCCACCCCTCCTGTGTCTGGGCACTGCTGGAGGGGACTCTGCACCCACCCCTCCTGTGTCTGGGCACTGCTGGGAGGACTCTACACCCACCCCTCCTGTGTCTGGGCACTGCTGGGAGGACTCTGCACCCACCCGTACCTGTGTCTGGGCACTGCTGGGAGGACTCTGCACCCACCCCTCCTGTGTCTGGGCACTGCTGGGAGGACTCTGCACCCACCCCTCCTGTGTCTGGGCACTGCTGGGAGGACTCTGCACCCACCCCTCCTGTGTCTGGGCACTGCTGGGAGGAATCTGCACCCACCCCTCCTATGTGTGGGCACTGCTGGGAGGACTCCGCACCCACCCCTCCTGTGTCTGGGCACTGCTGGGAGGACTCCGCACCCACCCCTCCTGTCTCTGGGCACTGCTGGGAGGAATCTGCACCCACCCCTCCTGTGTCTGGGTACTGCTGGGAGGAATCTGCACCCACCCCTCCTGTGTCTGGGCACTGCTGGGAGGAATCTGCACCCACCCCCCCTATGTGTGGGCACTGCTGGGAGGAATCTGCATCCACCCCTCCTGTGTCTGGGCACTGCTGGGAGGACTCTGCACCCACCCCTCCTGTGTCTGGGCACTGCTGGGAGGAATCTGCACCCACCCCTCCTGTGTCTGGGCACTGCTGGGAGGAATCTGCACCCACCCCTCTTATGTCCGGCCACTGCTGGGAGGACTCTGCACCCAACCCTCCTATATCAGGATATGTACGCTTAGAACATACACGGGTGCGGGTTCGCTCCATACATACGGGGGTGGGGTTACGGTCCGTACGTACACTGTTGGGGTGGGGGGGTACGCTCCATGCATACGCGGGTGGGGGTACGGTCCGTACGTACACTGTTGGGGTGGGGGGTACGCTCCATACATACGGGGGTGGTGTTACGGTCCGTACGTACACTGTTGGGGTGGGGAGTACGCTCCATGCATACACGGGTGGGGGTACGGTCCGTACGTACACTGTTGGGGTGGGGGGTACGCTCCATACATACGGGGTGGTGTTACGGTCTGTACGTACACTGTTGGGGTGGGGGGTACGCTCCATACATAAGGGGGTGGTGTTACGGTCCGTACGTACACTGTTGGGGTGGGGGGTACGCTCCATACATACGGGGGTGGTGTTACGGTCCGTACGTACACTGTTGGGGTGGGGAGTATGCTCCATGCATATGCGGGTGGGGGTACGGTCCGTACGTACACTGTTGGGGTGGGAGGTACGCTCCATACATACGGGGTGGTGTTACGGTCCGTACGTACACTGTTGGGGTGGGGAGTACGCTCCATGCATATGCGGGTGGGGGTACGGTCCGTACGTACACTGTTGGGGTGGGGGGTACGCTCCATACATACGGGGGTGGTGTTACGGTCCGTACGTACACTGTTTGTGTGGGGGGTATGCTCCATACATACGGAGGGGGTGTTACGGTCCGTACGTACACTGTTGTGGTGGGGGGTACGCTCCATGCATACACGGGTGGGGGTACGTTCCGTACATATCCGTACCCACGCT
The DNA here is from genome assembly GCF_964204655.1 of Triturus cristatus. Taxonomy (NCBI): domain Eukaryota; kingdom Metazoa; phylum Chordata; class Amphibia; order Caudata; family Salamandridae; genus Triturus; species Triturus cristatus. Next base: position 1,000,653,128 of record NC_140583.1, on the reverse strand, counting down.
GTGGAATGCTTGTGCGGGCCGTACCCAGGCCTTTGCCACGTGGGTACGAGCCGTCCCGCCATTGTTGGGGTGACGTATGTGTGGGCATGGTACGACTCGTACCCACGCTCTTAAGGCGTGGGTACGGGACGTACCTGTATTGTTGTGTTACCGGTTCGCGTCGTCAACCACTTCCGTTGTGGCGGATGCTGGCTTTGCTGGACACGCCCCCACCCCCTCGTAGTGACCATGGCCTGGGGGTCAGGTATGTCCAGGGTATGTGTGCTGTGTGACTTGGGTGGGGGTTTTGTGGCCTGCCACTGCTCCTGCCCCCCACCCCCCTTTCCCCCTCCCTTTGTTGTTCTGACCTTCTGCGGCGTCTGCGTCGGAACCTGTAGAGGAGGTCGACTGCTATGAGGGCCGGGATGACACGTAGGTTCAGGTCCATGTCTGTCCGTCGTGTGCAGGTCCTCCTTGTTCGCGTCGTCCTGATTTCCCGGCAGTTTTTGGTTGCCGGAAAATATTCTCTGTGCGGGATGACGTCGGTGCGAATCGTACTTCCTGGTTCGTGAAAGGCAGGCTGCGTGCGTCCCGACGTCACGTCGGCGCCTTCCCGGATCACATTTGTATGTATATTTTCGTCGGTCGGTGTTTTGTACGAATCGTACGGAAATAGAATTTCCGTGCGAATCGTTCTTCCATGTTTGTAGATTGTTCCGACCGGGTACGCGTCGGACGGAGAATATGCTCCGTCCGACGGTTCGTACCTGGTTTTTCCAGGATCGTAATCGGCACCTTAGAGTACATTGAGGCTTTAAAAAGTAGTTATTCAACATGAGGCACAATCCAAAAGACATTTTGAATCATTTTTTCTACAGTCCGAAAAATCAATTTTCTGATGAAAAGCGATAATCCGTGACCTGTCGAACTTTCTCCAGATGGTCAGAAATGTTAATTTTTTCATGTTACATTTTTTGACTGTAAATGACTATTGCATATGAATTATCACTTTTGGAACCAAAAAGAGTGTGTTTAGATTCATTTTAATGCCTGAAATTGGTTGAAAAAGAAGCTTCTGAGTAGTAGAAAAAGTCTGTAAAAATGGCAATTTTGGTCACATTGAGGCTTTAAAAAGTAGTTATCAAACATGAGGCACAATCCAAATGACATTTTGAATCATTTATTCTACAGTCCAAAAAATCAATTTTCTGATGAAAAGCGATAATCCGTGACCTGTCGAACTTTCTCCAGATGGTCAGAAATGTTAATTTTTTCATGTTTAATTTTTTGACTATAAATGACTATTGCATGTGAATTATCACTTTTGGAACCAAAATAAGTGTGTTTAGAGTCATTTTAATGCCTGAAATTGGTTGAAAAAGAAGCTTCTGAGTAGGAGAAAAAGTCTGTAAAAATAACAATTTTGTTCACATTGAGGCTTTAAAAAGTAGGTATTCAACATGAGGCACAATCCAAATGACATTTTGAATCATTTTTTTTACAGTCCCAAAAATAAATTTTCTGATGAAAAGCGATAATCCGTGACCTGTCGAACTTTCTCCAGATGGTCAGAAATGGTAATTATTTCATGTTTAATTTTTTGACTATAAATGACTATTGCATGTGAATGATCACTTTTGTAACTAAAATACGTGTGTTTAGAGTCATTTTAATGCCTGAAATTGGTCGCAATAGAAGCTTCTGAGTAGGACAAAGTCTATAAAAATGGCAATTTTGATTACATTGAGGCTTTAAAAAGTAGTTATTCATCATCATCAAGATAACTTTATTTCGGTCATCAGACCATAAAAGTACAATAAAATATATACATGTACAAGAATAAGACCATAAATAGAAGTTGATTTAAGACAATTATTAAACATTAAGCTATCATTGAGAACTAAGTAAATTATTCCATTAGTTAAAACTCATCCTTCTCCGCCACATACCATATAAAAAACGGGACACAGCATAAACAATGGGAGGGTTGGTGTCATACGTCAGGACTCTACATGCTTGAGCACACTGTCTGAGGCCCAAGTTTTTGCACAGTGGGACAAGCCAACATTTTCGGATTGTACAATAAACTGGGCAAAAGAACATAATGTGAATAATGTCCTCATGACAGGTTTGACAGGCTGGGCAAGTACCCTCCTTTGTTTTATCCCATCTGGATGTTAATGCCCCAATTGGCAATGACCCATGCCTCAACTGAGTATATAATTTTCTAGCTAAAGGAGGCTGGATTAAATCCAAAAATATCTCAAAAGCAGAATCTGTTTTGACCATTAGGAACTCGGAGGTCAGCCTCCCCAAAGAGGTAGAGCAGCATACTTTTTTAGAGTTATAGGATCTTACAGCTGCCCGTATCACTGACTTCTGAGTCCTCACACAGCTTATAGCCGGAGTATCCCAAAGGTGGGATAGACCGACTAAGTACAGGGAGGTCTTGATATGGAGAAGCCATGATATATCCTTATAATTTAACTGTCTCCATACCGCTATGAATTCCTCCCTGAAAGTTGTGAGTTCAGGGACAGACCACAACCTTTTCCAAAAAAGTAGTGGACGTAGAGCCGCCAGGTCACTTACAGATTCTAGGTCCATATCCAGACGTAATGGTAATAGGGGAGTACTCTGGGGAAGGGACACCAGCCCGCGCATAAAAGCATGTTCTATCTTCATCAGGTTAGAAGTGTTTGTATGGCCCCACAATTCTGCGGCATATAAAGCAGCTGACCTCACCTGAGTTTTATAAATTTCCAGCGCGGGGGTGATAGGTTTAAATATGGAAGTTCTATGAGACCTTCCAATTCCCCCCGCTATCTGCGAGAGTCTCAAGGAAGATTTAGCTACATGAGCATCCCATGTAAAGTACTCAGTTAGAGTGACTCCCAAATAGGTAAAGGTCTTAACTCTTTCTAGGGGGGCCCCAGCTAGTGTAGGGTTTGGACGGGTTCGCCTTGGGGGACTGAAGATCATGAACTTAGTTTTCCCCAAATTAATCTCCAGTCCCCTCGAGGCACAGAAGATCATGAAACCGTCCAAAACCCGCTGGATACCCGTTGATGTCCGCGACAACAACAAAGTATCGTCAGCGAACATCAAAGCGGGCACCCTGCCAGAGGCCAAAAACGGTGCGTCACTGTCCTTGATGTTGTTTAATTCCTTAATCAGGCCATTTACATATAAACTGAAGAGTGTGGGAGCCAGTACACATCCCTGTCGGACCCCGCGAGTTACAGGAAAGCGGGCTGACAGTTCCCCATTCTTCCCGCACCTCACCTGTGCGAAGTTCCCTGTGTGAAAGTGAACCAGGACGTCAAGAAGAGGCATTGGTAAGCCAAGTTCCCTCAGGACCGACCATAGTTTCTCCCTAGGGACCAGATCAAAAGCGGCTCGCAGGTCCACAAAAATGAGATAGAGGCTGCCACCCTCCACTCTTGTAGTTTTCCAATAAAGGACCTGGAGCCGAAAGATCTGGTCAAGGGTAGAAACTCCTGTTCGAAAGCCGGCCTGCAAAGGCGTCAAAATTTTATTCGTTTCCATCCAATCAAATACTCTATTAAGAAGTATTCTACCCATCAGTTTTTGGGTGGTATCCAATAAACTGATGGGTCTATAATTGGATGGGGTAAGTGGACAGCCCTTCTTAAATATTGGAACAATCTCGGCTCCAAGCCATGTCTCTGGCAACGCTGAACCTTGAAAGACCGCGTTAAACAAGACGGTCAGGTATGGTGCCCAGATTTTGGGTTCGGAGCGAAAAAGGTCTCCAGGAATCTTATCAAGACCTGGCGCCTTGTTTAAGGGTAGGCCCTTGATTGCAGATTCAACTTCTTTTAGGGAAATGCAATCAGAATAATAATAATAATCGACCCCATTTCCATCTATTAGATCACCTAATGTCCCTGGTCCTAAATTACTCTGGGATAAGGAGGGGTCTGCAGGAACAACCATCTCTGGGGCTGGTGTATAGTTCTGGGCCAAATTGTCAGTAGTCCTTAAATCAGGAGTGGAATAGAGTTCATTGAAATGTGTCTCCCATACCATGGGGGCAATATTGGATACCCCCTCCTCTTGGTCACCTTTCGATGAAAGGAAGACAATGTCCCAGAAATTCTTGTAGTCCTTAAGAAGGAGTGCCTGTCTCATTTCCTTCCATCTGGTTTCCTCCCACTCTTTCCTAGCCCTATTCAGTTCCTTCTTGTAGGCCAACCTGAGTGTTCTGATATTAGAAATAACCTTTGACTTAATTGCAGCAAGCATGTCTTTCTTTGCAATTTTACAGGCATGGTCATACCAGGGATGAGATTTAGCCCTTGGGCACCGCGGCCTGGCCATTGGAAAAAATATTTCTCCGAGGGTCGTAGTCAATTTCCTATGGATTGCTACAGCCTGAGTAGGTGAGGGAAAGTCCGCCATTTCACTGATTAATGGGGTGGCAGTCTGATAAATTTTAGCGAGTCGTATTGGTGAGTTCAAGCAAGTTGGCCATTTAACCCTTCTCCTATTGTTAGACAAGATAAATGATGGGGGGGCTGGCGATGTACTTAGATCTGTGTTGGATAGACCAAAAGCACCGGGCTTAAGTGATAACACCAAGGCATTATGATCGCTATCTTGCCTATTTACAATGGTAAAGTCTTTGAGCTTGTCCCAATGTTTGGCTTCTATTAAAATATAATCTAGAATAGAAGTGCTATTGGCTCTGTTAAATGTTGGTAGGCCGGAGCAAGGATTGTCAAACCTTCCATTGCAGGCCCATAAGGACGATGCAAGTGTGGAGGATTTGATTTGTAAAACAAGCTTAGTCCATGCCCTTACAGGGACTATCGCAGGGTATGGAATAGATCCCGACGAGTCCACTTCATTGGAATCGTCACAATGAGGGATACTCAAGGGTTCGAACTGGCAATTGAGATCACCGGCCAAAATAATTGATATAGTGGGGTCAAGGGACTGGATAAAGGAATCAAGAGTGGTGATAGTATTTGACTCATTTCCATTTGAAGTGGGTCTGGAATAAATATTTATAAGAGCCACTTGTGACTTGTCTGGTAAAGTCAATAGGACACATTGAATATCTAAGGAATTCGTTCCAAGTGCAACAGCTTGAACCCCCAAATGTGTTCCTACCCAAATGGACAGGCCACCAGAAGGGCGGCCCTTGCCTGAAGATACTGCGAGAATGTCAAAGGTCGCAAAACCATGGCATGTACTCCCTTCCAGGGCCCAAGTTTCTTGCATAATGCAAATATCGTGGTCTATCATAAACGTAATCCACTCTGGCTCCAATAATTTACTCCTTATTCCAGCAATATTCCATGATAGAATCTTCACACATCCCTGCTTCCCTTTATCTGGGCCGTGCACCTCCTTCCCCTGTTCTATTGGGGGAGTTTGCGCTAAAATTTCATCAGTTCCCTTTTGTGCCCTCGCAATATTATTACTAAAGGAATCGGCGCCAAGGGATTGAAAGGAAGTAGTCACCGTCGATCCGGAACCACCCCTCTGGTCACTATGAGTGCATTCCGTGGTAGGGGTTTCCCCATGGATCAGTCAATCTACCTCCTCTAAGGCGCTGAATCTATTCCTATGGGCATGTATCTGAAGGGGGGGGATGGGATTTAAAGTACCTTCCATGGATGGCTTCCACTGACATGTCCTTTTGGGTAGCTGGAAGTAATTTCTATCGCCTTGGGGCCTCTGTGCATAAGTTAGATTTGGGCTTTGAATGGGGTAGAAGTAAGACAGATGCAGGGGAAGTATCTGAGAATTCCACCAAGGAGGGATTCTACAGATATAATCCACTACAGCAGGGTCCCTAAAATTAATTATTATGGCATCTCCTGCCACTGTTTTGGGACCCCTTCCAATCCAATCAATTCTTCTCACCACCAGAATTTCCCCTGTCAAATTTGGGGGGAGAGGCCTATTTTTACTTAGCCATTGGATACATTTATTTTTCAAATCGCTATCATATTCTTTTTTTCCCTTAGAGAGGGTTGGAACACCTACTAGCACCACTACATAGGGTTGTGCCTCTGGGGGGAGATTAATAGAACACAGTTGAGAAATACCAGCCCTAGGCTCCTCAGATGTCTTTGCTATAGATGGAACGATTTTTAGAGGCGTCTTGTTCTCTTTATAATGTGGCCTAAGATTAACAGAGGAAGTCCCTAAGGGCTGGGAAGTGGAGCTCGATGCCGCTGGGACAGGGGGGAGTGTAAATATTGGGTTTATGTCTTTATCAATACTTATTGAACTACTACCCTGGTTTAAGTTCTGCACCACTCGGTTATCATCAGTTACTGCCCTCAAACTATCAGATACAGATGATGTCTTGTCCTTAGCAATTGTAGGCTTCATTAACCCCCCTTCCAGCTTATTTATCAGTGACGAAATTCTGTCTAGCTTGGAAACAAGTGGTTTAATATGAGAGGCTATGATTCGCTCCAGACATGTCTGCAAATCAGCCACCATATTGGAGACCCAACAGGGCACCCCTACTTGGGGATGCAGTGAGCTATCTTGTGGGGTCACCAAATTGTGGTTTGGCTGCAGTTTTTTCCCTGGTTTTCTAGGTTTTTTTGGGGGGCAGTTTTTCCTTAGTTTATAGCCTGGCTTCCCAGGTTTAACTGTCCCTATAGGAGAAGAGGAGGGAGGAATAAGGCAGACGTCCGCAGCATCGTTGGATGATGTCACGGCAGCCTGTACCAAGTCCTGACTCCTCTCGTGTTCTGGAGCACTCTGTGAACATGGGAGCTCAGCGTAACTAGGAGCAAGGAAAGAATCAACAATCGTAGGGTCAATGGTGGTAGCAGAACAATCCCCCCCATAGTCTTGCAAGCATAAGGTAGGGGTAATAGAGAGTCTCCTTTCTGTGTTTTCTATGGCAGTGGCTACAACTCCAATAGTCTGTTGGAGCATTTTGTCAATGGCCGTAAGTGTTGGTAGCGGTTGAGTTGCGTTAGGGTGAAGTCTGGTATTAGGACGGGCAGTTACAGACTTCGAAACTTTGCCCAGTTTACTCATGGTGCAATTAAAGTTCTGTGTACTCCAACAGGTAAAACCACTCTAAGGAACCACGAACCAGATTCAGTCAACAAATCAATAGAGGTTCCAACAATAAAGTGATGGCTCAATTAGCTCATGGTCAATACCTTCATTGTGCAGTCAGGCAGCCGAAAGTCAATGGTCGAGATCCACTTCCGGGATATCTGTGGCAGGATGGAAATAATGTGGCCCAGCCCGGCCTCGTCCTGCCCCGGACGGCCACAGACGGCCCGCCCTCTGCCCGGGCTCCGCCCGGCGCCGCCCGCGCGCGTCCCGCGACGCGGAGGGAGCCGCGATGTTTATAAGTCCTCCGATCGCGTTGGCGGCGTCACCGGCCGCAAGGGAGCCTGGGGGCTGTAGTCTCTCCCCACTCGCGGCCGCGTGATGGTATAGCGGCGGCGGGAGAGACAGACAGCGGGAGACGGCCCAAGACCAGCGACAGCAGCGGAGCAATGGCGGACCACAGACGGTATATCCAGCAGGTAGGCAGGCAAAAGATTAGGCGCTTCCCCCTTTGTTGTTCTGACCTTCTGCGGCGTCTGCGTCGGAACCTGTAGAGGAGGTCGACTGCTATGAGGGCCGGGATGACACGTAGGTTCAGGTCCATGTCTGTCCGTCGTGTGCAGGTCCTCCTTGTTCGCGTCGTCCTGATTTCCCGGCAGTTTTTGGTTGCCGGAAAATATTCTCTGTGCGGGATGACGTCGGTGCGAATCGTACTTCCTGGTTCGTGAAAGGCAGGCTGCGTGCGTCCCGACGTCACGTCGGCGCCTTCCCGGATCACATTTGTATGTATATTTTCGTCGGTCGGTGTTTTGTACGAATCGTACGGAAATAGAATTTCCGTGCGAATCGTTCTTCCATGTTTGTAGATTGTTCCGACCGGGTACGCGTCGGACGGAGAATATGCTCCGTCCGACGGTTCGTACCTGGTTTTTCCAGGATCGTAATCGGCACCTTAGAGTACATTGAGGCTTTAAAAAGTAGTTATTCAACATGAGGCACAATCCAAAAGACATTTTGAATCATTTTTTCTACAGTCCGAAAAATCAATTTTCTGATGAAAAGCGATAATCCGTGACCTGTCGAACTTTCTCCAGATGGTCAGAAATGTTAATTTTTTCATGTTACATTTTTTGACTGTAAATGACTATTGCATATGAATTATCACTTTTGGAACCAAAAAGAGTGTGTTTAGATTCATTTTAATGCCTGAAATTGGTTGAAAAAGAAGCTTCTGAGTAGTAGAAAAAGTCTGTAAAAATGGCAATTTTGGTCACATTGAGGCTTTAAAAAGTAGTTATCAAACATGAGGCACAATCCAAATGACATTTTGAATCATTTATTCTACAGTCCAAAAAATCAATTTTCTGATGAAAAGCGATAATCCGTGACCTGTCGAACTTTCTCCAGATGGTCAGAAATGTTAATTTTTTCATGTTTAATTTTTTGACTATAAATGACTATTGCATGTGAATTATCACTTTTGGAACCAAAATAAGTGTGTTTAGAGTCATTTTAATGCCTGAAATTGGTTGAAAAAGAAGCTTCTGAGTAGGAGAAAAAGTCTGTAAAAATAACAATTTTGTTCACATTGAGGCTTTAAAAAGTAGGTATTCAACATGAGGCACAATCCAAATGACATTTTGAATCATTTTTTTTACAGTCCCAAAAATAAATTTTCTGATGAAAAGCGATAATCCGTGACCTGTCGAACTTTCTCCAGATGGTCAGAAATGGTAATTATTTCATGTTTAATTTTTTGACTATAAATGACTATTGCATGTGAATGATCACTTTTGTAACTAAAATACGTGTGTTTAGAGTCATTTTAATGCCTGAAATTGGTCGCAATAGAAGCTTCTGAGTAGGACAAAGTCTATAAAAATGGCAATTTTGATTACATTGAGGCTTTAAAAAGTAGTTATTCAACATGAGGCACAATCCAAAAGACCTTTTGAATCATTTTTCTACAGTCCAAAAAATCAATTTTCTAATGAAAAACGATGACCCGTGACCTGTCGAACTTTCTCCAGACGGTCAGACATGGTAATTTTTTTAATGTTACATTTTTTGACTGTAAATGACTATTGCATGTGAATTATCACTTTTGGAACCAAAATAAGTGTGTTTACAGTCATTTTAATGCCTGAAATTGGTTGAAAAAGAAGCTTCTGAGTAGGATAAAAAGTCTATAAAAATGGCAATTTTGATTACATTGAGGCTTTAAAAAGTAGTTATTCAACATGAGGTACAATCCAAATGACATTTTGAATCATTTTTCTACAGTCCAAAAAATCAATTTTCTAATGAAAAACGATGTCCCTTGAACTGTCGAACTTTCTCTAGACGGTCAGAAATGGTAATTTTTAAATTTTACATTTTTTGACTGTAAATGACTATTGCATGTGAATGATCACTTTTGGAACTAAAATAAGTCTGTTTAGAGTCCTTTTAATGCCTGAAATTCATTGAAATAGAAGCTTCTGAGTAAGAGGAAAAAGTCTGTAAAAATGGCAATTTTGGTCACATTGAGGCTTTAAAAGGTAGTTATTCAACATGAGGCACAATCCAAATGACATTTTGAATAATTTTTTCTACACTCCAAAAAATCAATTTTCTGGTGAAAAGCGATGATCCGTGACCTGTCGAACTTTCTCCAGACGGTCAGAAATGGTAATTTTTTAATGTTACATTTTTTGACTATAAATGACTATTGCATGTGAGTTATCACTTTGGGAACTAAAATAAGTGTGTTTAGTTTCATTTTAATCCCTGAAATTGGTCGAAATAGAAGATTCGGAGTAGTAGAAAAAGTCTGTAAAAATGGCAATTTAGAGTACATTGAGGCTTTAAAAATTAGGTATTCAACATGAGGCACAATCTAAATGACATTTTGAATCATTTTTCTACAGTCCAAAAAATCAATTTTCTAATGAAAAACGATGACCCGTGACCTGCCGAATTTTCTCCAGACAGTCAGCAATGGTAATTTTTTTAAGTTTAATTTTTTTACTATAAATGACTATTGCATGTGAATTATCACTTTTGGAACCAAAATAAGTGTGTTTAGAGTCATTTTAATGCCTGAAATTGGTCGAAATAGAAGCTTCTGAGTAGGAGAAAAAGTCTGTAAAAATGGCAATTTTGAGAACATTGAGGCTTTAAAAAGTAGTTATTCAACATGAGGCACAATCCAAAAGACATTTTGAATCATTTATTCTACAGTCCAAAAAATCAATTTTCTGATGAAAAGCGATAATCCGTGACCTGTCAAACTTTCTCCAGATGGTCAGAAATGGTAATTTTTTCATGTTTAATTTTTTTACTGTAAATGACTATTGCATGTGAATTATCACTTTTGGAACTGAAAGAAGGGTGTTTAGAGTCATTTTAATGCATGAAATTGGTAGAAATAGAAGGTTCTGAGTAGGAGAAAAAGTCTGTAAAAATGGCAATTTTGGTCACATTGAGGCTTTAAAAAGGAGTTATTCAACATGAGGCACAATCCAAAAGACATTTTGAATCATTTTTCTACAGTCCAAAAAATCAATTCTCTAATGAAAAACGATGACCCGTGACCTGTCGAACTTTCTCGACGGTCAGAAATGGTAATTTTTAAATTTTACATTTTTTGACTGTAAATGACTATTGCATATGAATTATCACTTTTGGAACCAAAATAAGTGTGTTTAGAGTCATTTTAATGCCTGAAATTGGTTGAAAAAGAAGTTTCTGAGTAGGAGAAAGTCTATAAAAATGGCAATTTTGATTACATTGTGGCTTTAAAAAGTAGTTATTCAACATGAGGCACAATCCATAAGACATTTTGAATCATTTTTTCTACAGTCCTGTGGTAAATATTTCGTTACCGGTACTATTTTTTATGCGGTAAAGTCTATAAGAATAACTCAGTAAATATAAGAGGCAGAATCCGTGGTATTAGAGATTTTAAAAGGGCTTTATTCCAATATAAAGGAAGACAATTCGAATTGTGGGCCTTCTGTTCCATCACCACGAAAGTTCATGAAGGAAGGGCGCATATATTATTGACAGGTAGGCAGTTTTATAGAAAATACATTACAGTGAAACAGATGCAAGAGGCGTAACAGCTGATAAAAGGTGCATACGTAGCTAATAGAGGGCGTAATTCAAGAAACGTCACTAAACATGATGTCACAAGTGGGTGGATCCATAAAAGAATCCTGCAATGTCAGCAGAAATGTTTGGCAGGGATGCGCACGCAGCCGCATGACGTGTGATTGACGTGCAACTAGAGAGTGAAGGGGACTTGACATTTAGTTCTACGTGTGGAGACAGAAGTCTGGGGTTATGTCAACCTAATCCCAAATCATATCTAATATCCTATGTTTAAAGAACTGTGTTATCCAAAAAGAGAGGTCTCTTAGGATAGAATCTTATTCTATACTGACTATACTGACTGTTAGTGCGTGTACAAGCGTCTAAGTGTCTACACTAGATGCGAGGGGGTAGGAATATGCCATGGTAACGGGGCTATGAATTACTTGCATGAGGACAGCGAGGCCTGGCCCCTTTGCACGGTAGCTGGAGGAATGTTTACCTAAACTACTAGACAGGAATGCATCGGATGAGGAGCGAAGGAGATAATCTCGAAGGTGAAATACAGTTTTTGGCAGGCAATAGGCTGGATCAGGCACCGTTAGCCGCGCAAGGAGTAAGGCAAAGTTCATGGTCACAGATGCAGGCTCAGACTGGAGCTTTCAGAGGCAGAAGGCAGGAAAAGGCTTGATGACAGAATTCGGGCCTACTCGCCTGAGTCTGTAAAATGTGGAAAGTGAACCATATAAAGTCGGTGGCCTTTCATACTTAGGAATGGAATATCTGACCCATTCATGGCGGATCTGAAAGAGGACATGTTGACGGTGGACGCACATATGTTTGCGTCTTCAGAACTGGAGCAGGAGGGAACATACATGTACTTATAGCATGCACATGGAGCCGTTGGGGTCTACGACAGGGGACATAACTGATCACAAAATTCATATTTCCTCATTCCCTCCTTGTCCCCTTCGGACCCTTAGGAGATATCGATCTTCATCAATCCATCGATCTGTTCATATAGCATCATTTGTTCTTCTTTCTTCTTCCGGGATCTCGAACGAAAATTTGGATGTGGGATACACGAGGTGGCACACAGACCACAAATCGCTGGCCCACATTGTAGACATAAGCAGCAACTGAATAGTATGAGGAGGCCAATACCTAGGAAGGATAATATTCTCCATCCCCAGGCTGACAACACGCCCCAGAACCAACCGGACCAAGTCCAGGTGCCTGGACTCTGGTGTATCTGGCTTACAATCTTATGAAGGCGAGTTATGGCCTTATATACTGACGGCGAATTTTCTGGTATGAAAATGCAACAACTTGATCCGATGACCCTACAAGCTCCGCCCCTATCGGCCAGGATGACGTCAAGGACAAGACGATTTTGAAGCACAACAATCCGCATAGCAGACTGCTCTTCTGTTAAATTGCCTAAGGCGGAAATAGTTTCGTTCACTACTGCTTCAAGGGTTCTGGTTAATCTACGTATCAGTGATCAGTATTAGTGACTGTACCTATATAGGGAAAGAATCCTTTATTGAAATCTGTGTATTTTTCCCATGCTGTTTCAGTGTAATCGACAATTGGGAGATCTCTCTGCTGTCTATTGTGTACTAAATGGGTATTTCTATGATAATCAGGAGGAGCTAGGAAAACAGGTGGCAGAAGGAATGCTATGTAACAGGTACCATCCCAATCTAAAGGTAAACATATATATGCGGTCTGGCCACATATGAAGTAGGAATGATGGGAAGCTCTAAATGTAGACTTGCCTTGATCACTGAATTTTATTACAGTGGTGCATTTACTATGACCCATGTGTATGGAACCATTCTTTCTTATACATAATTCCCCTTTCACTGGGAATACTGACATGGCGGGCAAGATTGGTGTAGCTTCAGATTCAACGTTCAGGATCATGAGGTTAAGTGTAAAATTACCTAATCCATATACTTCATTTTCTAGATCCGTTCCTGTTCTTTTGGGAAGTCCCTCCTTGTTAGGGTAGCAGACTTTAAGTAAAACTAGGTTCAGGTTTCCCCATACCCAGTTGTCTTGATAAACTGCGGAATTTGAATCTAGGGAATTAATCAAACTAAACCATGCTCCACAGGAGCCATTGTGTGTGAACGGATATGGAAAGAGGGGCAAAACTCCCTTATAGTTCTGATAGGGAGGGAGTCGGCCACATATCCAACAATTTGTGGCATTGCTGGTTTGATGAGAATGATGTAGCATACTAATGAATGTGTTGTTGCGCAACGCAAATCTATAGGACAATTCATGCGGAGGAAATTCGCTAAAAGAATGTTCTGCAGTTATATTGTAAGCATGTTTAAGAATAGGGTAATACATATGCAATAGTATGCTAAAAATAATGATCAGAAGACTTAGAAAAAACAAAATTAATAATGTTACTGTACAGTGACTACGAAGTGATTTACAATACGCATGCCTTTTGAGCTGCATCTGATGATTTCTTTCTCTATTCCGGTCTAGAGGATACATGTCAGAGACAAATTCAACCGATTCACCTTGGAGAGGACTTAAACAATCAAATTGTCTGACTTATTAGACCTCAATTTTAGTTTATAAATTTCTGAGTTCGATTGCTCAACCAAGGGGAGCTTTGAGTCTGTCTGTGAGGGAATACAGGGTTGAGTCTCTACATTGGATGGTAGTCCATAAAATTTCTTGATATGACTCGAGTGCAACCACCCTTTTTTTCCCTCGATTTTCACGGCTGTCCTTGTGGTGAGTAGAACCAACTTCGGTGACTTCCACCTAGGATCCAGTTGGGTCTTCCGGTCAAAGTTCCTGACCAACACCAGGTCACCAGGAACCACGTCATGGGGCTTCACCTCAGTATTGTCGGGAAAAGCTGCGGATACCTGTGAACGACAAGATTGTAGTGCAGACATCAAGGAAGCCAGGTAATCTGTCAGCATATTACAGTCCACGTCAGTGATTTTACGAGGGATAGGCGTCCCCCACATATTTGGTGGTCTACCGAAGATCACCTCATACGGGGATAGCCCTGTTCGAGAATGTGCTACCATTCTCATGTAAAAGAGCGCAACTGGTAAGGCTACTATCCAATCGACTCCTTTTTCTCTACATATTTTGGACAATCTAATTTTCAAAGTTTGATTATGGCGTTCTACGAGACCTGCTGCCTCGGGATGTCGGACACAGTGAAATTTCCATTGATAGCCTAATAGAAGGGAAACGTGTTTCATTAGTTCGGATGAGAACGGCTGGCCGTTATCTGAGTAGACAACACGTGGTAAACCGTACCGTGGGAAGAATTCTCGAACTAACTGTTTGGCAGTAGTCGGGGCAGTGTAATCTGAAATCGGGTATGCTTCTGTCCAACGGGAAAGAGCACAGACAACTACGAGAACATATTTGAATCCTCGACATCGTTCCATCTGGATATAATCCATCTGGAGGATTTCAAAAGCATGATCGGGAGTTTGAAATCCACCCTGCTCTACGGGGATGCTTTTACCTGGATTAAACTGACAACATATCATACAGGTACGAACCTTTTGTTTAGCTGCGGCTCGCAAGTGCTTGTTGAACCAAATGTGTTGAATACTGTCTAGCATAGCTTTTTCTCCTAGGTGCGCTGGACTATGTATTGTGTTAATGATGACTTGGACCATAGAGTCGGGAAGAAACCATATAGATTTTTCCTTCGTCATCCATCCTTGATCTGTTTGGATCCCTCCTAATTCAGTCCATTTCTTTATTTCTTCTGGTGTAGCATGTGTCTGTATGTCAATTACATCAAGGGCTGGATCCTTAACTGTCATACAATGTGTTAGTGTCGGACCTATTGTCTTTGTCATGTCAGTTGTGTGAGTCTGATTCTGAGCAGTCTGTTTAGCCGTTCTGTCAGCTAGGTCATTACCCTGAGAAATAATATCGGTAACTTTTGTATGGGCTTTGCATTTCATAATCGATATTGTAGTAGGTAGATGAATCGCGTCTAATAGGGTTTGAATGAGGGGTCCGTGTTGGATGTGGGCACCGTGAGAAGTTAAATAACCTCTCTCTCGCCACAGTACGCCGAAGTCATGGACGACTCCGAATGCATAACGTGAATCTGTGTATATGTTGACTTTCTTATTTTTGGCTTGAATACAGGCTTGTGTCAGAGCGATGAGCTCTGCTGCTTGAGCTGACAAAGTGTTAATACGATTTGTTTCAATGACTTTAGTGTCTGTTGTGACTGCGTAAGCGGCCACTAACTCTCCTGTACTTGTTCTCATACATGACCCATCTACATACAATGTCAAGTCTGGATCTGACAAAGGGATATCTGTCAAGTCTTGTCTGGGTTTCGTCGTGATAGTAATAATTTCGACACAATCATGTGCCAATGGATCTGTTCCGCTCACTGGTAACAGTGTGGCAGGATTTAACGTATTGCAACGTCTGATTTCTATGTGTGGCTGAAACAATGTCAGTTCGTAACCGGTGAGTCTCGCTATAGTCAAGTGTTGTGTTTGTGTGCGATTCAAAAGAACCTCTACTGCATGTGGTACTTGTACTGTCAATTGATGTCCTAACACTATGGCATCGCTTTGTCTAATTGCTAAAGCTGTTGCTGCCACCGATTTCAGGCACGCAGGAAGAGCCTGAGCTACTGGATCTAATGTACTAGAGAAATAAGCACATGGTTTGTGTGATCCTGCTTGTTCCTGAGTGAGTACTGACAAAGCAGTACCTTCGCGTTCTGTAACGAAGAGTGTAAACTGTTTACTGTAACATGGTGTTGCTAGGACAGGTGCTTGGCATAAAGCTTTCTTTAAGCTTTCAAAGGCGTGTGTATGTTCTTGAGTCCAAGGGAGGACAGTCGATGTGGCTGCCTCCTGTGTTGTCAACTGGATGAGTGGTTTTGCTAGGAATGCATATTGAGGGATCCACTGCCTACAGTATGAAGTGAGGCCTATAAAAGCCCGTACCTCCTTTTGTGTCTTGGGTGGTGGCATATTAGCAATTAACTGGATGCGGTCGGGTGTAAGCTGCCTTCCCTCCTTGGACAGCGAGTGCCCAAGGTAAACAACTCGCTGGACACAGAATTGCAGCTTAGAAGGGGACACCTTGTGCCCCTTGTCGGCCAGAAATTTTAAAACCGTCAGTGACGCTTTTTCACATTCATGTTCGCTTCGGGCGGTGATCAGCAGATCATCGACATATTGAAGCAAGGCAGTGTTAACTGGCATGTGGATACTGTCAAGTTCTCGTTTCAGTGCTTGGCTATAGATGCTGGGGCTTTCTGTAAATCCTTGAGGTGCGCGTGTGAATTTAAAACTTCGTCCATTTAAACTGAATCCGAACAAATATTGACTTTCCGGATCTATTGGGACGCTAAAGAAAGCATTCTTGAGATCAATTACAGTGAAGAACGTTGCTTCTGAATCAATAGCTGTTAATAATGACGAGATATCTGGGACCACAGGGTATTGTGGCACAATACATTTATTTAATTCGCGCAGATCAATAACTAATCGATATACTGGTGGTGCTTTTGGATCCGTTCTTTTAAGAATCGGAATTATCGGAGAATTACATACATTGGAGTCTGTTTCGACAACCACTCCTTGTGCAATGAGCTCGTCAATTATTTGCAGTAAAGCCACAACAGCATCGGGTGGTAACTTGTATTGTCGTATTCGTGGTAGTATTACTCCTGTTTTTAGTGTGACACGATATGGTGTAATATTCATGCA
Source organism: Triturus cristatus (assembly GCF_964204655.1). Lineage (NCBI taxonomy): Eukaryota > Metazoa > Chordata > Amphibia > Caudata > Salamandridae > Triturus > Triturus cristatus. The sequence goes on along the minus strand of NC_140583.1, from coordinate 1,000,636,263 downwards.
ACCAACATCAGTGGGGCCTTGTGCCCATAAATGTGTAGGTAAATTTTGCAGTCAGTGATCCATGTCTCTGGATACATAGTGACCTTTAAAGTCACGTAAAAATAGTCGTACTCCTTCCGGAGAACAACATATTATAGCTCCTAGAGCTTTCAATGTTTTTATGCCTAACAAGTTTTCTGGACATGATTTAGTAAGCAATAAATCTGTAGTACGTGTCAATGGACCGACTGTAAGTGGAAGAGGTTGTGTTACGTCATTAATTATGGGTTTTCCTGAGAATCCAAGGGAAATATTCTGTGAGCCTGAGAGGGGTGCCCCTGGAACTTCACTGCGTCTTATAGTCGTTCTGCTTGCCCCTGTATCAAGTAAAAACTTTCTGTCTTCCCCTAATAGTTCACTATGTACATAAGGTCCCTCTTGGTCTACAGGAACCTCAATAAGGGGTAAGCCAACTTCCCTCTCTAGGCTATCTCATGAGTATCGCTGATAATCGGGATAATCTGCTTGTGCATACTGATACATCTGTTGTGTCGTTGCTTGTGTTGCAGCAATAGGCTGCGCTTGCGGTGGTGCTACGGTCTGTTGTGGAGCTCCCTGTTGCGGTGCTAATTGTTGCGGAGCTAACCTAGGTTGTGCATGCTGAGGTATTTGTTGTTGGTTCTGATCCTGTCTAGGTGGACGTGGTCTCTCATGTGTTCTACCTGTAGCAATATTATGTTTCAGGACTGGACAATCGTGTATATAATGACCTGGTTGTTTACAATAGTTGCATGTCCCTTTCGTAGGACCTGCGGAATCACCCTTTTGATGACCATCGGCTGGAACTGACTGTGCAACAAGCATTTTCATTTTTGTATCTTTCATACGTCTTTGTTCGTGTTCTTGTTCTTCTCTAATTCTATTGTGGTGATATTGTAACATCTGTAGCATCTGTGATGGGGTATTACCTTGCCAGGTACTTTCGAATTTCAATACTCTATTCTTAACTTGTAGCAGAGAATTTTCAACTAATTTTGTCACAAACAGATGTGGATATGACTCACTACTGGCTTTTATGCCACTATTTATACCAAAACATTTTTCAAATCGGGAATAGAAATCACTAGTGTCTTCGTCTGGCTTTTGTTTACAGGCTGAGATTGCACCCCAGTCTTCCTTTTTCGTAGTTAATAAACGTGGCAATACCTGTATTAGTAATCCTGCTAGTGCTGTAGTCTTTTCCCCAAGCCCTGCTCCTGCAGCTCGGGCCTTTTCTTCGTTTTCTAATGCTGTCCAATCTATCTTTTGGTCTCCCACCTCCCATTCTTTTTCTTTGAGTTTTTCATAAACACCGGCGGGTAATAGGACTTTTAGTATTTTCATAATGTCGGGGTAGGTATACTCTCCCATGAGTAACATGTCCTTTATTTCACGGTGGAAACCTGCTGGGTCTTTGTCATGGCTGGGTACTACTTTCTTCATTTCTAATAATTCTAGTTTAGTTATAGGCGTGTACACAAACACGCGTGTAAAATTATCACCGGCACCTCTAATTGGGTGCACTTCGCGTAACGGGTTCTGTCTATTTATGTGATACATTTTTCTTCCCATGATGGGAACTGGAACGTGTTCTGGGCAGATGAAATTTAAATATTTGTTTCGGGATTCTAGTATTTCTTTAATCAAATCAGTACCTGACCCTCTCCATATATTCGTGAGTAGTTCTGTCAATATGTCAGGTAAGGGTCCTGGATCGGAGTGTTGGCTTTTATATAATATAAGGAGGTGTTGAATCATGTATATACTAGCTAAACGCTGTTCATATGGGTCTAGATTCAGAAACGTGTGTGTAAGTACATCATCATTGTATTCGCCGGGACTGTCAGCCCATTGTACTGCTGACCTGGCTAATTCTTGTTCGTCCATGGAATCGAGCATGTGGTACCCCCTTCGATCTTGGAGTAATTTATCAGCGGCTTGGAATAAGTGTTCAGGGGATTTTGTATTTAGCCTAGGGTTTGGAAAATGTCTATTATATTCTGGACGTATTGGACGTACCGGATCATTAAAACCTCTGGTATTATTATGGGGTTTTCCTCTACTTACATAAGCTATCGTTTCTACTTGCTCTGACTCTTGCTCCTCCTCCTCTCTGTTTAGGTCAGCGGCGTCTACCTCTAATCTTTCTTCGTGTATTCGTTCTACTTCTTTGCGGATCTTTCGGTACATAGCTACTATACATAACTGTTTATCATGTCTCCCTTCTGATATATTCTGGCCCCAAGTGACAAGTTTTTGCATTTCTTCCGGATTTATCCCAGGCCGGTCTTGATTTCTGATTACACAGTTTATGAGGAAACGTAACAGTTGTCCCTGTACCTCCGCTTTCTGGTACTCCATGGCTCTGCTAATACTTTCAGGACCTCGCCCTGACTGGACAAAGTGATATATATTTTCTAAATGTGTAGTCATTCCTGGTAGCTTCGTTAAATATATTGCAGCTCGTCGAATACGTAACGATGACAGCAGCATTTCGTCCCGTTTACCGGGCACAGGATCATATCTACAATCTACTAGAAGTTCCTTAAGCATGTCGGGAGTTGCTAGTTTGGGCGTACGTTGGTGTGCTAATTCTCTAAGGGAAAATTTATTTCCTCTTGGTGGCGTAGAAAAAATGTCTGTCGTACCTCCTGTAGCACCGTCTGGGGTGCTGGACGTGAAAGGATTTGTTGAAGGTGAGACAGAGATTGTAGATGTGGGAAAAACTGTAGAGACGGACGGGCCTGTTGGAACTTGTGTAGGAGTTTGTAGTTGCGGGGGTACAGACGTATGCTCTTGGTGTTGAACACCATCGGCAAGCGATGTGGGTGGTATGGCATTAGCATACTCGGGAGCTGCGTCATCTAAATAGGAGGAAAGAAAAACGTCCTTTGCTGTTTTGGGATGTGATTTGGGATGTGCTTTTATCGGAAACAATGGAGGTGGCAATTCTTTTGGTATTTCCGGAGTAGCCTTAGGTAACCCTTCGGCCAGAAGTGGATACATACCATTCATAAGAGTGTTTCTTTGTCTATCTACTTGTTCTGAGTTTACTCGGGTACCTTCCTCAAGTAATAGATTTTCTCGAGTTTTATTTGAATTCTCTCTACCTTTCTCTTCCTGTCTGTGTGCTTTTTCTGTACGTCTGTATGATTCTTTACGCCATAATTCAATGGCATCTTTCTGTGACTGTCTGGCTTTCTTTTTCCATAATTCTTCTTCTACTCTCATGATGCAACCTGCATCCCAGGTCCCAGCTGCGGGCCATCTCTGACTCTCTGGTAATTCTTTGGTGTAGTCCACCCATAAATCAAGAAATAATACGGCATCTAGACCATGCTTATGATACATAAAGTATCCTGGAGTGTCCCTAGGTGGAATGGGAACGGCTTCTTCGAGTACACCTTTTCTAGTTTTGATCTGTCTTAGTTTCGAAAAGAGCGGCATTTTTAGACCTTATTACTAGAACACACTTTATACAAGAAAACACAATAATGAACAGTCATTCACACCACAATATATAGAACGTATTTAAAACATTTAACGCTTAACAGTTTTACGAACAATGATAACTAATAGAAAACTAGTTACTGACATTATACTGACACTAGATGATACTTATTTATATGCAAAACATACTATATATACTGCTAAACAGTACAGATACACTGCTGAAACAGTGCAGACCGGATTTGTGTACCCAAACCCGTCTTGACCGGCACAGACTATGTGCACGTAAAGTGCCTCCCCGGTAATGGTACTCACCGGGTAGCTCGGAACGGAAGGCCTCGGAACGGAACTGAAACTGGACCGGACTGGACTCTGCTCGACTGGACTCGGAACTTCGGAACCTGGCGGGACTCTGTATACCTCGGATCTTGCTCTCTCAGCTAGGCTCTGGTCGGGATACTTCGCACTTCTCACCGCCTCGTCTGGGTGTTGATCGCAGCCTCAGTCGTCCCCGTTTGGCCGGAGGGAGATACAGGAAATCCTGCGGGTACGCGTTTTTTGTCCGTTCAGCTGTGGCAGGAGACCGGGCCTGCAACGCACCGCCGGTGCGTGAGATGAGAAAGTGTCCCTGTTCGGGCGCCAATTTATGTGGTAAATATTTCGTTACCGGTACTATTTTTTATGCGGTAAAGTCTATAAGAATAACTCAGTAAATATAAGAGGCAGAATCCGTGGTATTAGAGATTTTAAAAGGGCTTTATTCCAATATAAAGGAAGACAATTCGAATTGTGGGCCTTCTGTTCCATCACCACGAAAGTTCAGGAAGGAAGGGCGCATATATTATTGACAGGTAGGCAGTTTTATAGAAAATACATTACAGTGAAACAGATGCAAGAGGCATAACAGCTGATAAAAGGTGCATACGTAGCTAATAGAGGGCGTAATTCAAGAAACGTCACTAAACATGATGTCACAAGTGGGTGGATCCATAAAAGAATCCTGCAATGTCAGCAGAAATGTTTGGCAGGGATGCGCACGCAGCCGCATGACGTGTGATTGACGTGCAACTAGAGAGTGAAGGGGACTTGACATTTAGTTCTACGTGTGGAGACAGAAGTCTGGGGTTATGTCAACCTAATCCCAAATCATATCTAATATCCTATGTTTAAAGAACTGTGTTATCCAAAAAGAGAGGTCTCTTAGGATAGAATCTTATTCTATACTGACTATACTGACTGTTAGTGCGTGTACAAGTGTCTAAGTGTCTACACTAGATGCGAGGGGGTAGGAATATTCCATGGTAACGGGGCTATGAATTACTTGCATGAGGACAGCGAGGCCTGGCCCCTTTGCACGGTAGCTGGAGGAATGTTTACCTAAACTACTAGACAGGAATGCATCGGATGAGGAGCGAAGGAGATAATCTCGAAGGTGAAATACAGTTTTTGGCAGGCAATAGGCTGGATCAGGCACCGTTAGCCGCGCAAGGAGTAAGGCAAAGTTCATGGTCACAGATGCAGGCTCAGACTGGAGCTTTCAGAGGCAGAAGGCAGGAAAAGGCTTGATGACAGAATTCGGGCCTACTCGCCTGAGTCTGTAAAATGTGGAAAGTGAACCATATAAAGTCGGTGGCCTTTCATACTTAGGAATGGAATATCTGACCCATTCATGGCGGATCTGAAAGAGGACATGTTGACGGTGGACGCACATATGTTTGCGTCTTCAGAACTGGAGCAGGAGGGAACATACATGTACTTATAGCATGCACATGGAGCCGTTGGGGTCTACGACAGGGGACATAACTGATCACAAAATTCATATTTCCTCAGTCCGAAAAATCAAGTTTCTGATGAAAAGCGATGATCCGTGACCTGTCGAACTTTCTCCAGATGGTCAGAAATGGTAATTTTTTAATGTTTAATTTTTTGACTATAAATGACTATTGCATGTGAATTATCACTTTTGGAACTGAAAGAAGGGTGTTTAGAGTCATTTTAATGCCTGAAATTGGTCGAAATAGAAGATTCGGAGTAGTAGAAAAAGTCTGTAAAAATATCAATTTAGAGTACATTGAGGCTTTAAAAATTAGTTATTCAACATGAGGCACAATCCAAATGACATTTTGAATCATTTTTTCTACAGTCCAAAAAATCAATTTTCTGATGAAAAGCGATGATCCGTGACCTGTCGAACTTTCTCCAGACGGTCAGACATGGTACCTTTTTTAATGTTACATTTTTTGACTGTAAATGACTATTGAATATGAATTATCACTTTTGGAACCAAAATAAGTGTGTTTAGAGTCATTTTAATGCCTGAAATTGGTTGAAAAAGAAGCTTCTGAGTAGGAGAAAAAGTCTGTAAAAATTGCAATTTTGGTCACATTGAGGCTTTAAAAAGTAGTTATCAAACATGAGGCACAATCCAAATGACATTTTGAATCATTTTTTCTAAAGTCCAAAAAATCTATTTTCTGATGAAAAACGAGGACCCGTGACCTGCCGAATTTTCTCCAGACGGTCAGAAATGGTAATTTTTTTAATGTTTAATTTTTTGACTATAAATGACTATTGCATGTGAATTATCACTTTTGGAACTAAAATGAGTTTGTTTAGAGTCATTTTAATGCCTGAAATTGGTCGAAATAGAAGCTTCTGATTAGGAGAAAAAGTCAGTAAAAATGGCAATTTAGAGTACATTGAAGCTTTAAAAAGTAGTTATTCAACATGAGGCACAATCCAAATGACATTTTGAATAATCTTTTCTACAGTTCAAAAAATCAATTTTCTAGTGTAAAGCGATTATCCGTGACCTGTCGAACTTTCTCCAGACGGTCAGACATGGTACCTTTTTTAATGTTACATGTTTTTGACTGCAAGTGACTATTGCATGTGAATTATCACTTTTGGAACTAAATAAGTGTGTTTAGAGTCATTTTAATGCCTGAAATTGGTTGAAAAAGAAGCTTCTGAGTAGGAGAAAAAGTCTGTAAAAATGGCAATTTTGTTCACATTGAGGCTTTAAAAAGTAGTTATTCAACATGAGGCACAATCCAAATGACGTTTTGAATCATTTTTTCTACAGTCCCAAAAATAAATTTTCTGATGAAAAGCGATAATCCGTGACCTGTCGAACTTTCTCCAGATGGTCGGAAATGGTAATTATTTCATGTTTAATTTTTTGACCATAAATGACTATTGCATGTGAATGATCACTTTTGTAACTAAAATACGTGTGTTTAGAGTCATTTTAATGCCTGAAATTGGTCGCAATAGAAGCTTCTGAGTAGGACAAAGTCTATAAAAATGGCAATTTTGATTACATTGAGGCTTTAAAAAGTAGTTATTCAACATGAGGCACAATCCAAAAGACTTTTTGAATCATTTTTCTACAGTCCAAAAAATCAATTTTCTAATGAAAAACGATGACCCGTGACCTGTCGAACTTTCTATAGACGGTCAGAAATGATAATTTTTTAATGTTTAATTTTTTGACTGTAAATGACTATTGCATGTGAATGATCACTTTTGGAACTAAAATAATTGTGTTTAAAGTCATTTTAATGCCTGAAATTGGTCGAAATAGAAGCTTCTGAGTCAGAGAAAAAGTCTGTAAAAATGGCAATTTAGAGTACATTGAGGCTTTAAAAAGTAGTTATTCAACATGAGGCACAATCCAAATGACATTTTGAATCATTTTTTCTACAGTCCAAAAAATCCATTTTCTGATGAAAAGCGATTATCCGTGACCTGTCGAACTTTCTCCAGACGGTCAGACATGGTACCTTTTTTAATGTTACATTTTTTGACTGCAAGTGACTATTGCATGTGAATTATCACTTTTGGAACTAAAATAAGTGTGTTTAGATTCATTTTAATGCCTGAAACTGGTCGAAATAGAAGCTTCTGAGTAGGATAAAAAGTCTGTAAAAATGGCAATTTTGTTCACATTGAGGCTTTAAAAAGTAGTTATTCAACATGAGGCACAATCCATTTTTTTTTTTTTTTAAATATTTTTATTGATAAATTTTTTCCCCACATTTTATTTCCCCCCCCCCTCCCCCATTACATGGACAAGGCACAATAAGTTTCATAAGGCAGCCACATACTCAACTACATATTCAAAAGAAAAATGGAAAGTGAAATATTACAATATACATACTACATACAGATCCTATCCTAATATATACGGATACAAATAATATATGTTAACATTCCATAATACATACATTCCTCAAAATACCTTATTCAGTTCCAGCCTTCCATTGAATCAAAGGACCCCAGATTTGTATACCCAGCTTTTTACCCTTTCTCCCTTTCCTAGAGTAAATAGCTGTTTCCAATTTTTGTATTGACAAAGTTTTTCCTAGCCATTGATGATACGTAGGAGGATTTGGATCTAACCAAGTTGAGGCCACAAGCAGTCTAAAAATCGACATTGCTACAAACAGAAAATATTTACAATTAATTTGTCCGTTGGGGGATATTCCCAACAAAATAGTTGCTGAGTCCAACTCTATTGTTGTGTCTAAGGCATTCCGGAAAAAATTCCCGGTATCTTGTTTTATCTTATCTAAGTGTGGACAAGTAGAGAAAATATGTAACAAATTGGCCTCCATACTGCCACATCTAAAACACGAAATGCCCGATACAGCCCCCCATTGAGCAATTTTCCATGGCGTATAATACAAGTGATACAGGCTCTTGTAGTGCTGGGCCTGAAGAGACGCTGAGCATAGTAATTTACATCCCATCTCAAGTGATTCAGAGAAAGTATCTCTTTCTCTAGCTATATCTAAATCTGAGGACCATTTAATTATCCATTTGTCAAGATCATCCTTTTTTAACTTTGTCATTTCTAAATAAAATCTTTTTATAGTACAGTCATTACCTTTTTGTATGAGATCCATCATTATACTCCTCCCAAAGCCTAGAGCTCCCCCTTTTTTATTTAATATACAACTCCTTATTTGAAGGTATTTAAAGAAATGATTTGTGTTTAACATATACTTGTTTTTCAAATCTATAAATTGTAAGATGCCATTATCATCCCACATATCACCAATCATTCTTATACCTTGACTCTCCCATTCCTCATATACCATTCCTGAGAACACAGCCCTAGGAAATGAGGGATTATTTTTGAGTCTAGTATATACACTATATTTCCCTATTCCAACTTTTTTGGAAAATCCTTTCCATATGCTGTAGGCCGCCATAAATATCTTGAAACGTGTTCTTTTAAAGTAACTTCCATCAGTAAATCTTAAAAAAATATTTTCAGCATTTGTACCCAGAGCTAAACCATATATAGCCAGCGAGCCTGTCTTATCCCATCCATCCATCTCAGCCCCCCCCAATTAATCCAGCCATTCCTTGTATTGCTGCAGCCCAATAATATACCTTTAGATCCGGCAGTGACCACCCCCCTCTCTCCCTGGGAAGGGACATATACCTCAATGCCCTCCGGGTTTTACCTCTAGCCCAAATGAAACGATTTACCATACTTTCGCAAATTTTAAACCACTTATTTTCAATTAGAAGAGGGATTGCCCTAAAAAGATACAACAGTTTGGGTAAGATCAGCATTTTAATAATATTAACTCGCCCAACTAATGATAAATGTAAGTTCTCATAACGATCCAAATCTTTTCTTGCCTTTTCGATTACTGGGGCAATATTATTATCCACCAAACTATCTAAATTAGACATAATATTAATTCCGAGGTATTTCCCTGCCGGCACTACTCTTCTATCTTCACAAGGTGTAAAAGAGTTTTTAATAATCTGGGTTTTAGACGCGTTCAATGAGTACCCTGAGACTTGTCCAAATCTTAAGGCCTCGGCCTCTACAAATGTAGTTGCTTCCGTTGGGCAAGGTGTTATCACCGCAACGTCGTCAGCATAGGCTAATATCTTGCATGGCCCAAGAACTGTATTGACTGGGGTGATCTCTGGTGCTAATTCTATCTTCCGTATTAAGGGATCCATATAGATGGCAAATAGCAAGGGAGAGAAAGGACATCCCTGGCGAGTTCCTCTCTTGATTTTAAATTGACCAGTTATACCCCCGTTTATCCTTAATGCTGCACCTGGATCCATATATAGAGTCTGAATTGCTTTCAAATAGCCTCCTCTAATCCCAACTCTAGCTAGGGTCTGCCACAAATACTGCCAGGAGACCCGATCAAATGCTTTTTCCGCATCCAAAAGCATAACTGCCATCGGGTCTCCTGCTACTTCCGCCACATCAAATAAAGTTATAACTTTTCTAATATGGTGAGTTGTCCCTCTACCAGGAATAAACCCATGTTGGTTATCACTAACCAGGTTACTTATAATTCTTGCAAATCTTGCAGCCAGTGCCTTTGAATAAATTTTGGTGTCATTATTCATCAATGTTATTGGGCGGTACGACCCTGGTTCATTCGGGGGCTTTTCTTTTTTTAAAATTAATACTATATCTGCCCCGCTCCAGGATTTGGGAATGGATACCCCACTTTGTGCAGCTTGAAACATTTGAGTTAAATTATTACCTAAACATCCCCAGAAAGTTTTATAAAACTCGATCGGTAGCTGATCAGGTCCAGCAGCCTTCCCCGAGGGTAGAGCAGTCATTGCTTCTTTAATCTCAGTTTCGTCCAATACGGTCTCTAATTCCTCTGCATCTTCAGGGGATATAGTTTTTACCTCAATGTTCTGGAGATATTCATTTATTCTATCGATACTGCTGGGATCTTTCTCATCATATAAAGATTGGTAAAACTTCCTAAAGACCGCCCGAATTTCTTCTGGATCTGAATGTAGTTGTCCCTTTTCATCCTTTATTTCCTTAATCGTCCCTGCCGCCGCTATCTGTCTGGTTCGTATAGCAAGGACTCGCCCTATTTTCTCACTGAACTCGTAACATCTCTCCCTTCTGATTGTATATTGCTTTGCGGCTCTATTAGCAAGTTCTTCCTCTGCCTCACTTTTCACCTTCAGTAATTCTATTACGAATTGTTCAGTCGGCTCTCCCCTTATTACACAGTTATTAAGTTGTTCTTCTGCCTCCAGTACTTTTCCCTCTTTCTCCTTATATCGCAGTCTTTCTGTTTTCCTCTTGAAGGCGCTATAACTGCACGTTTCACCGCGTGCTCCTGCCTTAAAGGCATCCCATACTATGCCAACTGCAGCAGTTCCTCTATTATATTCAAAGAATTCAGTAATCCATTTAGACATATGTTTTATATAGTCATCATCTAAAAGCAATCCCCTTTCGAATGTCCACTCCCTTCTTATTGTTGTTCCCCCACTCTGCTTTATCGTTAGGATTAGGGGATTGTGGTCACTAAGTATCCGAGGAAGTCTATCAATTTCCACTATACTAATTAAATCATTGGAAACCAGGAAGTAATCCAGCCTAACGCATATCTGATGCGGTGCTGAATAATATGTATAACCGAGTTGTTTCGATCTGATTGACCCCCAGACATCTCGCAATGTATTATTTTCTAAAAGATCAGTAAGGGCCTTGTAGACCTTTTTTTTCCTCCCCTTATACTGTCTTATTGAGCCTGATCCTAGACCCTCCGCTCCGTCAATATTTAAGTCTCCACCTATAATAACTCAAGGGGCCCAGTCTGCCAACTCAGAATCCAAAAATTGCAGAATTTCTGGATCGTCCTGTGTAGAACCATATGCTGCAACTAATGTTGTCCACACCCCCCCTAATAGTACCTCAGCCATCGCCCATCTCCCCCAATTATCTCTTAACTTTCTCCTTGTTACTACATTTTTATCCCTCGATAGAATCGCTACCCCTCTCTGTTTAACTCCTTGTTTAGAAGCAACTATTAATTGAAACCCCAGCTGATTAAGATATATCTCATGGGTACTCATTACATGTGTCTCCTGAAGAAACACAAAATCTACGTTCATTTGCCGTAGCCGTATTCCTATCTTCTGCCTTTTCGTTACATCATTTAGGCCGCATACATTCCATGTCACTAATCTAATAGACATTTTTCATTTTTTTTTTGTTTTTCCCCAGCCAGTTCTCTTCAGACCCTATCTGCTTGCTTTTATTTAATGTTCTAGAAACGATATACAATACTAGGCCTAGCACACTGCATAAATAGACTTCCCTGTTAATTTCAATATTGTCTTCCACATCTTCAGTGTCACTACCCATATCATACAGTTGATACAAATTACTTTTGTCAAATCCTCTTAAGTGTCTTGTGCCTTTGTGCCCTGTCCATTTCCCTGCCCATCCCCAACCCCACCCCAGACTGCCCACCCTCAGAGTCCCACCCCCCCTACAGGCAAATAGGTCCAACGGACCTATGTCTGGCCGACTTTTGCCTCCTGGATGTCAAACCCGTAGACCCCCCTAACTTTCCCTTCATCTTACTGTGCTCAGTGTATGTCCAACAAATACCACCCCTATTCGTGCTCAACCTCTACCCCAATTCTTCTTATATTAATACCAATCTTTACTTATTGAAGCAGAAAAAGCTACAACTCAAGAAAACCATCCGATAAAGAGGAGTAAAACATCAAATAAATTTTTCATAGACCTTGAGCAAACAGTTTCCTCTATTATTTTAAATAAGTCCTCATATGTAGCTTTCGTCCCCAAAAATTACTTTACACAGTCTCTATTTTCCATATTATATTTATCTTCGTTTCTTTTGGGGAATATCCCTAAGAGCTACTGCATGATCATTATTCTCAACATTCTCCTTGTGCCTTGTTTTCCGTTGGTCTTGCAGAAAGTTAAGATATTCTTGTGCAAGTATCTCAGAGTAGAAAATTTTAAAGTTCCCATTTACTCCAATCTTCAAACGAGCGGGATACAGAAGGTAAGCCTCACAACCTATGTTTTGAAATTGGGTAATGAGCTGCCTCATCCTCCACCTTCTTTCCACAGTGGTGTGGCAAAAGTCAGGACGTGCAACGAACTCTACGCCGTTGTATTTGCATTTAACTTGGGGCTTTGCTTTGTTAATTATCTCTTCTCGCAGAAGAAAATTCCCCACGTATAGAAGTATTGCGCGAGGCTTACTCTGCGCTGCTTTCTGGATCAGAGGAAAACGATGCGCCCTTTGTATTTCATGGTCTAGATCCCATGTAGACAACTCTGGGAGGGCACCCTTTAATAAGTCAACAACATACCCCCGAACATCACTTCCTTCTTTCCCTTCCTGTATTCCAATCAGGCGAACATTGTTGCGTCTTTGTCTGTTCTCAAATTCCTCGAGTTTCCATAGCATGTCGGCCGTAGTCTTGTCTTGTTCTTTTCTGTCATCCTTCACTTTGACCATATCATCTTCTAATTTCCCGGTTCTAGTCTCTACTTCAGAGACTCTCTCAGCCATCTCCTCATACAACCTGCTGACCTTACGCAAGGAGGATTGTATTTTCCTATTCGCCTGTTTAGCCCTGCGCTTTGCTTTTTGGCTCTCAATGCGAGCCTCAATCTGCATTTGTTTTAATGTTGTAAATAAGACTTCAAAATTAGACATACCACCATCCGCTCCACGGTCCGCAGAGTCCAGAGTTTCACCATTTACAAACTCATCTGCCGGTATTCCAGAATTCTCTGCCATCTTATCCAAATTTAGTTTTTTTACTACTGTTTTCATATTGCCTCTGTGTTCCTTTGACAATCTCTGTTGTCTAGATTTCCCTTTTCGTTTACATGACTTCCTTTTTTTGCTCTTAGTTTTAATTTTTTCCACAGATCTGATACTGCCCTCAGGATTTGTCTTTGAACTAGAAGAGACGTCTTTTTGCAATGTTTTTTGAACTGAATCCTTATATTCTTTATCAATAGGCTCTATCACACTACTAATAGGAGTTGAGGAGTTTTCAGAGTCAGTCCCTGATACAGTCTCATTACTTCCCGTGTCAGTATTCACTGTTTCATCATCTGAACTCTCCGTCTCTGACTCCGTATCTGTCATTGATCCCAGACTTCCATTCATACTTTCCTCATCATCCGCCTCGTCATTACCAGTGAAAAAAACCTCATCACTGGGAGAGGCAGGAAGTGCATCAGGTAATTTGCGTGTGCTTGCATCCCTCTTATTAATTGAATCCAAGTTAATATCTTTATCAACCCTTAGCTCTGTTTCAATTAAGTTAGTTGCAGCCTCAGAATTACTTTTTTCCACAACAGTATCCTCCACCAGGCTTTGTTCTGCGCCTGGCCCTTTAACTCCAGATACCACTGGTGCCAAATGAATTGTGGCTTTCTCCTTTAAGAGCTTGGGTCCGCCCACTTCCACAGCAGTAGAAAAGTCTCCGCCTTCTGCTGCCTCTGTAACTTCAGTTAGAGGCTGTACCTCGAGCATGCAGGTACCATCCCCATCTGCTCCTGCCTGTTCAAACGGTTCCCTCTCCACAGCAGGCTGCAACATCCTGCACAGGCTCACCAACGTGGGGACTCTCACTCCCTGTGGCAGATTCGACTGCAAAGTTGTTTGGTCAGCCGTTACTGGTGTTGCTGCGGGCAAAAAAGTCTCAACTATGGTCGTCTGGCGGAGTGCAGTTTCCTTTCCAAGTACCTCCCCAGCGGTGAGTTTTGCTTCCTCTCTTCTCCTTACAATAGCTGACACTGGGACAGTCACATTCTTTTTTTTCCCTCCTTCCTCTTTTTCACGTATTTTCTTTAATTTATTTTCCTTTGCCGCTTCTCGCCTTTGCTGCGCTTTAGATCGTGCTTTCCCTCTTAAATTAAGCGCTGGGGCCCGAGGTTATCCATATCCTCCTCCACCTCAGAGTCACGGCTCCAATCGTCTCGGTCACGATTCTTCCTTGAGTAAAGAGCAGGTTTTGTAGCCATAGATTTTGAAGCAACTTTCCAATAGCGACTTCCAGGTAGGGGCGAATGGGAAATCAAAGCTGAACAGTGTTTGTGCAGATATTTCTGCAGAGCCCACTTTTTCTCTTGTGGAAAGTCACATATCAAAAAAAGCAAGCCAGTGAGTTCTCTCAGCATCGCTTTTTATCAGTATCGAGCGCTCTTTTCTCCCAGTAAGAAAGGCAAATTTTCCACAGCAGATTAGATTAAATCAACTTAGCTTGGTAGTAGATCAGTGAATCTGCAAATCTGTAAGTCTGCAATCTAAGCATATGAGCACGTAGTACACCTCATCTTCCCAGTCAGGAGGGTTACAGGGTGCGACCATCCACTACGGCGTCACGGCGGCCATCTTGCCCATGAGGCACAATCCAAATGACATTTTGAATCATTTTTTCTACAGCCCCAAAAATAAATTTTCTGATGAAAAGCGATGATCCGTGACCTCTCGAACTTTCTCCAGATGGTCAGAAATGGTAATTTTTTTATGTTTAATTTTTTGACTATAAATGACTATTGCATGTGAATTATCACTTTTGGAACTAAAATAAGTGTGTTTAGAGTCATTTTAATGCCTGAAATTGGTTGAAATAGAACCTTCTGAGTAGTAGAAAGTCTGCAAAAATGGCAATTTTGATTACATTGAGGCTTTAAAAAGTAGTTATTCAACATGAGGCACAATCCAAAAGACATTTTGAATCATTTATTAACAGTCCGAAAAATCAATTTTCTGATGAAAAGCGATGATCCGTGACCTCTCGAACTTTCTCCAGATGGTCAGAAATGGTAATTTTTTTATGTTACATTTTTTGACTGTAAATGACTATTGCATGTGAATTATCATTTTTGGAACTAAAATAAGTGTGTTTAGAGTCATTTTAATGCCTGAAATTAGTTGAAATAGAAGCTTCTGAGTAGGAGAAAGTCTGTAAAAATGGCAATTTTGGTCACATTGAGGCTTTAAAAAGTAGTTATTCAACATGAGGCACAATCCAAATGACATTTTGAATCATTTTTTCTACAGTCCAAAAAATCCATTTTCTGATGAAAAGCAATGACCTGTGACCTGTCGAACTTTCTCCAGATGGTCAGAAATGGTAATTTTTTCATGTTACATTTTTTGACTGTAAATGACTATTGCAAGTGAATTATCACTTTTGGAACCAAAATAAGTGTGTTTAGAGTCCTTTTAATGCCTGAAATTGGTTGAAAAAGAAGCTTCTGAGTAGGAGAAAAAGTCCGTAAAAATGGCAATTTAGGTCACATTGAGGCTTTAAAAAGTAGTTATCAAACATGAGGCACAATCCAAATGACATTTTGAATCATTTTTTCTAAAGTCCAAAATTTCTATTTTCTGATGAAAAACGAGGACCCATGACCTGCCGAATTTTCTCCAGACGGTCAGAAATGGTAATTTTTTAATGTTTAATTTTTTGACTATAAATGACTATTGCATGTGAGTTATCACTTTTGGAATAAAATAAGTGTTTAGATTCATTTTAATGCCTGAAATTGGTCGAAATAGAAGCTTCTGAGTAGGAGAAAGTCTATAAAAATGGCAATTTTGATTACATTGAGGCTTAAAAAAGTAGTTATTCAACATGAGGCACAATCCAAAAGACATTTTGAATCATTTTTTCTACAGTCCGAAAAATCAATTTTCTGATGAAAAACGATGACCCGTGACCTGTCGAACTTTCTCTAGACGGTCAGAAATGGTAATTTTTTAATTTTACATTTTTTGACTGTAAATGACTATTGCATGTGAATTATCACTTTTGGAACTAAAATAAGTGTTTAGATTCATTTTAATGCCTGAAATTGGTCGAAATAGAAGCTTCTGAGTAGGAGAAAAAGTCTGTAAAAATGGCAATTATAGAGTACATTGAAGCTTTAAAAAGTAGTTATTCAACATGAGGCACAATCCAAATGACATTTTGAATAATTTTTTCTACACTCCAAAAAATCAATTTTCTGATGTAAAGCGATGATCCGTGACCTGTCGAACTTTCTCCAGACGGTCAGACATGGTACCTTTTTTAATGTTACATTTTTTGACTGTGACTATTGCATGTGAATTATCACTTTTGGAACCAAAATAAGTGTGTTTAGAGTCATTTTAATGACTGAAATTGGTTTTAAAAGAAGTTTCTGAGTAGGAGAAAGTCTATAAAAATGGCAATTTTGATTACATTGAAGCTTTAAAAAGTAGTTATTCAACATGAGGCACAATCCAAATGACATTTTGAATAATTTTTTCTACACTCCGAAAAATCAATTTTCTGATGAAAAGCGATGATCCGTGACCTGTCGAACTTTCTCCAGACGGTCAGAAATGGTAATTTTTTCATGTTAAATTTTTTGACTATAAATGACTATTGCATGTGAATGATCACTTTTGGAACTGAAAGAAGTGTGTTTAGAGTCATTTTAATGCCTGAAATTGGTCGAAATAGAAGCTTCTGAGTAAGAGAAAAAGTCTGTAAAAATGGCAATTTTGATTACATTGAGGCTTTCAAAAGTAGTTATTCAACATGAGGCCCAATCCAAATGACATTTTGAATCATTTATTCTACAGTCCAAAAAATCAATTTTCTGATGAAAAACGATAATCCGTGACCTCTCGAACTTTCTCCAGATGGTCAGAAATGGTAATTTTTTCATGTTACATTTTTTGACTGTAAATGACTATTGCATGTGAATTATCACTTTTGGAACTAAAATAAGTGTGTTTAGAGTCATTTTAATGCCTGAAATTGGTCGAAATAGAAGCTTCTGAGTAAGAGAAAAAGTCTGTAAAAATGGCAATTTTGGTCACATTGAGGCTTTAAAAAGTAGTTATCAAACATAAGGCACAATCCAAATGACATTTTGAATCATTTTTTCTAAAGTCCAAAATATCTATTTTCTGATGAAAAACGAGGACCCGTGACCTGCCGAATTTTCTCCAGATGGTCAGAAATGGTAATTTTTTAATGTTTAATTTTTTTACTATAAATGACTATTGCATGTGAGTTATCACTTTTGGAACTAAAATAGGTGTGTTAGGTTCATTTTAATGCCTGAAATTGGTCGAAATAGAAGCTTCTGAGTAGGAGAAAAAGTCTATAAAAATGTCAATTTTGAGTACATTGAGGCTTTAAAAAGTAGTTATTCAACATGAGGCACAATCCAAATGATATTTTGAATAATTTTTTCTACAGTCCAAAAAATCAATTTTCTGGTGAAAAGCGATTATCCGTGACCTGTCGAACTTTCTCCAGACGGTCAGACATGGTACCTTTTTTAATGTTACATGTTTTTGACTGTAAGTGACTATTGCATGTGAATTATCACTTTTGGAACTAAAATAAGTGTGTATAGATTCATTTTAATGCCTGAAATTGGTCGAAATAGAAGCTTCTGAGTAGGACAAAGTCTATTAAAATGGCAATTTTGATTACATTGAGGCTTTAAAAAGTAGTTATTCAACATGAGGCACAATCCAAAAGACATTTTGAATCATTTTTTCTACAGTCCAAAAAATCTATTTTCTGATGAAAAATGAGGACCCGTGACCTGCCGAATTTTCTCCAGACGGTCAGAAATAGTAATTTTTTAATGTTGAATTTTTAAGCTATAAATGACTATTGCATGTGAATTATCACTGTTGGAACTAAAATGAGTGTGTTTAGAGTCATTTTAATGACTGAAATTGGTTGAAAAAGAAGTTTCTGAGTAGGAGAAAGTCTATAAAAATGCCAATTTTGATTACATTGAGGCTTTAAAAAGTAGTTATTCAACATGAGGCACAATCCAAAAGACATTTTGAATCATTTTTTTTACAGTCCAAAAAATAAATTTTCTGATGAAAAGCGATAATCCGTGACCTCTCGAACTTTCTCCGGATGGTCAGAAATGGTAATTTTTTCATTTTACATTTTTTGACTGTAAATGACTATTGCATGTGAATGATCACTTTTGGAACTAAAATAAGTGTGTTTAGAGTCATTTTAATGCCTGAAATTGGTCGAAATAGAAGCTTCTGAGTCAGAGAAAAAGTCTGTAAAAATGGCAATTTTGGTCACATTGAGGCTTTAAAAAGTAGTTATTCAACATGAGGCACATTCCAAATGACATTTTGAATCATTTATTCTACAGTCCAAAAAATCAATTTTCGGATGAAAAGCGATAATCCGTGACCTGTCGAACTTTCTCCAGATGGTCAGAAATGGTAATTTTTTCATGTTTAATTTTTTTACTATAAATGACTTTTGCATGTGAATTATCACTTTTGGAACTGAAAGAAGGGTGTTTAGAGTCATTTTAATGCATGAAATTGGTCGAAATAGAAGCTTCTGAGTAGGAGAAAAAGTCTGTAAAAATGGCAATTTTGGTCACATTGAGGCTTTAAAAAGTAGTTATTCAACATGAGGCACAATCCAAATGACATTTTGAATCCTTTTTTCTACAGTCCAAAAAATCCATTTTCTAATGAAAAACGATCACCCGTGACCTGTCGAACTTTCTGCAGATGGTCAGAATTGGTAAGTTTTTTAATGTTACATTTATTGACTGTAAATGACTATTGAATGTGAATTATCACTTTTGGAACTAAAATAAGTGTGTTTAGAGTCATTTTAATGCCTGAAATTGTTCGAAATAGAAGCTTCTGAGTAGGAGAAAAAGTCTGTAAAAATGGCAATTTAGAGTACATTGAGGCTTTAAAAAGTAGTTATCAAACATGAGGCACAATCCAAATGACATTTTGAATCATTTTTTCTAAAGTCCAAAATATCTATTTTCTGATGAAAAACGAGGACCCGTGACCTGCCGAATTTTCTCCAGACGGTCAGAAATGGTAATTTTTTAATGTTTAATTTTTTTACTATAAATGACTATTGCATATGAATTATCACTTTTGGAACTAAAATGAGTGTGTTTAGAGTCATTTTAATGACTGAAATTGGTTGAAAAAGAAGTTTCTGAGTAGGAGAAAGTCTATAAAAATGGCAATTTTGATTACATTGAGGCTTTAAAAAGTAGTTATTCAACATGAGGCACAATCCAAATGACATTTTGAATCATTTATTCTACAGTCCAAAAAATCACTTTTCTGATGAAAAACGATGATCCATGACCTGTCGAACTTTCTCCAAACGGTCAGACATGGTACCTTTTTTAATGTTACATTTTTTGACTGTAAATGACTATTGCATGTGAATGATCACTTTTGTAACTAAAATAAGTGTGTTTAGAGTAAATTTAATGCCTCAAATTGGTCGAAATAGAAGCTTCTGAGTAGTAGAAAGTCTGTAAAAATGGCAATTTTGATTACATTGAGGCTTTAAAAAGTAGTTATTCAACATGAGGCCCAATCCAAATGACATTTTGAATCATTGGTCAGAAATGGTAATTTTTTCATGTTACATTTTTTGACTGTAAATGACTATTGCATGTGAATGATCACTTTTGGAACTAAAATGAGTGTGTTTAGAGTCAATTTAATGCCTGAAATTGGTCGAAATAGAATCTTCTGAGTAAGAGAAAGTCTGTAAAAATGGCAATTTTGGTCACATTGAGGCTTTAAAAAGAAGTTATTCAACATGAGGCACAATCCATAAAACATTTTGAATCATTTTTTCTACAGTCCAAAAAATCCATTTTCTGATGAAAAGCGATGATCCGTGACCTGTCGAACTTTCTCAAGATGGTCAGAAATGGTAATTTTTTAATGTTTAATTTTTTGACTATAAATGACTATTGCATGTGAATTATCACTCTTGGAACTAAAATAAGTGTGTTTAGATTCATTTTAATGCCTGAATTTGGTCGAAATAGAAGCTTCTGAGTAGGAGAAAAAGTCTGTAAAAATGGCAATTTTGAGTACATTGAGGCTTTAAAAAGTAGTTATTCAACATGAGGCACAATCCATAAGACATTTTGAATCATGTTTTCTACAGTCCGAAAAATCAATTTTCTGATGAAAAGCGATTATCCGTGACCTTTCGAACTTTCTCCAGACGGTCAGACATGGTACCTTTTTTAATGTTTAATTTTTTGACTATAAATGACTATTGCATGTGAATTATCACTTTTGGAACAAAAATAAGTGTGTTTAGAGTCATTTTAATGCCTAAAATTGGTCGAAATAGAAGCTTCTGAGTAGGAGAACATGTCTGTAAAAATGGCAATTTTGGTCACATTGAGGCTTTAAAAATAGTTATTCACAATGAGGCACAATCCAAAAGACATTTTGAATCATTTTTTCTACAGTCCAAAAAATCCATTTTCTGATGAAAAGCGATAATCCGTGACCTCTCGAACTTTCTCCGGATGGTCAGAAATGGTATTTTTTTCATGTTACATTTTTTGACTGTAAATGACTATTGCATATGAATTATCACTTTTGGAACAAAAATAAGTGTGTTTAGATTCATTTTAATGCCTGAAATTGGTCGAAATAGAAGCTTCTGAGTAGGAGAAAGTCTGTAAAAATGGCAATTTTGGTCACATTGAGGCTTTAAAAAGTAGTTATCAAACATGAGGCACAATCCAAATGACATTTTGAATCATTTTTTCTACAGTCCAAAAAATCTATTTTCTGATGAAAAATGAGGACCCGTGACCTGCCGAATTTTCTCCAGACGGTCAGAAATGGTAATTTTTTAATGTTGAATTTTTGGACTATAAATGACTATTGCTTGTGAATTATCACTTTTGGAACTAAAATAAGTGTGTTTAGATTCCTTTTAATGCCTGAAATTGGTCGAAATAGAAGCTTCTGAGTAGGAGAAAAAGTCTGTAAAAATGGCAATTTTGAGTACATTGAGGCTTTAAAAAGTAGTTATTCAACATGAGGCACAATCCAAATGACATTTTGAATCATTTTTTCTACAGTCCAAAAAATCAATTTTCTGATGAAAAGCGATAATCCGTGACCTGTCAAACTTTCTCCAGATTGTCAGAAATGGTAATTCTTTAATGTTTAATTTTTTGACTGTAAATGACTATTGCATGTGAATTATCACTTTTGGAACTAAAATAGGTGTGTTTAGAGTCATTTTAATGCCTGAAATTGGTCGAAATAGAAGCTTCTGGGTAGTAGAAAAAGTCTGTAAAAATGGCAATTTTGGTCACATTGAGGCTTTAAAAAGTAGTTATTCAACATGAGGCACAATCCAAATGATATTTTGAATCATTTTTTCTACAGTCCAAAAAATCAATTTTATGGTGAAAAGCGATTATCCGTGACCTGTCGAACTTTCTCCAGACGGTCAGACATGGTACCTTTTTTAATGTTACATGTTTTTGACTGTAAGTGACTATTGCATGTGAATCATCACTTTTGGAACTAAAATAAGTGTGTTTAGATTCATTTTAATGCCTGAAATTGGTCGAAATAGAAGCTTCTGAGTAGGAGAAAGTCTATAAAAATGGCAATTTTGATTACATTGAGGTTTTAAAAAGTAGTTATTCAACATGAGGCACAATCCAAAAGACATTTTGAATCATTTTTTCTGCAGTCCAAAAAATCCATTTTCTGATGAAAAACGATAATCCGTGACCTCTCGAACTTTCTCGAGATGGTCAGAAATGGTAATTTTTTCATGTTTACTTTTTTGACTATAAATGACTATTGCATGTTGTTGGAAACGGCCCTTTTTGCAGGGTTATGCCCAACCTTTTTGCTTCTTCCTCCTTTATTTTTTCTGACCTGTGGTTGTTGGCAATAGGACTCTGGGCACTCTACCACTGCTGATCAGTGCTAAAGTGCATATGCTCTCTGTATAAATTGTTATATTGATTGTTACATTTGTTTCACCTGTTAGCCCCTAGTAAAGTGCACTGCGTGTGCCAGGGCTGGTGATTCAAATGCTACTAGTGGGCTGCAGCACTGATTGTGCCACCCACAGGAGTAGTGCTAAAATGATGTCATAGGCCTGCTTGCAGTGCCTATGTGCAGACCAGAACTGCCATGTCGACCTGGCCAGTGTACCCACTGACCAGGCCTTATCCTTCCCTTTCTGTACATGTCAGGCATCCCTATGGTAGCCCTAGGTACCCCCCTGGGCGGGGTTCAGTGTATCTGAAAGGTAGGGCATGTACTGAGGTGTGTAACATGCCCTGGTAGTGAATTACAGCCATTTTCGTTTTTCACTGCTGAGAGGCTATCTTGCCCATAGGATAGAATGGGGAAGGCTGTTACATGCCTATCTTCCCATAAGGGCAAGATAGAAAATCCAAGTTTGGTATCTCTGTGTTCAGAATTTAATTATACATCTTTTTAGCAAGATGGTTTTTAAATTCACTTTGTGAGAATAGCACTTTTTAGAAAGTAGCTATTCTCCTGTTTAACCTTCCTGTGTGCCTGTGTGCTGGTTGGCTGACTGGTGTCATGTGATGGGCTAGGTGGCTCCAGGAGTCAGCAGCAGGGTGAATAGGGAGATCTGCTTTAGATGGGTGGGAGGAGTAATCCCTGGGTTTGAATAGGGCTGCCCCTGCCAGCACAATGCTGGCTCCCCCCCTGCTGGCCAGGCTGAGGACTCTGCCTCTGCTGGCACAAAGAAGGCTCCACCTCCTGCTGAGCGTCTAACGTCCCTGCCCCTCACTCTGAAAGGAACCAGGTGCTCCAGAGCAGAGCACACCCAGGAACCGGTTTGAGCAGGGGAATCCCCCCACTGGAACAAAGAGAGACAAAGACTTGGAGGGGTATAAGAAGAGGACCCCAGACACCTAAACTTTAGATCACTTTGGAACTAAGAAGAAACCTCTGCCAAGGAGAAAGCTGGAAGAAACTGAAGAGGAGAAGACTGCCTGCTTGCTGTTTTGCTTTGCTGCCAAGGAGAGGGGAAGGACTTTGCTGTGTCCCCTTCTTTTGATTCTGATCTCCAAGGGCCTGAGAAGAGCTGGCTCCTTGTTAAGAAGTCCCAGGAACAAAAGGACTTCACAACCAGCTCCCCTGGAACTCTGCTGAGAGAGTTCTGACCTGCCTTGAAGTGTTTGCCCAGTCTTGGGGGCCTCAGGAGGTCGTTTTGCTGTGTTTGGGAGCTGGGAAGCAGAAGCGTGAAAAAGAAACAACTGGTACCCAACGCATCATCCGATTGCGTGTCGCAAGGACGAGAGTGCGTGGAAAATTTCATCGCGGCACCATCGCAACACGCAGGGTCCCCGCATCGCCGAGTGCGTCGAGCATCGTCCCGAAGCGTGAAGATTCCTGACATTGCGAGGGTCGTCGCAGAACCAGTTTGCGAGCCGCACCACTGCCGGTGCGTGAAAGTCTCCAGTCGCTGCGTGCGTCGACGCAGAGTCCCGTTCCGTGGCGCATTGAGAGTTGCAGCGCCGGAAGGCAACGCTGCGCCACGCATCGCACCACATCGAAGAGTGTCGCATCGAACCTGTGCGTGAAGCTTCCCCCTAAGAAACCTACGCAACGAAAGCCAAAGTCATCGCATCCTCCCCTTACAGACCGGAGCCGGCGCATCCACCTCTGCTGCGTGAAGCAGGGCTGCTGCAAAGCCTCCCCAGGATCTCAGGAGTATCGCATCGCCTTTGCCATCTTCCTTGTTATAGCTTTTGGGAACCTTATCGCAACTACAGGTACTGTTGGGCACGAAAGTGTCGCATTTTGTGCATTGAGAGTCGCATTGTGCAAGACACTGACTTTTACATCCTGGAGTACTTTCTGCAAACTCTTGAACCATCTTTAAAGTAACCTTTTGAATTATATGTTGGTTTGTCTGTAGCATTTGGTCTTGTGAAGTTTTTAGTAAAGATACCTTATTTTTCTAAAACTGGTGTGGAGTAAATCTGTGGTGTTTTCACTGTGTTACTGTGAGTGTTGGTACAAATACTTTACACATTGCCTTTGATAGCCTAGACTGCTCAGGCCAAGCTACCTAGAGGGTGAGCAGGGGTTATCTTAACAGTGTATCCCCCTTTCCCTGACTAGAAGCAAGGGTCCCTACTTGGACAGTGGTACCTACCCTGCCAACTAGAGACCCCCAGATCTAACATTGGTGGTCAGCGGTGAGGATTGAACTTGTATTTGTACTTGACCCACATTAATTGGTGTACATCACTAGGAGTGCAGACCAATAGACAACCACATACTGTTTTTCTATTTTTGAGTAACTCTTCAAGAGCATCATGTCTCAGGTGGCAACAAGTGAGAGGGCAGAATTGGAGTTTTCCATTGAGGATCTGTATTCGTACGAAGTCGAGGAGCTCAAGCAATTCTGCAAAGACCTTGGTTGCCCTGTGAAAAGCGGATCTAGAAAGGATGTGCTACAAAGATTCTTGAAGGCCTGTTGGGAGGCCCAAAAGGAAGATGATGCAAATGAAGAGAATGGTTTTGTTCCCCAAGATCTGCCCGTTATCGGACCAGTCTCAAGGGCTGGCAGCTCCCATTCCAGTAGGAGTCTCACTCCAGAGGAGTTGGAGGAGAATCAAAGGGTTGGAGATCATGAGTTCGAAGTCATGAGGCTTGAGTTGAAGCTGATGGAAATAGAAACCCAGAACAAAGTAGAAGAGAGCAAGAAGAAGTATGCCTTGGAAGAATTGAAATTGACTTTGGCACATGAATTAAGAATGAGGGAGCTTGATTTGGAGCTCGAGAGGCTTGAGGCCATGAGTGTCTCAGCTGAAGAAGAATGGTTAGCTCAAGAAGTGAGCTTTGGTGAGTTGGAGGTGGAGTCCAGCTCAGCTGGTGGCAGCAAGATTGTAATATCCAGTGCTGAGGGAGAGGTACAAACACCCAGAGATGTGGCGCCTAACTTGAGGGAGGGGGTTGACATACACCAGGGGGTTCAGGTTTATGATGTAGTTCCAGTGGAGTGCAGTGTCCCTGAAGTGGATTGGGGAACTGGCACAGGGGACAATATTCCTAGTGGTGGGAGGGACACTCTACTGACCCTAGATGAGAGGTACAGGGAGAGGGGTTCCCCCATGGTAGAAACCTTGGTGTGTGAGTGTGAAGACCGCCCAGAAGAGTGTGAGTTGTGTGACAGAGACAGTCAGGTACTGTCTTGCCAATCTCAGGAGAGTGGTGTGGGGTACTTGTGTGAGGCACTGGAGGGTGAGGCAAACGGTAGCTTGGTTAACAACTGTGGGGGGCTGTGTGATTCATTTGTTGGAGAGCATATTTTAAGTCCCTGTTTTCCAGAGCTATGCCAACACCCGGTGGAGTGTGAGTTCTCTGGTTCCAGAGAGCTTGCGTTGGAAGCAGACCTTTGGTTGGATGCCAGAAGGTCTGGAGAGGCATTGGGGAGTGATCCCAAAAGGAGTGGCCCAGATATCTTCCAGACCTGTGAGGTGGAAGAGGTTCAGTGTAGCCCAGTTAGGTCCCAGTGTAGTGGGAGGGGTGTAGGGGCTCACGTCCTGTCTCAGTGGAGAAGGGGTGAGTGTGGGACTGTGGGTCCCAAGGTGCCTGAAACCCAGTCTCAGGGCCTGGAGGGTTCCTTAAGGGAATACCAGGTTGGGGGCCTAGACAGTGCTAGTAGGCCATTTGAGGAGGATCTCCTAGTGTCAGGAGAACCTGGAGCCTCTGTAAACAGAGCTCCAGTGGTTCTGGTGTCTGGCGGTACCGCTCCAGTTGGGAGGGTGCAGAATTTCAGACTGAGGGGTGAGAGGGGGATGTGTTCCCCAGTGGGAGAACCAGTGGGTCAGGGACCAGCCAGAAGGGCTGAGTCCCCTAGGAGGGACCATGGTGACACCACTTCTGTCCTGGGGGATCTTCGCGCACTGTCAGGTGGACAGGGGCCGGGAGATCTGCGCCAGGCAGACTGTCACGAGACACATGAGTCATGTGTCACCCTCGAGGAGATACTGTGTGAGTCCCCAGAAGTCCTGGCATGCCAGGCAGGTGTGCAACCGCAGAGTTTAGTCCCTGGGTTGGGAGGCCAGGTTCAGGATCTGCCTGACCTGGGGGAAAGGACATCTGTAAGCTGTGTCCTGAGCGGTTTGGCTTCCAGGGGTACCCCTCCAGTGGGGAGGGTGCAGCTCTCTGGAAGGGGGTGCAGAGGGAGAGAGTCCTCGCCTCTGACCCCGGTGCAACCTGAGGGTTTAGACCCTAGGTTGGGAGACCAGTTGCTGGAGAGAGGTCCTGAACTGGAGGGAGGGACATCTGTAAACAGTGTCTCTACCAGTTTGTCTTCGTGGTGTACCGCTCCGAGTAGGAGGGTGCAGAATTCTGGAAGAGGGTGCAGAGGGAGGGAGTCCTCGCCTCTGACCCCGGTTCACCTGGAGGGTTTAGATCCTAGGTTGGAGGGCCAGGTCCGGGGTGTCCCCCCTGACCTGGAATCCCAGTTGCAGGATAGAACCCCTGAACTGGTGGGCGAATGGTGCAGGACACTTGCCACAGGTGCCCTGACTATTCTAGAAGGGGGTACCGCTCCAGGTGGGAGGGTACAGAGCCCCAAGGAAGAGGAGGACTGGGTATGGAAAAGCCTACCCCAGCCTCCTGTCCAGCCACCGGATACAGGCCCGGGGCTGGTGGGTCAGTGCCAGGTTGTCAGACCCGACCTGACAGGAAAGGAAGTGGACAAAGGGTGCCGAGCACCTGGGGCTACTGCCCCCCTCCTTCTGACGCCACAGGGGTTTGAGAGCCGTGAGAGGCATAAGGCCTGGGTCTCATCCCTGACCACTGTCACTGGGGCTTGCTGTCTGTCGGGACACATCTGTGAGCAAGTTAAGGCTAGGTGCTGCACAGGTGGTGTCCACAGGTGAAGAGAAGGGCTCCACATGGGTTGGCTTGGTGGACCCTGAGAGTATGGATGGAGAGATCCAACCGGGTTCAGGAAGGTGTAGAACAGGAATAGTGCCCTGCTGTTTGGGCCACTTTCCGTGTTCTATCGCCCTAAGCAGGGAATCCCATCGAGGTATCGCTTGGTCTACCCTGGCTTTAGGCTGGAAGGGGGTTGTTTTGGAAACGGCCCTTTTTGCAGGGTTATCCCCAAACTTTTTGCTTCTTCCTCCTTTATTTTTTCTGACCTGTGGTTGTTGGCAATAGGACTCTGGGCACTTTACCACTGCTGATCAGTGCTAAAGTGCATATGCTCTCTGTATAAATTGTTATATTGATTGGTTATCCATGATTGGTATATTTGTTTCACCTGTTAGCCCCTAGTAAAGTGCACTGCATGTGCCAGGGCTGGTGATTCAAATGCTACTGGTGGGCTGCAGCACTGATTGTGCCACCCACAGGAGTAGCGCTAAAATGATGTCTTGGGCCTGCTTGCAGTGCCTATGTGCAGTCCAGGACTGCCATGTCGACCTGGCCAGTGCACCCACTGACCAGGCCTTAACCTTCCCTTTCTGTACATGTCAGGCATCCCTATGGTAGCCCTAGGTACCCCCCTGGGCGGGGTGCAGTGTATCTGAAAGGTAGGGCATGTACTGAGGTGTGTAACATGCCCTGGTAGTGAATTACAGCCATTTTCGTTTTTCACTGCTGAGAGGCTATCTTGCCCATAGGATAGAATGGGGAAGGCTGTTACATGCCTATCTTCCCATAAGGGCAAGATAGAAAATCCAAGTTTGGTATCTCTGTGTTCAGAATTTAATTATACATCTTTTTAGCAAGATGGTTTTTAAATTCACTGTGTGAGAATAGCACTTTTTAGAAAGTAGCTATTCTCCTGTTTAACCTTCCTGTGTGCCTGTGTGCTGGTTGGCTGACTGGTGTCATGTGATGGGCTAGGTGGCTCCAGTAGCCTGGATGAGTCAGCAGCAGGGTGAATAGGGAGATCTGCTTTAGATGGGTGGGAGGAGTAATCCCTGGGTTTGAATAGGGCTGCCCCTGCCAGCAAAATGCTGGCTCCCCCCCTGCTGGCCAGGCTGAGGACTCTGCCTCTGCTGGCACAAAGAAGGCTCCACCTCCTGCTGAGCGTCTAACGTCCCTGCCCCTCACTCTGAAAGGAACCAGGTGCTCCAGAGCAGAGCACACCCAGGAACCGGTTTGAGCAGGGGAATCCCCCCACTGGAACAAAGAGAGACAAAGACTTGGAGGGGTATAAGAAGAGGACCCCAGACACCTAAACTTTAGATCACTTTGGAACTAAGAAGAAACCTCTGCCAAGGAGAAAGCTGAAAAGGACTGAAGAGGAGAAGACTGCCTGCTTGCTGTTTTGCATTGCTGCCAAGGAGCG
The DNA here is from genome assembly GCF_964204655.1 of Triturus cristatus. Lineage (NCBI taxonomy): Eukaryota > Metazoa > Chordata > Amphibia > Caudata > Salamandridae > Triturus > Triturus cristatus. Next base: position 1,000,607,820 of record NC_140583.1, on the reverse strand, counting down.
GGGAAGGACTTTGCTGTGTCCCCTTCTTTTGATTCTGATCTCCAAGGGCCTGAGAAGAGCTGGCTCCCTGTTAAGAAGTCCCAGGAACAAAAGGACTTCACCACCAGCTCCCCTGGAACTCTGCTGAGAGAGTTCTGACCTGCCTTGGAGTGTTTGCCCAGTCTTGGGGGCCTCAGGAGGTCGTTTTGCTGTGTTTGGGAGCTGGGAAGCAGAAGCGTGAAAAAGAAACAACTGGTACCCAACGCATCATCCGATTGCATGTCGCAAGGACGAGAGTGCGTGGAAAATTTAATTGCGGCACCATCGCAACACGCAGGGTCCCCGCATCGCCGAGTGCGTCGAGCATCGTCCCCAAGCGTGAAGATTCCTGACATTGCGAGGGTCGTCGCAGAACCAGTTTGCGAGCCGCACCACTGCCGGTGCGTGAAAGTCTCCAGTCGCTGCGTGCGTCGACGCAGAGTCCCGTTCCGTGGCGCATCGAGAGTTGCGGCGCCGGAAGGCAACGCTGCGCCACGCATCGCACCACATCGAAGAGTGTCGCAAGTGTGTTTAGAGTCATTTTAATGCCTATAATTGGTCGAAATAGAAGCTTCTGTGTAGGAGAAAAAGTCTGTAAAAATGGCAATTTTGAGTACATTGAGGTTTTAAAAAGTAGTTATTCAACATGAGGCACAATCCAAATGACAGTTTGAATCATTTTTTCTACAGTCCAAAACATCAATTTTCTGATGAAAAGCGACAATCCGTGACCTCTCGAACTTTCTCCAGATGGTCAGAAATGGTAATTTTTTCATGTTACATTTTTTGACTGTAAATGACTATTGCATGTGAATTATCACTTTTGGAACTAAAATAACTGTGTTTAGAGTCATTGTAATGCCTGAAATTGGTCGAAATAGAAGCTTCTGAGTTGGAGAAAGTCTATAAAAATGGCAATTTTGGTCACATTGAAGCTTTAAAAAGTAGTTATTCAACATGAGGCACAATCCAAATGACATTTTGAATCATTTTTTCTAAAGTCCAAAAAATCTATTTTCTGATGAAAAACGAGGACCAGTGACCTGCCGAATTTTCTCCAGACGATCAGAAATGGTAACTTTTTAATGTTGAATTTTTTTACTATAAATGACTATTGCATGTGAATTATCACTTTTGGAACTAAAATGAGTGTGTTTAGAGTCATTTTAATGACTGAAATTGGTTGAAAAAGAAGTTTCTGAGAAAGAGAGTCTATAAAAATGGCAATTTTGATTACATTGAGGCTTTAAAAAGTAGTTATTCAACATGAGGCACAATCCAAAAGACATTTTGAATCATTTGTTCTACAGTCTGAAAAATCATTTTTCTGATGAAAAGCGATAATCCGTGACCTCTCGAACTTTCTCCAGATGGTCAGAAAGGGTAATTATTTCATGTTTGTTTTTTTGACTGTAAATGACTATTGCATGTGAATTGTCACTTTTGGAACTAAAATGAGTGTGTTTAGAGTCATTTTAATGACTGAAATTGGTTGAAAAAGAAGTTTCTGTTTCTGAGTAGGAGAAAGTCTATAAAAATGGCAATTTTGATTACATTGAGGCTTTCAAAAGTAGTTATTCAACATGAGGAACAATCCATGAGACATTTTGAATCATTTTTTCTACAGTCCGAAAAATCATTTTTCTGATGAAAAGCGATGATCCGTGACCTGTCTAACTTTATCCAGAAGGTCAGAAATGGTAATTTTTTCATGTTACATTTTTTTAATGTAAATGACTATTGCATGTGAATTATCACTTTTGGAACTAAAATAAGTGTGTTCAGAGTCATTTTAATGCCTGAAATTGGTCGAAATAGAAGCTTCTGAGTAAGAGAAAAAGTCTGTAAAAATGGCAATTTTGGTCACATTGAGGCTTTAAAAAGTAGTTATTCAACATGAGGCACAATCCAAATGACATTTTGAATCATTTTTTCTAAAGTCCAAAAAATCTATTTTCTGATGAAAAACGAGGACCCCTGACCTGCCGAATTTTCTCCAGACGGTCAGAAATGGTAACTTTTTAATGTTTAGTTTTTTGACTATAAATGACTATTGCATGTGAATTATCACTTTTGGAACTAAAATGAGTGTGTTTAGAGTCATTTTAATGCCTGAAATTGGTTGAAAAAGAAGCTTCTGAGTAGGAGAAAAAGTCTGTAAAAATGGCAATTTTGGTCACATTGAGGCTTTAAAAAGTAGTTATTCAACATGAGGCACAATCCAAATGACATTTGGAATCATATTTTCTACACTCCCAAAAATCAATTTTCTGATGAAAAGCGATGATCCGTGACCTGTCGAACTTTCTCCAGACGATCAGAAATGGTAATTTTTCAATGTTTACTTTTTTTGACTGTAAATGACTATTGCATGTGAATTATAACTTTTGAAACTAAAATAAGTGTGTTTAGAGTCATTTTAATGCCTGAAATTGGTCGAAAAAGAAGCTTCTGAGTAGGAGAAAAAGTCTGTAAAAATAGCAATTTTGGTCACATTGAGGCTTTAAAAAGTAGTTATTCAACATGAAGCACAATCCAAATGACATTTTGAATCATTTTTTCTACAGTCCAAAAATCAATTTTCTGATGAAAAGCGATAATCCGTGACCTGTCGAGCTTTCGCCAGATGGTCAGAAATGGTAATTTTTCAATGTTTCATTTTTTGACTGTAAATGACTATTGCATGTGAATTATCACTTTTGGAACTAAAATAAGTGTGTTTAGAGTCATTTTAATGCGTGAAATTGGTCGAAATAGAAGCTTCTGAGTAGGAGAAAGTCTATAAAAATGGCAATTTTGTTTACATTGAGGCTTTAAAAAGTAGTTATTCAACATGAGGCACAATCCAAAAGACATTTTGAATCATTTTTCTACAGTCCAAAAAATCAATTTTCTAATGAAAAACGATGACCCGTGACCTGTCGAACTTTCTCTAGATGGTCAGAAATGGTAATTTTTTAATTTGACATTTTTTGACTGTACATGACTATTGCATGTGAATGATCACTTTTGGAACCAAAATAAGTGTGTTTAGAGTCATTTTAATACCTGAAATTGGTTGAAAAAGAAGCTTCTGAGTAGGGGAAAAAGTCTGTAAAAATGGCAATTTTGGTCACATTGAGGCTTTAAAAAGTAGTTATTCAACATGAGGCACAATCCAAAAGACATTTTGAATCATTTTTCTACAGTCCAAAAAATCAATTTTCTGATGAAAAGCGATGATCCGTGACCTGTCGAACTTTCTCCGGATGGTAATTTTTTCATGTTACATTTTTTGACTGTAAAGGACTATTGCATGTGAATGACCACTTTTGGAACCAAAATAAGTGTGTTTAGAGTCATTTTAATGCCTGAAATTGGTCGAAATAGAAGTTTCTGAGTAAGAGAAAAAGTCTGTAGAAATGGCAATTTTGATTACATTGAGGCTTTAAAAAGTAGTTATTCAACATGAGGCACAATCCAAAAGACATTTTGAATCATTTTTTCTACACTCCGAAAAATCATTTTTCTGATGAAAAGCGATGATCCGTGACCTGTCGAACTTTCTCCAGACGATCAGAAATGGTCATTTTTTCATGTTACGTTTTTTGACTGTAAATGACTATTGCATGTGAATTATCACTTTTGAAACTAAAATAAGTGTGTTTAGAGTCATTTTAATGCCTGAAATTGGTCGAAAAAGAAGCTTCTGAGTAGGAGAAAAAGTCTGTAAAAATAGCAATTTTGGTCACATTGAGGCTTTAAAAAGTAGGTATTCAACATGAAGCACAATCCAAATGACATTTTGAATCATTTTTTCTACAGTCCAAAAATCAATTTTCTGATATAAAGCGCTAATCCGTGACCTGTCGAGCTTTCTCCAGATGGTCAGAAATGGTAATTTTTCAATGTTTCATTTTTTGACTGTAAATGACTATTGCATGTGAATTATCACTTTTGGAACTAAAATAAGTGTGTTTAGAGTCATTTTAATGCGTGAAATTGGTCGAAATAGAAGCTTCTGAGTAGTAGAAAGTCTGTAAGAATGGCAATTTTGGTCACATTGAGGCTTTAAAAAGTAGTTATTCAACATGAGGCACAATCCAAATGACATTTTGAATCATTTTTTCTAAAGTCCAAAAAATCTATTTTCTGATGAAAAACGAGGACCCCTGACCTGCCGAATTTTCTCCAGACGGTCAGAAATGGTAACTTTTTAATGTTTAGTTTTTTGACTATAAATGACTATTGCATGTGAATTATCACTTTTGGAACTAAAACGAGTGTGTTTAGAGTCATTTTAATGACTGAAATTGGTTGAAAAAGAAGTTTCGGAGTAGGAGAAAGTCTATAAAATTGCAATTTTGTTTACATTGAGGCTTTAAAAAGTAGTTATTCAACATGAGGCGCAATCCAAAAGACATTTTGAATCATTTGTTCTACAGTCCGAAAAATCAATTTTCTGATGAAAAGCGATGATCCGTGACATGTCGAACTTTCTCCAGATGGTCAGAAATGGTAATTTTTTAATGTTGAATTTTTTGACTATAAATGACTATTGCATGTGAATTTTCACTTTTGGAACTAAAATAAGTGTTTAGATTCATTTTAATGACTGAAATTGGTTGAAAATGAAGCTTCTGAGTAGGAGAAAAGGTCTGTAAAAATGGCAATTTTGGTCGCATTGAGTCTTTAAAAAAGTAGTTATTCAACATGAGGCACAATCCAAATGACATTTTGAATAATTTTTTCTACCGTCCAAAAACTCAATTTTCTGGTGAAAAGCGATGATCCGTGACCTGTCGAACTTTCTCCAGACGATCAGAAATGGTAATTTTTTCATGTTTAATTTTTTGACTGTAAATGACTATTGCATGTGAATTATCACTTTTGAAACTAAAATAAGTGTGTTTAGAGTCATTTTAATGCCTGAAATTGGTCGAAAAAGAAGCTTCTGAGTAGGAGAAAAAGTCTGTAAAAATGGCAATTTTGGTCACATTGAGGCTTTAAAAAGTAGTTATTCAACATGAGGCACAATCCAAATGACATTTTGAATAATTTTTTCTACAGTCCAAAAATCAATTTTCTGATGAAAAACGATGACCCGTGACCTGTCGAACTTTCTCTAGACGGTCAGAAGTGGTAATTTTTTAATTTGACATTTTTTGACTGTACATGACTATTGCATGTGAATGATCACTTTTGGAACTAAAATAAGTGTGTTTAGAGTCATTTTAATGCCTGAAATTGGTCGAAATTGAAGCTTCTGAGTCAGAGAAAAAGTCTGTAAAAATGGCAATTTTGGTCACATTGAGGCATTAAAAAGTAGTTATTCAACATGAGGCACAATCCAAATGACATTTTGAATAATTTTTTCTACAGTCCAAAAAATCAATTTTCTGGTGAAAAGCGATGATCCGTGTGACCTGTCGAACTTTCTCCAGACGGTCAGAAATGGTAATTTTTTCATGTTAAATTTTTTGACTATAAATGACTATTGCATGTGAATGATCACTTTTGGAACTAAAATAAGTGTGTTTAGATTCATTTTAATGCCTGAAATTGGTCGAAATTGAAGCTTCTGAGTAGGAGAAAAGGTCTGTAAAAATGGCAATTTTGAGTACATTGAGGCTTTAAAAAGTAGTTATTCAACATGAGGCACAATCCAAATGACATTTTGAATAATTTTTTCTAACGTCCAAAAAATCAATTTTCTGGTGAAAAGCGATGATCCGTGTGACTTGTCGAACTTTCTCCAGACGGTCAGAAATGGTAATTTTTTCATATTAAATTTTTTGACTATAAATGACTATTGCATGTGAATGATCAGTTTTGGAACTAAAATAAGTGTGTTTAGATTCATTTTAATGCCTGAAATTGGTCGAAATTGAAGCTTCTGAGTAGGAGAAAAAGTCTGTAAAAATGGCAATTTTGGTCACATTGAGGCTTTAAAAAGTAGTTATTCAACATGAGGCCCAATCCAAATGACACTTTGAATCATTTTTTCTACAGTCCAATAAATCAATTTTCTGATGAAAAGCGATAATCTGTGACCTCTCGAACTTTCTCCAGATGGTCAGAAATGGTAATTTTTTCATGTTACATTTTTTGACTGTAAATGACTATTGCATGTGATTTATCACTTTTGGAACTAAAATAAGTGTGTTTAGAGTCATTTTAATGACTGAAATTGGTCGAAATAGAAGCTTCTGAGTAGGAGAAAGTCTATAAAAATGGCAATTTTGATTATATTGAGGCTATAAAAAGTAGTTATTCAACATGAGGCACAATCCAAAAGACATTTTGAATCCTTTTTTTCTACAGTCCGAAAAATCTATTTTCTGATGAAAAGCGATGATCCGTGACCTGTCGAACTTTCTCCAGATGGTCAGACATGGTAATTTTTTTAATGTTACATGTTTTTGACTGTAAATGACTATTGCATGTTTATTATCACTTTTGGAACCAAAATAAGTGTGTTTAGAGTCATTTTAATACCTGAAATTGGTTGAAAAAGAAGCTTCTGAGTAGGGGAAAAAGTCTGTAAAAATGGCAATTTTGGTCACATTGAGGCTTTAAAAAGTAGTTATTCAACATGAAGCACAATCCAAATGACATTTTGAATCATTTTTTCTACAGTCCAAAAATCAATTTTCTGATGAAAAGCGATAATCCGTGACCTGTCGAGCTTTCTCCAGATGGTCAGAAATGGTAATTTTTCAATGTTTCATTTTTTGACTGTAAATGACTATTGCATGTGAATTATCACTTTTGGAACTAAAATAAGTGTGTTTAGAGTCATTTTAATGCGTGAAATTGGTCGAAATAGAAGCTTCTGAGTAGTAGAAAGTCTGTAAGAATGGCAATTTTGATTACATTGATGCTTTAAAAAGTAGTTATTCAACATGAGGCCCAATCCAAATGACATTTTGAATCATTTATTCTACAGTCCAAAAAATCAATTTTCTGATGAAAAGTGATAATCCGTGACCTCTCGAACTTTCTCCAGATGGTCAAACATGGTAACTTTTTTAATGTTACATGTTTTTGACTGTAAATGACTATTGCATGTTTATTATCACTTTTGGAACCAAAATAAGTGTGTTTAGAGTCATTTTAATACCTGAAATTGGTTGAAAAAGAAGCTTCTGAGTAGGGGAAAAAGTCTGTAAAAATGGCAATTTTGGTCACATTGAGGCTTTAAAAAGTAGTTATTCAACATGAGGCCCAATCCAAATGACACTTTAAATCATTTTTTCTACAGTCCAAAAAATCAATTTTCTGATGAAAAGCGATAATCTGTGACCTCTCGAACTTTCTCCAGATGGTCAGAAATGGTAATTTTTTCATGTTACATTTTTTGACTGTAAATGACTATTGCATGTGATTTATCACTTTTGGAACTAAAATAAGTGTGTTTAGAGTCATTTTAATGACTGAAATTGGTCGAAATAGAAGCTTCTGAGTAGGAGAAAGTCTATAAAAATGGCAATTTTGATTATATTGAGGCTATAAAAAGTAGTTATTCAACATGAGGCACAATCCAAAAGACATTTTGAATCCTTTTTTCTACAGTCCGAAAAATCTATTTACTGATGAAAAGCGATGATCCGTGACCTGTCGAACTTTCTCTAGACGGTCAGAAATGGTAATTTTTTAATTTGACATTTTTTGACTGTACATGACTATTGCATGTGAATGATCACTTTTGGAACTAAAATACGTGTGTTTAGATTCATTTTAATGCCTGAAACTGGTCGAAATAGAAGCTTCTGTGTAGGAGAAAAAGTCTGTAAAAATGGCAATTTAGAGTACATTGAGGCTTTAAAAAGTAGTTATTCAACATGAGGCACAATCCAAAAGACATTTTGAATCATTTTTTCTACAGTCCGGAAAATCATTTTTCTGATGAAAAGCGATGATCCGTGACCTGTCGAACTTTCTCCAGATGGTCAGAAATGGTAATTTTTTCATGTTACATTTTTTTTTAATGTAAATGACTATTGCATGTGAATTATCACTTTTGGAACTAAAATAAGTGTGTTTAGAGTCATTTTAATGCCTGAAATTGGTCGAAATAGAAGCTTCTGAGTGAGAGAAAAAGTCTGTAAAAATGGCAATTTTGGTCACATTGAGGCTTTAAAAAGTAGTTATTCAACATGACGCACAATCCAAATGACATTTTGAATCATTTTTTCTACAGTCCAAACATCAATTTTCTGCTGAAAAGCGATAATCCGTGACCTGTCGAGCTTTCTCCAGATGGTCTGAAATGGTAATTTTTCAATGTTTCATTTTTTGACTGTAAATGACTATTGCATGTGAATTATCACTTTTGGAACTAAAATAAGTGTGTTTAGAGTCATTTTAATGCGTGAAATTGGTCGAAATAGAAGCTTCTGAGTAGTAGAAAGTCTGTAAAAATGGCAATTTTGGTCACATTGAGGCTTTGAAAAGTAGTTATTCAACATGAGGCACAATCCAAATGACATTTTGAATCATTTTTTCTAAAGTCCAAAAAATCTATTTTCTGATGAAAAACGAGGACCCCTGACCTGCCGAATTTTCTCCGAATGGTAATTTTTTCATGTTACGTTTTTTGACTGTAAAGGACTATTGCATGTGAATGACCACTTTTGGAACTAAAATAAGTGTGTTTAGATTCATTTTAATGCCTGAAATTGGTCGAAATAGAAACTTCTGAGTAGGAGAAAAAGTCTGTAAAAATGGCAATTTTGGTCACATTGAGGCTTTAAAAAGTAGGTATTCAACATGAGGCCCAATCCAAAAGACATTTTGAATCATTTTTTCTACGGTCCGAAAAATCAATTTTCTGATGAAAAGCGATAATCTGTGACCTCTCGAACTTTCTCCAGATGGTCAGAAATGGTAATTTTTTCATGTTACATTTTTTGACTGTAAATGACTATTGCATGTGATTTATCACTTTTGGAACTAAAATAAGTGTGTTTAGAGTCATTTTAATGACTGAAATTGGTCGAAATAGAAGCTTCTGAGTAGGAGAAAGTCTATAAAAATGGCAATTTTGATTACATTGAGGCTTTAAAAAGTAGTTATTCAACATGAGGCACAATCCAAAAGACATTTTGAATCATTTTTTCTACGGTCCGAAAAATCATTTTTCTGATGAAAAGCGATGATCCGTGACCTGTCGAACTTTCTCCAGATGGTCAGAAATGGTAATTTTTCAATGTTTAATTTTTTGACTGTAAATGACTATTGCATGTGAATTATCACTTTTGGAACTAAAATAAGTGTGTTTAGATTCATTTTAATGCCTGAAATTGGTCGTAAAAGAAGCTTCTGAGTAAGAGAAAAAGTCTGTAAAAATGGCAACTTTGGTCACATTGAGGCTTTAAAAAGTAGTTATTCAACATGAGGCACAATCCAAATGACATTTTGAATCATTTTTTCTAAAGTCCAAAAAATCTATTTTCTGATGAAAAACGAGGACCCCTGACCTGCCGAATTTTCACCAGACGGTCAGAAATGGTAACTTTTTAATGTTTAGTTTTTTTACTATAAATGACTATTGCATGTGAATTATCACTTTTGGAACTAAAACGAGTGTGTTTAGAGTCATTTTAATGACTGAAATTGGTTGAAAAAGAAGTTTCTGAGTAGGAGAAAGTCTATAAAATGGCAATTTTGTTTACATGGAGGCTTTAAAAAGTTGTTATTCAACATGAGGCGCAATCAAAAAGACATTTTGAATTATTTGTTCTACAGTCCGAAAAATCAATTTTCTGATGAAAAGCGATGATCCGTGACCTGTCGAACTTTCTCCAGATGGTCAGAAATGGTAATTTTTTAATGTTTCATTTTTTGACTATAAATGACTATTGCATGTGAATTATCACTTTTGGAACTAAAATAAGTGTGTTTAGATTCATTTTAATGCCTGAAATTGGTCGAAATAGAAGCTTCTGAGTAGGAGAAAAAGTCTGTAAAAATGGCAATTTTGAGTACATTGAGGTTTTGAAAAGTAGTTATTCAACATGAGACACAATCCAAATGACACTTTGAATCATTTTTTCTACAGTCCAAAAAATCAATTTTCTGATGAAAAGCGATGATCCGTGACGTGTCGAACTTTCTCCAGACGATCAGAAATGGTAATTTTTCAATGTTTCATTTTTATACTGTAAATGACTATTGCATGTGAATGATCACTTTTGGAAGTAAAATAAGTGTGTTTAGAGTCATTTTAATGCCTGAAATTGGTCGAAATAGAAGCTTCTGAGTCAGAGAAAAAGTCTGTAAAAATGGTAATTTTGGTCACATTGAGGCATTAAAAAGTAGTTATTCAACATGAGGCACAATCCAAATGACATTTTGAATAATTTTTTCTACAGTCCAAAAAATCAATTTTCTGGTGAAAAGCGATGATCCGTGACCTGTCGAACTTTCTCTGGATGGTAATTTTTTCATGTTACATTTTTTGACTGTAAATGACTATTGCATGTTTATTATCACTTTTGGAACCAAAATAAGTGTGTTTAGAGTCATTTTAATACCTGAAATTGGTTGAAAAAGAAGCTTCTGAGTAGGGGAAAAAGTCTGTAAAAATGGCAATTTTGGTCACATTGAGGCTTTAAAAAGTAGTTATTCAACATGAAGCACAATCCAAATGACATTTTGAATCATTTTTTCTACAGTCCAAAAATCAATTTTCTGATGAAAAGCGATAATCCGTGACCTGTCGAGCTTTCTCCAGATGGTCAGAAATGGTAATTTTTCAATGTTTCATTTTTTGTCTGTAAATGACTATTGCATGTGAATTATCACTTTTGGAACTAAAATAAGTGTGTTTAGAGTCATTTTAATGCGTGAAATTGGTCGAAATAGAAGCTTCTGAGTAAGAGAAAAAGTCTGTAAAAATGGCAATTTTGGTCACATTGAGGCTTAAAAAGTAGTTATTCAACATGAGGCACAATCCAAATGACATTTTGAATCATTTTTTCTACAGTCCAAAAATCAATTTTCTGATGAAAAGCGATGATCCGTGACCTCTCGAACTTTCTCCAGATGGTCAGAAATGGTAATTTTTTCATGTTACATTTTTTGACTGTAAAGGACTATTGCATGTGAATGACCACTTTTGGAACTAAAATAAGTGTGTTTAGAGTCATTTTAATGCCTGAAATTGGTCGAAATAGAAGCTTCTGAGTAGGAGAAAAGGTCTGTAAAAATGGCAATTTTGAGTACATTGAGGCTTTAAAAAGTAGTTATTCAACATGAGGCACAATCCAAATGACATTTTGAATAATTTTTTCTAACGTCCAAAAAATCAATTTTCTGGTGAAAAGCGATGATCCGTGTGACTTGTCGAACTTTCTCCAGACGGTCAGAAATGGTAATTTTTTCATATTAAATTTTTTGACTATAAATGACTATTGCATGTGAATGATCAGTTTTGGAACTAAAATAAGTGTGTTTAGATTCATTTTAATGCCTGAAATTGGTCGAAATTGAAGCTTCTGAGTAGGAGAAAAAGTCTGTAAAAATGGCAATTTTGGTCACATTGAGGCTTTAAAAAGTAGTTATTCAACATGAGGCCCAATCCAAATGACACTTTGAATCATTTTTTCTACAGTCCAATAAATCAATTTTCTGATGAAAAGCGATAATCTGTGACCTCTCGAACTTTCTCCAGATGGTCAGAAATGGTAATTTTTTCATGTTACATTTTTTGACTGTAAATGACTATTGCATGTGATTTATCACTTTTGGAACTAAAATAAGTGTGTTTAGAGTCATTTTAATGACTGAAATTGGTCGAAATAGAAGCTTCTGAGTAGGAGAAAGTCTATAAAAATGGCAATTTTGATTATATTGAGGCTATAAAAAGTAGTTATTCAACATGAGGCACAATCCAAAAGACATTTTGAAACCTTTTTTTCTACAGTCCGAAAAATCTATTTTCTGATGAAAAGCGATGATCCGTGACCTGTCGAACTTTCTCCAGATGGTCAGACATGGTAATTTTTTTAATGTTACATGTTTTTGACTGTAAATGACTATTGCATGTTTATTATCACTTTTGGAACCAAAATAAGTGTGTTTAGAGTCATTTTAATACCTGAAATTGGTTGAAAAAGAAGCTTCTGAGTAGGGGAAAAAGTCTGTAAAAATGGCAATTTTGGTCACATTGAGGCTTTAAAAAGTAGTTATTCAACATGAAGCACAATCCAAATGACATTTTGAATCATTTTTTCTACAGTCCAAAAATCAATTTTCTGATGAAAAGCGATAATCCGTGACCTGTCGAGCTTTCTCCAGATGGTCAGAAATGGTAATTTTTCAATGTTTCATTTTTTGACTGTAAATGACTATTGCATGTGAATTATCACTTTTGGAACTAAAATAAGTGTGTTTAGAGTCATTTTAATGCGTGAAATTGGTCGAAATAGAAGCTTCTGAGTAGTAGAAAGTCTGTAAGAATGGCAATTTTGATTACATTGATGCTTTAAAAAGTAGTTATTCAACATGAGGCACAATCCAAATGACATTTTGAATCCTTTTTTCTACAGTCGGAAAAATCTATTTACTGATGAAAAGCGATGATCCGTGACCTGTCGAACTTTCTCTAGACGGTCAGAAATGGTAATTTTTTAATTTGACATTTTTTGACTGTACATGACTATTGCATGTGAATGATCACTTTTGGAACTAAAATACGTGTGTTTAGATTCATTTTAATGCCTGAAACTGGTCGAAATAGAAGCTTCTGTGTAGGAGAAAAAGTCTGTAAAAATGGCAATTTAGAGTACATTGAGGCTTTAAAAAGTAGTTATTCAACATGAGGCACAATCCAAAAGACATTTTGAATCATTTTTTCTACAGTCCGGAAAATCATTTTTCTGATGAAAAGCGATGATCCGTGACCTGTCGAACTTTCTCCAGATGGTCAGAAATGGTAATTTTTTCATGTTACATTTTTTTTTAATGTAAATGACTATTGCATGTGAATTATCACTTTTGGAACTAAAATAGGTGTGTTTAGAGTCATTTTAATGCCTGAAATTGGTCGAAATAGAAGCTTCTGAGTGAGAGAAAAAGTCTGTAAAAATGGCAATTTTGGTCACATTGAGGCTTTAAAAAGTAGTTATTCAACATGACGCACAATCCAAATGACATTTTGAATCATTTTTTCTACAGTCCAAACATCAATTTTCTGCTGAAAAGCGATAATCCGTGACCTGTCGAGCTTTCTCCAGATGGTCTGAAATGGTAATTTTTCAATGTTTCATTTTTTGACTGTAAATGACTATTGCATGTGAATTATCACTTTTGGAACTAAAATAAGTGTGTTTAGAGTCATTTTAATGCGTGAAATTGGTCGAAATAGAAGCTTCTGAGTAGTAGAAAGTCTGTAAAAATGGCAATTTTGGTCACATTGAGGCTTTGAAAAGTAGTTATTCAACATGAGGCACAATCCAAATGACATTTTGAATCATTTTTTCTAAAGTCCAAAAAATCTATTTTCTGATGAAAAACGAGGACCCCTGACCTGCCGAATTTTCTCCGAATGGTAATTTTTTCATGTTACGTTTTTTGACTGTAAAGGACTATTGCATGTGAATGACCACTTTTGGAACTAAAATAAGTGTGTTTAGATTCATTTTAATGACTGAAATTGGTCGAAATAGAAGCTTCTGAGTAGGAGAAAGTCTATAAAAATGGCAATTTTGATTACATTGAGGCTTTAAAAAGTAGTTATTCAACATGAGGCACAATCCAAAAGACATTTTGAATCATTTTTTCTACGGTCCGAAAAATCATTTTTCTGATGAAAAGCGATGATCCGTGACCTGTCGAACTTTCTCCAGATGGTCAGAAATGGTAATTTTTCAATGTTTAATTTTTTGACTGTAAATGACTATTGCATGTGAATTATCACTTTTGGAACTAAAATAAGTGTGTTTAGATTCATTTTAATGCCTGAAATTGGTCGTAAAAGAAGCTTCTGAGTAAGAGAAAAAGTCTGTAAAAATGGCAACTTTGGTCACATTGAGGCTTTAAAAAGTAGTTATTCAACATGAGGCACAATCCAAATGACATTTTGAATCATTTTTTCTAAAGTCCAAAAAATCTATTTTCTGATGAAAAACGAGGACCCCTGACCTGCCGAATTTTCTCCAGACGGTCAGAAATGGTAACTTTTTAATGTTTAGTTTTTTTACTATAAATGACTATTGCATGTGAATTATCACTTTTGGAACTAAAACGAGTGTGTTTAGAGTCATTTTAATGACTGAAATTGGTTGAAAAAGAAGTTTCTGAGTAGGAGAAAGTCTATAAAATGGCAATTTTGTTTACATGGAGGCTTTAAAAAGTTGTTATTCAACATGAGGCGCAATCAAAAAGACATTTTGAATTATTTGTTCTACAGTCCGAAAAATCAATTTTCTGATGAAAAGCGATGATCCGTGACCTGTCGAACTTTCTCCAGATGGTCAGAAATGGTAATTTTTTAATGTTTCATTTTTTGACTATAAATGACTATTGCATGTGAATTATCACTTTTGGAACTAAAATAAGTGTGTTTAGATTCATTTTAATGCCTGAAATTGGTCGAAATAGAAGCTTCTGAGTAGGAGAAAAAGTCTGTAAAAATGGCAATTTTGAGTACATTGAGGCTTTAAAAAGTAGTTATTCAACATGAGGCACAATCCAAATGACATTTTGAATCATTTTTTCTACAGTCCAAAAAATCAATTTTCTGATGAAAAGCGATAATCTGTGACCTCTCAAACTTTTTCCAGATGGTCAGAAATGGTAATTTTTTCATGTTACATTTTTATACTGTAAATGACTATTGCATGTGAATGATCACTTTTGGAAGTAAAATAAGTGTGTTTAGAGTCATTTTAATGCCTGAAATTGGTCGAAATAGAAGCTTCTGAGTCAGAGAAAAAGTCTGTAAAAATGGTAATTTTGGTCACATTGAGGCATTAAAAAGTAGTTATTCAACATGAGGCACAATCCAAATGACATTTTGAATAATTTTTTCTACAGTCCAAAAAATCAATTTTCTGGTGAAAAGCGATGATCCGTGACCTGTCGAACTTTCTCTGGATGGTAATTTTTTCATGTTACATTTTTTGACTGTAAAGGACTATTGCATGTGAATGACCACTTTTGGAACTAAAATAAGTGTGTTTAGAGTCATTTTAATGCCTGAAATTGGTCGAAATAGAAGCTTCTGAGTCAGAGAAAAAGTCTGTAAAAATGGTAATTTTGGTCACATTGAGGCATTAAAAAGTAGTTATTCAACATGAGGCACAATCCAAATGACATTTTGAATAATTTTTTCTACCGTCCAAAAAATCAATTTTCTGGTGAAAAGCGATGATCCGTGTGACCTGTCGAACTTTCTCCAGACGGTCAGAAATGGTAATTTTTTCATGTTAAATTTTTTGACTATAAATGACTATTGCATGTGAATGATCACTTTTGGAACTAAAATAAGTGTGTTTAGATTCATTTTAATGCCTGAAATTGGTCGAAATTGAAGCTTCTGAGTAGGAGAAAAAGTCTGTAAAAATGGCAATTTTGGTCACATTGAGGCTTTAAAAAGTAGTTATTCAACATGAGGCCCAATCCAAATGACACTTTGAATCATTTTTTCTACAGTCCAAAAAATCAATTTTCTGATGAAAAGCGATAATCTGTGACCTCTCGAACTTTCTCCAGATGGTCAGAAATGGTAATTTTTTCATGTTACATTTTTTGACTGTAAATGACTATTGCATGTGATTTATCACTTTTGGAACTAAAATAAGTGTGTTTAGAGTCATTTTAATGACTGAAATTGGTCGAAATAGAAGCTTCTGAGTAGGAGAAAGTCTATAAAAATGGCAATTTTGATTATATTGAGGCTATAAAAAGTAGTTATTCAACATGAGGCACAATCCAAAAGACATTTTGAATCCTTTTTTCTACAGTCCGAAAAATCTATTTTCTGATGAAAAGCGATGATCCGTGACCTGTCGAACTTTCTCCAGATGGTCAGACATGGTAATTTTTTTAATGTTACATGTTTTTGACTGTAAATGACTATTGCATGTTTATTATCACTTTTGGAACCAAAATAAGTGTGTTTAGAGTCATTTTAATACCTGAAATTGGTTGAAAAAGAAGCTTCTGAGTAGGGGAAAAAGTCTGTAAAAATGGCAATTTTGGTCACATTGAGGCTTTAAAAAGTAGTTATTCAACATGAGGCACAATCCAAATGACATTTGGAATCATATTTTCTACAGTCCCAAAAATCAATTTTCTGATGAAAAGCGATGATCCGTGACCTGTCGAACTTTCTCCAGACGATCAGAAATGGTAATTTTTCAATGTTTAATTTTTTGACTATAAATGACTATTGCATGTGAATGATCACTTTTGTAAATAAAATACGTGTGTTTAGAGTCATTTTAATGCCTGAAATTGGTCGAAATAGAAGCTTCTGAGTAGGAGAAAGTCTATAAAAATGGCAATTTTGGTCACATTGAGGCTTTAAAAAGTAGTTATTCAACATGAGGCACAATCCAAAAGACATTTTGAATCATTTTTTCTACAGTCCGAAAAATCATTTTTCTGATGAAAAGCGATGATCCGTGACCTGTCGAACTTTCTCCAGATGGTCAGAAATGGTAATTTTTTCAAGTTACATTTTTTTAATGGAAATGACTATTGCATGTGAATTATCACTTTTGGAACTAAAATAAGTGTGTTTAGAGTCATTTTAATGCCTGAAATTGGTCGAAATAGAAGCTTCTGAGTAAGAGAAAAAGTCTGTAAAAATGGCTATTTTGGTCACATTGAGGCTTTAAAAAGTAGTTATTCAACATGAGGCACAATCCAAATGACATTTTGAATCATTTTTTCTAAAGTCCAAAAAATCTATTTCCTGATGAAAAACGAGGACCCCTGACCTGCCGAATTTTCTCCAGACGGTCAGAAATGGTAACTTTTTAATGTTTAGTTTTTTGACTATAAATGACTATTGCATGTGAATTATCACTTTTGGAACTAAAATGAGTGTGTTTAGAGTCATTTTAATGCCTGAAATTGGTTGAAAAAGAAGCTTCTGAGTAAGAGAAAAAGTCTGTAAAAATGGCAATTTTGGTCACATTGAGGCTTTAAAAAGTAGTTATTCAACATGAGGCACAATCCAAATGACATTTGAATAATATTTTCTACACTCCCAAAAATCAATTTTCTGATGAAAAGCGATGATCCGTGACCTGTCGAACTTTCTCCAGACGATCAGAAATTGTAATTTTTCAATGTTTAATTTTTTGACTGTAAATGACTATTGCATGTGAATTATCACTTTTGAAACTAAAATAAGTGTGTTTAGAGTCATTTTAATGCCTGAAATTGGTCGAAATAGAAGCTTCTGAGTAGGAGAAATAGTCTGTAAAAATAGCAATTTTGGTCACATTGAGGCTTTAAAAAGTAGTTATTCAACATGAGGCCCAATCCAAATGACATTTTGAATCATTTATTCTACAGTCCAAAAAATCAATTTTCTGATGAAAAGTGATAATCCGTGACCTCTCGAACTTTCTCCAGATGGTCAGAAATGGTAATTTTTTCATGTTACATTTTTTGACTGTAAATGACTATTGCATGTGAATTATCACTTTTGGAACTAAAATATGTGTGTTTAGAGCCATTTTAATGCCTGAAATTGGTCGAAATAGAAGCTTCTGAGTAAGAGAAAAAGTCTGTAAAAATGGCAATTTTGGTCACATTGAGGCTTTAAAAAGTAGTTATTCAACATGAGGCACAATCCAAATGACATTTTGAATATTTTTTTCTACAGTCCAAAAAATCAATTTTCGGGTGAAAAGCGATGATCCGTGACCTGTCGAACTTTCTCCAGACGGTCAGAAATGGTAACTTTTTAATGTTTAGTTTTTTGACTATAAATGACTATTGCATGTGAATTATCACTTTTGGAACTAAAATGAGTGTGTTTAGAGTCATTTTAATGACTGAAATTGGTTGAAAAAGAAGTTTCTGAGTAGGAGAAAAAGTCTGTAGAAATGGCAATTTTGATTACATTGAGGCTTTAAAAAGTAGTTATTCAACATGAGGCACAATCCAGAAGAAATTTTGGAATCATTTTTTCTACAGTCCGAAAAATCAATTTTCTGATGAAAAGCGATGATCCGTGACCTGTCGAACTTTCTCCAGACAGTCAGAAATGGTAATTTTTTTAATGTTACATGTTTTTTACTGTAAATGACTATAGCATGTGAATTAATACTTTTGGAACCAAAATAAGTGTGTTTAGATTCATTTTAATGCCTGAAATTGGTCGAAATATAAGCTTCTGAGTCAGAGAAAAAGTCTGTAAAAATGGCAATTTTTATTAACATGAGGCCCAATCCAAATGACATTTTGAATCATTTATTCTACAGTCCAAAAAATCAATTTTCTGATGAAAAGCGATAATCCGTGACCTTGTGGAAATATGGATTTTTCTGGTCAGTTATGTCCCCTATCTTGGACCCCAACGGTTTTATGTGCATGTTACAAGTACATGTATGTTCCCTCCAGTTCCAGTTATGAAGACGCAAATACATGTGCGTCCACCGTTAACATGTCCTCTGTTGATCCGCCATGAATGGGCCGGATATTCCATTCCTAAGTACGAAAGGCCACCGCCTTTATATGGTTCACTTATGCCATTTTACAGTCCAGGCAAGTAGGCCCTGATTCTGTCATCAAGCTTTTCTTGTTTTCTGTCTCTGAAGCTCCAGTCCGAGCCTGCATCTGTGACCATGAACTTTGTCTCATTCTCTGCGCGGCTCACGAAGCCTGACATCAGCCCGCTGCCTGCCAAGAACTGTATTTCACCTTCGGAAATTATCTGCTCCGTGCCCTGCCCGATGCATTCCTGTCTAGCAGTTTAAGTAAACATTCTTCCAGCTACCAAGCAAAGGCCCGACTTCTCTGTCTTCATGCAAGTAATTCATAGCCCTGTTACCATGGAGTATTTCTACCCCCTCGCATTTAGTGTAGACACTTAGACGCTTGTACACGCACTAGTCAGTATAGTCAGTATAGAATAAGATTCTATCCTAAGAGACCTCTGTATTTGGATAAACAGTTCTTTAAACATAGGATGTTAGATATGATTTGGGATTAGGTTGACTTGACCCTCCAGACTTCTGTCGCCACATGTAGAGCTAAATGTCAAGTCCCCTTCACCCCCTAGTTGCACGTCAATCACACGTCATACTGCTGCGCGCGCATATCTGCCAAGTATTTCTGCTGACATTGCGAAATTCTTTCATGTAACCACCCTCTTATGACATCACATCTGATGACGTTCCTTCATCACTCCCAGTTACGCCTATTTTTGCTACGTACGAATATATTATCACCACTATCAATTGTTACGCCTCTTGCATTGGCCTCACTGTAATGCCTATTGTATAAAAGTAATTGATTGTCAATAATGTATGTACTTCACTTCCTGAACCTTCGTGGTGATGGAACCTGGAGCAACCGATTATAATCGACCACTGGAATAAAGCCCATTCCGAACCTCTAATACCACGGATTCTGCCTCTTATTTACTGAGCTATTTTATTATGTTTCTGTATCAAATTAAGTCCCGGTAATTAAATTATTTACCACATGAATGGCGCCCGAATAGGGACACTTTCTCATCTCACGCGCCGGCGGTGCGTTGCAGGCCCGGTCTCCTGCCACAGCTGGACGGACAACAACGCGTACCAGCAGGATTTCCTGTATCTCCCTCCGGTCGAGCGGGGGCGACTGAGGCTGCGATCAACACCCAGACGAGGCGGTGAGAAGTGCGAAGTATCCCGACCAGAGCCTAGCTGAGAGAGCAAGATCCGAGGTATACAGAGGCCCACCAGTTTTCCGAAGTCCCAAGTCGAGTCCAGTGTCCGAAGCGTTCGAGTCGAGTCCAGTCCGGTTCAAGTTCAGTCCAGTTTCTGAGGCCTTCCGTTTCCGAGCTACCCGGTGAGTACCATTGCTGGGGAGGCGTTCTGGCGTGCACATAAGTTGTGCCGGTCCAGACGGGTTTGGGTACACAAATCCGGTCTGCACTGTTTCAGCAGTGTATCTGTACTGTTTAGCAGTATATCTAGTATATCAAGTATATAAATTCAGAATAATTCAGTTCAAGTCGAGTATTATGTTTAGTGATTAAGTTTTTCTTAGATCGTCATCATCATCGTTGCTCAAGTTAAATGTTAAATGTTAAATGTTTTAATAACGTTCTGCATATTGTGGTGTGAATGACTGTTCATTATTGTGTTTAATGTATTAAGTTTGTTCAAAATCAAGTATCAGATCAGTTTTTAATATGCCGCTCTTTTCGAAATTAAGACAGATCACGACAAGAAGAGGGGTACTCGAAGAAGCCGTTCCTATTCCTCCTAGGGACACTCCAGGGCACTTCATGTATCATAAACATGGCTTAGACGCTATATTATTTCTTGATTTATGGGTAGACTACACTAAGGAATTACCAGAAAGTCAGAGGTGGCCCGCGGCTGGGACCTGGGATGCAGAGTGCATCGTGAAAGTAGAGGAAGAATTATGGAAAAAGAAAGCTAGACAATCACAGAAAGACGCCATTGAATTATGGCGTAAAGAATCGTATAGACGTACAGAAAAAGCACGTAGACAGGAAGAGAAGAGTAAAGAGAATTCAAATGAAGTCCGAGAAAATCTATTAATTGAAGAAGGTGCACGAGTGAAATCAGAACAAATAGACAGACAAAGAAATGCCCTTATGAATGGTATGTATCCCCTTCTGGCTGAAGGATTACCTAAGGCTACTCCAGAGATACCAAAAGACTTGCCAACCCCATTATTTCCAATAAAGGTACATCCTAAGGGGCATCCTAGAACCGCAGAAGATGTTTTTCTTTCCTCATATTTAGATGACGCAGCTCCCGAGTATGCTAATCCCGCCCCACATAGACCGCCTGCCAGGGAGGTTCAACGCCAAGATCCAGTACCCGTATCCCTACAGCAACAAGTTCTGACACAAGTTCCGGCAAGCACATCTGTTTCTGCATCTGTTCCTACAGCTACTTCTATAGCTGTATCCACACCTATAGTTGCTGTATCACATTCAACGAATCCTTTCACACCCGATACCCCAGATGGGGCTACCGGAGGTACTACCAATATCTTTTCTACGCCACCTAGAATAAATAAACTTACTTTTCAAGAGTCAGCACATTCACGTACCCCCAAACTCATAAATGCCCGTACGCTTAAGGAACTTCTTATAGATTGTAGATATGACCCTGTGCCCGGAAAAGAGGACGAAATGACCCTAGCATCATTACGTATCAGACGAGCCGCGGTGTATTTAGGGAAGTTACCAGGAATGACTGCCCATCTAGATAATATATACCATTTTGTCCAAACAGGGCGAGATTCTGAATGTATTAACAGAGCTATGGAATACCAGAAAGTGGAAATACAGGGGGAACTGTTACGTTTCCTCAAATTGTGTGATCAGAAATCAAGACCGACCGGGGGTAGACCCGGAAGCAATGCAAATTCTTACCAGATGGAGCCAGAATATATCAGAAGGGAGACATGATAAGCAAAACTGTATAATAGCCATGTGCCGAAAGATCCGTAAAGAAATAGAACGCCTACACGAAGAAAGATTAGCGGTAGACCAGTTCGAACAAAGCGAGGAAGAAGCATCAGGACTGCCCACAGGACAGTCAGAAACTATAGCCTATGTAGGTAGAGGAAGATCTTGTAATAGTACTAGATGTCTTACTGATCCGATACGTCCGATATGTCTAGAAAATAACAGGAATTTTCAAACACCAATAATAAATATAAGGTCTAACGAGCATTCATTCCAAGCCGCTGACAAATTACTGCGAGAACGAAGGGGTTATCATTTTCTCGATTCTATGGATGAACAAGAATTAGCCAGGTCAGCTGTCCATTGGGTTGACAGTCCCGGAATGTATGGTGATAATACAGTAGCACACACATTTTTGAATCTCACCCCAGATGAACAGCGTTTAGCTGGGATTTATATGATTCAACAACTTCTTATACTATATAAAAGCCAACATTCAGATCCTGGTCCCTTACCCGATATATTGACTGAATTACTCACGAATAAATGGAGAGGTTCAGGTACTAAGCTAATTAAAGAAATACTAGAATCAAGAAAGCAGTACATTCTTTTTGTATGTCCAGGACATGTCTCACTGCCCATTAAGGAAAGAACCACGTATTACATGGACAGACAGAATCCCTTACGAGAAGTACACCCATTAAAAGGCGAGGACAATGAGTTTAAACGTGTATTTGTATATACACCCATATCGAAAATAGAATTGTTAGAAATGAAGAAAGTGGTACCCAGTCATGACAAAGACCCAGCGGGTTTCCACCGAGAAATTAAAGACATGTTACTCATGGGAGAGTATACCTATCCCGACATTATGACAATTTTAAAGGTATTAATGCCTGCTGGCATTTATGAAAAACTCAAGGAAAAAGAGTGGGAGGTGGGAGACCAAAAGATAGATTGGACAGCATTAGAAAATGAAGAAAAGGCCCGAGGTCCAGGTTCGGGGCTTGGGGACAAAACTAAAGCACTACCAGGTTTACTAGTACAGGTACTGCCACGTTTATTAACCACGAAAAAGGAAGACTGGGGTGCAATTTCAGCCTGTAAACAGAAGCAAGATGAAGACACTAGTGATTTCTATGCACGATTTGAAAAATGTTTCGGTATAAATAGTGGCATAAAAGCAAGTAGCGAATCATACCCACATCTGTTTGTGACAAAATTAGTTGAAAATTCCTTGCCCCAAGTGAAGAATAGAGTATTAAAATTCGAGAGTACCTGGCAAGGTAACACTCCATCACAAATGTTACAAATGTTACAGTATCATCACAATAGAATTAGAGAGGAACAAGATCATGAACAAAGACGCATGAAAGACACGAAAATGAAAATGCTAGTCTCCCAGACAGTTCCAGCTGAAGGACATAAAAAGGGTACGACACATTCTGGCGATTTAGCAGGACCTGTAAAAGGGACATGCAACTATTGTAAACAACTAGGTCATCATGTACACGATTGTCCAGTCCTGAAGCGTAATATCGCCACGGGTATTACAAAAGAAAGACCACGGCCACTTAGACAGGATCAGAATGAACCAGGAGCCTTGCAGCATGCACAGTCCATGCCAGCTCCACAACAGACTATACAGTTTGTGCCAGCTGCACCAGCGCTGCCTGTTGCTTCCACGCAAACCACGACACGACAACTGTACCAGACCGCACAGTATGACTATCCTGATTATCAACGATATGCATGAACCAGCCTAGAGAGGGAAGTTGACTTACCCCTTATCGAAATCCCTGTAGATCAAGAAGGACCTTACGTACATAGTGAATTATTAGGCCAAGACAGAAAATTTTTACTCGATACAGGGGCAAGTCGAACAACTATAAAACGTAGTGAAGTTCCAGGGGCACCCCTCTCAGGCTCACAGAATATTTCCCTTGGTTTTTCAGGAAAACCTATTGTTAATGAAGTATCACAACCTCTTCCACTTACGATAGGACCTTTGACCCGAACTACAGATTTATTGCTTACTAAATCATGTCCAGATAACCTGTTAGGAATAAAGACATTGAAAGCTCTAGGAGCTATAATATGTTGTTCTCCGGAAGGAGTAAGATTGTTTTTACGTGATTTTAAAGGTCATTATGTGTCTAGAGACATGGATCCCCGATTGCAGACTTTACCTACACATCTATGGGCACAAGGCCCTACTGATGTTGGTTGCATGAATATTACACCATATCGAGTTACACTAAAGGCAGGAGTGGTACTACCACGAATGCGACAATACAAGTTACCACCAGATGCTGTAGTGGCTTTACTACAAATCATTGACGAGCTCATTGCCCAAGGAGTGGTTGTAGAAACAGACTCCAATGTATGTAATTCACCGATAATTCCGATTCTCAAACGAACAGATCCGAAGGCCCCGCCAGTATATCGATTGGTTATTGATCTGCGCGAATTGAACAAGTGTATTGTGCCACAATTCCCTGTGGTCCCCGATATCTCATCATTACTGACAGCTATTGATTCCGAAGCAACATTCTTTACTGTAATTGATCTCAAAAATGCCTTTTTCAGCATCCCAATAGATCCGGAAAGCCAATATCTGTTCGGATTTAGTTTAAATGGACGTAGCTTCAAATTCTCACGCGCACCTCAAGGATTTACAGAAAGCCCCAGCATCTATAGCCAAGCACTGAAACGAGAACTCGACAGTATCCACATGCCAGTTAACACTGCCTTGCTTCAATATGTCGATGATCTGCTGATCACCGCTAGAAGCGAACCCGAATGTGAGAAAGCATCACTGACAGTTTTACAATTTCTAGCCGAAAAGGGGCACAAGGTGTCCCCTTCTAAGCTGCAATTCTGTGTCCAGCGAGTTGTTTATCTTGGACACTCGCTGTCCAAGGAGGGAAGGCAGCTTACACCCGACCGCATTCAGTTAATAGCTAACATGCCAATACCCAAGACACAAAAGGAGGTACGGGCTTTCATAGGCCTCACTTCATATTGTAGGCAGTGGATCCCTCAGTATGCATTTCTAGCAAAACCACTCATTCAGTTGACAACACAGGAGGCAGCCACATCGACTGTTCTCCCTTGGACTCAGGAACATACACAAGCTTTTGAAAGCTTAAAGAAAGCTTTATGTCAAGCACCTGTTTTAGCAACACCATGTTACAGTAAACAGTTTACACTCTTTATTACAGAACGCGAAGGTACTGCCTTGTGTGTACTCACACAGGAACAAGCAGGAGCACACAAACCATGTGCTTATTTTTCTAGTACATTAGATCCCGTAGCTCAGGCTCTGCCTGCGTGCCTGAAATCAGTGGCAGCGACAGCTTTAGCAATCAGACAAAGCGATGCCATAGTGTTAGGACATCCATTGACAGTACAAGTACCACATGCAGTGGAGGTTCTTGTGAATCGAACGCAAACACAACATTTGACTATAGCAAGACTTACAGGGTATGAACTAACACTGTTTCAGCCACATATAGAAATCAGACGTTGTAATACATTGAATCCTGCCACACTTTTACCTGTAAATGGAACAGACCCACTAGCCCATGACTGTATTGAAGTTATTACAATCACGACGAAACCCAGACAAGATTTAACCGATGTCCCATTATCAGACCCAGACCTGACGTTGTATGTAGATGGTTCATGTATGAGAAAAGGTACAGGAGAACTAGTGGCCGCTTACGCAGTCACAACAGACACTGAAATCATTGAAACAAATTGCATAAATACCTTGTCCGCTCAAGCAGCAGAGCTCGTCGCTCTGACACAAGCCTGTATTCAAGCCACAAACAAAAAAGTCAACATATACACTGATTCACGTTATGCATTCGGAGTCGTACATGACTTCGGCGTGCTGTGGCGAGAGAGAGGTTATTTAACTTCTCACGGTGCCCACATTCAGCACGGACCCCTCATTCATGCTTTATTAGATGCAATACATCTACCCACTGCAATATCAATTATGAAATGTAAAGCTCATACGAAAGTTACTGATATCATTTCTCAAGGCAATGATTTAGCTGATAGAACAGCTAAACAGACTGCTCAAACTCAAACATCCGACATGACAAAGACAATAGTCCTGATGCCAACACATTGTATGACGGTTAAAGATCCTACTCTTGACGTAATTGACATACAGACACATGCTACACCAGACGAAATAAAGAAATGGACTGAATTAGGAGGGATCCAAACCGATCAAGGATGGATGATGAAGGAAAAGTCTGTATGGTTCCTTCCTGATTCAATGGTCCAAGTTATAATTAACACTGTACATAGTCCAGCGCATCTAGGAGAAAAAGCTATGCTAGATAGCATTCAACACATTTGGTTTAATAAACATTTACGAGCTGCAGCCAAACAAAAAGTTCGTACCTGTATGATCTGTTGCCAGTTCAACCCAGGAAAAAGTGTTCCCGTAGAACAGGGTGGATTTCATCCTCCTGATCATCCTTTTGAAGTCCTCCAGATGGAACGATGTAGAGGATTCAAATATGTTCTCGTAGTTGTGTGTGCTCTTTCCCGTTGGACGGAGGCATACCCGGTTTCAGATTACACTGCCCCGACTACTGCCAAACAGTTGGTTCGAGAATTCTTCCCAAGATACGGTTTACCACGTGTTGTTCACTCAGATAACGGCCAGCCGTTCTCATCCGAATTAATGAAACACGTTTCACTTTTGTTAGGCTATCAGTGGAAATTCCACTGTGTCCGACACCCCGAAGCAGCTGGTCTCGTAGAAAGACATAATCAGACTCTGAAAATAAGATTATCCAAAATATGCAGAGAGAAAGGTGTCGACTGGGTAGTAGCATTACCAGTTGCACTCTTTTACACAAGAATGGTAGCACACTCTCGAACAGGGCTATCCCCGTATGAAGTGATCTTCGGCAGACCACCAAATATGTGGGGGACGCCTATACCACGCAAAATAACTGATATTGACTGTAACATGCTGACAGATTACTTGGCTTCCTTGATGTCTGCACTACAATCTTGTCGTTCACAGGTAGCTGCAGCTTTTCCTGACAACACTGAGGTGAAACCCCATGACGTGGTTCCGGGAGACTTGGTCCTCGTGAGGAACTTTGATCGAAAGACTCAGCTGGAACCTAGGTGGAGGTCACCTCAGCTGGTGTTGCTCACCACAAGAACAGCCGTGAAGATCGAAGGCAGAAAAGGATGGATTCATTCAAGTCATATCAAGAAATTTCATGGACTAAAATCAGATGTGAATACCACACCTTGTGTGTCTTCACCCATTGACTCAAAACTTCCTTTTGTGGAAAAAAGTGATTCCGAACATTATAAATTAAAGCTCAGGCCCAATCAGTCGAGCAATTTGATTGTTTAAGTCCTCTCCAAGGTGAAGCGGTTGAATTGTCTCTGACATGTATCCCTTGGACCTGAATAGAGAAAGCACCCGAAAAATGTTAAAACGACAGGCGTACTGTAAATCACTGCGTAGTCATTGCATAGTGACGTTATTAATTTTGTTTTTCTCAAGTCTTTTAATAATTACTGCAAGTATATTGTTGCACATATATTATCCTATTTCTTGACATGTTTACAATGTTACTGCTGAACATTCTTTTAGTGAATTACCTCCGTTTGAGTTGTCTTATAGATTTGCACTGCGCAATAACACGTTTATTAGTATGTTGCATCATTCCCATCAGGTTAGCAATGCTACAAATTGTTGGATATGTGGCCGACTCCCTCCCTATCAGAATTATAAAGGAATTCTACCTCTCTTTCCATACCCGTTCACACACAACGGCTCCTGTGGAGCATGGTTCAGTTTAATTAATTCTCTAGATTCGAATTCTGCAGTTTATCAAGATCACTGGGTATGGGGAAATTTGAACTTAGTTTTGCTTAAAGTCTGCCACCCTAACAAGGAGGGACTTCCCAAAAGAACAGGAACTGATCTAGAAAATGAAGTATATGGATTAGGTAATTTTACGCTTAATCTTATGATTCTAAATGTCGAATCAGAAGCTACTCCAAGTTTGCCCGCCATGTCAGTATTTCCAGTAAAAGGTGAATTATGTGTAAGAAAGAATGGTTCCATATATATGGGCCATAGTAGATGCACCACTGTAATAGAATTTAGTGATCAAGGCAAGTCGACATTTAGAGCTTCCCGCCATTCCTATTTTATATGTGGTCAGACGGCATATGTACGTTTGCCTCTAGATTGGGATGGTACCTGCTACATTGGATTCCTTTTGCCACCTGTTTTCCTAGCTCCTCCTGATTATCACAGAAATACTCATTTAGTACACAATAGAGAAAGGAGAGATCTCCCAATAGTCGATTACACTGAAACGGCATGGGAAAAATACACAGATTTCAATAAAGGTCTCTTTCCCTATATAGGTACCGTTACTAATAGTAAGCTGATACGTAGATTGACTAGAACCCTTGAAGCAGTAGTGAACGAAACTATTTCCGCCCTAGGCAATTTAACAGAGGAGCAGTCTGCTATGCGGATTGTTGTGCTTCAAAATCGTCTTGTCCTTGACGTCATCCTGGCTGATAGGGGCGGAGCTTGTAGGGTCATCGGATCAAGCTGTTGCATATTCATACCAGAAAATTCGCCATCTGTATATAAAGCCATAACTCGCCTTCATAAGATTGTAAGCCAGATACACCAGAATCCAGGCACCTGGACTTGGTCCGGTTGGTTTTGGAGTGTATTATCTACCTTTGGATGGAGGGTCCTATCCTTCCTAGGTATTGGCCTTCTCATACTATTCAGTTGCTGCTTATGCCTGCAATGTGGACCAGCGATTTGTGGTCTGTGTGCCACATCGTGCATTCCACATCAAGATTTTCATTCAAGATCCCGGAAGAAGAAAGAAGAACAAATGATGCTATATGAACAGATCAATGGATTAATGAAGATTGATATCTCTTGACGGGCAAGTAGGGGACAAGGAGGGAATGTGGAAATATGGATTTTTCTGGTCAGTTATGTCCCCTATCTTGGACCCCAACGGTTTTATGTGCATGTTACAAGTACATGTATGTTCCCTCCAGTTCCAGTTATGAAGACGCAAATACATGTGCGTCCACCGTTAACATGTCCTCTGTTGATCCGCCATGAATGGGCCGGATATTCCATTCCTAAGTACGAAAGGCCACCGCCTTTATATGGTTCACTTATGCCATTTTACAGTCCAGGCAAGTAGGCCCTGATTCTGTCATCAAGCTTTTCTTGTTTTCTGTCTCTGAAGCTCCAGTCCGAGCCTGCATCTGTGACCATGAACTTTGTCTCATTCTCTGCGCGGCTCACGAAGCCTGACATCAGCCCGCTGCCTGCCAAGAACTGTATTTCACCTTCGGAAATTATCTGCTCCGTGCCCTGCCCGATGCATTCCTGTCTAGCAGTTTAAGTAAACATTCTTCCAGCTACCAAGCAAAGGCCCGACTTCTCTGTCTTCATGCAAGTAATTCATAGCCCTGTTACCATGGAGTATTTCTACCCCCTCGCATTTAGTGTAGACACTTAGACGCTTGTACACGCACTAGTCAGTATAGTCAGTATAGAATAAGATTCTATCCTAAGAGACCTCTGTATTTGGATAAACAGTTCTTTAAACATAGGATGTTAGATATGATTTGGGATTAGGTTGACTTGACCCTCCAGACTTCTGTCGCCACATGTAGAGCTAAATGTCAAGTCCCCTTCACCCCCTAGTTGCACGTCAATCACACGTCATACTGCTGCGCGCGCATATCTGCCAAGTATTTCTGCTGACATTGCGAAATTCTTTCATGTAACCACCCTCTTATGACATCACATCTGATGACGTTCCTTCATCACTCCCAGTTACGCCTATTTTTGCTACGTACGAATATATTATCACCACTATCAATTGTTACGCCTCTTGCATTGGCCTCACTGTAATGCCTATTGTATAAAAGTAATTGATTGTCAATAATGTATGTACTTCACTTCCTGAACCTTCGTGGTGATGGAACCTGGAGCAACCGATTATAATCGACCACTGGAATAAAGCCCATTCCGAACCTCTAATACCACGGATTCTGCCTCTTATTTACTGAGCTATTTTATTATGTTTCTGTATCAAATTAAGTCCCGGTAATTAAATTATTTACCACAACCTCTCGAACTTTCTCCAGGTGGTCAGAAATGATAATTTTTTCATGTTACATTTTTTGACTATAAATGACTATTGCATGTGAATTATCACTTTTGGAACTAAAATAAGTGTGATTAAATTCATTTTAATGCCTGAAATTGGTCGAAATAGAAGTTTCTGAGTAGGAGAAAAAGTCTGTAAAAATGGCAATTTTGAGTACATTGAGGCTTTAAAAAGTAGCTATTCAACATGAGGCACAATCCAAAAGACATTTTGAATCATTTTTTCTACAGTCCAAAAAATCAATTTTCTGGTGAAAAGCGATGATCCGTGACCTGTCGAACTTTCTCCAGACGATCAGAAATGGTAATTTTTTAATGTTACATTTTTTGACTGTAAATGACTATTGCATGTGAATTATCACTTTTGGAACTAAAATAAGTGTGTTTAGATTCATTTTAATTCCTGAAAGTGGTTGAAATAGAAGCTTCTGAGTAGGAGAAAAAGTCTGGAAAAATGGCAATTTTGAGTACATTGAGGCTTTAAAAAGTAGTTATTCAACATGAGGCACAATCCAAATAACATTTTGAATCATATTTTCTACAGTCCAAAAAATCCATTTTCTGATGAAAAACGATGATCCGTGACCTGTCGAACTTTCTCCAGACGATCAGAAATGGTAATTTTTCAATCTTTAATTTTTTGACTGTAAATGACTATTGCATGTGAATTATCACTTTTGGAACTAAAATGAGTGTGTTTAGAATCATTTTAATGACTGAAAATGGTTGAAAAAGAAGTTTCTGAGTAGGAGAAAGTCTATAAATATGGCAATTTTGATTACATTGAGGCCTTATAAAGTAGTTATTCAACATGAGGCACAATCCAAATAACATTTTGAATCATATTTTCTACAGTCCAAAAAATCCATTTTCTGATGAAAAACGATGATCCGTGACCTGTCGAACTTTCTCCAGACGATCAGAAATGGTAATTTTTCAATCTTTAATTTTTTGACTGTAAATGACTATTGCATGTGAATTATCACTTTTGAAACTAAAATAAGTGTGTTTAGAGTAATTTTAATGCCTGAAATTGGTCGAAAAAGAAGCTTCTGAGTAGGAGAAAAAGTCTGTAAAAATAGCAATTTTGGTCACATTGAGGCTTTAAAAAGTAGTTATTCAACAAGAGGCACAATCCAAATGACATTTTGAATCATTTTTTCTACAGTCCAAAAATCAATTTTCTGATGAAAAGCGATAATCCGTGACCTGTCGAGCTTTCTCCAGATGGTCAGAAATGGTAATTTTTCAATCTTTAATTTTTTTACTGTAAATGACTATTGCATGTGAATTATCACTTTTGGAACTAAATTGAGTGTGTTTAGAGTCATTTTAATGACTGAAATTGGTTGAAAAAGAAGTTTCTGAGTAGGAGAAAGTCTATAAAAATGGCAATTTTGATTACATTGAGGCTTTAAAAAGTAGTTATTCAACATGAGGCACAATCCAGAAGAAATTTTGGAATCATTTTTTCTACAGTCCGAAAAATCAATTTTCTGATGAAAAGCGATGATCCGTGACCTGTCGAACTTTCTCCAGACGGTCAGACATGGTAATTTTTTTCATGTTACATTTTTTGACTGGAAATGACTATTGCATGTGAATGATCACTTTTGGAACTAAAATAAGTGTGTTTAGAGTCATTTTAATGCCTGAAATTGGTCGAAATAGAAGCTTCTGAGTCAGAGGAAAAAGTCTGTAA
The DNA here is from genome assembly GCF_964204655.1 of Triturus cristatus. NCBI lineage: Eukaryota > Metazoa > Chordata > Amphibia > Caudata > Salamandridae > Triturus > Triturus cristatus. Next base: position 1,000,576,272 of record NC_140583.1, on the reverse strand, counting down.
AAATGGCAATTTTGGTCACATTGAGGCTTTAAAAAGTAGTTATTAAACATGAGGCACAATCCAAATGACATTTTGAATAATTTTTTCTACAGTCCAAAAAATCCATTTTCTGGTGAAAAACAATGACCTGTGACCTGTCGAACTTTCTCCAGACGATCAGCAATGGTAATTTTTCAATGTTTAATTTTTTGACTGTAAATGACTATTGCATGTGAATTATCACTTTTGGAACTAAAATAAGTGTGTTTAGAGTCATTTTAATGACTGAAATTGGTCGAAAAAGAAGCTTCTGAGTAGGAGAAAAAGTCTGTAAAAATGGCAATTTTGGTCACATTGAGGCTTTAAAAAGTAATTATTAAACATGAGGCACAATCCAAATGACATTTTGAATAATTTTTTCTACAGTCCAAAAAATCCATTTTCTGGTGAAAAACAATGACCTGTGACCTGTCGAACTTTCTCCAGACGATCAGCAATGGTAATTTTTCAATGTTTAATTTTTTGGCTGTAAATGACTATTGCATGTGAATTATCACTTTTGGAACTAAAATAAGTGTGTTTAGATTCATTTTAATGCCTGAAATTGGTCGAAATATAAGCTTCTGAGTCAGAGAAAAAGTCTGTAAAAATGGCAATTTTTATTAACATGAGGCACAATCCAAATGACATTTTGAATCATTTTTTCTACAGTCCAAAAAAATCTATTCTCTGATGAAAAACGAGGACCCGTGATCTGCCGAATTTTCTCCAGATGGGTAGAATTTTTTAAGGTTTAATTTTTTGACTATAAATGACTATTGCCTGTGAATTATCACTTTTGGAACTAAAATGAGTGTGTTTAGATTCATTTTAATGCCTGAGATTGGTCGAAATGGAAGCTTCTGTGTAGTAGAAAGTCTATAAAAATGGCAATTTTGAGTACATTGAGGCTTTAAAAAGTAGTTATTCAACATGAGGCACAATCCAAATGACATTTTGAATCATTTTTTCTACAGTCCAAAAAATCCATTTTCTGATGAAAAGCGATAATCCGTGACCTCTCGAACTTTCTCCGGATGGTCAGAAATGGTAATTTTTTTATGTTACATTTTTTGACTGTAAATGACTATTGCATGTGAATTATCACTTTTGGAACTAAAATGAGTGTGTTTAGAATCATTTTAATGACTGAAATTGGTTGAAAAAGAAGTTTCTGAGTAGGAGAAAGTCTATAAAAATGGCAATTTTGATTACATTGAGGCCTTATAAAGTAGTTATTCAACATGAGGCACAATCCAGAAGACATTTTGAATCATTTTTTCTACATTCCGAAAAATCAATTTTCTGATGAAAAGCGATGATCCGTGACCTGTCGAACTTTCTCCAGACGGTCAGAAATGGTTATTTTTTATTGTTACATTTTTTGACTGTAAATGACTATTGCATGTGAGTTCTCACTTTTGGAACTAAAATGAGTGTGTTTAGAATCATTTTAATGACTGAAATTGGTTGAAAAAGAAGCTTCTGAGTAAGAGAAAAAGTCTGTAAAAATGGCAATTTTGGTCAAATTGAGGCTTTAAAAAGTAGTTATTCAACATGAGGCACAATCCAAATGGCATTTTGAATCATTTTTTCTACAGTCCAAAAAATCCATTTTCTGATGAAAAGCGATAATCCGTGACCTCTCAAACTTTCTCCAGATGGTCAAAAATGGTAATTTTTTTATGTTACATTTTTTGACTGTAAATGACTATTGCATGTGAATTATCACTTTTGGAACTAAAATAAGTGTGTTTAGAGCCATTTTAATGCCTGAAATTGGTCGAAATAGAAGCTTCTAAGTAAGAGAAAAAGTCTGTAAAAATGGCAATTTTGGTCACATTGAGGCTTTAAAAAGTAGTTATTCAACATGAGGCACAATCCAAATGACATTTTGAATAATTTTTTCCAATTTTCTGGTGAAAAGCGATGATCCGTGACCTGTCGAACTTTCTCCAGACGGTCAGAAATGGTAATTTTTTCATGTTAAATTTTTTGACTATAAATGACTATTGCATGTGAATGATCACTTTTGGAACTAAAATAAGTGTGTTTAGATTCATTTTAATGCCTGAAATTGGTCGAAATTGAAGCTTCTGAGTAGGAGAAAAAGTCTGTAAAAATGACAATTTTGGTCACCTTGAGGCTTTAAAAAGTAGTTATTCAACATGAGGCACAATCCAAAAGACATTTTGAATCATTTTTTCTACAGTCCGAAAAATCAATTTTCTGATGAAAAGCGATGATCCGTGACCTGTCGAACTTTCTCCAGACGGTCAGACATGGTAATTTTTTTCATGTTACATTTTTTGACTGGAAATGACTATTGCATGTGAATGATCACTTTTGGAACTAAAATAAGTGTGTTTAGAGTAGGCCTGGGCAAAAATTTCGTTCCGTTCGCGGAAATTGCGATAATTTGACATTTTTGCGTTCCGCGGAGAGCGCGAAAATGTCAAAAATTCCGGTTTCCGCAGCTTGGCGATAATTTGTTTCTTGCTCGCGCTGTAAAATGATACATTCTCGCGCGCGCGCGATCGCCTTACCTGAATCCCTGCGTTCGCCGACAAGTTTTCTTGATCCGGTCGCGTTCTCCATGAGATGTTGTATTGTTTTTAGCCATTTGCGCTGTCTCGCGACAGTTCGCGCCCGCAGTGACGTCATGCGTCGCGCGATCACGTCTTTCTTCTCGCGATCATGCACCGCGAGAACAACTCAAAACAAGATGGCCGCGCCCGCAAGCAACCACATGGGTAAGTTGGCGACCCGCAACCATGCAGAAAATCTCGCGAACATGCCGGAAAAAAACTTCCGCATCTTTGCGATATTTCTGCTTGTTTGCGATAATTTTAAACATTCTCGCGATAATTTGCGAAGGTTAATTCCGCAAATTCCGCCCACCCCTAGTTTAGAGTCATTTTAATGCCTGAAATTGGTCGAAATAGAAGCTTCTGAGTCAGAGGAAAAAGTCTGTAAAAATGGCAATTTTGGTCACATTGAGGCTTTAAAAAGTAGTTATTCAACATGAGGCACAATCCAAATGACATTTTGAATAATTTTTTCTACAGTCCAAAAAATCCATTTTCTGGTGAAAAACAATGACCTGTGACCTGTCGAACTTTCTCCAGACGATCAGCAATGGTAATTTTTCAATGTTTAATTTTTTGACTGTAAATGACTATTGCATGTGAATTATCACTTTTGAAACTAAAATAAGTGTGTTTAGAGTCATTTTAATGACTGAAATTGGTCGAAAAAGAAGCTTCTGAGTAGGAGAAAAAGTCTGTAAAAATGGCAATTTTGGTCACATTGAGGCTTTAAAATCCAAATGACATTCTGAATAATTTTTTCTACAGTCCAAAAAATCAATTTTCGGGTGAAAAGCGATGATCCGTGACCTGTCAAACTTTCTCCAGACGGTCAGACATGGTACCTTTTTTAATGTTACATTTTTTGACTGTAAGTGACTATTGTATGTGAATTATCACTTTTGGAACCAAAATAAGTGTGTTTAGAGTCATTTTAATGACTGAAATTGGTCGAAATGGAAGGTTCTGAGTAGGAGAAAAAGTCTGTAAAAATGGCAATTTTGGTCACATTGAGGCTTTAAAAAGTAGTTATTCAACATGAGGCACAATCCAAATGACATTTTGAATCATTTTTTCTACAGTCCAAAAAATCAATTTTCTGATGAAAAGCGATGATCCGTGACCTGTCGAACTTTCTCCAGATGGTCAGAAGTGGTAATTTTTTAATTTGACATTTTTTGACTGTAAATGACTATTGCATGTGAATGATCACTTTTGGAACTAAAATAAGTGTGTTTAGATTCATTTTAATGTCTGAAACTGGTCGAAATAGAAGCTTCTGAGTAGGAGAAAAAGTCTGTAAAAATGGCAATTTGGTCACATTGAGGCTTTAAAAAGTAGTTATTCAACATGAGGCACAATCCAAAAGACATTTTGAATCATTTGTTCTACAGTCCAAAAAATCAATTTTCTGATGAAAAGCGATAATCCGTGACCTCTCGAACTTTCTCCGGATGGTCAGAAATGGTAATTTTTTCATGTTACATTTTTTGACTGTAAAGGACTATTGCATGTGAATGACCACTTTTGGAACTAAAATAAGTGTGTTTAGATTCATTTTAATGCCTGAAATTGGTCGAAATAGAAGCTTCTGAGGAGGAGAAAAGGTCTGTAAAAATGGCAATTTTGAGTACATTGAGGCTTTAAAAAGTAGTTATTCAACATGAGGCACAATCCAAATGACATTTTGAATCATTTTTTCTACAGTCCAAAAAAATCTATTCTCTGATGAAAAACGAGGACCCGTGATCTGCCGAATTTTCTCCAGATGGGTAGAAATGGTAATTTGGTAATGTTTAATTTTTTGACTATAAATTACTATTGCCTGTGAATTATCACTTTTGGAACTAAAATGAGTGTGTTTAGATTCATTTTAATGCCTGAGATTGGTCGAAATGGAAGCTTCTGTGTAGTAGAAAGTCTATAAAAATGGCAATTTTGATTACATTGATGCTTTAAAAAGTAGTTATTCAACATGAGGCCCAATCCAAATGACATTTTGAATCATTTATTCTACAGTCCAAAAAATCAATTTTCTGATGAAAAGCGATAATCCGTGACCTCTCGAACTTTCTCCAGGTGGTCAGAAATGATAATTTTTTCATGTTACATTTTTTGACTATAAATGACTATTGCATGTGAATTATCACTTTTGGAACTAAAATAAGTGTGATTAGATTCATTTTAATGCCTGAAATTGGTCGAAATAGAAGTTTCTGAGTAGGAGAAAAAGTCTGTAAAAATGGCAATTTTGAGTACATTGAGGCTTTAAAAAGTAGTTATTCAACATGAGGCACAATCCAAATGACATTTTGAATCATTTTTTCTACAGTCCAAAAACTCCATTTTCTGATGAAAAGCGATAATCCGTGACCTCTCGAACTTTCTCCGGATGGTCAGAAATGGTAATTTTTCAATCTTTAATTTTTTGACTATAAATGACTATTGCATTTGAATTATCACTTTTGGAACCAAAATAAGTGTTTAGAGTCATTTCAATACCTGAAATTGGTTGAAAAAGAAGCTTCTGAGTAGGAGAAAAAGTCTGTAAAAATGGCAATTTTGGTCACATTGAGGCTTTAAAAGGTAGTTATCAAACATGAGGCACAATCCAAATGACATTTTGAATCATTTTTTCTACAGTCCAAAAAATCAATTTTCTGATAAAGTGATAATCCGTGACCTCTCGAACTTTCTCCAGATGGTCAGAATTGGTAATTTTTTCATGTTACATTTTTTGACTGTAAATGACTATTGCATGTGAATTATCACTTTTGGAACCAAAATAAGTGTGATTAGAGTCATTTTAATGCCTGAAATTGGTCGAAATAGAAGTTACTGAGTAAGAGAAAAAGTCTGTAGAAATGGCAATTTTGATTACATTGAGGCTTTAAAAAGTAGTTATTCAACATGAGGCACAATCCAAAAGACATTTTGAATCATTTTTTCTACAGTCCGAAAAATCATTTTTCTGATGAAAAGCGATGATCCGTGACCTGTCGAACTTTCTCCAGATGGTCAGAAATGGTAATTTTTTCATGTTACATTTTTTTAATGTAAATGACTATTGCATGTGAATTATCACTTTTGGAACTAAAATAAGTGTGTTTAGAGTCATTTTAATGCCTGAAATTGGTCGAAAAAGAAGCTGCTGAGTAAGAGAAAAAGTCTGTAAAAATGGCAATTTTGGTCACATTGAGGCTTTAAAAAGTAGTTATTCAACATGAGGCACAATCCAAATGACATTTTGAATCATTTTTTCTAAAGTCCCAAAAATCTATTTTCTGATGAAAAACGAGGACCCCTGACCTGCCGAATTTTCTCCAGACGGTCAGAAATGGTAACTTTTTAATGTTTAGTTTTTTGACTATAAATGACTATTGCATGTGAATTATCACTTTTGGAACTAAAACGAGTGTGTTTAGAGTCATTTTAATGCCTGAAATTGGTCGAAATAGAAGCTTCTGAGTAGGAGAAAAAGTCTGTAAAAATGGCAATTTTGAGTACATTGAGGCTTTAAAAAGTAGTTATTCAACATGAGGCACAATCCAAATGACATTTTGAATCATTTTTTCTACAGTCCAAAAAATCAATTTTCTGGTGAAAAGCACTGATCCGTGACCTGTCGAACTTTCTCCAGACGGTCAGACATGGTACCTTTTTTAATGTTACATTTTTTGACTTTAAGTGACTATTGCATGTGAATTATCACTTTTGGAACCAAAATAAGTGTGTTTAGAGTCATTTTAATGACTGAAATTGGTTGAAAATGAAGCTTCTGAGTAGGAGAAAAAGTCTGTAAAAATGGCAATTTTGGTCGCATTGAGTCTTTAAAAAAGTAGTTATTCAACATGAGGCACAATCCAAATGACATTTTGAATAATTTTTTCTAGAGTCCAAAAAATCCATTTCTGATGAAAAACAATGACCTGTCGAACTTTCTCCAGACGTTCAGAAATGGTAATTTTTTAATGTTACATTTTTTGACTATAAATGACTATTGCATGTGAATTATCACTTTTGGAACCAAAATAAGTGTGATTAGAGTCATTTCAATGCCTGAAATTGGTTGAAAAAGAAGCTTCTGAGTAGGAGAAAAAGTCTGTAAAAATGGCAATTTTGAGTACATTGAGGCTTTAAAAAGTAGTTATTCAACATGAGGCACAATCCAAATGACATTTTGAGTAACTTTTTCTACAGTCCAAAAAATCCATTTTCTGATGAAAAGCAATAATCCGTGACCTCTCGAACTTTCTCCAGATGGTCAGAAATGGTAATTTTTTTATGTTACATTTTTTGACTGTAAATGACTATTGCATGTGAATTATCACTTTTGGAACTAAAATAAGTGTGTTTAGAGCCATTTTAATGCCTGAAATTGGTCGAAATAGAAGCTTCTAAGTAAGAGAAAAAGTCTGTAAAAATGGCAATTTTGGTCACATTGAGGCTTTAAAAAGTAGTTATTCAACATGAGGCACAATCCAAATGACATTTTGAATCATTTGTTCTACAGTCCAAAAAATCCATTTTCTGATGAAAAGCGATAATCCGTGACCTCTCGAACTTTCTCCGGATGGTCAGAAATGGTAATTTTTTCATGTTACATTTTTTGACTGTAAAGGACTATTGCATGTGAATGACCACTTTTGGAACTAAAATAAGTGTGTTTAGATTCATTTTAATGCCTGAAATTGGTCGAAATAGAAGCTTCTGAGTAGGAGAAAAGGTCTGTAAAAATGGCAATTTTGAGTACATTGAGGCTTTAAAAAGTAGTTATTCAACATGAGGCACAATCCAAATTACATTTTGAATAATTTTTTCTACCGTCCAAAAAATCAATTTTCTGGTGAAAAGCGATGATCCGTGACCTGTCGAACTTTCTCCAGACGGTCAGAAATGGTAATTTTTTCATGTTAAATTTTTTGACTATAAATGACTATTGCATGTAAATGATCACTTTTGGAACTAAAATAAGTGTGTTTAGATTCATTTTAATGCCTGAAATTGGTCGAAATAGAAGCTTCTGAGTAGGAGAAAAAGTCTGTAAAAATGGCAATTTTGGTCACATTGAGGCTTTAAAAAGTAGTTATTCAACATGAGGCCCAATCCAAATGACACTTTGAATCATTTTTTCTACAGTCCAAAAAATCAATTTTCTGATGAAAAGTGATAATCTGTGACCTCTCGAACTTTCTCCAGATTGTCAGAATTGGTCATTTTTTCATGTTAAATTTTTTGACTGTAAATGACTATTGCATGTGATTTATCACTTTTGGAACCAAAATAAGTGTGTTTAGAGTCATTTTAATGACTGAAATTGGTCGAAAAAGAAGCTTCTGAGTAGGAGAAAAAGTCTGTAAAAATGGCAATTTTAGTCACATTGAGGCTTTAAAAAGTAGTTATTCAACATGAGGCACAATCCAAATGACATTTGGAATCATATTTTCTACACTCCCAAAAATCAATTTTCTGATGAAAAGCGATGATCCGTGACCTGTCGAACTTTCTCCAGATGATCAGAAATGGTCATTTTTCAATGTTTAATTTTTTGACTGTAAATGACTATTGCATGTGAATTATCACTTTTGAAACTAAAATAAGTGTGTTTAGAGTCATTTTAATGCCTGAAATTGGTCGAAAAAGAAGCTTCTGAGTAGGAGAAAAAGTCTGTAAAAATAGCAATTTTGGTCACATTGAGGCTTTAAAAAGTAGTTATTCAACATGAAGCACAATCCAAATGACATTTTGAATCATTTTTTCTACAGTCCAAAAATCAATTTTCTGATGAAAAGCGATAATCCGTGACCTGTCGAGCTTTCTCCAGATGGTCAGAAATGGTAATTTTTCAATGTTTCATTTTTTGACTGTAAATGACTATTGCATGTGAATTTTCACTTTTGGAACTAAAATAAGTGTTTAGATTCATTTTAATGCCTGAAATTGGTCGAAATAGAAGCTTCTGAGTAGGAGAAAAAGTCTGTTAAAATGGCAATTTTGAGTACATAGAGGCTTTAAAAAGTAGTTATTCAACATGAGGCACAATCCAAATGACATTTTGAGTAACTTTTTCTACAGTCCAAAAAATCAATTTTCTGATGAAAAGCGATAATCTGTGACCTGTCGAACTTTCTCCAGATGGTCAGAAATGGTAATTTTTTAATGTTTAATTTTTTGACTATAAATGACTATTGCATGTGAATTATCACTTTTGGAACCAAAATAAGTGTGTTTAGAGTCATTTCAATGCCTGAAATTGGTTGAAAAAGAAGCTTCTGAGTAGGAGAAAAAGTCTGTAAAAATGGCAATTTTGGTCACATTGAGGCTTTAAAAGGTAGTTATCAAACATGAGGCACAATCCAAATGACATTTTGAATCATTTTTTCTACAGTCCAAAAAATCCATTTTCTGATGAAAAGCAATAATCCGTGACCTCTCGAACTTTCTCCAGATGGTCAGAAATGGTAATTTTTTTATGTTACATTTTTTGACTGTAAATAACTATTGCATGTGAATTATCACTTTTGGAACTAAAATAAGTGTGTTTAGAGCCATTTTAATGCCTGAAATTGGTCGAAATAGAAGGTTCTGAGTAGGAGAAAAAGTCTGTAAAAATGGCAATTTTGATTACATTGATGCTTTAAAAAGTAGTTATTCAACATGAGGCCCAATCCAAATGACATTTTGAATCATTTATTCTACAATCCAAAAAATCAATTTTCTGATGAAAAGTGATAATCCGTGACCTCTCGAACTTTCTCCAGATGGTCAGAAATGGTAATTTTTTCATGTTACATTTTTTGACTGTAAATGACTATTGCATGTGAATTATCACTTTTGGAACCAAAATAAGTGTGATTAGAGTCATTTTAATGCCTGAAATTGGTCGAAATAGAAGTTACTGAGTAAGAGAAAAAGTCTGTAGAAATGGCAATTTTGATTACATTGAGGCTTTAAAAAGTAGTTATTCAACATGAGGCACAATCCAAAAGACATTTTGAATCATTTTTTCTACAGTCCGAAAAATCATTTTTCTGATGAAAAGCGATGATCCGTGACCTGTCGAACTTTCTCCAGATGGTCAGAAATGGTAATTTTTTCATGTTACATTTTTTTAATGTAAATGACTATTGCATGTGAATTATCACTTTTGGAACTAAAATAAGTGTGTTTAGAGTCATTTTAATGCCTGAAATTGGTCGAAAAAGAAGCTGCTGAGTAAGAGAAAAAGTCTGTAAAAATGGCAATTTTGGTCACATTGAGGCTTTAAAAAGTAGTTATTCAACATGAGGCACAATCCAAATGACATTTTGAATCATTTTTTCTAAAGTCCCAAAAATCTATTTTCTGATGAAAAACGAGGACCCCTGACCTGCCGAATTTTCTCCAGACGGTCAGAAATGGTAACTTTTTAATGTTTAGTTTTTTGACTATAAATGACTATTGCATGTGAATTATCACTTTTGGAACTAAAACGAGTGTGTTTAGAGTCATTTTAATGCCTGAAATTGGTCGAAATAGAAGCTTCTGAGTAGGAGAAAAAGTCTGTAAAAATGGCAATTTTGAGTACATTGAGGCTTTAAAAAGTAGTTATTCAACATGAGGCACAATCCAAATGACATTTTGAATCATTTTTTCTACAGTCCAAAAAATCAATTTTCTGGTGAAAAGCGCTGATCCGTGACCTGTCGAACTTTCTCCAGACGGTCAGACATGGTACCTTTTTTAATGTTACATTTTTTGACTGTAAGTGACTATTGCATGTGAATTATCACTTTTGGAACCAAAATAAGTGTGTTTAGAGTCATTTTAATGACTGAAATTGGTTGAAAATGAAGCTTCTGAGTAGGAGAAAAAGTCTGTAAAAATGGCAATTTTGGTCGCATTGAGTCTTTAAAAAAGTAGTTATTCAACATGAGGCACAATCCAAATGACATTTTGAATAATTTTTTCTAGAGTCCAAAAAATCCATTTCTGATGAAAAACAATGACCTGTCGAACTTTCTCCAGACGTTCAGAAATGGTAATTTTTTAATGTTACATTTTTTGACTATAAATGACTATTGCATGTGAATTATCACTTTTGGAACCAAAATAAGTGTGTTTAGAGTCATTTCAATGCCTGAAATTGGTTGAAAAAGAAGCTTCTGAGTAGGAGAAAAAGTCTGTAAAAATGGCAAATTTGAGTACATTGAGGCTTTAAAAAGTAGTTATTCAACATGAGGCACAATCCAAATGACATTTTGAGTAACTTTTTCTACAGTCCAAAAAATCAATTTTCTGATGAAAAGCGATAATCTGTGACCTGTCGAACTTTCTCCAGATGGTCAGAAATGGTAATTTTTTAATGTTTAATTTTTTGACTATAAATGACTATTGCATGTGAATTATCACTTTTGGAACCAAAATAAGTGTGTTTAGAGTCATTTCAATGCCTGAAATTGGTTGAAAAAGAAGCTTCTGAGTAGGAGAAAAAGTCTGTAAAAATGGCAATTTTGGTCACATTGAGGCTTTAAAAGGTAGTTATCAAACATGAGGCACAATCCAAATGACATTTTGAATCATTTTTTCTACAGTCCAAAAAATCCATTTTCTGATGAAAAGCAATAATCCGTGACCTCTCGAACTTTCTCCAGATGGTCAGAAATGGTAATTTTTTTATGTTACATTTTTTGACTGTAAATGACTATTGCATGTGAATTATCACTTTTGGAACTAAAATAAGTGTGTTTAGAGCCATTTTAATGCCTGAAATTGGTCGAAATAGAAGCTTCTAAGTAAGAGAAAAAGTCTGTAAAAATGGCAATTTTGGTCACATTGAGGCTTTAAAAAGTAGTTATTCAACATGAGGCACAATCCAAATGACATTTTGAATCATTTTTTCTACAGTCCAAAAAATCAATTTTCTGATGAAAAGCGATGATCCGTGACCTGTCGAACTTTCTCCAGATGGTCAGAAGTGGTAAGTTTTTTAATTTGACATTTTTTGACTGTAAATGACTATTGCATGTGAATGATCACTTTTGGAACTAAAATAAGTGTGTTTAGATTCATTTTAATGCCTGAAACTGGTCGAAATAGAAGCTTCTGAGTAGGAGAAAAATCTGTAAAAATGGCAATTTGGTCACATTGAGGCTTTAAAAAGTAGTTATTCAACATGAGGCACAATCCAAAAGACATTTTGAATCATTTGTTCTACAGTCCAAAAAATCAATTTTCTGATGAAAAGCGATAATCCGTGACCTCTCGAACTTTCTCCGGATGGTCAGAAATGGTAATTTTTTCATGTTACATTTTTTGACTGTAAAGGACTATTGCATGTGAATGACCACTTTTGGAACTAAAATAAGTGTGTTTAGATTCATTTTAATGCCTGAAATTGGTCGAAATAGAAGCTTCTGAGTAGGAGAAAAGGTGTGTAAAAATGGCAATTTTGAGTACATTGAGGCTTTAAAAAGTAGTTATTCAACATGAGGCACAATCCAAATGACATTTTGAATAATTTTTTCTACCGTCCAAAAAATCAATTTTCTGGTGAAAAGCGATGATCCGTGACCTGTCGAACTTTCTCCAGACGGTCAGAAATGGTAATTTTTTAATGTTACATTTTTTGACTGTAAGTGACTATTGCATGTGAATTATCACTTTTGGAACCAAAATAAGTGTGTTTAGAGTCATTTTAATGACTGAAATTGGTTGAAAATGAAGCTTCTGAGTAGGAGAAAAAGTCTGTAAAAATGGCAATTTTGGTCGCATTGAGTCTTTAAAAAAGTAGTTATTCAACATGAGGCACAATCCAAATGACATTTTGAATAATTTTTTCTAGAGTCCAAAAAATCCATTTCTGATGAAAAACAATGACCTGTCGAACTTTCTCCAGACGTTCAGAAATGGTAATTTTTTAATGTTACATTTTTTGACTATAAATGACTATTGCATGTGAATTATCACTTTTGGAACCAAAATAAGTGTGTTTAGAGTCATTTCAATGCCTGAAATTGGTTGAAAAAGAAGCTTCTGAGTAGGAGAAAAAGTCTGTAAAAATGGCAAATTTGAGTACATTGAGGCTTTAAAAAGTAGTTATTCAACATGAGGCACAATCCAAATGACATTTTGAGTAACTTTTTCTACAGTCCAAAAAATCAATTTTCTGATGAAAAGCGATAATCTGTGACCTGTCGAACTTTCTCCAGATGGTCAGAAATGGTAATTTTTTAATGTTAAATTTTTTGACTATAAATGACTATTGCATGTGAATTATCACTTTTGGAACCAAAATAAGTGTGTTTAGAGTCATTTCAATGCCTGAAATTGGTTGAAAAAGAAGCTTCTGAGTAGGAGAAAAAGTCTGTAAAAATGGCAATTTTGGTCACATTGAGGCTTTAAAAGGTAGTTATCAAACATGAGGCACAATCCAAATGACATTTTGAATCATTTTTTCTACAGTCCAAAAAATCCATTTTCTGATGAAAAGCAATAATCCGTGACCTCTCGAACTTTCTCCAGATGGTCAGAAATGGTAATTTTTTTATGTTACATTTTTTGACTGTAAATGACTATTGCATGTGAATTATCACTTTTGGAACTAAAATAAGTGTGTTTAGAGCCATTTTAATGCCTGAAATTGGTCGAAATAGAAGCTTCTAAGTAAGAGAAAAAGTCTGTAAAAATGGCAATTTTGGTCACATTGAGGCTTTAAAAAGTAGTTATTCAACATGAGGCACAATCCAAATGACATTTTGAATCATTTTTTCTACAGTCCAAAAAATCAATTTTCTGATGAAAAGCGATGATCCGTGACCTGTCGAACTTTCTCCAGATGGTCAGAAGTGGTAAGTTTTTTAATTTGACATTTTTTGACTGTAAATGACTATTGCATGTGAATGATCACTTTTGGAACTAAAATAAGTGTGTTTAGATTCATTTTAATGCCTGAAACTGGTCGAAATAGAAGCTTCTGAGTAGGAGAAAAATCTGTAAAAATGGCAATTTGGTCACATTGAGGCTTTAAAAAGTAGTTATTCAACATGAGGCACAATCCAAAAGACATTTTGAATCATTTGTTCTACAGTCCAAAAAATCCATTTTCTGATGAAAAGCGATAATCCGTGACCTCTCGAACTTTCTCCGGATGGTCAGAAATGGTAATTTTTTCATGTTACATTTTTTGACTGTAAAGGACTATTGCATGTGAATGACCACTTTTGGAACTAAAATAAGTGTGTTTAGATTCATTTTAATGCCTGAAATTGGTCGAAATAGAAGCTTCTGAGTAGGAGAAAAGGTGTGTAAAAATGGCAATTTTGAGTACATTGAGGCTTTAAAAAGTAGTTATTCAACATGAGGCACAATCCAAATGACATTTTGAATAATTTTTTCTACCGTCCAAAAAATCAATTTTCTGGTGAAAAGCGATGATCCGTGACCTGTCGAACTTTCTCCAGACGGTCAGAAATGGTAATTTTTTCATGTTAAATTTTTTGACTATAAATGACTATTGCATGTGAATGATCACTTTTGGAACTAAAATAAGTGTGTTTAGATTCATTTTAATGCCTGAAATTGGTCGAAATTGAAGCTTCTGAGTAGGAGAAAAAGTCTGTAAAAATGGCAATTTTGGTCACATTGAGGCTTTAAAAAGTAGTTATTCAACATGAGGCCCAATCCAAATGACACTTTGAATCATTTTTTCTACAGTCCAAAAAATCAATTTTCTGATGAAAAGCGATAATCTGTGACCTCTCGAACTTTCTCCAGATTGTCAGAAATGGTAATTTTTTCATGTTACATTTTTTGACTGTAAATGACTATTGCATGTGATTTATCACTTTTGGAACTAAAATGAGGGTGTTTAGAGACATTTTAATGACTGAAATTGGTCGAAATAGAAGCTTCTGAGTAGGAGAAAGTCTATAAAAATGGCAATTTTGATTACATTGAGGCTATAAAAAGTAGTTATTCAACATGAGGCACAATCCAAAAGACATTTTGAATCCTTTTTTCTACAGTCCGAAAAATCTATTTTCTCATAAAAAGCGATGATCCGTGACCTGTCGATCTTTCTCCAGATGGTCAGACATGGTAATTTTTTTAATGTTACATGTTTTTGACTGTAAATGACTATTGCATGTTTATTATCACTTTTGGAACCAAAATAAGTGTGTTTAGAGTCATTTTAATACCTGAAATTGGTTGAAAAAGAAGCTTCTGAGTAGGGGAAAAAGTCTGTAAAAATGGCAATTTTGGTCACATTGAGGCTTTAAAAAGTAGTTATTCAACATGAGGCACAATCCAAATGACATTTTGAATCATTTTTTCTACACTCCCAAAAATCAATTTTCTGATGAAAAGCGATGATCCGTGACCTGTCAAACTTTCTCTAGACGGTCAGAAATGGTAATTTTTTCATGTTTAATTTTTTGACTGTAAATGACTATTGCATGTGAATTATCACTTTTGAAACTAAAATAAGTGTGTTTAGAGTCATTTTAATGCCTGAAATTGGTCGAAAAAGAAGCTTCTGAGTAGGAGAAAAAGTCTGTAAAAATGGCAATTTTGGTCACATTGAGGCTTTAAAAAGTAGTTATTCAACATGAGGCACAATCTAAAAGACATTTTGAATCATTTTTCTACAGTCCAAAAAATCAATTTTCTAATGAAAAACGATGACCCGTGACCTGTCGAACTTTCTCTAGACGGTCAGAAATGGTAATTTTTTTATTTGACATTTTTTGACTGTACTTGACTATTGCATGTGAATGATCACTTTTGGAACTAAAATAAGTGTGTTTAGATTCATTTTAATGCCTGAAATTGGTCGAAATAGAAGCTTCTGTGTAGGAGAAAAAGTCTGTAAAAATGGCAATTTAAGTACATTGAGGCTTTAAAAAGTAGTTATTCAACATGAGGCACAATCCAAAAGACATTTTGAATCATTTTTTCTACAGTCCGGAAAATCATTTTTCTGATGAAAAGCGATGATCCGTGACCTGTCGAACTTTCTCCAGATGGTCAGAAATGGTAAT
Organism: Triturus cristatus; assembly: GCF_964204655.1. Lineage (NCBI taxonomy): Eukaryota > Metazoa > Chordata > Amphibia > Caudata > Salamandridae > Triturus > Triturus cristatus. Next base: position 1,000,560,644 of record NC_140583.1, on the reverse strand, counting down.
TTTTTCATGTTACATTTTTTTAATGTAAATGACTATTGCATGTGAATTATCACTTTTGGAACTAAAATAAGCGTGTTTAGAGTCATTTTAATGCCTGAAATTGGTCGAAATAGAAGCTTCTGAGTGAGAGAAAAAGTCTGTAAAAATGGCAATTTTGGTCACATTGAGGCTTTAAAAAGTAGTTATTCAACATGAGGCACAATCCAAATGACATTTGGAATCATATTTTCTACAGTCCCAAAAATCAATTTTCTGATGAAAAGCGATGATCCGTGACCTGTCGAACTTTCTCCAGACGATCAGAAATGGTAATTTTTCAATGTTTAATTTTTTGACTGTAAATGACTATTGCATGTGAATTATCACTTTTGGAACTAAAATAAGTGTGCTTAGAGTCATTTTAATGACTGAAATTGGTCGAAAAAGAAGCTTCTGAGTAGGAGAAAAAGTCTGTAAAAATGGCAATTTTGGTCACATTGAGGCTTTAAAAAGTAGTTATTGAACATGAGGCACAATCCAAATGACATTTTGAATCATTTTTTCTACACTCCCAAAAATCAATTTTCTGATGAAAAGCGATAATCCGTGACCTGTCGAACTTTCTCCAGACGATCAGAAATGGTAATTTTTTGATGTTTAATTTTTTGACTGTAAATGACTATTGCATGTGAATTATCACTTTTGAAACTAAAATATGTGTGTTTAGAGTCATTTTAATGCCTGAAATTGGTCGAAAAAGAAGCTTCTGAGTAGGAGAAAAAGTCTGTAAAAATGGCAATTTTGGTCACATTGAGGCTTTAAAAAGTAGTTATTCAACATGAGGCACAATCCAAATGACATTTTGAATAATTTTTTCTACAGTCCAAAAATCAATTTTCTGATGAAAAGCGATAATCCGTGACCTGTCGAACTTTCTCCAGATGGTCAGAAATGGTAATTTTTTTCATGTTTAAATTTTTGACTGTAAATGACTATTGCATGTGAATTATCACTTTTGAAACTAAAATAAGTGTGTTTAGAGTCATTTTAATGCCTGAAATTGGTCGAAATAGAAGCTTCTGAGTAAGAGAAAAAGTCTGTAAAAATGGCAATTTTGGTCACATTGAGGCTTTAAAAAGTAGTTATTCAACATGAGGCACAATCCAAATGACATTTTGAATAATCTTTTCCACAGTCCAAAAAATCAATTTTCTGGTGAAAAGCGATGATCCGTGACCTGTCGAACTTTCTCCAGACGGTCAGACATGGTACCTTTTGTAATGTTACATTTTTTGACTGTAAATGACTATTGCATGTGAATGATCACTTTTGTAACAAAAATACGTGTGTTTAGAGTCATTTTAATGCCTGAAATTGGTCGAAATAGAAGCTTCTGAGAAGGAGAAAAAGTCTGTAAAAATGGCAATTTTGGTCACATTGAGGCTTTAAAAAGTAGTTATTCAACATGAGGCACAATCCAAATGACACTTTGAATCATTTTTTCTACAGTCCAAAAAATCTATTTTTTGATGAAAAGCGATGATCCAGGACGTGTCGAACTTTCTCCAGACGATCAGAAATGGTAATTTTTCAATGCTTCATTTTTTCACTGTAAATGACTATTGCATGTGAATTATCACTTTTGGAACTAAAATAAGTGTGTTTAGAGTCATTTTAATGCGTGAAATTGGTCGAAATAGAAGCTTCTGAGTAGTAGAAAGTCTGTAAGAATGGCAATTTTGATTACATTGATGCTTTAAAAAGTAGTTATTCAACATGAGGCACAATCCAAAAGACATTTTGAATCATTTTTCTACAGTCCAAAAATCAATTTTCTGATGAAAAGCGATAATCCGTGACCTCTCGAACTTTCTCCAGACGGTCAGACATGGTACCTTTTTTAATGTTACATTTTTTGACTGTAAGTGACTATTGCATGTGAATTATCACTTTTGGAACCAAAATAAGTGTGTTTAGAGTCATTTTAATGACTGAAATTGGTTGAAAAAGAAGTTTCTGAGTAGGAGAAAGTCTATAAAAATGGCAATTTTGATTACATTGAGGCTTTAAAAAGTAGTTATTCAACATGAGGCACAATCCAAAAGACATTTTGAATCATTTGTTCTACAGTCCGAAAAATCAATTTTCTGATGAAAAGCGATGATCCGTGACCTGTCGAACTTTCTCCAGATGGTCAGAAATGGTAATTTTTCAATGTTTCATTTTTTGACTATAAATGACTATTGCATGTGAATTATCACTTTTGGAACTAAAATGAGTGTGTTTAGAGTCATTTTAATGCCTGAAATTGGTCGAAATAGAAGCTTCTGAGTAAGAGAAAAAGTCTGTAAAAATGGCAATTTTGGTCACATTGTGGCTTTAAAAAGTAGTTATTCAACATGAGGCACAATCCAAATGACATTTTGAATAATCTTTTCCACAGTCCAAAAAATCAATTTTCTGGTGAAAAGCGATGATCCGTGACCTGTCGAACTTTCTCCAGACGGTCAGATATGGTACCTTTTTTAATGTTACATTTTTTGACTGTAAATGACTATTGCATGTGAATGATCACTTTTGTAACAAAAATACGTGTGTTTAGAGTCATTTTAATGCCTGAAATTGGTCGAAATAGATGCTTCTGAGAAGGAGAAAAAGTCTGTAAAAATGGCAATTTTGGTCACATTGAGGCTTTAAAAAGTATTTATTCAACATGAGGCACAATCCAAATGACACTTTGAATCATTTTTTTCTACAGTCCAAAAAATCAAGTTTTTTGATGAAAAGCGATGATCCATGACGTGTCGAACTTTCTCCAGACGATCAGAAATGGTAATTTTTCAATGCTTCATTTTTTGACTGTAAATGACTATTGCATGTGAATTATCACTTTTGGAACTGAAATAAGTGTGTTTAGAGTCATTTTAATGCGTGAAATTGGTCGAAATAGAAGCTTCTGAGTAGTAGAAAGTCTGGAAGAATGGCAATTTTGATTACATTGATGCTTTAAAAAGTAGTTATTCAACATGAGGCACAATCCAAATGACATTTTGAATCATTTTTTCTACAGTCCAAAAAATTCCATTTTCTGATGAAAAGCGATAATCCGTGACCTCTCGAACTTTCTCCGGATGGTCAGAAATGGTAATTTTTTCATGTTACATTTTTTGACTGTAAATGACTATTGCATGTGAATGATCACTTTTGGAACTAAAATAAGTGTGTTTAGAGTCATTTTAATGCCTGAAATTGGTCGAAATAGAAGCTTCTGAGTAAGAGAAAAAGTCTGTAAAAATGGCAATTTTGGTCACATTGAGGCTTTAAAAAGTAGTTATTCAACATGAGGCACAATCCAAATGACATTTTGAATCATTTTTTCTAAAGTCCCAAAAATCTATTTTCTGATGAAAAACGAGGACCCCTGACCTGCCGAATTTTCTCCAGACGGTCAGAAATGGTAACTTTTTAATGTTTAGTTTTTTGACTATAAATGACTATTGCATGTGAATTATCACTTTTGAAACTAAAATAAGTGTGTTTAGAGTCATTTTAATGCCTGAAATTGGTCGAAAAAGAAGCTTCTGAGTAGGAGAAAAAGTCTGTAAAAATAGCAATTTTGGTCACATTGAGGCTTTAAAAAGTAGTTATTCAACATGAAGCACAATCCAAATGACATTTTGAATCATTTTTTCTACAGTCCAAAAATCAATTTTCTGATGAAAAGCGATAATCCGTGACCTGTCGAGCTTTCTCCAGATGGTCAGAAATGGTAATTTTTCAATGTTTCATTTTTTGACTGTAAATGACTATTGCATGTGAATTTTCACTTTTGGAACTAAAATAAGTGTTTAGATTCATTTTAATGCCTGAAATTGGTCGAAATAGAAGCTTCTGAGTAGGAGAAAAAGTCTGTTAAAATGGCAATTTTGAGTACATAGAGGCTTTAAAAAGTAGTTATTCAACATGAGGCACAATCCAAATGACATTTTGAGTAACTTTTTCTACAGTCCAAAAAATCAATTTTCTGATGAAAAGCGATAATCTGTGACCTGTCGAACTTTCTCCAGATGGTCAGAAATGGTAATTTTTTAATGTTTAATTTTTTGACTATAAATGACTATTGCATGTGAATTATCACTTTTGGAACCAAAATAAGTGTGTTTAGAGTCATTTCAATGCCTGAAATTGGTTGAAAAAGAAGCTTCTGAGTAGGAGAAAAAGTCTGTAAAAATGGCAATTTTGGTCACATTGAGGCTTTAAAAGGTAGTTATCAAACATGAGGCACAATCCAAATGACATTTTGAATCATTTTTTCTACAGTCCAAAAAATCCATTTTCTGATGAAAAGCAATAATCCGTGACCTCTCGAACTTTCTCCAGATGGTCAGAAATGGTAATTTTTTTATGTTACATTTTTTGACTGTAAATAACTATTGCATGTGAATTATCACTTTTGGAACTAAAATAAGTGTGTTTAGAGCCATTTTAATGCCTGAAATTGGTCGAAATAGAAGGTTCTGAGTAGGAGAAAAAGTCTGTAAAAATGGCAATTTTGATTACATTGATGCTTTAAAAAGTAGTTATTCAACATGAGGCCCAATCCAAATGACATTTTGAATCATTTATTCTACAATCCAAAAAATCAATTTTCTGATAAAGTGATAATCCGTGACCTCTCGAACTTTCTCCAGATGGTCAGAAATGGTAATTTTTTCATGTTACATTTTTTGACTGTAAATGACTATTGCATGTGAATTATCACTTTTGGAACCAAAATAAGTGTGATTAGAGTCATTTTAATGCCTGAAATTGGTCGAAATAGAAGTTACTGAGTAAGAGAAAAAGTCTGTAGAAATGGCAATTTTGATTACATTGAGGCTTTAAAAAGTAGTTATTCAACATGAGGCACAATCCAAAAGACATTTTGAATCATTTTTTCTACAGTCCGAAAAATCATTTTTCTGATGAAAAGCGATGATCCGTGACCTGTCGAACTTTCTCCAGATGGTCAGAAATGGTAATTTTTTCATGTTACATTTTTTTAATGTAAATGACTATTGCATGTGAATTATCACTTTTGGAACTAAAATAAGTGTGTTTAGAGTCATTTTAATGCCTGAAATTGGTCGAAAAAGAAGCTGCTGAGTAAGAGAAAAAGTCTGTAAAAATGGCAATTTTGGTCACATTGAGGCTTTAAAAAGTAGTTATTCAACATGAGGCACAATCCAAATGACATTTTGAATCATTTTTTCTAAAGTCCCAAAAATCTATTTTCTGATGAAAAACGAGGACCCCTGACCTGCCGAATTTTCTCCAGACGGTCAGAAATGGTAACTTTTTAATGTTTAGTTTTTTGACTATAAATGACTATTGCATGTGAATTATCACTTTTGGAACTAAAACGAGTGTGTTTAGAGTCATTTTAATGCCTGAAATTGGTCGAAATAGAAGCTTCTGAGTAGGAGAAAAAGTCTGTAAAAATGGCAATTTTGAGTACATTGAGGCTTTAAAAAGTAGTTATTCAACATGAGGCACAATCCAAATGACATTTTGAATCATTTTTTCTACAGTCCAAAAAATCAATTTTCTGGTGAAAAGCGCTGATCCGTGACCTGTCGAACTTTCTCCAGACGGTCAGACATGGTACCTTTTTTAATGTTACATTTTTTGACTGTAAGTGACTATTGCATGTGAATTATCACTTTTGGAACCAAAATAAGTGTGTTTAGAGTCATTTTAATGACTGAAATTGGTTGAAAATGAAGCTTCTGAGTAGGAGAAAAAGTCTGTAAAAATGGCAATTTTGGTCGCATTGAGTCTTTAAAAAAGTAGTTATTCAACATGAGGCACAATCCAAATGACATTTTGAATAATTTTTTCTAGAGTCCAAAAAATCCATTTCTGATGAAAAACAATGACCTGTCGAACTTTCTCCAGACGTTCAGAAATGGTAATTTTTTAATGTTACATTTTTTGACTATAAATGACTATTGCATGTGAATTATCACTTTTGGAACCAAAATAAGTGTGATTAGAGTCATTTCAATTGCCTGAAATTGGTTGAAAAAGAAGCTTCTGAGTAGGAGAAAAAGTCTGTAAAAATGGCAATTTTGAGTACATTGAGGCTTTAAAAAGTAGTTATTCAACATGAGGCACAATCCAAATGACATTTTGAGTAACTTTTTCTACAGTCCAAAAAATCCATTTTCTGATGAAAAGCAATAATCCGTGACCTCTCGAACTTTCTCCAGATGGTCAGAAATGGTAATTTTTTTATGTTACATTTTTTGACTGTAAATGACTATTGCATGTGAATTATCACTTTTGGAACTAAAATAAGTGTGTTTAGAGCCATTTTAATGCCTGAAATTGGTCGAAATAGAAGCTTCTAAGTAAGAGAAAAAGTCTGTAAAAATGGCAATTTTGGTCACATTGAGGCTTTAAAAAGTAGTTATTCAACATGAGGCACAATCCAAATGACATTTTGAATCATTTGTTCTACAGTCCAAAAAATCCATTTTCTGATGAAAAGCGATAATCCGTGACCTCTCGAACTTTCTCCGGATGGTCAGAAATGGTAATTTTTTCATGTTACATTTTTTGACTGTAAAGGACTATTGCATGTGAATGACCACTTTTGGAACTGAAATAAGTGTGTTTAGATTCATTTTAATGCCTGAAATTGGTCGAAATAGAAGCTTCTGAGTAGGAGAAAAGGTCTGTAAAAATGGCAATTTTGAGTACATTGAGGCTTTAAAAAGTAGTTATTCAACATGAGGCACAATCCAAATTACATTTTGAATAATTTTTTCTACCGTCCAAAAAATCAATTTTCTGGTGAAAAGCGATGATCCGTGACCTGTCGAACTTTCTCCAGACGGTCAGAAATGGTAATTTTTTCATGTTAAATTTTTTGACTATAAATGACTATTGCATGTAAATGATCACTTTTGGAACTAAAATAAGTGTGTTTAGATTCATTTTAATGCCTGAAATTGGTCGAAATAGAAGCTTCTGAGTAGGAGAAAAAGTCTGTAAAAATGGCAATTTTGGTCACATTGAGGCTTTAAAAAGTAGTTATTCAACATGAGGCCCAATCCAAATGACACTTTGAATCATTTTTTCTACAGTCCAAAAAATCAATTTTCTGATGAAAAGCGATAATCTGTGACCTCTCGAACTTTCTCCAGATTGTCAGAATTGGTCATTTTTTCATGTTAAATTTTTTGACTGTAAATGACTATTGCATGTGATTTATCACTTTTGGAACCAAAATAAGTGTGTTTAGAGTCATTTTAATGACTGAAATTGGTCGAAAAAGAAGCTTCTGAGTAGGAGAAAAAGTCTGTAAAAATGGCAATTTTGGTCACATTGAGGCTTTAAAAAGTAGTTATTCAACATGAGGCACAATCCAAATGACATTTGGAATCATATTTTCTACACTCCCAAAAATCAATTTTCTGATGAAAAGCGATGATCCGTGACCTGTCGAACTTTCTCCAGATGATCAGAAATGGTCATTTTTCAATGTTTAATTTTTTGACTGTAAATGACTATTGCATGTGAATTATCACTTTTGAAACTAAAATAAGTGTGTTTAGAGTCATTTTAATGCCTGAAATTGGTCGAAAAAGAAGCTTCTGAGTAGGAGAAAAAGTCTGTAAAAATAGCAATTTTGGTCACATTGAGGCTTTAAAAAGTAGTTATTCAACATGAAGCACAATCCAAATGACATTTTGAATCATTTTTTCTACAGTCCAAAAATCAATTTTCTGATGAAAAGCGATAATCCGTGACCTGTCGAGCTTTCTCCAGATGGTCAGAAATGGTAATTTTTCAATGTTTCATTTTTTGACTGTAAATGACTATTGCATGTGAATTTTCACTTTTGGAACTAAAATAAGTGTTTAGATTCATTTTAATGCCTGAAATTGGTCGAAATAGAAGCTTCTGAGTAGGAGAAAAAGTCTGTTAAAATGGCAATTTTGAGTACATAGAGGCTTTAAAAAGTAGTTATTCAACATGAGGCACAATCCAAATGACATTTTGAGTAACTTTTTCTACAGTCCAAAAAATCAATTTTCTGATGAAAAGCGATAATCTGTGACCTGTCGAACTTTCTCCAGATGGTCAGAAATGGTAATTTTTTAATGTTTAATTTTTTGACTATAAATGACTATTGCATGTGAATTATCACTTTTGGAACCAAAATAAGTGTGTTTAGAGTCATTTCAATGCCTGAAATTGGTTGAAAAAGAAGCTTCTGAGTAGGAGAAAAAGTCTGTAAAAATGGCAATTTTGGTCACATTGAGGCTTTAAAAGGTAGTTATCAAACATGAGGCACAATCCAAATGACATTTTGAATCATTTTTTCTACAGTCCAAAAAATCCATTTTCTGATGAAAAGCAATAATCCGTGACCTCTCGAACTTTCTCCAGATGGTCAGAAATGGTAATTTTTTTATGTTACATTTTTTGACTGTAAATAACTATTGCATGTGAATTATCACTTTTGGAACTAAAATAAGTGTGTTTAGAGCCATTTTAATGCCTGAAATTGGTCGAAATAGAAGGTTCTGAGTAGGAGAAAAAGTCTGTAAAAATGGCAATTTTGATTACATTGATGCTTTAAAAAGTAGTTATTCAACATGAGGCCCAATCCAAATGACATTTTGAATCATTTATTCTACAATCCAAAAAATCAATTTTCTGATGAAAAGTGATAATCCGTGACCTCTCGAACTTTCTCCAGATGGTCAGAAATGGTAATTTTTTCATGTTACATTTTTTGACTGTAAATGACTATTGCATGTGAATTATCACTTTTGGAACCAAAATAAGTGTGATTAGAGTCATTTTAATGCCTGAAATTGGTCGAAATAGAAGTTACTGAGTAAGAGAAAAAGTCTGTAGAAATGGCAATTTTGATTACATTGAGGCTTTAAAAAGTAGTTATTCAACATGAGGCACAATCCAAAAGACATTTTGAATCATTTTTTCTACAGTCCGAAAAATCATTTTTCTGATGAAAAGCGATGATCCGTGACCTGTCGAACTTTCTCCAGATGGTCAGAAATGGTAATTTTTTCATGTTACATTTTTTTAATGTAAATGACTATTGCATGTGAATTATCACTTTTGGAACTAAAATAAGTGTGTTTAGAGTCATTTTAATGCCTGAAATTGGTCGAAAAAGAAGCTGCTGAGTAAGAGAAAAAGTCTGTAAAAATGGCAATTTTGGTCACATTGAGGCTTTAAAAAGTAGTTATTCAACATGAGGCACAATCCAAATGACATTTTGAATCATTTTTTCTAAAGTCCCAAAAATCTATTTTCTGATGAAAAACGAGGACCCCTGACCTGCCGAATTTTCTCCAGACGGTCAGAAATGGTAACTTTTTAATGTTTAGTTTTTTGACTATAAATGACTATTGCATGTGAATTATCACTTTTGGAACTAAAACGAGTGTGTTTAGAGTCATTTTAATGCCTGAAATTGGTCGAAATAGAAGCTTCTGAGTAGGAGAAAAAGTCTGTAAAAATGGCAATTTTGAGTACATTGAGGCTTTAAAAAGTAGTTATTCAACATGAGGCACAATCCAAATGACATTTTGAATCATTTTTTCTACAGTCCAAAAAATCAATTTTCTGGTGAAAAGCGCTGATCCGTGACCTGTCGAACTTTCTCCAGACGGTCAGACATGGTACCTTTTTTAATGTTACATTTTTTGACTGTAAGTGACTATTGCATGTGAATTATCACTTTTGGAACCAAAATAAGTGTGTTTAGTCATTTTAATGACTGAAATTGGTTGAAAATGAAGCTTCTGAGTAGGAGAAAAAGTCTGTAAAAATGGCAATTTTGGTCGCATTGAGTCTTTAAAAAAGTAGTTATTCAACATGAGGCACAATCCAAATGACATTTTGAATAATTTTTTCTAGAGTCCAAAAAATCCATTTCTGATGAAAAACAATGACCTGTCGAACTTTCTCCAGACGTTCAGAAATGGTAATTTTTTAATGTTACATTTTTTGACTATAAATGACTATTGCATGTGAATTATCACTTTTGGAACCAAAATAAGTGTGTTTAGAGTCATTTCAATGCCTGAAATTGGTTGAAAAAGAAGCTTCTGAGTAGGAGAAAAAGTCTGTAAAAATGGCAAATTTGAGTACATTGAGGCTTTAAAAAGTAGTTATTCAACATGAGGCACAATCCAAATGACATTTTGAGTAACTTTTTCTACAGTCCAAAAAATCAATTTTCTGATGAAAAGCGATAATCTGTGACCTGTCGAACTTTCTCCAGATGGTCAGAAATGGTAATTTTTTAATGTTTAATTTTTTGACTATAAATGACTATTGCATGTGAATTATCACTTTTGGAACCAAAATAAGTGTGTTTAGAGTCATTTCAATGCCTGAAATTGGTTGAAAAAGAAGCTTCTGAGTAGGAGAAAAAGTCTGTAAAAATGGCAATTTTGGTCACATTGAGGCTTTAAAAGGTAGTTATCAAACATGAGGCACAATCCAAATGACATTTTGAATCATTTTTTCTACAGTCCAAAAAATCCATTTTCTGATGAAAAGCAATAATCCGTGACCTCTCGAACTTTCTCCAGATGGTCAGAAATGGTAATTTTTTTATGTTACATTTTTTGACTGTAAATGACTATTGCATGTGAATTATCACTTTTGGAACTAAAATAAGTGTGTTTAGAGCCATTTTAATGCCTGAAATTGGTCGAAATAGAAGCTTCTAAGTAAGAGAAAAAGTCTGTAAAAATGGCAATTTTGGTCACATTGAGGCTTTAAAAAGTAGTTATTCAACATGAGGCACAATCCAAATGACATTTTGAATCATTTTTTCTACAGTCCAAAAAATCAATTTTCTGATGAAAAGCGATGATCCGTGACCTGTCGAACTTTCTCCAGATGGTCAGAAGTGGTAAGTTTTTTAATTTGACATTTTTTGACTGTAAATGACTATTGCATGTGAATGATCACTTTTGGAACTAAAATAAGTGTGTTTAGATTCATTTTAATGCCTGAAACTGGTCGAAATAGAAGCTTCTGAGTAGGAGAAAAATCTGTAAAAATGGCAATTTGGTCACATTGAGGCTTTAAAAAGTAGTTATTCAACATGAGGCACAATCCAAAAGACATTTTGAATCATTTGTTCTACAGTCCAAAAAATCCATTTTCTGATGAAAAGCGATAATCCGTGACCTCTCGAACTTTCTCCGGATGGTCAGACATGGTAATTTTTTCATGTTACATTTTTTGACTGTAAAGGACTATTGCATGTGAATGACCACTTTTGGAACTAAAATAAGTGTGTTTAGATTCATTTTAATGCCTGAAATTGGTCGAAATAGAAGCTTCTGAGTAGGAGAAAAGGTCTGTAAAAATGGCAATTTTGAGTACATTGAGGCTTTAAAAAGTAGTTATTCAACATGAGGCACAATCCAAATGACATTTTGAATAATTTTTTCTACCGTCCAAAAAATCAATTTTCTGGTGAAAAGCGATGATCCGTGACCTGTCGAACTTTCTCCAGACGGTCAGAAATGGTAATTTTTTCATGTTAAATTTTTTGACTATAAATGACTATTGCATGTGAATGATCACTTTTGGAACTAAAATAAGTGTGTTTAGATTCATTTTAATGCCTGAAATTGGTCGAAATTGAAGCTTCTGAGTAGGAGAAAAAGTCTGTAAAAATGGCAATTTTGGTCACATTGAGGCTTTAAAAAGTAGTTATTCAACATGAGGCCCAATCCAAATGACACTTTGAATCATTTTTTCTACAGTCCAAAAAATCAATTTTCTGATGAAAAGCGATAATCTGTGACCTCTCGAACTTTCTCCAGATTGTCAGAAATGGTAATTTTTTCATGTTACATTTTTTGACTGTAAATGACTATTGCATGTGATTTATCACTTTTGGAACTAAAATGAGGGTGTTTAGAGACATTTTAATGACTGAAATTGGTCGAAATAGAAGCTTCTGAGTAGGAGAAAGTCTATAAAAATGGCAATTTTGATTACATTGAGGCTATAAAAAGTAGTTATTCAACATGAGGCACAATCCAAAAGACATTTTGAATCCTTTTTTCTACAGTCCGAAAAATCTATTTTCTCATAAAAAGCGATGATCCGTGACCTGTCGATCTTTCTCCAGATGGTCAGACATGGTAATTTTTTTAATGTTACATGTTTTTGACTGTAAATGACTATTGCATGTTTATTATCACTTTTGGAACCAAAATAAGTGTGTTTAGAGTCATTTTAATACCTGAAATTGGTTGAAAAAGAAGCTTCTGAGTAGGGGAAAAAGTCTGTAAAAATGGCAATTTTGGTCACATTGAGGCTTTAAAAAGTAGTTATTCAACATGAGGCACAATCCAAATGACATTTTGAATCATTTTTTCTACACTCCCAAAAATCAATTTTCTGATGAAAAGCGATGATCCGTGACCTGTCGAACTTTCTCTAGACGGTCAGAAATGGTAATTTTTTCATGTTTAATTTTTTGACTGTAAATGACTATTGCATGTGAATTATCACTTTTGAAACTAAAATAAGTGTGTTTAGAGTCATTTTAATGCCTGAAATTGGTCGAAAAAGAAGCTTCTGAGTAGGAGAAAAAGTCTGTAAAAATGGCAATTTAGAGTACATTGAGGCTTTAAAAAGTAGTTATTCAACATGAGGCACAATCCAAAAGACATTTTGAATCATTTTTTCTACAGTCCGGAAAATCATTTTTCTGATGAAAAGCGATGATCCGTGACCTGTCGAACTTTCTCCAGATGGTCAGAAATGGTAATTTTTTCATGTTACATTTTTTTAATGTAAATGACTATTGCATGTGAATTATCACTTTTGGAACTAAAATAAGCGTGTTTAGAGTCATTTTAATGCCTGAAATTGGTCGAAATAGAAGCTTCTGAGTGAGAGAAAAAGTCTGTAAAAATGGCAATTTTGGTCACATTGAGGCTTTAAAAAGTAGTTATTCAACATGAGGCACAATCCAAATGACATTTGGAATCATATTTTCTACAGTCCCAAAAATCAATTTTCTGATGAAAAGCGATGATCCGTGACCTGTCGAACTTTCTCCAGACGATCAGAAATGGTAATTTTTCAATGTTTAATTTTTTGACTGTAAATGACTATTGCATGTGAATTATCACTTTTGGAACTAAAATAAGTGTGCTTAGAGTCATTTTAATGACTGAAATTGGTCGAAAAAGAAGCTTCTGAGTAGGAGAAAAAGTCTGTAAAAATGGCAATTTTGGTCACATTGAGGCTTTAAAAAGTAGTTATTGAACATGAGGCACAATCCAAATGACATTTTGAATCATTTTTTCTACACTCCCAAAAATCAATTTTCTGATGAAAAGCGATAATCCGTGACCTGTCGAAATTTCTCCAGACGATCAGAAATGGTAATTTTTTGATGTTTAATTTTTTGACTGTAAATGACTATTGCATGTGAATTATCACTTTTGAAACTAAAATAAGTGTGTTTAGAGTCATTTTAATGCCTGAAATTGGTCGAAAAAGAAGCTTCTGAGTAGGAGAAAAAGTCTGTAAAAATGGCAATTTTGGTCACATTGAGGCTTTAAAAAGTAGTTATTCAACATGAGGCACAATCCAAATGACATTTTGAATAATTTTTTCTACAGTCCAAAAATCAATTTTCTGATGAAAAGCGATAATCCGTGACCTGTCGAACTTTCTCCAGATGGTCAGAAATGGTAATTTTTTTCATGTTTAAATTTTTGACTGTAAATGACTATTGCATGTGAATTATCACTTTTGAAACTAAAATAAGTGTGTTTAGAGTCATTTTAATGCCTGAAATTGGTCGAAATAGAAGCTTCTGAGTAAGAGAAAAAGTCTGTAAAAATGGCAATTTTGGTCACATTGAGGCTTTAAAAAGTAGTTATTCAACATGAGGCACAATCCAAATGACATTTTGAATAATCTTTTCCACAGTCCAAAAAATCAATTTTCTGGTGAAAAGCGATGATCCGTGACCTGTCGAACTTTCTCCAGACGGTCAGACATGGTACCTTTTGTAATGTTACATTTTTTGACTGTAAATGACTATTGCATGTGAATGATCACTTTTGTAACAAAAATACGTGTGTTTAGAGTCATTTTAATGCCTGAAATTGGTCGAAATAGAAGCTTCTGAGAAGGAGAAAAAGTCTGTAAAAATGGCAATTTTGGTCACATTGAGGCTTCAAAAAGTAGTTATTCAACATGAGGCACAATCCAAATGACACTTTGAATCATTTTTTCTACAGTCCAAAAAATCTATTTTTTGATGAAAAGCGATGATCCAGGACGTGTCGAACTTTCTCCAGACGATCAGAAATGGTAATTTTTCAATGCTTCATTTTTTCACTGTAAATGACTATTGCATGTGAATTATCACTTTTGGAACTAAAATAAGTGTGTTTAGAGTCATTTTAATGCGTGAAATTGGTCGAAATAGAAGCTTCTGAGTAGTAGAAAGTCTGTAAGAATGGCAATTTTGATTACATTGATGCTTTAAAAAGTAGGTATTCAACATGAGGCACAATCCAAAAGACATTTTGAATCATTTTTCTACAGTCCAAAAATCAATTTTCTGATGAAAAGCGATAATCCGTGACCTCTCGAACTTTCTCCAGACGGTCAGACATGGTACCTTTTTTAATGTTACATTTTTTGACTGTAAGTGACTATTGCATGTGAATTATCACTTTTGGAACCAAAATAAGTGTGTTTAGAGTCATTTTAATGACTGAAATTGGTTGAAAAAGAAGTTTCTGAGTAGGAGAAAGTCTATAAAAATGGCAATTTTGATTACATTGAGGCTTTAAAAAGTAGTTATTCAACATGAGGCACAATCCAAAAGACATTTTGAATCATTTGTTCTACAGTCCGAAAAATCAATTTTCTGATGAAAAGCGATGATCCGTGACCTGTCGAACTTTCTCCAGATGGTCAGAAATGGTAATTTTTCAATGTTTCATTTTTTGACTATAAATGACTTTTGCATGTGAATTATCACTTTTGGAACTAAAATGAGTGTGTTTAGAGTCATTTTAATGCCTGAAATTGGTCGAAATAGAAGCTTCTGAGTAAGAGAAAAAGTCTGTAAAAATGGCAATTTTGGTCACATTGTGGCTTTAAAAAGTAGTTATTCAACATGAGGCACAATCCAAATGACATTTTGAATAATCTTTTCCACAGTCCAAAAAATCAATTTTCTGGTGAAAAGCGATGATCCGTGACCTGTCGAACTTTCTCCAGACGGTCAGATATGGTATCTTTTTTAATGTTACATTTTTTGACTGTAAATGACTATTGCATGTGAATGATCACTTTTGTAACAAAAATACGTGTGTTTAGAGTCATTTTAATGCCTGAAATTGGTCGAAATAGATGCTTCTGAGAAGGAGAAAAAGTCTGTAAAAATGGCAATTTTGGTCACATTGAGGCTTTAAAAAGTATTTATTCAACATGAGGCACAATCCAAATGACACTTTGAATCATTTTTTTCTACAGTCCAAAAAATCAAGTTTTTTGATGAAAAGCGATGATCCATGACGTGTCGAACTTTCTCCAGACGATCAGAAATGGTAATTTTTCAATGCTTCATTTTTTGACTGTAAATGACTATTGCATGTGAATTATCACTTTTGGAACTGAAATAAGTGTGTTTAGAGTCATTTTAATGCGTGAAATTGGTCGAAATAGAAGCTTCTGAGTAGTAGAAAGTCTGGAAGAATGGCAATTTTGATTACATTGATGCTTTAAAAAGTAGTTATTCAACATGAGGCACAATCCAAATGACATTTTGAATCATTTTTTCTACAGTCCAAAAAATTCCATTTTCTGATGAAAAGCGATAATCCGTGACCTCTCGAACTTTCTCCGGATGGTCAGAAATGGTAATTTTTTCATGTTACATTTTTTGACTGTAAATGACTATTGCATGTGAATGATCACTTTTGGAACTAAAATAAGTGTGTTTAGAGTCATTTTAATGCCTGAAATTGGTCGAAATAGAAGCTTCTGAGTAAGAGAAAAAGTCTGTAAAAATGGCAATTTTGGTCACATTGAGGCTTTAAAAAGTAGTTATTCAACATGAGGCACAATCCAAATGACATTTTGAATCATTTTTTCTAAAGTCCCAAAAATCTATTTTCTGATGAAAAACGAGGACCCCTGACCTGCCGAATTTTCTCCAGACGGTCAGAAATGGTAACTTTTTAATGTTTAGTTTTTTGACTATAAATGACTATTGCATGTGAATTATCACTTTTGGAACTAAAATGAGTGTGTTTAGATTCATTTTAATGCCTGAAATTGGTCGAAATAGAAGCTTCTGAGTAGGAGAAAAAGTCT
Source organism: Triturus cristatus (assembly GCF_964204655.1). NCBI lineage: Eukaryota > Metazoa > Chordata > Amphibia > Caudata > Salamandridae > Triturus > Triturus cristatus. The sequence goes on along the minus strand of NC_140583.1, from coordinate 1,000,544,255 downwards.
GTAAAAATGGCATTTTTGAGTACATTGAGGCTTTGAAAAGTAGTTATTCAACATGAGGCACAATCCAAATGACATTTTGTATCATTTTTTCTACAGTCCAAAAAATCCATCTTCTGATGAAAAACGATGACCCGTGACCTGTCAAACTTTCTCCAGATGGTCAGAATTGGTAAGTTTTTTAATGTTACATTTTTTGACTGTAAATGACTATTGCATGTGAATGATCACTTTTGTAACAAAAATACGTGTGTTTAGAGTCATTTTAATGCCTGAAATTGGTCGAAATAGAAGCTTCTGAGAAGGAGAAAAAGTCTGTAAAAATGGCAATTTTGGTCACATTGAGGCTTTAAAAAGTAGTTATTCAACATGAGGCACAATCCAAATGACACTTTTAATAATTTTTTCTACAGTCCAAAAAATCAATTTTCTGATGAAAAGCGATAATCCGTGACCTGTCGAACTTTCTCCAGATGGTCAGAAATGGTAATTTTTTCATGTTTAATGTTTTTGACTATAAATGACTATTGCATGTGAATGATCACTTTTGGAACCAAAATAAGTGTGTTTAGAGTCATTTTAATGCCTGAAATTGGTCGAAATAGAAGCTTCTGTGTAGGAGAAAGTCTATAAAAATGGCAATTTTGATTACATTGAGGCTTTAAAAAGTAGTTATTCAACATGAGGCACAATCCAAAAGACATTTTGAATCCTTTTTCTACAGTCCAAAAAATCAATTTTCTAATGAAAAACGATGACCCGTGACCTGTCGAACTTTCTCTAGACAGTCAGAAATGGTAATTTTTTTATTTGACATTTTTTGACTGTAAATGACTATTGCATGTGAATGATCACTTTTGGAACTAAATTAAGTCTGTTTAGATTCATTTTAATGCCTGAAACTGGTCGAAATAGAAGCTTCTGAGTAGGAGAAAACGTCTGTAAAAATGGCAATTTAGAGTACATTGAGGCTTTAAAAAGTAGTTATTCAACATGAGGCACAATCCAAAAGACATTTTGAATAATTTTTTCTACAGTCCGAAAAATCATTTTTCTGATGAAAAGCGATGATCCGTCACCTGTCGAACTTTCTCCAGATGGTCAGAAATGGTAATTTTTTCATGTTACATTTTTTGACTGTAAATGACTATTGCATGTGAATTATCACTTTTGGAACTAAAATAAGTGTGTTTAGAGTCATTTTAATGCCTGAAATTGGTCGAAATAGAAGCTTCTGAGTAAGAGAAAAAGTCTGTAAAAATGGCAATTTTGGTCACATTGAGGCTCTAAAAATTAGTTATTCAACATGAGGCACAATCCAAATGACATTTTGAATCATTTTTTCTAAAGTCCAAAAAATCTATTTTCTGATGAAAAATGAGGACCCCTAACCTGCCGAATTTTTTCCAGATGGTCAGAAATGGTAATTTTTTAATGTTTAATTTTTTTTCTATAAATGACTATTGCATGTGAATTATCACTTTTGGAACTAAAATGAGTGTGTTTAGAGTCATTTTAATGCCTGAAATTGGTCGAAATAGAAGCTTCTGAGTAAGAGAAAAAGTCTGTAAAAATGGCAATTTTGGTCACATTGAGGCTTTAAAAAGTAGTTATTCAACATGAGGCACAATCCAAATGACATTTTGAATAATCTTTTCCACAGTCCAAAAAATCAATTTTTTGATGAAAAGCGATGATCCATGACGTGTCGAACTTTCTCCAGACGATCAGAAATGGTAATTTTTCAATGCTTCATTTTTTGACTGTAAATGACTATTGCATGTGAATTATCACTTTTGGAACTAAAATAAGTGTGTTTAGAGTCATTTTAATGCGTGAAATTGGTCGAAATAGAAGCTTCTGAGTAGTAGAAAGTCTGTAAGAATGGCAATTTTGGTCACATTGAGGCTTTAAAAAGTAGTTATTCAACATGAGGCACAATCCAAATGACATTTTGAATCATTTTTTCTAGAGTCCAAAAAATCCATTTTCTGATGGAAAACAATGACTTGTGACCTGTCGAACTTTCTCCAGACGGTCAGAAATGGTAATTTTTTCATGTTTAAGTTTTTGGACTATAAATGACTATTGCATGTGAATTATCACTTTTGGAACTAAAAGAAGTGTGTTTAGAGTCATTTTAATGCATGAAATTGGTCGAAATAGAAGGTTCTGAGTAGGAGAAAAAGTCTGTAAAAATGGCAATTTTGGTCACATTGAGGCTTTAAAAAGTCGTTATTCAACATGAGGCACAATCCAAATGACATTTTGAATCATTTTTTCTACAGTCCAAAAAATCTATTTTCTGATGAAAAGCGATGATCAGTGACCTGTCGAACTTTCTCCAGATGGTCAGACATGGTAATTTTTTTAATGTTACATTTTTTGACTGTAAATGACTATTGCATGTGAATTATCACTTTTGGAACTAAAAGAAGTGTGTTTAGAGTCATTTTAATGACTGAAATTGGTCGAAAAAGAAGCTTCTGAGTAGGAGAAAAAGTCTGTAAAAATGGCAATTTTGGTCGCATTGAGACTTTAAAAAAGTAGTTATTCAACATGAGGCACAATCCAAATGACATTTTGAATCATTTTTTCTAGAGTCCAAAAAATCCATTTTCTGATGGAAAACAATGACCTGTGACCTGTCGAACTTTCTCCAGACGGTCAGAAATGGTAATTTTTTCATGTTTAAGTTTTTGGACTATAAATGACTATTGCATGTGAATTATCACTTTTGGAACTAAAAGAAGTGTGTTTAGAGTCATTTTCATGCATGAAATTGGTCGAAATAGAAGGTTCTGAGTAGGAGAAAAAGTCTGTAAAAATGGCAATTTTGGTCACATTGAGGCTTTAAAAAGTCGTTATTCAACATGAGGCACAATCCAAATGACATTTTGAATCATTTTTTCTACAGTCCAAAAATCAATTTTCTGATGAAAAGCGATAATCCGTGACCTGTCGAACTTTCTCCAGATGGTCAGAAATGGTAATTTTTTCATGTTTAATGTTTTTGACTATAAATGACTATTGCATGTGAATGATCACTTTTGTAAATAAAATACGTGTGTTTAGAGTCATTTTAATGCCTGAAATTGGTCGAAATAGAAGCTTCTGTGTAGGAGAAAGTCTATAAAAATGGCAATTTTGATTACATTGAGGCTTTAAAAAGTAGTTATTCAACATGAGTCACAATCCAAAAGACATTTTGAATCATTTTTCTACAGTCCAAAAAATCAATTTTCTAATGAAAAACGATGACCCGTGACCTGTCGAACTTTCTCTAGACGGTCAGAAATGGTAATTTTTTAATTTGACATTTTTTGACTGTAAATGACTATTGCATGTGAATGATCACTTTTGGAACTAAAATAAGTGTGTTTAGATTCATTTTAATGCCTGAAACTGGTCGAAATAGAAGCTTCTGAGTAGGAGAAAAAGTCTGTAAAAATGGCAGTTTAGAGTACATTGAGGCTTTAAAAAGTAGTTATTCAACATGAGGCACAATCCAAAAGACATTTTGAATCATTTTTTCTACAGTCCGAAAAATCCTTTTTCTGATGAAAAACGATGACCCGTGACGTGTCGAACTTTCTCCAGATGATCAGAAATGGTAATTTTTCAATCTTTCATTTTTTGACTGTAAATGACTATTGCATGTAAATTATCACTTTTGGAACTAAAATAAGTGTGTTTAGAGTCATTTTAATGCCTGAAATTGGTCGAAATAGAAGCTTCTGAGTCGTAGAAAGTCTGTAAAAATTGCAATTTTGATTACATTGAGGCTTTAAAAAGTAGTTATTCAACATGAGGCACAATCCAAATGACATTTTGAATCATTTATTCTACAGTCCAAAAAATCAATTTTCTGATGAAAAGCGATAATCCCTGACCTCTCGAACTTTCTCCAGATGGTCAGAAATGGTAATTTTTTCATGTTACATTTCTTGACTGTAAATGACTATTGCATGTGAATGATCACTTTTGGAACTAAAATAAGTGTGTTTAGAGTCATTTTCATGCCTGAAATTGGTCGATATAGAAGCTTCTGTGTAGGAGAAAATGTCTGTAAAAATGGCAATTTTGATTAAATTGATGCTTTAAAAATAGTAATTCAACATGAGGCACAATCCAAAAGACATTTTGAATCATTTGTTCTACAGTCCGAAAAATCTATTTTCTGATGAAAAGCGATGATCCGTGACCTGTCGAACTTTCTCCAGACAGTCAGAAATGGTAATTTTTAAATGATTAATTTTTTGACTATAAATGACTATTGCATGTGAATTATCACTTTTGGAACTAAAATAAGTGTGTTTAGATTCATTTTAATGCCTGAAATTGGTCGAAATAGAAGCTTCTGAGTAGGAGAAAAAGTCTGTAAAAATGGCAATTTAGAGTACATTGAGGCTTTAAAAAGTAGTTATTCAACATGAGGCACAATCCAAAAGACATTTTGAATCATTTTTCTACAGTCCAAAAAATCAATTTTCTAATGAAAAACGATGACCCGTGACCTGTCGAACTTTCTCTAGACGGTCAGAAATGGTAACTTTTAAATTTTACATTTTTTGACTGTAAATGACTATTGCATGTGAATGATCACTTTTGGAACTAAAATAAGTCTGTTTAGAATCATTTTAATACCTGAAATTGGTCGAAATAGAGGCTTCTGAGTAAGAGAAAAAGTCTAAAAAATGGCAATTTTGGTCACATTGAGGCTTTAAAAAGTAGTTATTCAACATGAGGCACAATCCAAATGACATTTTGAATCATTTTTTCTACAGCCAAAAAAATCAATTTTCTGATAAAAAGCGATAATCCGTGACCTGTCGAACTTTCTCCAGATAGTCAGAAATGGTAATTTTTTAATGTTTAATTTTTTGACTATAAATGACTATTGCATGTGAATTATCACTTTTGGAACTAAAATAAGTGTGTTTAGATTCATTTTAATGCCTGAAATTGGTCGATATAGAAGCTTCTGTGTAGGAGAAAATGTCTGTAAAAATGGCAATTTTGATTAAATTGAGGCTTTAAAAATAGTTATTCAAAATGAGGCACAATCCAAAAGACATTTTGAATCATTTGTTCTACAGTCCGAAAAATCTATTTTCTGATGAAAAACGATGACTCGTGACCTGTCCACTTTCTCCAGATGGTCAGAAATGGTAATTTTTTCATGTTACATTTTTTGACTGTAAATGACTATTGCATGTGAATTAACACTTTTGGAACTAAAATAAGTGTGTTTAGAGTCATTTTAATGCCTGAAATTGATCGAAATAGAAGCTTCTGAGTAAGAGAAAAAGTCTGTAAAAATGGCAATTTTGGTCACATTGAGGCTTTAAAAAGTAGTTATTCAACATGAGGCACAATCCAAATGATATTTTGAATAATCTTTTCTACAGTCCAAAAAATCAATTTTCTGGTGAAAAGCGATGATCCGTGACCTGTCGAACTTTCTCCAGACGGGCAGAAATGGTAATTTTTTAATGTTACATTTTTTGACTCTAAATGACTATTGCATGTGAGTTATCAGTTTTGGAACTAAAATAAGTGTGTTTAGATACATTTTAATGCCTGAAATTGGTCGAAATAGAAGCTTCTGAGTAGGAGAAAAAGTCTGTAAAAATGGCAATTTAGAGTACATTGAGGCTTTAAAAAGTAGTTATTCAACATGAGGCACAATCCAAATGACATTTTGAATCATTTTTTCTACAATCCAAAAATCCATTTTCTGATGAAAAGCGATGATCCGTGACCTGTCGAACTTTCTCCAGACGATCAGAAATGGTACTTTAAATGTTTAATTTTTTGACTATAAATGACTATTGCATGTGAATTATCACTTTTGGAACTAAAATAAGTGTGTTTAGATTCATTTTAATGCCTGAAATTGGTCGAAATAGAAGCTTCTGAGTAGGAAAAAAAAATCTGTAAAAATGGCAATTTTGAGTACATTGAGGCTTTGAAAAGTAGTTATTCAACATGAGGCACAATCCAAATGACACTTTGAATCATTTTTTCTACAGTCCAAAAAATCAATTTTCTGATGAAAAGCGATGATCCGTGACGTGTCGAACTTTCTCCAGACGATCAGAAATGGTAATTTATCAATCTTTCATTTTTTGACTGTAAATGACTATTGCATGTGAATTATCACTTTTGGAACTAAAATAAGTGTGTTTAGAGTCATTTTAATGCCTGAAATTGGTCGAAATAGAAGCTTCTGAGTAGTAGAAAGTCTGTAAAAATGGCAATTTTGATTACATTGAGGCTTTAAAAAGTAGTTATTCAACATGAGGCACAACTAAAATGACATTTTGAATCATTTATTCTACAGTCCAAAAAATCAATTTTCTGATGAAAAGCGATAATCCGTGACCTGTCGAACTTTCTCCAGATAGTCAGAAATGGTAATTTTTTCATGTTACATTTTTTGACTGTAAATGACTATTGCATGTGAATGATCACTTTTGGAACTAAAATAAGTGTGTTTAGAGCCATTTTAATGACTGAAATTGGTCGAAAAAGAAGCTTCTGAGTAGGAGAAAGTCTATAAAAATGGCAATTTTGATTACATTGAGGCTTTAAAAAGTAGTTATTCAACATGAGGCACAATCCAAATGACATTTTGAATCATTTATTCTACAGTCCAAAAAATCAATTTTCTGATTAAAAGCGATAATCCCTGACCTCTCGAACTTTCTCCAGATGGTCAGAAATGGTAATTTTTTCATGTTACATTTTTTGACTGTAAATGACTATTGCATGTGAATGATCACTTTTGGAACTAAAATAAGTGTGTTTAGAGTCATTTTAATGCCTGAAATTGGTCGAAATAGAAGCTTCTGAGTAAGAGAAAAAGTCTAAAAAATGGCAATTTTGGTCACAGTGATGCTTTAAAAAGTAGTTATTCAACATGAGGCACAATCCAAATGACATTTTGAATCATTTTTTCTACAGTCCAAAAAAATCAATTTTCTGATAAAAAGCGACAATCCGTCACCTGTCGAACTTTCTCCAGATAGTCAGAAATGGTAATTTTTTAATGTTTAATTTTTTGACTATAAATGACTATTGCATGTGAATTATCACTTTTGGAACTAAAATAAGTGTGTTTAGATTCATTTTCATGCCTGAAATTGGTCGATATAGAAGCTTCTGTGTAGGAGAAAATGTCTGTAAAAATGGCAATTTTGATTAAATTGATGCTTTAAAAATAGTAATTCAACATGAGGCACAATCCAAAAGACATTTTGAATCATTTGTTCTACAGTCCGAAAAATCTATTTTCTGATGAAAAGCGATGATCCGTGACCTGTCGAACTTTCTCCAGACAGTCAGAAATGGTAATTTTTAAATGATTATTTTTTTGACTATAAATGACTATTGCATGTGAATTATCACTTTTGGGACTAAAATAAGTGTGTTTAGATTCATTTTAATGCCTGAAATTGGTCGAAATAGAAGCTTCTGAGTAGGAGAAAAAGTCTGTAAAAATGGCAATCTAGAGTACATTGAGGCTTTAAAAAGTAGTTATTCAACATGAGGCACAATCCAAAAGACATTTTGAATCATTTTTCTACAGTCCAAAAAATCAATTTTCTAATGAAAAACGATGACCCGTGACCTGTCGAACTTTCTCTAGACGGTCAGAAATGGTAACTTTTAAATTTTACATTTTTTGACTGTAAATGACTATTGCATGTGAATTATCACTTTTGGAACTAAAATAAGTGTGTTTAGAGTCATTTTAATGCCTGAAATTGGTCGAAATAGAAGTTTCTGAGTAAGAGAAAAAGTCTGTAGAAATGGCAATTTTGGTCACATTGAGGCTTTAAAAAGTAGTTATTCAACATGAGGCACAATCCAAATGACATTTTGAATCATTTTTTCTACAGTCCAAAAAATCAATTTTCTGATAAAAAGCGATAATCCGTGACCTGTCGAACTTTCTCCAGATAGTCAGAAATGGTAATTTTTTAATGTTTAATTTTTTGACTATAAATGACTATTGCATGTGAATTATCACTTTTGGAACTAAAATAAGTGTGTTTAGAGTCATTTTAATGCCTGAAATTGATCGAAATAGAAGCTTCTGAGTAAGAGAAAAAGTCTGTAAAAATGGCAATTTTGGTCACATTGAGGCTTTAAAAAGTAGTTATTCAACATGAGGCACAATCCAAATGATATTTTGAATAATCTTTTCTACAGTCCAAAAAATCAATTTTCTGGTGAAAAGCGATGATCCGTGACCTGTCGAACTTTCTCCAGACGGTCAGACATGGTACCTTTTTTAATGTTACAATTTTTTGACTGTAAGTGACTATTGCATGTGAATTATCACTTTTGGAACCAAAATAAGTGTGTTTAGAATCATTTTAATGCCTGAAATTGGTTGAAATAGAAGTTTCTGAGTAAGAGAAAAAGTCTGTAGAAATGGCAATTTTGGTCACATTGAGGCTTTAAAAAGTATTTATTCAACATGAGGCACAATCCAAATGACATTTTGAATAATTTTTTCTACACTCCAAAAAATCAATTTTCTGGTGAAAAATGATGACCCGTGACCTGTCGAACTTTCTCCAGACGGTCAGAAATGGTAATTTTTTAATGTTACATTTTTTGACTCTAAATGACTATTGCATGTGAGTTATCAGTTTTGGAACTAAAATAAGTGTGTTCAGATACATTTTAATGCATGAAATTGGTCGAAATAGAAGCTTCTGAGTAGGAGAAAAAGTCTGTAAAAATGGCAATTTAGAGTACATTGAGGCTTTAAAAAGTAGTTATTCAACATGAGGCACAATCCAAATGACATTTTGAATCATTTTTCTACAATCCAAAAATCCATTTTCTGATGAAAAGCGATAATCCGTGACCTCTCGAACTTTCTCCAGATGGTCAGAAATGGTAATTTTTTCATGTTACATTTTTTCACTGTAAATGACTATTGCATGTGAATGATCGCTTTTGTAACAAAAATACGTGTGTTTAGAGTCATTTTAATGCCTGAAATTGGTCGAAATAGAAGCTTCTGAGAAGGAGAAAAAGTCTGTAAAAATGGCAATTTTGGTCACATTGAGGCTTTAAAAAGTAGTTATTCAACATGAGGCACAATCCAAATGACATTTTGAATCATTTTTTCTACAGTTCAAAAAATCAATTTTCTGATGAAAAGCGATGATCCGTGACCTGTCGAACTTTCTCCAGACGATCAGAAATGGTAATTTTTAAATGTTTAATTTTTTGACTATAAATGACTATTGCATGTGAATTATCACTTTTGGAACTAAAATAAGTGTGTTTAGATTCATTTTAATGCCTGAAATTGGTCGAAATAGAAGCTTCTGAGTAGGAAAAAAAAATCTGTAAAAATGGCAATTTTGAGTACATTGAGGCTTTGAAAAGTAGTTATTCAACATGAGGCACAATCCAAATGACACTTTGAATCATTTTTTCTACAGTCCAAAAAATCAATTTTCTGATGAAAAGCTATGATCCGTGACGTGTCGAACTTTCTCCAGACGATCAGAAATGGTAATTTATCAATCTTTCATTTTTTGACTGTAAATGACTATTGCATGTGAATTATCACTTTTGGAACTAAAATAAGTGTGTTTAGAGTCATTTTAATGCCTGAAATTGGTCGAAATAGAAGCTTCTGAGTAGTAGAAAGTCTGTAAAAATGGCAATTTTGATTACATTGAGGCTTTAAAAAGTAGTTATTCAACATGAGGCACAATCCAAATGACATTTTGAATCATTTATTCTACAGTCCAAAAAATCAATTTTCTGATGAAAAGCGATAATCCGTGACCTGTCGAACTTTCTCCAGATAGTCAGAAATGGTAATTTTTTCATGTTACATTTTTTGACTGTAAATGACTATTGCATGTGAATGATCACTTTTGGAACTAAAATAAGTGTGTTTAGAGTCATTTTAATGCCTGAAATTGGTCGAAATAGAAGCTTCTGAGTAAGAGAAAAAGTCTAAAAAATGGCAATTTTGGTCACATTGAGGCTTTAAAAAGTAGTTATTCAACATGAGGCACAATCCAAATGACATTTTGAATCATTTTTTCTACAGTCCAAAAAATCAATTTTCTGATGAAAAGCGATAATCCGTGACCTCTCGAACTTTCTCCGGATGGTCAGACATGGTACCTTTTTTAATGTTACAATTTTTTGACTGTAAGTGACTATTGCATGTGAATTATCACTTTTGGAACCAAAATAAGTGTGTTTAGAGTCATTTTAATGACTGAAATTGGTCGAAAAAGAAGCTTCTGAGTAGGAGAAAGTCTATAAAAATGGCAATTTTGATTACATTGAGGCTTTAAAAAGTAGTTATTCAACATGAGGCACAATCCAAATGACATTTTGAATCATTTTTTCTACAGTCCAAAAAATCCATTTTCTGATGAAAAGCGATAATCCGTGACCTGTCGAACTTTCTCTAGACGGTCAGAAATGGTAACTTTTAAATTTTACATTTTTTGACTGTAAATGACGATTGCATGTGAATGATCACTTTTGGAACTAAAATAAGTCTGTTTAGAATCATTTTAATGCCTGAAATTGGTTGAAATAGAAGTTTCTGAGTAAGAGAAAAAGTCTGTATAAATGGCAATTTTGGTCACATTGAGGCTTTAGAAAGTAGTTATTCAACATGAGGCACAATCCAAATGACATTTTGAATAATTTTTTCTACACTCCAAAAAATAAATTTTCTGGTGAAAAGCGATGATCCGTGAGCTGTCGAACTTTCTCCAGACGGTCAGAAATGGTAATTTTTTAATGTTACATTTCTTGACTATAAATGACTATTGCATGTGAGTTATCACTTTTGGAACTAAAATAAGTGTGTTTAGATTCATTTTAATGCCTGAAATTGGTCGAAATAGAAGCTTCTGAGTAAGAGTAAAAGTCTGTAGAAATGGCAATTTTGGTCACATTGAGGCTTTAAAAAGTATTTATTCAACATGAGGCACAATCCAAATGACATTTTGAATAATTTTTTCTACACTCCAAAAAATCAATTTTCTGGTGAAAAATGATGACCCGTGACCTGTCGAACTTTCTCCAGACGGTCAGAAATGGTAATTTTTTAATGTTACATTTTTTGACTCTAAATGACTATTGCATGTGAGTTATCAGTTTTGGAACTAAAATAAGTGTGTTCAGATACATTTTAATGCATGAAATTGGTCGAAATAGAAGCTTCTGAGTAGGAGAAAAAGTCTGTAAAAATGGCAATTTAGAGTACATTGAGGCTTTAAAAAGTAGTTATTCAACATGAGGCACAATCCAAATGACATTTTGAATCATTTTTCTACAATCCAAAAATCCATTTTCTGATGAAAAGCGATAATCCGTGACCTGTCGAACTTTCTCCAGACGATCAGAAATGGTAATTTTTAAATGTTTAATTTTTTGACTATAAATGACTATTGCATGTGAATTATCACTTTTGGAACTAAAATAAGTGTGTTTAGATTCATTTTAATGCCTGAAATTGGTCGAAATAGAAGCTTCTGAGTAGGAAAAAAAAATCTGTAAAAATGGCAATTTTGAGTACATTGAGGCTTTGAAAAGTAGTTATTCAACATGAGGCACAATCCAAATGACACTTTGAATCATTTTTTCTACAGTCCAAAAAATCAATTTTCTGATGAAAAGCTATGATCCGTGACGTGTCGAACTTTCTCCAGACGATCAGAAATGGTAATTTATCAATCTTTCATTTTTTGACTGTAAATGACTATTGCATGTGAATTATCACTTTTGGAACTAAAATAAGTGTGTTTAGAGTCATTTTAATGCCTGAAATTGGTCGAAATAGAAGCTTCTGAGTAGTAGAAAGTCTGTAAAAATGGCAATTTTGATTACATTGAGGCTTTAAAAAGTAGTTATTCAACATGAGGCACAATCCAAATGACATTTTGAATCATTTATTCTACAGTCCAAAAAATCAATTTTCTGATGAAAAGCGATAATCCGTGACCTGTCGAACTTTCTCCAGATAGTCAGAAATGGTAATTTTTTCATGTTACATTTTTTGACTGTAAATGACTATTGCATGTGAATGATCACTTTTGGAACTAAAATAAGTGTGTTTAGAGTCATTTTAATGCCTGAAATTGGTCGAAATAGAAGCTTCTGAGTAAGAGAAAAAGTCTAAAAAATGGCAATTTTGGTCACATTGAGGCTTTAAAAAGTAGTTATTCAACATGAGGCACAATCCAAATGACATTTTGAATCATTTTTTCTACAGTCCAAAAAATCCATTTTCTGATGAAAAGCGATAATCCGTGACCTCTCGAACTTTCTCCGGATGGTCAGACATGGTACCTTTTTTAATGTTACAATTTTTTGACTGTAAGTGACTATTGCATGTGAATTATCACTTTTGGAACCAAAATAAGTGTGTTTAGAGTCATTTTAATGACTGAAATTGGTCGAAAAAGAAGCTTCTGAGTAGGAGAAAGTCTATAAAAATGGCAATTTTGATTACATTGAGGCTTTAAAAAGTAGTTATTCAACATGAGGCACAATCCAAATGACATTTTGAATCATTTTTTCTACAGTCCAAAAAATCCATTTTCTGATGAAAAGCGATAATCCGTGACCTGTCGAACTTTCTCTAGACGGTCAGAAATGGTAACTTTTAAATTTTACATTTTTTGACTGTAAATGACGATTGCATGTGAATGATCACTTTTGGAACTAAAATAAGTCTGTTTAGAATCATTTTAATGCCTGAAATTGGTTGAAATAGAAGTTTCTGAGTAAGAGAAAAAGTCTGTATAAATGGCAATTTTGGTCACATTGAGGCTTTAGAAAGTAGTTATTCAACATGAGGCACAATCCAAATGACATTTTGAATAATTTTTTCTACACTCCAAAAAATAAATTTTCTGGTGAAAAGCGATGATCCGTGAGCTGTCGAACTTTCTCCAGACGGTCAGAAATGGTAATTTTTTAATGTTACATTTCTTGACTATAAATGACTATTGCATGTGAGTTATCACTTTTGGAACTAAAATAAGTGTGTTTAGATTCATTTTAATGCCTGAAATTGGTCGAAATAGAAGCTTCTGAGTAGGAGAAAGTCTGTAAAAATGGCAATTTTGAGTACATTGAGGCTTTAAAAAGTAGTTATTCAACATGAGGCACAATCCAAATGACATTTTGAATCATTTTTTCTACAATCCAAAAATCCATTTTCTGATGAAAAGCGATAATCCGTGACCTCTCGAACTTTCTCCAGATGGCCAGAAATGGTAATTTTTTCATGTTACATTTTTTCACTGTAAATGACTATTGCATGTGAATTAACACTTTTGGAACTAAAATAAGTGTGTTTAGAGTCATTTTAATGCCTGAAATTGGTCGAAATAGAAGCTTCTGAGTAAGAGAAAAAGTCTGTAAAAATGGCAATTTTGGTCACATTGAGGCTTTAAAAAGTAGTTATTCAACATGAGGCACAATCCAAATGATATTTTGAATAATCTTTTCTACAGTCCAAAAAATCAATTTTCTGGTGAAAAGCGATGATCCGTGACCTGTTGAACTTTCTCCAGACGGTCAGACATGGTACCTTTTTTAATGTTACAATTTTTTGACTGTAAGTGACTATTGCATGTGAATGATCACTTTTGGAACTAAAATAAGTCTGTTTAGAGTCATTTTAATGCCTGAAATTGGTTGAAATAGAAGTTTCTGAGTAAGAGAAAAAGTCTGTAAAAATGGCAATTTTGGTCACATTGAGGCTTTAAAAAGTAGTTATTCAACATGAGGCACAATCCAAATGATATTTTGAATAATCTTTTCTACAGTCCAAAAAATCAATTTTCTGGTGAAAAGCGATGATCCGTGACCTGTCGAACTTTCTCCAGACGGTCAGACATGGTACCTTTTTTAATGTTACAATTTTTTGACTGTAAGTGACTATTGCATGTGAATTATCACTTTTGGAACCAAAATAAGTGTGTTTAGAGTCATTTTAATGACTGAAATTGGTCGAAAAAGAAGCTTCTGAGTAGGAGAAAGTCTATAAAAATGGCAATTTTGATTACATTGAGGCTTTAAAAAGTAGTTATTCAACATGAGGCACAATACAAATGACATTTTGAATCATTTTTTCTACAGTCCAAAAAATCCATTTTCTGATGAAAAGCGATAATCCGTGACCTCTCGAACTTTCTCCGGATGGTCAGAAATGGTAATTTTTTCATGTTACATTTTTTGACTGTAAATGACTATTGCATGTGAATTATCACTTTTGGAACTAAAATAAGTGTGTTTAGATTCATTTTAATGCCTGAAACTGGTCGAAATAGAAGCTTCTGAGTAGGAGAAAAAGTCTGTAAAAATGGCAATTTAGAGTACATTGAGGCTTTAAAAAGTAGTTATTCAACATGAGGCACAATCCAAATGACATTTTGAATCATTTTTTCTAAAGTCCAAAAAATCTATTTTCTGATGAAAAACGAGGACCCCTGACCTGCCGAATTTTCTCCAGACGGTCAGAAATGGTAACTTTTTAATGTTTAGTTTTTTGACTATAAATGACTATTGCATGTGAATTATCATTTTTGGAACTAAAATGAGTGTGTTTAGAGTCATTTTAATGCCTGAAATTGGTTGAAAAAGAAGCTTCTGAGTAGGAGAAAAAGTCTGTAAAAATGGCAATTTTGGTCACATTGAGGCTTTAAAAAGTAGTTATTCAACATGAGGCACAATCCAAATGACATTTGGAATCATATTTTCTACACTCCCAAAAATCAATTTTCTGATGAAAAACGATGACTCGTGACCTGTCGAACTTTCTCCAGATGGTCAGAAATGGTAATTTTTTCATGTTACATTTTTTGACTGTAAATGACTATTGCATGTGAATTATCACTTTTGGAACTAAAATAAGTGTGTTTAGAGTAATTTTAATGCCTGAAATTGGTCGAAATAGAAGCTTCTGAGTAGTAGAAAGTCTGTAAAAATGGCAATTTTGATTACATTGAGGCTTTAAAAAGTAGTTATTCAACATGAGGCACAATCCAAATGACATTTTGAATCATTTATTCTACAGTCCAAAAAATCAATTTTCCGATGAAAAGCGATAATCCCTGACCTCTCGAACTTTCTCCAGATGGTCAGAAATGGTAATTTTTTCATGTTACATTTTTTGACTGTAAATGACTATTGCATGTGAATGATCACTTTTGGAACTAAAATAAGTGTGTTTAGAGTCATTTTAATGCCTGAAATTGGTCGAAATAGAAGCTTCTGAGTAAGAGAAAAAGTCTAAAAAATGGCAATTTTGGTCACATTGAGGCTTTAAAAAGTAGTTATTCAACATGAGGCACAATCCAAATGACATTTTGAATCATTTTTTCTACAGTCCAAAAAATTAATTTTCTGATAAAAAGCGATAATCCGTGACCTGTCGAACTTTCTCCAGATAGTCAGAATTGGTAATTTTTTAATGTTTAATTTTTTGACTATAAATGACTATTGCATGTGAATTAACACTTTTGGAACTAAAATAAGTGTGTTTAGAGTCATTTTAATGCCTGAAATTGATCGAAATAGAAGCTTCTGAGTAAGAGAAAAAGTCTGTAAAAATGGCAATTTTGGTCACATTGAGGCTTTAAAAAGTAGTTATTCAACATGAGGCACAATCCAAATGATATTTTGAATAATCTTTTCTACAGTCCAAAAAATCAATTTTCTGGTGAAAAGCGATGATCCGTGACCTGTTGAACTTTCTCCAGACGGTCAGACATGGTACCTTTTTTAATGTTACAATTTTTTGACTGTAAGTGACTATTGCATGTGAATGATCACTTTTGGAACTAAAATAAGTCTGTTTAGAGTCATTTTAATGCCTGAAATTGGTTGAAATAGAAGTTTCTGAGTAAGAGAAAAAGTCTGTAGAAATGGCAATTTTCGTCACATTGAGGCTTTAAAAAGTAGTTATTCAACATGAGGCACAATCCAAATGACATTTTGAATAATTTTTTCTACACTCCAAAAAATCAATTTTCTGGTGAAAAGCGATGATCCGTGACCTGTCGAACTTTCTCCAGACGGTCAGAAATGGTAATTTTTTAATGTTACATTTTTTGACTCTAAATGACTATTGCATGTGAATTATCACCTTTGGAACTCAAATAAGTGTGTTTAGATACATTTTAATGCCTGAAATTGGTCGAAATAGAAGCTTCTGAGTAGGAGAAAAAGTCTGTAAAAATGGCAATTTTGAGTACATTGAGGCTTTAAAAAGTAGTTATTCAACATGAGGCACAATCCAAATGACATTTTGAATCATTTTTTCTACAATCCCAAAAATATTTTCTGATGAAAAGCGATAATCCGTGACCTCTCGAACTTTCTCCAGATGGTCAGAAATGGTAATTTTTTCATGTTACATTTTTTCACTGTAAATGACTATTGCATGTGAATTATCACCTTTGGAACTAAAATAAGTGTGTTTAGAGTCATTTTAATGCCTGAAATTGGTCGAAATAGAAGCTTCTGAGTAGGAGAAAAAGTCTGTAAAAATGGCAATTTTGAGTACATTGAGGCTTTGAAAAGTAGTTATTCAACATGAGGCACAATCCAAATGACATTTTGAATCATTTTTTCTACAGTCCAAAAAATCCATCTTCTGATGAAAAACGATGACCCGTGACCTGTCGAACTTTCTCCAGATGGTCAGAATTGGTAAGTTTTTTAATGTTACCTTTTTTGACTGTAAATGACTATTGCATGTGAATGATCACTTTTGTAACAAAAATACGTGTGTTTAGAGTCATTTTAATGCCTGAAATTGATCGAAATAGAAGCTTCTGAGTAAGAGAAAAAGTCTGTAAAAATGGCAATTTTGGTCACATTGAGGCTTTAAAAAGTAGTTATTCAACATGAGGCACAATCCAAATGATATTTTGAATAATCTTTTCTACAGTCCAAAAAATCAATTTTCTGGTGAAAAGCGATGATCCGTGACCTGTCGAACTTTCTCCAGACGGTCAGACATGGTACCTTTTTTAATGTTACAATTTTTTGACTGTAAATGACTATTGCATGTGAATTATCACTTTTGGAACCAAAATAAGTGTGTTTAGAGTCATTTTAATGACTGAAATTGGTCGAAAAAGAAGCTTCTGAGTAGGAGAAAGTCTATAAAAATGGCAATTTTGATTACATTGAGGCTTTAAAAAGTAGTTATTCAACATGAGGCACAATACAAATGACATTTTGAATCATTTTTTCTACAGTCCAAAAAATCCATTTTCTGATGAAAAGCGATAATCCGTGACCTCTCGAACTTTCTCCGGATGGTCAGAAATGGTAATTTTTTCATGTTACATTTTTTGACTGTAAATGACTATTGCATGTGAATTATCACTTTTGGAACTAAAATAAGTGTGTTTAGATTCATTTTAATGCCTGAAACTGGTCGAAATAGAAGCTTCTGAGTAGGAGAAAAAGTCTGTAAAAATGGCAATTTAGAGTACATTGAGGCTTTAAAAAGTAGTTATTCAACATGAGGCACAATCCAAATGACATTTTGAATCATTTTTTCTAAAGTCCAAAAAATCTATTTTCTGATGAAAAACGAGGACCCCTGACCTGCCGAATTTTCTCCAGACGGTCAGAAATGGTAACTTTTTAATGTTTAGTTTTTTGACTATAAATGACTATTGCATGTGAATTATCATTTTTGGAACTAAAATGAGTGTGTTTAGAGTCATTTTAATGCCTGAAATTGGTTGAAAAAGAAGCTTCTGAGTAGGAGAAAAAGTCTGTAAAAATGGCAATTTTGGTCACATTGAGGCTTTAAAAAGTAGTTATTCAACATGAGGCACAATCCAAATGACATTTGGAATCATATTTTCTACACTCCCAAAAATCAATTTTCTGATGAAAAACGATGACTCGTGACCTGTCGAACTTTCTCCAGATGGTCAGAAATGGTAATTTTTTCATGTTACATTTTTTGACTGTAAATGACTATTGCATGTGAATTATCACTTTTGGAACTAAAATAAGTGTGTTTAGAGTAATTTTAATGCCTGAAATTGGTCGAAATAGAAGCTTCTGAGTAGTAGAAAGTCTGTAAAAATGGCAATTTTGATTACATTGAGGCTTTAAAAAGTAGTTATTCAACATGAGGCACAATCCAAATGACATTTTGAATCATTTATTCTACAGTCCAAAAAATCAATTTTCCGATGAAAAGCGATAATCCCTGACCTCTCGAACTTTCTCCAGATGGTCAGAAATGGTAATTTTTTCATGTTACATTTTTTGACTGTAAATGACTATTGCATGTGAATGATCACTTTTGGAACTAAAATAAGTGTGTTTAGAGTCATTTTAATGCCTGAAATTGGTCGAAATAGAAGCTTCTGAGTAAGAGAAAAAGTCTAAAAAATGGCAATTTTGGTCACATTGAGGCTTTAAAAAGTAGTTATTCAACATGAGGCACAATCCAAATGACATTTTGAATCATTTTTTCTACAGTCCAAAAAATTAATTTTCTGATAAAAAGCGATAATCCGTGACCTGTCGAACTTTCTCCAGATAGTCAGAATTGGTAATTTTTTAATGTTTAATTTTTTGACTATAAATGACTATTGCATGTGAATTAACACTTTTGGAACTAAAATAAGTGTGTTTAGAGTCATTTTAATGCCTGAAATTGATCGAAATAGAAGCTTCTGAGTAAGAGAAAAAGTCTGTAAAAATGGCAATTTTGGTCACATTGAGGCTTTAAAAAGTAGTTATTCAACATGAGGCACAATCCAAATGATATTTTGAATAATCTTTTCTACAGTCCAAAAAATCAATTTTCTGGTGAAAAGCGATGATCCGTGACCTGTTGAACTTTCTCCAGACGGTCAGACATGGTACCTTTTTTAATGTTACAATTTTTTGACTGTAAGTGACTATTGCATGTGAATGATCACTTTTGGAACTAAAATAAGTCTGTTTAGAGTCATTTTAATGCCTGAAATTGGTTGAAATAGAAGTTTCTGAGTAAGAGAAAAAGTCTGTAGAAATGGCAATTTTCGTCACATTGAGGCTTTAAAAAGTAGTTATTCAACATGAGGCACAATCCAAATGACATTTTGAATAATTTTTTCTACACTCCAAAAAATCAATTTTCTGGTGAAAAGCGATGATCCGTGACCTGTCGAACTTTCTCCAGACGGTCAGAAATGGTAATTTTTTAATGTTACATTTTTTGACTCTAAATGACTATTGCATGTGAATTATCACCTTTGGAACTCAAATAAGTGTGTTTAGATACATTTTAATGCCTGAAATTGGTCGAAATAGAAGCTTCTGAGTAGGAGAAAAAGTCTGTAAAAATGGCAATTTTGAGTACATTGAGGCTTTAAAAAGTAGTTATTCAACATGAGGCACAATCCAAATGACATTTTGAATCATTTTTTCTACAATCCCAAAAATATTTTCTGATGAAAAGCGATAATCCGTGACCTCTCGAACTTTCTCCAGATGGTCAGAAATGGTAATTTTTTCATGTTACATTTTTTCACTGTAAATGACTATTGCATGTGAATTATCAACTTTGGAACTAAAATAAGTGTGTTTAGAGTCATTTTAATGCCTGAAATTGGTCGAAATAGAAGCTTCTGAGTAGGAGAAAAAGTCTGTAAAAATGGCAATTTTGAGTACATTGAGGCTTTGAAAAGTAGTTATTCAACATGAGGCACAATCCAAATGACATTTTGAATCATTTTTTCTACAGTCCAAAAAATCCATCTTCTGATGAAAAACGATGACCCGTGACCTGTCGAACTTTCTCCAGATGGTCAGAATTGGTAAGTTTTTTAATGTTACCTTTTTTGACTGTAAATGACTATTGCATGTGAATGATCACTTTTGTAACAAAAATACGTGTGTTTAGAGTCATTTTAATGCCTGAAATTGATCGAAATAGAAGCTTCTGAGTAAGAGAAAAAGTCTGTAAAAATGGCAATTTTGGTCACATTGAGGCTTTAAAAAGTAGTTATTCAACATGAGGCACAATCCAAATGATATTTTGAATAATCTTTTCTACAGTCCAAAAAATCAATTTTCTGGTGAAAAGCGATGATCCGTGACCTGTCGAACTTTCTCCAGACGGTCAGACATGGTACCTTTTTTAATGTTACAATTTTTTGACTGTAAATGACTATTGCATGTGAATTATCACTTTTGGAACCAAAATAAGTGTGTTTAGAGTCATTTTAATGACTGAAATTGGTCGAAAAAGAAGCTTCTGAGTAGGAGAAAGTCTATAAAAATGGCAATTTTGATTACATTGAGGCTTTAAAAAGTAGTTATTCAACATGAGGCACAATCCAAATGACATTTTGAATCATTTTTTCTACAGTCCAAAAAATCCATTTTCTGATGAAAAGCGATAATCCGTGACCTCTCGAACTTTCTCCGGATGGTCAGAAATGGTAATTTTTTCATGTTACATTTTTTGACTGTAAATGACTATTGCATGTGAATGATCACTTTTGGAACTAAAATAAGTCTGTTTAGAATCATTTTAATGCCTGAAATTGGTTGAAATAGAAGTTTCTGAGTAGGAGAAAGTCTGTAAAAATGGCAATTTTGGTCACATTGAGGCTTTAAAAAGTAGTTATTCAACATGAGGCACAATCCAAATGACATTTTGAATAATTTTTTCTACACTCCAAAAAATCAATTTTCTGGTGAAAAGTGATGATCCGTGACCTGTCGAACTTTCTCCAGACGGTCAGAAATGGTAATTTTTTAATGTTACATTTTTTGACTCTAAATGACTATTGCATGTGAGTTATCAGTTTTGGAACTAAAATAAGTGTGTTCAGATACATTTTAATGCCTGAAATTGGTCGAAATAGAAGCTTCTGAGTAGGAGAAAAAGTCTGTAAAAATGGCAATTTAGAGTACATTGAGGCTTTAAAAAGTAGTTATTCAACATGAGGCACAATCCAAATGACATTTTGAATCATTTTTTCTACAGTCCAAAAAATCAATTTTCTGATAAAAAGCGATAATCCGTGACCTGTCGAACTTTCTCCAGATAGTCAGAAATGGTAATTTTTTAATGTTTAATTTTTTGACTATAAATGACTATTGCATGTGAATTATCACTTTTGGAACTAAAATAAGTGTGTTTAGATTCATTTTAATGCCTGAAATTGGTCGATATAGAAGCTTCTGTGTAGGAGAAAATGTCTGTAAAAATGGCAATTTTGATTAAATTGAGGCTTTAAAAATAGTTATTCAACATGAGGCACAATCCAAAAGACATTTTGAATCATTTTTCTACAGTCCAAAAAATCAACTTTCTAATGAAAAACGATGACCCGTGACCTGTCGAACTTTCTCTAGACGGTCAGAATTGGTAATTTTTTAATGTTTAATTTTTTGACTATAAATGACTATTGCATGTGAATTAACACTTTTGGAACTAAAATAAGTGTGTTTAGAGTCATTTTAATGCCTGAAATTGATCGGAATAGAAGCTTCTGAGTAAGAGAAAAAGTCTGTAAAAATGGCAATTTTGGTCACATTGAGGCTTTAAAAAGTAGTTATTCAACATGAGGCACAA
The DNA here is from genome assembly GCF_964204655.1 of Triturus cristatus. NCBI lineage: Eukaryota > Metazoa > Chordata > Amphibia > Caudata > Salamandridae > Triturus > Triturus cristatus. The sequence continues at coordinate 1,000,522,627 of NC_140583.1, read as the reverse complement.
TCCAAATGATATTTTGAATAATCTTTTCTACAGTCCAAAAAATCAATTTTCTGGTGAAAAGCGATGATCCGTGACCTGTTGAACTTTCTCCAGACGGTCAGACATGGTACCTTTTTTAATGTTACAATTTTTTGACTGTAAGTGACTATTGCATGTGAATGATCACTTTTGGAACTAAAATAAGTCTGTTTAGAGTCATTTTAATGCCTGAAATTGGTTGAAATAGAAGTTTCTGAGTAAGAGAAAAAGTCTGTAGAAATGGCAATTTTCGTCACATTGAGGCTTTAAAAAGTAGTTATTCAACATGAGGCACAATCCAAATGACATTTTGAATAATTTTTTCTACACTCCAAAAAATCAATTTTCTGGTGAAAAGCGATGATCCGTGACCTGTCGAACTTTCTCCAGACGGTCAGAAATGGTAATTTTTTAATGTTACATTTTTTGACTCTAAATGACTATTGCATGTGAGTTATCAGTTTTGGAACTAAAATAAGTGTGTTTAGATACATTTTAATGCCTGAAATTGGTTGAAATAGAAGCTTCTGAGTAAGAGAAAAAGTCTGTAAAAATGGCAATTTTGGTCACATTGAGGCTTTAAAAAGTAGTTATTCAACATGAGGCACAATCCAAATGATATTTTGAATAATCTTTTCTACAGTCCAAAAAATCAATTTTCTGATGAAAAGCGATGATCCGTGACCTGTCGAACTTTCTCCAGACGATCAGAAATGGTAATTTTTTCATGTTTAAGTTTTTTGACTATAAATGACTATTGCATGTGAATTATCACTTTTGGAACTAAAATAAGTGTGTTTAGAGTCATTTTAATGCCTGAAATTGGTCGAAATAGAAGCTTCTGAGTAAGAGAAAAAGTCTGTAGAAATGGCAATTTTCGTCACATTGAGGCTTTGAAAAGTAGTTATTCAACATGAGGCACAATCCAAATGACATTTTGAATAATTTTTTCTACACTCCAAAAAATCAATTTTCTGGTGAAAAGCGATGATCCGTGACCTGTCAAACTTTCTCCAGACGGTCAGAAATGGTAATTTTTTAATGTTACATTTTTTGACTCTAAATGACTATTGCATGTGAGTTATCAGTTTTGGAACTAAAATAAGTGTGTTTAGATACATTTTAATGCCTGAAATTGGTCGAAATAGAAGCTTCTGAGTAGGAGAAAAAGTCTGTAAAAATGGCAATTTTGAGTACATTGAGGCTTTAAAAAGTAGTTATTCAACATGAGGCACAATCCAAATGACACTTTGAATCATTTTTTCTACAATCCAAAAATCTATTTTCTGATGAAAAGCGATAATCCGTGACCTCTCGAACTTTCTCCAGATGGTCAGAAATGGTAATTTTTTCATGTTACATTTTTTCACTGTAAATGACTATTGCATGTGAATTATCACCTTTGGAACTAAAATAAGTGTGTTTAGAGTCATTTTAATGCCTGAAATTGGTCGAAATAGAAGCTTCTGAGTAGGAGAAAAAGTCTGTAAAAATGGCAATTTTGAGTACATTGAGGCTTTGAAAAGTAGTTATTCAACATGAGGCACAATCCAAATGACATTTTGAATCATTTTTTCTACAGTGCAAAAAATCCATCTTCTGATGAAAAACGATGACCTGTGACCTGTCGAACTTTCTCCAGATGGTCAGAATTGGTAAGTTTTTTAATGTTACCTTTTTTGACTGTAAATGACTATTGCATGTGAATGATCACTTTTGTAACAAAAATACGTGTGTTTAGAGTCATTTTAATGCCTGAAATTGATCGAAATAGAAGCTTCTGAGTAAGAGAAAAAGTCTGTAAAAATGGCAATTTTGGTCACATTGAGGCTTTAAAAAGTAGTTATTCAACATGAGGCACAATCCAAATGATATTTTGAATAATCTTTTCTACAGTCCAAAAAATCAATTTTCTGGTGAAAAGCGATGATCCGTGACCTGTCGAACTTTCTCCAGACGGTCAGACATGGTACCTTTTTTAATGTTACAATTTTTTGACTGTAAGTGACTATTGCATGTGAATTATCACTTTTGGAACTAAAATAAGTGTGTTTAGAGTCATTTTAATGCCTGAAATTGGTCGAAATAGAAGCTTCTGAGTAGGAGAAAAAGTCTGTAAAAATGGCAATTTAGAGTACATTGAGGCTTTAAAAAGTAGTTATTCAACATGAGGCACAATCCAAAAGACATTTTGAATCATTTTTCTACAGTCCAAAAAATCAATTTTCTAATGAAAAACGATGACACGTGACCTGTCGAACTTTCTCTAGACGGTCAGAAATGGTAACTTTTAAATTTTACATTTTTTGACTGTAAATGACTATTGCATGTGAATGATCACTTTTGGAACTAAAATGAGTCTGTTTAGAATCAATTTAATGCCTGAAATTGGTTGAAATAGAAGTTTCTGAGTAAGAGAAAAAGTCTGTAGAAATGGCAATTTTGGTCACATTGAGGCTTTAAAAAGTAGTTATTCAACATGAGGCACAATCCAAATGACATTTTGAATAATTTTTTCTACACTCCAAAAAATCAATTTTCTGGTGAAAAGTGATGATCCGTGACCTGTCGAACTTTCTCCAGACGGTCAGAAATGGTAATTTTTTAATGTTACATTTTTTGACTCTAAATGACTATTGCATGTGAGTTATCAGTTTTGGAACTAAAATAAGTGCGTTCAGATACATTTTAATGCCTGAAATTGGTCGAAATAGAAGCTTCTGAGTAGGAGAAAAAGTCTGTAAAAATGGCAATTTAGAGTACATTGAGGCTTTAAAAAGTAGTTATTCAACATGAGGCACAATCCAAATGACATTTTGAATCATTTTTTCTACAGTCCAAAAAATCAATTTTCTGATAAAAAGCGATAATCCGTGACCTGTCAAACTTTCTCCAGATAGTCAGAAATGGTAATTTTTTAATGTTTAATTTTTTGACTATAAATGACTATTGCATGTGAATTATCACTTTTGGAACTAAAATAAGTGTGTTTAGATTCATTTTAATGCCTGAAATTGGTCGAAATAGAAGCTTCTGAGTAGGAGAAAAAGTCTGTAAAAATGGCAATTTTGAGTACATTGAGGCTTTGAAAAGTAGTTATTCAACATGAGGCACAATCCAAATGACACTTTGAATCATTTTTTCTACAGTCCAAAAAATCTATTTTCTGATGAAAAGCGATGATCCGTGACGTGTCGAACTTTCTCCAGACGATCAGAAATGGTAATTTTTCAATCTTTCATTTTTTGACTGTAAATGACTATTGCATGTGAATTATCACTTTTGGAACTAAAATAAGTGTGTTTAGAGTCATTTTAATGCCTGAAATTGGTCCAAATAGAAGCTTCTGAGTAGTAGAATGTCTGTAAAAATGGCAATTTTGATTACATTGAGGCTTTAAAAAGTAGTTATTCAACATGAGGCACAATCCAAATGACATTTTGAATCATTTATTCTACAGTCCAAAAAATCAATTTTCTGATGAAAAGCGATAATCCCTGACCTCTCGAACTTTCTCCAGATGGTCAGAAATGGTAATTTTTTCATGTTACATTTTTTGACTGTAAATGACTATTGCATGTGAATGATCACTTTTGGAACTAAAATAAGTGTGTTTAGAGTCATTTTAATGCCTGAAATTGGTCGAAATAGAAGCTTCTGAGTAAGAGAAAAAGTCTAAAAAATGGCAATTTTGGTCACATTGAGGCTTTAAAAAGTAGTTATTCAACATGAGGCACAATCCAAATGACATTTTGAATCATTTTTTCTACAGTCCAACAAATCAATTTTCTGATAAAAAGCGATAATCCGTGACCTGTCGAACTTTCTCCAGATAGTCAGAATTGGTAATTTTTTAATGTTTAATTTTTTGACTATAAATGACTATTGCATGTGAATTAACACTTTTGGAACTAAAATAAGTGTGTTTAGAGTCATTTTAATGCCTGAAATTGATCGAAATAGAAGCTTCTGAGTAAGAGAAAAAGTCTGTAAAAATGGCAATTTTGGTCACATTGAGGCTTTAAAAAGTAGTTATTCAACATGAGGCACAATCCAAATGATATTTTGAATAATCTTTTCTACAGTCCAAAAAATCAATTTTCTGGTGAAAAGCGATGATCCGTGACCTGTTGAACTTTCTCCAGACAGTCAGACATGGTACCTTTTTTAATGTTACAATTTTTTGACTGTAAGTGACTATTGCATGTGAATGATCACTTTTGGAACTAAAATAAGTCTGTTTAGAGTCATTTTAATGCCTGAAATTGGTTGAAATAGAAGTTTCTGAGTAAGAGAAAAAGTCTGTAGAAATGGCAATTTTCGTCACATTGAGGCTTTAAAAAGTAGTTATTCAACATGAGGCACAATCCAAATGACATTTTGAATAATTTTTTCTACACTCCAAAAAATCAATTTTCTGGTGAAAAGCGATGATCCGTGACCTGTCAAACTTTCTCCAGACGGTCAGAAATGGTAATTTTTTAATGTTACATTTTTTGACTCTAAATGACTATTGCATGTGAGTTATCAGTTTTGGAACTAAAATAAGTGTGTTTAGATACATTTTAATGCCTGAAATTGGTCGAAATAGAAGCTTCTGAGTAGGAGAAAAAGTCTGTAAAATGGCAATTTTGAGTACATTGAGGCTTTAAAAAGTAGTTATTCAACATGAGGCACAATCCAAATGACACTTTGAATCATTTTTTCTACAATCCAAAAATCTATTTTCTGATGAAAAGCGATAATCCGTGACCTCTCGAACTTTCTCCAGATGGTCAGAAATGGTAATTTTTTCATGTTACATTTTTTCACTGTAAATGACTATTGCATGTGAATTATCACCTTTGGAACTAAAATAAGTGTGTTTAGAGTCATTTTAATGCCTGAAATTGGTCGAAATAGAAGCTTCTGAGTAGGAGAAAAAGTCTGTAAAAATGGCAATTTTGAGTACATTGAGGCTTTGAAAAGTAGTTATTCAACATGAGGCACAATCCAAATGACATTTTGAATCATTTTTTCTACAGTCCAAAAAATCCATCTTCTGATGAAAAACGATGACCCGTGACCTGTCGAACTTTCTCCAGATGGTCAGAATTGGTAAGTTTTTTAATGTTACCTTTTTTGACTGTAAATGACTATTGCATGTGAATGATCACTTTTGTAACAAAAATACGTGTGTTTAGAGTCATTTTAATGCCTGAAATTGATCGAAATAGAAGCTTCTGAGTAAGAGAAAAAGTCTGTAAAAATGGCAATTTTGGTCACATTGAGGCTTTAAAAAGTAGTTATTCAACATGAGGCACAATCCAAATGATATTTTGAATAATCTTTTCTACAGTCCAAAAAATCAATTTTCCGGTGAAAAGCGATGATCCGTGACCTGTCGAACTTTCTCCAGACGGTCAGACATGGTACCTTTTTTAATGTTACAATTTTTTGACTGTAAGTGACTATTGCATGTGAATTATCACTTTTGGAACCAAAATAAGTGTGTTTAGAGTCATTTTAATGACTGAAATTGGTCGAAAAAGAAGCTTCTGAGTAGGAGAAAGTCTATAAAAATGGCAATTTTGATTACATTGAGGCTTTAAAAAGTAGTTATTCAACATGAGGCACAATCTAAATGACATTTTGAATCATTTTTTCTACAGTCCAAAAAATCCATTTTCTGATGAAAAGCGATAATCCGTGACCTCTCGAACTTTCTCCGGATGGTCAGAAATGGTAATTTTTTCATGTTACATTTTTTGACTGTAAATGACTATTGCATGTGAATTATCACTTTTGGAACTAAAATAAGTGTGTTTAGAGTCATTTTAATGCCTGAAATTGGTCGAAATAGAAGCTTCTGAGTAGGACAAAAAGTCTGTAAAAATGGCAATTTAGAGTACATTGAGGCTTTAAAAAGTAGTTATTCAACATGAGGCACAATCCAAAAGACATTTTGAATCATTTTTCTACAGTCCAAAAAATCAATTTTCTAATGAAAAACGATGACCCGTGACCTGTCGAACTTTCTCTAGACGGTCAGAAATGGTAACTTTTAAATTTTACATTTTTTGACTGTAAATGACTATTGCATGTGAATGATCTCTTTTGGAACTAAAATGAGTCTGTTTAGAATCAATTTAATGCCTGAAATTGGTTGAAATAGAAGTTTCTGAGTAAGAGAAAAAGTCTGTAGAAATGGCAATTTTGGTCACATTGAGGTTTTAAAAAGTAGTTATTCAACATGAGGCACAATCCAAATGACATTTTGAATAATTTTTTCTACACTCCAAAAAATCAATTTTCTGGTGAAAAGTGATGATCCGTGACCTGTCGAACTTTCTCCAGACGGTCAGAAATGGTAATTTTTTAATGTTACATTTTTTGACTCTAAATGACTATTGCATGTGAGTTATCAGTTTTGGAACTAAAATAAGTGTGTTCAGATACATTTTAATGCCTGAAATTGGTCGAAATAGAAGCTTCTGAGTAGGAGAAAAAGTCTGTAAAAATGGCAATTTAGAGTACATTGAGGCTTTAAAAAGTAGTTATTCAACATGAGGCACAATCCAAATGACATTTTGAATCATTTTTTCTACAGTCCAAAAAATCAATTTTCTGATAAAAAGCGATAATCCGTGACCTGTCAAACTTTCTCCAGATAGTCAGAAATGGTAATTTTTTAATGTTTAATTTTTTGACTATAAATGACTATTGCATGTGAATTATCACTTTTGGAACTAAAATAAGTGTGTTTAGATTCATTTTAATGCCTGAAATTGGTCGATATAGAAGCTTCTGTGTAGGAGAAAATGTCTGTAAAAATGGCAATTTTGATTAAATTGAGGCTTTAAAAATAGTTATTCAACATGAGGCACAATCCAAAAGACATTTTGAATCATTTTTCTACAGTCCAAAAAATCAATTTTCTAATGAAAAACGATGACCCGTGACCTGCCGAATTTTCTCCAGACGGTCAGAAATGGTAACTTTTTAATGTTTAGTTTTTTGACTATAAATGACTATTGCATGTGAATTATCATTTTTGGAACTAAAATGAGTGTGTTTAGAGTCATTTTAATGCCTGAAATTGGTTGAAAAAGAAGCTTCTGAGTAGGAGAAAAAGTCTGTAAAAATGGCAATTTTGGTCACATTGAGGCTTTAAAAAGTAGTTATTCAACATGAGGCACAATCCAAATGACATTTGGAATCATATTTTCTACACTCCCAAAAATCAATTTTCTGATGAAAAACGATGACTCGTGACCTGTCGAACTTTCTCCAGATGGTCAGAAATGGTAATTTTTTCATGTTACATTTTTTGACTGTAAATGACTATTGCATGTGAATTATCACTTTTGGAACTAAAATAAGTGTGTTTAGAGTAATTGTAATGCCTGAAATTGGTCGAAATAGAAGCTTCTGAGTAGTAGAAAGTCTGTAAAAATGGCAATTTTGATTACATTGAGGCTTTAAAAAGTAGTTATTCAACATGAGGCACAATCCAAATGACATTTTGAATCATTTATTCTACAGTCCAAAAAATCAATTTTCTGATGAAAAGCGATAATCCCTGACCTCTCGAACTTTCTCCAGATGGTCAGAAATGGTAATTTTGTCATGTTACATTTTTTGACTGTAAATGACTATTGCATGTGAATGATCACTTTTGGAACTAAAATAAGTGTGTTTAGAGTCATTTTAATGCCTGAAATTGGTCGAAATAGAAGCTTCTGAGTAAGAGAAAAAGTCTAAAAAATGGCAATTTTGGTCACATTGAGGCTTTAAAAAGTAGTTATTCAACATGAGGCACAATCCAAATGACATTTTGAATCATTTTTTCTACAGTCCAAAAAATCAATTTTCTGATAAAAAGCGATAATCCGTGACCTGTCGAACTTTCTCCAGATAGTCAGAATTGGTAATTTTTTAATGTTTAATTTTTTGACTATAAATGACTATTGCATGTGAATTAACACTTTTGGAACTAAAATAAGTGTGTTTAGAGTCATTTTAATGCCTGAAATTGATCGAAATAGAAGCTTCTGAGTAAGAGAAAAAGTCTGTAAAAATGGCAATTTTGGTCACATTGAGGCTTTAAAAAGTAGTTATTCAACATGAGGCACAATCTAAATGACATTTTGAATCATTTTTTCTACAGTCCAAAAAATCAATTTTCTAATGAAAAACGATGACCCGTGACCTGTCGAACTTTCTCTAGACGGTCAGAAATGGTAACTTTTAAATTTTACATTTTTTGACTGTAAATGACTATTGCATGTGAATGATCACTTTTGGAACTAAAATGAGTCTGTTTAGAATCAATTTAATGCCTGAAATTGGTTGAAATAGAAGATTCTGAGTAAGAGAAAAAGTCTGTAGAAATGGCAATTTTGGTCACATTGAGGCTTTAAAAAGTAGTTATTCAACATGAGGCACAATCCAAATGACATTTTGAATAATTTTTTCTACACTCCAAAAAATCAATTTTCTGGTGAAAAGTGATGATCCGTGACCTGTCGAACTTTCTCCAGACGGTCAGAAATGGTAATTTTTTAATGGTACATTTTTTGACTCTAAATGACTATTGCATGTGAGTTATCAGTTTTGGAACTAAAATAAGTGTGTTCAGATACATTTTAATGCCTGAAATTGGTCGAAATAGAAGCTTCTGAGTAGGAGAAAAAGTCTGTAAAAATGGCAATTTAGAGTACATTGAGGCTTTAAAAAGTAGTTATTCAACATGAGGCACAATCCAAATGACATTTTGAATCATTTTTTCTACAGTCCAAAAAATCAATTTTCTGATAAAAAGCGATAATCCGTGACCTGTCAAACTTTCTCCAGATAGTCAGAAATGGTAATTTTTTAATGTTTAATTTTTTGACTATAAATGACTATTGCATGTGAATTATCACTTTTGGAACTAAAATAAGTGTGTTTAGATTCATTTTAATGCCTGAAATTGGTCGATATAGAAGCTTCTGTGTAGGAGAAAATGTCTGTAAAAATGGCAATTTTGATTAAATTGAGGCTTTAAAAATAGTTATTCAACATGAGGCACAATCCAAAAGACATTTTGAATCATTTTTCTACAGTCCAAATAATCAATTTTCTAATGAAAAACGATGACCCGTGACCTGCCGAATTTTCTCCAGACGGTCAGAAATGGTAACTTTTTAATGTTTAGTTTTTTGACTATAAATGACTATTGCATGTGAATTATCATTTTTGGAACTAAAATGAGTGTGTTTAGAGTCATTTTAATGCCTGAAATTGGTTGAAAAAGAAGCTTCTGAGTAGGAGAAAAAGTCTGTAAAAATGGCAATTTTGGTCACATTGAGGCTTTAAAAAGTAGTTATTCAACATGAGGCACAATCCAAATGACATTTGGAATCATATTTTCTACACTCCCAAAAATCAATTTTCTGATGAAAAACGATGACTCGTGACCTGTCGAACTTTCTCCAGATGGTCAGAAATGGTAATTTTTTCATGTTACATTTTTTGACTGTAAATGACTATTGCATGTGAATTATCACTTTTGGAACTAAAATAAGTGTGTTTAGAGTAATTGTAATGCCTGAAATTGGTCGAAATAGAAGCTTCTGAGTAGTAGAAAGTCTGTAAAAATGGCAATTTTGATTACATTGAGGCTTTAAAAAGTAGTTATTCAACATGAGGCACAATCCAAATGACATTTTGAATCATTTATTCTACAGTCCAAAAAATCAATTTTCTGATGAAAAGCGATAATCCCTGACCTCTCGAACTTTCTCCAGATGGTCAGAAATGGTAATTTTGTCATGTTACATTTTTTGACTGTAAATGACTATTGCATGTGAATGATCACTTTTGGAACTAAAATAAGTGTGTTTAGAGTCATTTTAATGCCTGAAATTGGTCGAAATAGAAGCTTCTGAGTAAGAGAAAAAGTCTAAAAAATGGCAATTTTGGTCACATTGAGGCTTTAAAAAGTAGTTATTCAACATGAGGCACAATCCAAATGACATTTTGAATCATTTTTTCTACAGTCCAAAAAATCAATTTTCTGATAAAAAGCGATAATCCGTGACCTGTCGAACTTTCTCCAGATAGTCAGAATTGGTAATTTTTTAATGTTTAATTTTTTGACTATAAATGACTATTGCATGTGAATTAACACTTTTGGAACTAAAATAAGTGTGTTTAGAGTCATTTTAATGCCTGAAATTAATCGAAATAGAAGCTTCTGAGTAAGAGAAAAAGTCTGTAAAAATGGCAATTTTGGTCACATTGAGGCTTTAAAAAGTAGTTATTCAACATGAGGCACAATCCAAATGATATTTTGAATAATCTTTTCTACAGTCCAAAAAATCAATTTTCTGGTGAAAAGCGATGATCCGTGACCTGTTGAACTTTCTCCAGACGGTCAGACATGGTACCTTTTTTAATGTTACAATTTTTTGACTGTAAGTGACTATTGCATGTGAATGATCACTTTTGGAACTAAAATAAGTCTGTTTAGAGTCATTTTAATGCCTGAAATTGGTTGAAATAGAAGTTTCTGAGTAAGAGAAAAAGTCTGTAGAAATGGCAATTTTCGTCACATTGAGGCTTTAAAAAGTAGTTATTCAACATGAGGCACAATCCAAATGACATTTTGAATAATTTTTTCTACACTCCAAAAAAATCAATTTTCTGGTGAAAAGCGATGATCCGTGACCTGTCGAACTTTCTCCAGACGGTCAGAAATGTTAATTTTTTAATGTTACATTTTTTGACTCTAAATGACTATTGCATGTGAGTTATCAGTTTTGGAACTAAAATAAGTGTGTTTAGACACATTTTAATGCCTGAAATTGGTCGAAATAGAAGCTTCTGAGTAGGAGAAAAAGTCTGTAAAAATGGCAATTTTGAGTACATTGAGGCTTTAAAAAGTAGTTATTCAACATGAGGCACAATCCAAATGACATTTTGAATCATTTTTTCTACAATCCAAAAATCTATTTTCTGATGAAAAGCGATAATCCGTGACCTCTCGAACTTTCTCCAGAGGGTCAGAAATGGTAATTTTTTCATGTTACATTTTTTCACTGTAAATGACTATTGCATGTGAATTATCACCTTTGGAACTAAAATAAGTGTGTTTAGAGTCATTTTAATGCCTGAAATTGGTCGAAATAGAAGCTTCTGAGTAGGAGACAAAGTCTGTAAAAATGGCAATTTTGAGTACATTGAGGCTTTGAAAAGTAGTTATTCAACATGAGGCACAATCCAAATGACATTTTGAATCATTTTTTCTACAGTCCAAAAAATCCATCTTCTGATGAAAAACGATGACCCGTGACCTGTCGAACTTTCTCCAGATGGTCAGAATTGGTAAGTTTTTTAATGTTACCTTTTTTGACTGTAAATGACTATTGCATGTGAATGATCACTTTTGTAACAAAAATACGTGTGTTTAGAGTAATTTTAATGCCTGAAATTGATCGAAATAGAAGCTTCTGAGTAAGAGAAAAAGTCTGTAAAAATGGCAATTTTGGTCACATTGAGGCTTTAAAAAGTAGTTATTCAACATGAGGCACAATCCAAATGATATTTTGAATAATCTTTTCTACAGTCCAAAAAATCAATTTTCTGGTGAAAAGCGATGATCCGTGACCTGTCGAACTTTCTCCAGACGGTCAGACATGGTACCTTTTTTAATGTTACAATTTTTTGACTGTAAGTGACTATTGCATGTGAATTATCACTTTTGGAACCAAAATAAGTGTGTTTAGAGTCATTTTAATGACTGAAATTGGTTGAAAATGAAGCTTCTGAGTAGGAGGAAAAAGTCTGTAAAAATGGCAATTTTGGTCGCATTGAGTCTTTAAAAAAGTAGTTATTCAACATGAGGCACAATCCAAATGACATTTTGAATAATTTTTTCTAGAGTCCAAAAAATCCATTTCTGATGAAAAACAATGACCTGTCGAACTTTCTCCAGATGGTCAGAAGTGGTAATTTTTTAATTTGACATTTTTTGACTGTAAATGACTATTGCATGTGAATGATCACTTTTGGAACTAAAATAAGTGTGTTTAGATTCATTTTAATGCCTGAAACTGGTCGAAATAGAAGCTTCTGAGTAGGAGAAAAATCTGTAAAAATGGCAATTTGGTCACATTGAGGCTTTAAAAAGTAGTTATTCAACATGAGGCACAATCCAAAAGACATTTTGAATCATTTGTTCTACAGTCCAAAAAATCCATTTTCTGATGAAAAGCGATAATCCGTGACCTCTCGAACTTTCTCCAGATGGTCAGAAATGGTAATGTTTTCATGTTACATTTTTTGACTGTAAAGGACTATTGCATGTGAATGACCACTTTTGGAACTAAAATAAGTGTGTTTAAATTCATTTTAATGCCTGAAATTGGTCGAAATAGAAGCTTCTGAGTAGGAGAAAAGGTCTGTAAAAATGGCAATTTTGAGTACATTGAGGCTTTAAAAAGTAGTTATTCAACATGAGGCACAATCCAAATTACATTTTGAATAATTTTTTCTACCGTCCAAAAAATCAATTTTGTGGTGAAAAGCGATGATCCGTGACCTGTCGAACTTTCTCCAGACGGTCAGAAATGGTAATTTTTTCATGTTAAATTTTTTGACTATAAATGACTATTGCATGTGAATGATCACTTTTGGAACTAAAATAAGTGTGTTTAGATTCATTTTAATGCCTGAAATTGGTCGAAATTGAAGCTTCTGAGTAGGAGAAAAAGTCTGTAAAAATGGCAATTTTGGTCACATTGAGGCTTTAAAAAGTAGTTATTCAACATGAGGCCCAATCCAAATGACACTTTGAATCATTTTTTCTACAGTCCAAAAAATCAATTTTCTGATGAAAAGCGATAATCTGTGACCTCTCGAACTTTCTCCAGATTGTCAGAAATGGTAATTTTTTCATGTTAAATTTTTTGACTGTAAATGACTATTGCATGTGATTTATCACTTTTGGAACTAAAATAAGGGTGTTTAGAGTCTTTTTAATGACTGAAATTGGTCGAAATAGAAGCTTCTGAGTAGGAGAAAGTCTATAAAAATGGCAATTTTGATTACATTGAGGCTATAAAAAGTAGTTATTCAACATGAGGCACAATCCAAAAGACATTTTGAATCCTTTTTTCTACAGTCCGAAAAATCTATTTTCTCATGAAAAGTGATAATCCGTGACCTCTCGAACTTTCTCCAGATGGTCAGAAATGGTAATTTTTTCATGTTAAATTTTTTGACTGTAAATGACTATTGCATGTGAATTATCACTTTTGGAACCAAAATAAGTGTGTTTAGATTAATTTTAATGCCTGAAATTGGTCGAAATAGAAGTTTCTGAGTAAGAGAAAAAGTCTGTAGAAATGGCAATTTTGATTACATTGAGGCTTTAAAAAGTAGTTATTCAACATGAGGCACAATCCAAAAGACATTTTGAATAATTTTTTCTACAGTCCGAAAAATCATTTTTCTGATGAAAAGCGATGATCCGTGACCTGTCGAACTTTCTCCAGATGGTCAGAAATGGTAATTTTTTCATGTTACATTTTTTGAATGTAAATGACTATTGCATGTGAATTATCACTTTTGGAACTAAAATAAGTGTGTTTAGAGTCATTTTAATGCCTGAAATTGGTCGAAAAAGAAGCTTCTGAGTAAGAGAAAAAGTCTGTAAAAATGGCAATTTTGGTCACATTGAGGCTTTAAAAAGTAGTTATTCAACATGAGGCACAATCCAAATGACATTTTGAATCATTTTTTCTACAGTCCAAAAAATCAATTTTCTGATGAAAAGCGATGATCCGTGACCTGTCGAACTTTCTCCAGATGGTCAGAAGTGGTAATTTTTTAATTTGACATTTTTTGACTGTAAATGACTATTGCATGTGAATGATCACTTTTGGAACTAAAATAAGTGTGTTTAGATTCATTTTAATGCCTGAAATTGGTCAAAATTGAAGCTTCTGAGTAGGAGAAAAAGTCTGTAAAAATGGCAATTTTGGTCACATTGAGGCTTTAAAAAGTAGTTATTCAACATGAGGCCCAATCCAAATGACACTTTGAATCATTTTTTCTACAGTCCAAAAAATCAATTTTCTGATGAAAAGCGATAATCTGTGACCTCTCGAACTTTCTCCAGATTGTCAGAAATGGTTATTTTTTCATGTTACATTTTTTGACTGTAAATGACTATTGCATGTGATTTATCACTTTTGGAACTAAAATAAGGGTGTTTAGAGACATTTTAATGACTGAAATTGGTCGAAATAGAAGCTTCTGAGTAGGAGAAAGTCTATAAAAATGGCAATTTTGATTACATTGAGGCTATAAAAAGTAGTTATTCAACATGAGGCACAATCCAAAAGACATTTTGAATCCTTTTTTCTACAGTCCGAAAAATCTATTTTCTCATGAAAAGCGATGATCCGTGACCTGTCGAACTTTCTCCAGATGGTCAGACATGGTAATTTTTTTAATGTTACATGTTTTTGACTGTAAATGACTATTGCATGTTTATTATCACTTTTGGAACCAAAATAAGTGTGTTTAGAGTCATTTTAATACCTGAAATTGGTTGAAAAAGAAGCTTCTGAGTAGGGGAAAAAGTCTGTAAAAATGGCAATTTTGGTCACATTGAGGCTTTAAAAAGTAGTTATTCAACAAGAGGCACAATCCAAATGACATTTGGAATCATATTTTCTACAGTCCCAAAAATCAATTTTCTGATGAAAAGCGATGATCCGTGACCTGTCGAACTTTCTCCAGACGATCAGAAATGGTAATTTTTCAATGTTTAATTTTTTGACTGTAAATGACTATTGCATGTGAATGATCACTTTTGGAACTAAAATAAGTGTGTTTAGATTCATTTTAATGCCTGAAACTGGTCGAAATAGAAGCTTCTGTGTAGGAGAAAAAGTCTGTAAAAATGGCAATTTAGAGTACATTGAGGCTTTAAAAAGTAGTTATTCAACATGAGGCACAATCCAAAAGACATTTTGAATCATTTTTCTACAGTCCAAAAAATCAATTTTCTAATATAAAACGATGATCCGTGACCTGTCGAACTTTCTCCAGACGGTCAGACATGGTACCTTTTTTAATGTTACATTTTTTGACTGTAAATGACTATTGCATGTGAATGATCACTTTTGTAACAAAAATACGTGTGTTTAGAGTCATTTTAATGCCTGAAATTGGTCGAAATAGAAGCTTCTGAGAAGGAGAAAAAGTCTGTAAAAATGGCAATTTTGGTCACATTGAGGCTTTAAAAAGTAGTTATTCAACATGAGGCACAATCCAAATGACACTTTGAATCATTTTTTCTACAGTCCAAAAAATCTATTTTTTGATGAAAAGCGATGATCCAGGACGTGTCGAACTTTCTCCAGACGATCAGAAATGGTAATTTTTCAATGCTTAATTTTTTCACTGTAAATGACTATTGCATGTGAATTATCACTTTTGGAACTAAAATAAGTGTGTTTAGAGTCATTTTAATGCGTGAAATTGGTCGAAATAGAAGCTTCTGAGTAGTAGAAAGTCTGTAAGAATGGCAATTTTGATTACATTGATGCTTTAAAAAGTAGTTATTCAACATGAGGCACAATCCAAAAGACATTTTGAATCATTTTTCTACAGTCCGAAAAATCATTTTTCTGATGAAAAGCGATGATCCGTGACCTGTCGAACTTTCTCCAGATGGTCAGAAATGGTAATTTTTAAATGTTTAATTTTTTGACTATAAATGACTATTGCATGTGAATTATCACTTTTGGAACTAAAATAAGTGTGTTTAGATTAATTTTAATGCCTGAAATTGGTCGAAATAGAAGCTTCTGAGTAGGAGAAAAAGTCTGTAAAAATGGCAATTTTGAGTACATTGAGGCTTTAAAAAGTAGTTATTCAACATGAGGCACAATCCAAATGACATTTTGAATAATTTTTTCTACAGTCCAAAAAATCCATTTTCTGATGAAAAGCGATAATCCGTAACCTCTCGAACTTTCTCCGGATGGTCAGAAATGATAATTTTTTCATGTTACATTTTTTGACTGTAAATGACTATTGCATGTGAATTATCACTTTTGGAACCAAAATAAGTGTGTTTAGAGTCATTTTAATGCCTGAAATTGGTCGAAATAGAAGCTTCTGAGTAAGAGAAAAAGTCTGTAAAAATGGCAATTTTGGTCACATTGAGGCTTTAAAAAGTAGTTATTCAACATGAGGCACAATCCAAATGACATTTTGAATAATCTTTTCCACAGTCCAAAAAATAAATTTTCTGGTGAAAAGCGATGATCCGTGACCTGTCGAACTTTCTCCAGACGGTCAGACATGGTACCTTTTTTAATGTTACATTTTTTGACTGTAAATGACTATTGCATGTGAATGATCACTTTTGTAACAAAAATACGTGTGTTTAGAGTCATTTTAATGCCTGAAATTGGTCGAAATAGAAGCTTCTGAGAAGGAGAAAAAGTCTGTAAAAATGGCAATTTTGGTCACATTGAGGCTTTAAAAAGTAGTTATTCAACATGAGGCACAATCCAAATGACACTTTGAATCATTTTTTCTACAGTCCAAAAAATCAATTTTTTGATGAAAAGCAATGATCCATGACGTGTCGAACTTTCTCCAGACGATCAGAAATGGTAATTTTTCAATGCTTCATTTTTTGACTATAAATGACTATTGCATGTGAATTATCACTTTTGGAACTAAAATAAGTGTGTTTAGATTAATTTTAATGCCTGAAATTGGTCGAAATAGAAGCTTCTGAGTAGGAGAAAAAGTCTGTAAAAATGGCAATTTTGAGTACATTGAGGCTTTAAAAAGTAGTTATTCAACATGAGGCACAATCCAAATGACATTTTGAATCATTTTTTCTACAGTCCAAAAAATCCATTTTCTGATGAAAAGCGATAATCCGTGACCTCTCGAACTTTCTCCGGATGGTCAGAAATGGTAATTTTTTCATGTTACATTTTTTGACTGTAAATGACTATTGCATGTGAATGATAACTTTTGGAACTAAAATAAGTGTGTTTAGAGTCATTTTAATGCCTGAAATTGGTCGAAATAGAAGCTTCTGAGTCAGAGAAAAAGTCTGTAAAAATGGCAATTTTGGTCACATTGAGGCTTTAAAAAGTAGTTATTCAACATGAGGCACAATCCAAATGACATTTTGAATCATTTTTTCTACAGTCCGAAAAATCAATTTTCTGATGAAAAGCGATGATCCGTGACCTGTCGAACTTTCTCCAGATGGTCAGAAATGGTAATTTTTTCATGTTACATTTTTTTAATGTAAATGACTATTGCATGTGAATTATCACTTTTGGAACTAAAATAAGTGTGTTTAGAGTCATTTTAAGGCCTGAAATTGGTCGAAATAGATGCTTCTGAGTAGGAGAAAAAGTCTGTAAAAATGGCAATTTAGAGTACATTGAGGCTTTAAAAAGTAGTTATTCAACCTGAGGCACAATGCAAAAGACATTTTGAATCATTTTTCTACAGTCCGAAAAATCAATTTTCTAATGAAAAATGATGACCCGTGACCTGTCGAACTTTCTCTAGACGGTCAGAAATGGTAATTTTTTAATTTGACATTTTTTGACTGTAAATGACTATTGCATGTGAATGATCACTTTTGGAACTAAATTAAGTCTGTTTAGATTCATTTTAATGCCTGAAACTGGTCGAAATAGAAGCTTCTGATTAGGAGAAAACGTCTGTAAAAATGGCAATTTAGAGTACATTGAGGCTTTAAAAAGTAGTTATTCAACATGAGGCACAATCCAAAAGACATTTTGAATAATTTTTTCTACAGTCCGAAAAATCATTTTTCTGATGAAAAGCGATGATCCGTGACCTGTCGAACTTTCTCCAGATGGTCAGAAATCATGTTAAATTTTTTGACTGTAAATGACTATTGCATGTGAATTATCACTTTTGGAACTAAAATAAGTGTGTTTAGAGTCATTTTAATGCCTGAAATTGGTCGAAATAGAAGCTTCTGAGTAGGAGAAAAAGTCTGTAAAAATGGCAATTTAGAGTACATTGAGGCTTTAAAAAGTAGTTATTCAACATGAGGCACAATCCAAATGACATTTTGAATCATTTTTTCTACAGTCCAAAAAATCAATTTTCTGATAAAAAGCGATAATCCGTGACCTGTCAAACTTTCTCCAGATAGTCAGAAATGGTAATTTTTTAATGTTTAATTTTTTGACTATAAATGACTATTGCATGTGAATTATCACTTTTGGAACTAAAATAAGTGTGTTTAGATTCATTTTAATGCCTGAAATTGGTCGATATAGAAGCTTCTGTGTAGGAGAAAATGTCTGTAAAAATGGCAATTTTGATTAAATTGAGGCTTTAAAAATAGTTATTCAACATGAGGCACAATCCAAAAGACATTTTGAATCATTTTTCTACAGTCCAAAAAATCAATTTTCTAATGAAAAACGATGACCCGTGACCTGCCGAATTTTCTCCAGACGGTCAGAAATGGTAACTTTTTAATGTTTAGTTTTTTGACTATAAATGACTATTGCATGTGAATTATCATTTTTGGAACTAAAATGAGTGTGTTTAGAGTCATTTTAATGCCTGAAATTGGTTGAAAAAGAAGCTTCTGAGTAGGAGAAAAAGTCTGTAAAAATGGCAATTTTGGTCACATTGAGGCTTTAAAAAGTAGTTATTCAACATGAGGCACAATCCAAATGACATTTGGAATCATATTTTCTACACTCCCAAAAATCAATTTTCTGATGAAAAACGATGACTCGTGACCTGTCGAACTTTCTCCAGATGGTCAGAAATGGTAATTTTTTCATGTTACATTTTTTGACTGTAAATGACTATTGCATGTGAATTATCACTTTTGGAACTAAAATAAGTGTGTTTAGAGTAATTGTAATGCCTGAAATTGGTCGAAATAGAAGCTTCTGAGTAGTAGAAAGTCTGTAAAAATGGCAATTTTGATTACATTGAGGCTTTAAAAAGTAGTTATTCAACATGAGGCACAATCCAAATGACATTTTGAATCATTTATTCTACAGTCCAAAAAATCAATTTTCTGATGAAAAGCGATAATCCCTGACCTCTCGAACTTTCTCCAGATGGTCAGAAATGGTAATTTTGTCATGTTACATTTTTTGACTGTAAATGACTATTGCATGTGAATGATCACTTTTGGAACTAAAATAAGTGTGTTTAGAGTCATTTTAATGCCTGAAATTGGTCGAAATAGAAGCTTCTGAGTAAGAGAAAAAGTCTAAAAAATGGCAATTTTGGTCACATTGAGGCTTTAAAAAGTAGTTATTCAACATGAGGCACAATCCAAATGACATTTTGAATCATTTTTTCTACAGTCCAAAAAATCAATTTTCTGATAAAAAGCGATAATCCGTGACCTGTCGAACTTTCTCCAGATAGTCAGAATTGGTAATTTTTTAATGTTTAATTTTTTGACTATAAATGACTATTGCATGTGAATTAACACTTTTGGAACTAAAATAAGTGTGTTTAGAGTCATTTTAATGCCTGAAATTAATCGAAATAGAAGCTTCTGAGTAAGAGAAAAAGTCTGTAAAAATGGCAATTTTGGTCACATTGAGGCTTTAAAAAGTAGTTATTCAACATGAGGCACAATCCAAATGATATTTTGAATAATTTTTTCTACACTCCAAAAAAATCAATTTTCTGGTGAAAAGCGATGATCCGTGACCTGTTGAACTTTCTCCAGACGGTCAGACATGGTACCTTTTTTAATGTTACAATTTTTTGACTGTAAGTGACTATTGCATGTGAATGATCACTTTTGGAACTAAAATAAGTCTGTTTAGAGTCATTTTAATGCCTGAAATTGGTTGAAATAGAAGTTTCTGAGTAAGAGAAAAAGTCTGTAGAAATGGCAATTTTCGTCACATTGAGGCTTTAAAAAGTAGTTATTCAACATGAGGCACAATCCAAATGACATTTTGAATAATTTTTTCTACACTCCAAAAAAATCAATTTTCTGGTGAAAAGCGATGATCCGTGACCTGTCGAACTTTCTCCAGACGGTCAGAAATGTTAATTTTTTAATGTTACATTTTTTGACTCTAAATGACTATTGCATGTGAGTTATCAGTTTTGGAACTAAAATAAGTGTGTTTAGACACATTTTAATGCCTGAAATTGGTCGAAATAGAAGCTTCTGAGTAGGAGAAAAAGTCTGTAAAAATGGCAATTTTGAGTACATTGAGGCTTTAAAAAGTAGTTATTCAACATGAGGCACAATCCAAATGACATTTTGAATCATTTTTTCTACAATCCAAAAATCTATTTTCTGATGAAAAGCGATAATCCGTGACCTCTCGAACTTTCTCCAGAGGGTCAGAAATGGTAATTTTTTCATGTTACATTTTTTCACTGTAAATGACTATTGCATGTGAATTATCACCTTTGGAACTAAAATAAGTGTGTTTAGAGTCATTTTAATGCCTGAAATTGGTCGAAATAGAAGCTTCTGAGTAGGAGACAAAGTCTGTAAAAATGGCAATTTTGAGTACATTGAGGCTTTGAAAAGTAGTTATTCAACATGAGGCACAATCCAAATGACATTTTGAATCATTTTTTCTACAGTCCAAAAAATCCATCTTCTGATGAAAAACGATGACCCGTGACCTGTCGAACTTTCTCCAGATGGTCAGAATTGGTAAGTTTTTTAATGTTACCTTTTTTGACTGTAAATGACTATTGCATGTGAATGATCACTTTTGTAACAAAAATACGTGTGTTTAGAGTAATTTTAATGCCTGAAATTGATCGAAATAGAAGCTTCTGAGTAAGAGAAAAAGTCTGTAAAAATGGCAATTTTGGTCACATTGAGGCTTTAAAAAGTAGTTATTCAACATGAGGCACAATCCAAATGATATTTTGAATAATCTTTTCTACAGTCCAAAAAATCAATTTTCTGGTGAAAAGCGATGATCCGTGACCTGTCGAACTTTCTCCAGACGGTCAGACATGGTACCTTTTTTAATGTTACAATTTTTTGACTGTAAGTGACTATTGCATGTGAATTATCACTTTTGGAACCAAAATAAGTGTGTTTAGAGTCATTTTAATGACTGAAATTGGTTGAAAATGAAGCTTCTGAGTAGGAGGAAAAAGTCTGTAAAAATGGCAATTTTGGTCGCATTGAGTCTTTAAAAAAGTAGTTATTCAACATGAGGCACAATCCAAATGACATTTTGAATAATTTTTTCTAGAGTCCAAAAAATCCATTTCTGATGAAAAACAATGACCTGTCGAACTTTCTCCAGATGGTCAGAAGTGGTAATTTTTTAATTTGACATTTTTTGACTGTAAATGACTATTGCATGTGAATGATCACTTTTGGAACTAAAATAAGTGTGTTTAGATTCATTTTAATGCCTGAAACTGGTCGAAATAGAAGCTTCTGAGTAGGAGAAAAATCTGTAAAAATGGCAATTTGGTCACATTGAGGCTTTAAAAAGTAGTTATTCAACATGAGGCACAATCCAAAAGACATTTTGAATCATTTGTTCTACAGTCCAAAAAATCCATTTTCTGATGAAAAGCGATAATCCGTGACCTCTCGAACTTTCTCCAGATGGTCAGAAATGGTAATGTTTTCATGTTACATTTTTTGACTGTAAAGGACTATTGCATGTGAATGACCACTTTTGGAACTAAAATAAGTGTGTTTAAATTCATTTTAATGCCTGAAATTGGTCGAAATAGAAGCTTCTGAGTAGGAGAAAAGGTCTGTAAAAATGGCAATTTTGAGTACATTGAGGCTTTAAAAAGTAGTTATTCAACATGAGGCACAATCCAAATTACATTTTGAATAATTTTTTCTACCGTCCAAAAAATCAATTTTGTGGTGAAAAGCGATGATCCGTGACCTGTCGAACTTTCTCCAGACGGTCAGAAATGGTAATTTTTTCATGTTAAATTTTTTGACTATAAATGACTATTGCATGTGAATGATCACTTTTGGAACTAAAATAAGTGTGTTTAGATTCATTTTAATGCCTGAAATTGGTCGAAATTGAAGCTTCTGAGTAGGAGAAAAAGTCTGTAAAAATGGCAATTTTGGTCACATTGAGGCTTTAAAAAGTAGTTATTCAACATGAGGCCCAATCCAAATGACACTTTGAATCATTTTTTCTACAGTCCAAAAAATCAATTTTCTGATGAAAAGCGATAATCTGTGACCTCTCGAACTTTCTCCAGATTGTCAGAAATGGTAATTTTTTCATGTTAAATTTTTTGACTGTAAATGACTATTGCATGTGATTTATCACTTTTGGAACTAAAATAAGGGTGTTTAGAGTCTTTTTAATGACTGAAATTGGTCGAAATAGAAGCTTCTGAGTAGGAGAAAGTCTATAAAAATGGCAATTTTGATTACATTGAGGCTATAAAAAGTAGTTATTCAACATGAGGCACAATCCAAAAGACATTTTGAATCCTTTTTTCTACAGTCCGAAAAATCTATTTTCTCATGAAAAGTGATAATCCGTGACCTCTCGAACTTTCTCCAGATGGTCAGAAATGGTAATTTTTTCATGTTAAATTTTTTGACTGTAAATGACTATTGCATGTGAATTATCACTTTTGGAACCAAAATAAGTATGTTTAGATTAATTTTAATGCCTGAAATTGGTCGAAATAGAAGTTTCTGAGTAAGAGAAAAAGTCTGTAGAAATGGCAATTTTGATTACATTGAGGCTTTAAAAAGTAGTTATTCAACATGAGGCACAATCCAAAAGACATTTTGAATAATTTTTTCTACAGTCCGAAAAATCATTTTTCTGATGAAAAGCGATGATCCGTGACCTGTCGAACTTTCTCCAGATGGTCAGAAATGGTAATTTTTTCATGTTACATTTTTTGAATGTAAATGACTATTGCATGTGAATTATCACTTTTGGAACTAAAATAAGTGTGTTTAGAGTCATTTTAATGCCTGAAATTGGTCGAAAAAGAAGCTTCTGAGTAAGAGAAAAAGTCTGTAAAAATGGCAATTTTGGTCACATTGAGGCTTTAAAAAGTAGTTATTCAACATGAGGCACAATCCAAATGACATTTTGAATCATTTTTTCTACAGTCCAAAAAATCAATTTTCTGATGAAAAGCGATGATCCGTGACCTGTCGAACTTTCTCCAGATGGTCAGAAGTGGTAATTTTTTAATTTGACATTTTTTGACTGTAAATGACTATTGCATGTGAATGATCACTTTTGGAACTAAAATAAGTGTGTTTAGATTCATTTTAATGCCTGAAATTGGTCAAAATTGAAGCTTCTGAGTAGGAGAAAAAGTCTGTAAAAATGGCAATTTTGGTCACATTGAGGCTTTAAAAAGTAGTTATTCAACATGAGGCCCAATCCAAATGACACTTTGAATCATTTTTTCTACAGTCCAAAAAATCAATTTTCTGATGAAAAGCGATAATCTGTGACCTCTCGAACTTTCTCCAGATTGTCAGAAATGGTTATTTTTTCATGTTACATTTTTTGACTGTAAATGACTATTGCATGTGATTTATCACTTTTGGAACTAAAATAAGGGTGTTTAGAGACATTTTAATGACTGAAATTGGTCGAAATAGAAGCTTCTGAGTAGGAGAAAGTCTATAAAAATGGCAATTTTGATTACATTGAGGCTATAAAAAGTAGTTATTCAACATGAGGCACAATCCAAAAGACATTTTGAATCCTTTTTTCTACAGTCCGAAAAATCTATTTTCTCATGAAAAGCGATGATCCGTGACCTGTCGAACTTTCTCCAGATGGTCAGACATGGTAATTTTTTTAATGTTACATGTTTTTGACTGTAAATGACTATTGCATGTTTATTATCACTTTTGGAACCAAAATAAGTGTGTTTAGAGTCATTTTAATACCTGAAATTGGTTGAAAAAGAAGCTTCTGAGTAGGGGAAAAAGTCTGTAAAAATGGCAATTTTGGTCACATTGAGGCTTTAAAAAGTAGTTATTCAACAAGAGGCACAATCCAAATGACATTTGGAATCATATTTTCTACAGTCCCAAAAATCAATTTTCTGATGAAAAGCGATGATCCGTGACCTGTCGAACTTTCTCCAGACGATCAGAAATGGTAATTTTTCAATGTTTAATTTTTTGACTGTAAATGACTATTGCATGTGAATGATCACTTTTGGAACTAAAATAAGTGTGTTTAGATTCATTTTAATGCCTGAAACTGGTCGAAATAGAAGCTTCTGTGTAGGAGAAAAAGTCTGTAAAAATGGCAATTTAGAGTACATTGAGGCTTTAAAAAGTAGTTATTCAACATGAGGCACAATCCAAAAGACATTTTGAATCATTTTTCTACAGTCCAAAAAATCAATTTTCTAATATAAAACGATGATCCGTGACCTGTCGAACTTTCTCCAGACGGTCAGACATGGTACCTTTTTTAATGTTACATTTTTTGACTGTAAATGACTATTGCATGTGAATGATCACTTTTGTAACAAAAATACGTGTGTTTAGAGTCATTTTAATGCCTGAAATTGGTCGAAATAGAAGCTTCTGAGAAGGAGAAAAAGTCTGTAAAAATGGCAATTTTGGTCACATTGAGGCTTTAAAAAGTAGTTATTCAACATGAGGCACAATCCAAATGACACTTTGAATCATTTTTTCTACAGTCCAAAAAATCTATTTTTTGATGAAAAGCGATGATCCAGGACGTGTCGAACTTTCTCCAGACGATCAGAAATGGTAATTTTTCAATGCTTAATTTTTTCACTGTAAATGACTATTGCATGTGAATTATCACTTTTGGAACTAAAATAAGTGTGTTTAGAGTCATTTTAATGCGTGAAATTGGTCGAAATAGAAGCTTCTGAGTAGTAGAAAGTCTGTAAGAATGGCAATTTTGATTACATTGATGCTTTAAAAAGTAGTTATTCAACATGAGGCACAATCCAAAAGACATTTTGAATCATTTTTCTACAGTCCGAAAAATCATTTTTCTGATGAAAAGCGATGATCCGTGACCTGTCGAACTTTCTCCAGATGGTCAGAAATGGTAATTTTTAAATGTTTAATTTTTTGACTATAAATGACTATTGCATGTGAATTATCACTTTTGGAACTAAAATAAGTGTGTTTAGATTAATTTTAATGCCTGAAATTGGTCGAAATAGAAGCTTCTGAGTAGGAGAAAAAGTCTGTAAAAATGGCAATTTTGAGTACATTGAGGCTTTAAAAAGTAGTTATTCAACATGAGGCACAATCCAAATGACATTTTGAATAATTTTTTCTACAGTCCAAAAAATCCATTTTCTGATGAAAAGCGATAATCCGTAACCTCTCGAACTTTCTCCGGATGGTCAGAAATGATAATTTTTTCATGTTACATTTTTTGACTGTAAATGACTATTGCATGTGAATTATCACTTTTGGAACCAAAATAAGTGTGTTTAGAGTCATTTTAATGCCTGAAATTGGTCGAAATAGAAGCTTCTGAGTAAGAGAAAAAGTCTGTAAAAATGGCAATTTTGGTCACATTGAGGCTTTAAAAAGTAGTTATTCAACATGAGGCACAATCCAAATGACATTTTGAATAATCTTTTCCACAGTCCAAAAAATAAATTTTCTGGTGAAAAGCGATGATCCGTGACCTGTCGAACTTTCTCCAGACGGTCAGACATGGTACCTTTTTTAATGTTACATTTTTTGACTGTAAATGACTATTGCATGTGAATGATCACTTTTGTAACAAAAATACGTGTGTTTAGAGTCATTTTAATGCCTGAAATTGGTCGAAATAGAAGCTTCTGAGAAGGAGAAAAAGTCTGTAAAAATGGCAATTTTGGTCACATTGAGGCTTTAAAAAGTAGTTATTCAACATGAGGCACAATCCAAATGACACTTTGAATCATTTTTTCTACAGTCCAAAAAATCAATTTTTTGATGAAAAGCAATGATCCATGACGTGTCGAACTTTCTCCAGACGATCAGAAATGGTAATTTTTCAATGCTTCATTTTTTGACTATAAATGACTATTGCATGTGAATTATCACTTTTGGAACTAAAATAAGTGTGTTTAGATTAATTTTAATGCCTGAAATTGGTCGAAATAGAAGCTTCTGAGTAGGAGAAAAAGTCTGTAAAAATGGCAATTTTGAGTACATTGAGGCTTTAAAAAGTAGTTATTCAACATGAGGCACAATCCAAATGACATTTTGAATCATTTTTTCTACAGTCCAAAAAATCCATTTTCTGATGAAAAGCGATAATCCGTGACCTCTCGAACTTTCTCCGGATGGTCAGAAATGGTAATTTTTTCATGTTACATTTTTTGACTGTAAATGACTATTGCATGTGAATGATAACTTTTGGAACTAAAATAAGTGTGTTTAGAGTCATTTTAATGCCTGAAATTGGTCGAAATAGAAGCTTCTGAGTCAGAGAAAAAGTCTGTAAAAATGGCAATTTTGGTCACATTGAGGCTTTAAAAAGTAGTTATTCAACATGAGGCACAATCCAAATGACATTTTGAATCATTTTTTCTACAGTCCGAAAAATCAATTTTCTGATGAAAAGCGATGATCCGTGACCTGTCGAACTTTCTCCAGATGGTCAGAAATGGTAATTTTTTCATGTTACATTTTTTTAATGTAAATGACTATTGCATGTGAATTATCACTTTTGGAACTAAAATAAGTGTGTTTAGAGTCATTTTAAGGCCTGAAATTGGTCGAAATAGATGCTTCTGAGTAGGAGAAAAAGTCTGTAAAAATGGCAATTTAGAGTACATTGAGGCTTTAAAAAGTAGTTATTCAACCTGAGGCACAATGCAAAAGACATTTTGAATCATTTTTCTACAGTCCGAAAAATCAATTTTCTAATGAAAAATGATGACCCGTGACCTGTCGAACTTTCTCTAGACGGTCAGAAATGGTAATTTTTTAATTTGACATTTTTTGACTGTAAATGACTATTGCATGTGAATGATCACTTTTGGAACTAAATTAAGTCTGTTTAGATTCATTTTAATGCCTGAAACTGGTCGAAATAGAAGCTTCTGATTAGGAGAAAACGTCTGTAAAAATGGCAATTTAGAGTACATTGAGGCTTTAAAAAGTAGTTATTCAACATGAGGCACAATCCAAAAGACATTTTGAATAATTTTTTCTACAGTCCGAAAAATCATTTTTCTGATGAAAAGCGATGATCCGTGACCTGTCGAACTTTCTCCAGATGGTCAGAAATCATGTTAAATTTTTTGACTGTAAATGACTATTGCATGTGAATTATCACTTTTGGAACTAAAATAAGTGTGTTTAGAGTCATTTTAATGCCTGAAATTGGTCGAAATAGAAGCTTCTGAGTAAGAGAAAAAGTCTGTAAAAATGGCAATTTTGGTCACATTGAGGCTCTAAAAATTAGTTATTCAACATGAGGCACAATCCAAATGACATTTTGAATCATTTTTTCTAAAGTCCAAAAAATCTATTTTCTGATGAAAAATGAGGACCCCTAACCTGCCGAATTTTTTCCAGATGGTCAGAAATGGTAATTTTTTAATTTGACATTTTTTGACTGTAAATGACTATTGCATGTGAATGATCACTTTTGGAACTAAAATAATTGTGTTTAGATTCATTTTAATGCCTGAAACTGGTTGAAATAGAAGCTTCTGAGTAGGAGAAAAAGTCTGTAAAAATGGCAATTTAGAGTACATTGAGGCTTTAAAAAGTAGTTATTCAACATGAGGCACAATTCAAAAGACATTTTGAATCATTTTTTCTACAGTCCGAAAAATCATTTTTCTGATGAAAAGCGATGATCCGTGACCTGTCGAACTTTCTCCAGATGGTCAGAAATGGTAATTTTTAAATGTTTAATTTTTTGACTATAAATGACTATTGCAGAGAGGGCGTGGCCAAGTAAGATGGCTGACTGGTAGTGCACCGAGTCAGCTCCGGCCCCACGAACTCCTAGCAACGGCTGGACGGGGGCTCTGGACCAGCGCACTGCGGAGGAACCGCGGGCGGAACGCAGGTGGAGGCTGATGGCGAGGCGGTGAGGTTGTGGCGACTCCGGTGTAGCCGGCGGCCGAGCTCTGCCCCGGGAGCACGGAGAAGGCAAAATGGCGGCGACGGACGGCGACCGTTCACTGAGCGGCGGACCCCCCCGGGCTGGGGGGCGTACCCTGAGGCTGGACACTCTGGATGCAAGGCGGGAGTGACCGCGACGCCTGGGGAGCTGATGACCAGGACGGCGCCGAGAGAAGGGACAGCGCACCGAGTAGCGGCACCATAGGACCATCGCGGGGAAGAGGGGTCCGTGGCCTCCGCTGCGAACCCTGGTGGTCTAGAGACGAGTGGTGCTCCCTGGCTGCGGACACTGCCGGCTCGGGTGAGCGGACACGCCAAGGGAGGTCATCGCGTGGCTGGGACCGGGGCGCTGCCTGACCCCAAGATGGCGGCCAAGTGAGACATCGGCTGAGCGTCGGGGGAGCTGACGATGCGCTGGCCCTCTAGCACGCAGGACCTTGTGGACTCGAGGCGATGAAGGGAAGAGGTGGCGCTGAGGTGGTCTGAGCGGCTGCACTGCACATGTGAACAGCGGTGAGGCGAGTGACGGAGTGTACTGGCGGGACGGGTCGGTCCCTGGTTCAGCTTCCGGGGTTCAGCTGGGCAAGGAGCGGTGGTCTGTGTAAAGAACGAGGTGGAACAACAGTCTGTCGCGGCGAGGCCGCCCGACTGGTGGTGGAAACGGCTCGTGGCGCAGTGGGGACGGTCTGATGGGGAGGACGTCCCGCGCGCCCGCGACAAAAAAGGCACCGAAGCCGCAGGAAAACCGCGTGGCGAAGTACTTTCAGGCGCTCTCTGGTCCCACCGACGAAGGAGGTGCAGGCGGAAGAGACGGCATGGCCTTGACGAAGGACGACCTGGTGGCCACGCTCCGGGACTTTAAGAAGGATCTCTGTGCCGAGATGAAACGGGACCTCCACGCGGGTCTGGACCAATTGCGGGGGGACCTAACGGAGAAGCTCGGCGATCTGCGCCACGACGTGGACGCCGTGGGGTCTCGAGTCCTGGAGGTGGAGGAGAAGGTGCAGGCCCTGGACGGCGCCTCTCTGGCCTCCCGGGCGGAGTGCGCTGAGCTTCGCGCTCAGTTGGTGCAGTCTACCCTGAAGCTGGAGGATCTGGAGAACCGTACCCGGAGGGAGAATATACGGGTGAGAGACCTGGAAGAGGGCGCGGAGGGTCCGGACCTGGAGGCATTCATCATTGGCCTTTTCGGGGAGGTGGTGAACCGACCGGACCTGAAAATAAAGCTGGAGCGGGTGCACAGGGTCGGACACCGGCGCATGGAGAACGCAGGAGACCTCGGGACGTCCTGGCGAAGCTGCACGCCTTCCCGGTCAAGGAGGCCATCCTGGAAGCAGCTAGGAAGAAGAAGGAGGTCCAGTTCCAGGGCCACAGTTGTTCGCTATTCCAGGACTTGTCGCAGGCCACTCTCGCGCGGAGGCAACAGCTCCGCCCGGTGACTAGCAAGCTCAGGGAGGACAATGTGCGCTATCGCTGGACATACCCCTTCGGGCTCAGCTTTGAGCTGCAAAATAAGAGACACCACATCACGGAGCTGAAGGAGGGGTTGCGTATTCTGGGCCTTCCCGATGAACCAGAGGAGGGCGGAGGCCCCGAGAAGTCCGGTACACTGGCAGTCGGATCACGGGAAGAGCAGTGGCGCAAGGCGCAATGCCAGCGAGGAGGGCCCAGTCGTGAGTAGAGGCGGCGTGGAGGTGCCACGGGATTCAACGGGAGGCTGGTTAGACGCGGCAGTGGGGGGCCCCCCGGACGGGCGGGGCTCGACTGCCCGCGCGGCGGCACCAGGCGATGATGTCAGGACTGCGACGAGGCCAGCGAGAGTGGCGGTTGTCGCCGCGGGAAAGCCGCGATTACATAGACACTGAGGTTTTTGTTTTTGTTCTGGAGCCCTCTGTCTAGTACACATGATGTTGCGGCTCCGCCTGTTGCGGAGCACGCTGGTGAGGTTTGGAGTTCGATGGGGTTGGGTCTTGGTTACTTTCCCTGGAACTGCCCAAGGGATTCCATGGTCGGGTTGGTTTGCTGGGGGGGGACGGGAGGGAGGGGGGGGATGGAGTTGGGGAGGGGGGGGACTGCGGCAGGATGCAATGGCGACACGGTAAAGGAGTTGGGAGGGGCGGCGAGGTGGGACAGGAGCGGGGGGGCACTTCGGTCTGGCACGAGTGGGTTCCGCAACACATGGAGGAGAGGGGGGCTTCTAATACACTAATGCAGAGCGGGGCGGGGGATGGCCACTTAAGATGGTGACGTGGGCTACATGGAATGTGACGGGCTTGAACGCGCCCCAGAAGAGACATCAGATCCTAAAATACATTGCAGACAGGCAGGTTAGGGTGGTCGCACTGCAGGAAACGCACCTTAAAAAGGAGGATGTGGGTCGGCTCAAACACAGGGCGTACCCGCAGATTTTTCATTCAGCAGCCAACACCAAACACAATGGGGTGGCGGTAATGTTCCACAGCTCCATGCCATTTCAGGTGGTGGACACCCACAGGGATAAGGAGGGGAGGTGGCTCATGCTCAAGGGGCGGTTGCAGGGCCAACTATGCACGATTGCGGTGGTGTATGCTCCGAACACGGGCCAGGCGGGGTTCACGGCGCGTAAGTTGGAGTCTCTAGGCGGGTTTGCGGAAGGCCCCGTGGTCCTGATGGGGGACTTTAATTGCGTGTGGGATGGACTCCTTGATGGCTCCCACACTGCGGGGGTCAGGACATCTGTGTTTCCCAAGCGTGTCAAGGAGCGCTTCGACTCCCTGGGCCTACGGGATGGGTGGCGGGCCCTACACGAGACGACAAAGGACTATACTTTCTATTCCCACGTTCACCGGACTTATACTCGTATAGACTACATTTTCCTAAGCCAAGCATTAGTGGGGAAGGCGACGGGGGCGCAGATTCTCCCCATTTCGGTCTCAGATCATGGGATGGTTCTCTTGGAGTTGAACTGGGGAGTGCAGGGACAGGGACGTGGTAGATGGTACTTCCCCGGGGCCCTCTTGAAAGACCAGGTACGGAGGGTGGAGCTGACGGAGGCCATAGAGGAGTACTTCCAGGGCAACCCACCAGCGGATACCTCATATCAAAATACGTGGGACGCATTCAAGGCGGTGCTGAGGGGTAAGTGCATCCAGCTGCAGGCGTCGCTGCGGAGACAGCAGGCGCTGGAGCGGGAGACACTGGAGAAGGAGCTCCAGGGGTTAGAGGGTAGACATAAAGATCGTCCCACTCGCGACTTACAGCGACGACTTACGGCGGTGCGGGGTAAATTGCGGGCAATTTACAGCGCCATGGCGGAATACACCTTGCTGAGGCTTCGACGCACCGGGTACGAACAAGGGGACAAAGTAGGCTCGCAGTTGGCGCGTAAGCTTAGAGTCCAGCGTGCGAAATCATATGTGGGAGGCATTCGGGCGGGTCCGGCACGGGTCATGCACGAGGAAGCAGCAAAGACCAGAGCCTTTCGGGATTTTTATGGGGAGCTGTATAGGGGGGACTCGCTTGCGCAGGACCTCCAAAAGGCGTATCTTGATGGGGTGGACTGCCCCCAGCTTTCAGCGTCGGACAGGGAGCGACTGGAAGAACCCATTTCGGGGGAGGAAGTGCGGAATGCTATCAAGCGGCTCAAGCTCTACAAGGCGCCGGGCCCGGACGGTTATACCGCACATTTCTATAAGCATTTTGTAGACAAACTAACCCCGCACCTGACAGCGCTGTTTCGGGCGGTGGCGAAGGAGGCCCGGGTCTCCCTGTCTATGGCGGAGGCGGTGATTACGGTGCTGCCGAAGCCGGGTAAGGATCCGCAGTTGTGCGCGTCCTATCGCCCCATAGCCCTTCTGAACCTGGACGCCAAGCTCTACTCCATGATCTTAGCTCGACGCTTGGATGACCTGCTGCCTCGATTGATACACCCGGATCAGTCAGGCTTCATTAAGGGGCGCCAGACGCACGACAATATACGGCGTACAATCCACATTATAGAAAAAACAACTCGTTCAAGATTCCAGCGGTGCTGGTCGGGTTAGACGCTGAAAAAGCATTTGACCGCGTGGATTGGTCCTTCCTCTTCTTGACCCTGCGAAAATTTGGGTTCGGGGACGCCTTTATAGAGATGGTGCGTGCCAACTACTGCCATCCTTCCGCGAGAGTGGTGGTCAACGGGACTCCTTCCGAGCCCTTCCATTTGACTAGAGGTACCAGACAGGGGTGCCCGCTGTCCCCTCTGCTCTTCGCACTCAGCATAGAGCCGCTTGCCATTCGGGTGAGAGAGAATGCGTCCATTCAAGGGATACGATTTGGCGGGGAGGATCACAAAATCTCCCTCTTCGCGGATGATGTCCTACTAACCCTGGGGGAG
This sequence comes from Triturus cristatus, assembly GCF_964204655.1. NCBI lineage: Eukaryota > Metazoa > Chordata > Amphibia > Caudata > Salamandridae > Triturus > Triturus cristatus. The sequence goes on along the minus strand of NC_140583.1, from coordinate 1,000,490,129 downwards.
CCACGTATCTCTCTCCCCGCGGTGCGGGGGGAACTGCGGGACTTCGAAAAGGTGGCGGGCTTTAAGGTCAATATGTCCAAGTCCTATATACTCAATCTTACTCTCTCGAGAGCGGAGGTCGCCTCGCTGAAATCCGAGACAACGCTTTCCTGGGCGCAGCGCTCGCTACAATATTTAGGGGTGCAGCTCACGCCGACGGTTTCGGGGCTATATGGAGCCAACTACACCACAGTTTTGCCGCACCTGCGGCAGGAGCTGCGTAGGTGGAAACCTTTGTATATATCCTGGTTGGGGCGCATCAACGCAGTGAAAATGATGGTGCTGCCTCAGATCCTATACCTGTTTCACGCCCTGCCGATCCCACTAGAGAGAACATTTCTCCCGCAGTTGAAGATGATGATCACTAAGTTCGTGTGGCAGGGGGGGAGGACACGGCTCCCTTTTACAGTGCTGCGGAAGCAGAGGGCGGACGGAGGGTTGGGACTGCCGGACTTTGAGCTTTACTATCAAGCGGCCCAACTGAGGGTCACGTTGGAATGGACGGCGCGGGAATCGGAGAAGCATTGGCTCCATATGGACCGAGCGATAGCCGGCAGGTCGATTTGGGATCTTTTGTGGAAACCGAGGAGAGACAGACCGCCGAATGCATATCTTAGCACGCCGATGCGCACTACGCTAGAGGTTTGGGACAGGGTCACGAGGAGGGAGGGCTGGACGACGTTCCCTTCGCCCTACACCCCGATACATTTCAATCCGGCCTTCCCACCCGCCAGAGACGAGGGTCCTTTTGATGGGTGGCGGGACGGGGGGTGCCTCAAGCTGTCGGACCTATTCGATAAGGGGGAGTTCCGCACGTTTCAGAATTGCAAGAGTGAGTTTGGAGTTCCCAACGGTGAGCACTTCCGCTATTTGCAGCTAAAGCATTGGGCCACGGCAACCCCGCTCAGGGAGGCGGGATGCCGGAGCCTCACTGACATGGAGAAACTGGTTCTAACGCGGGCGGGATCAATGAAAGGGGCGATCTCGACGCTCTATAGGATGCTGCTGAACACACTGCATACACCCAGGGGCAGGTATATGGATTTCTGGGAGCACCTCTTGGGGAGAGAGATATCAGAAGCGGAATGGAAGGGATTGTGGCGGGATATACCCCGACATAACTTGTCGGTGGGTCTGAGGGAGGCGCACTACAAAACTATTTTTGATTGGTATCTCTACCCCACAAAATTGGCTAGGATCTTTCCGGGGACTTCTGCACTCTGCTGGCGGGGTTGTGGCCTCCTTGGGGATTTCAAACACATATGGTGGGACTGCCCCAGCATTCAACCTTTCTGGGCCGAAATTCTAGCGCAGATTAAAGAGATCCTGGGCTTTACACCCCCGGGAGAGATCGCTCATGTGATTCTGGGTCTGCGGGGGGCGGATTGGGAGGGGGTGTCCAAAGGGGATAAGGCTATCTGGTGGCTCTGCGTGGGGGCGGCTAAGCTCACGGTGGCAGCGGCTTGGAAGAAACAGGGTACTCCCGCGATGTCACTGTGGCACGCACGCCTGTGGCGCTTGCTCTCGATGGAGCGCCTGGCGGTGTGCTTCCGGGATGATCCCTCTGCTTTCGAGGAGTCATGGGGCGCCTTGCTGGCTTTCCTATCTAAGGGCCTACCGGCAGCAGTCTATCCGCCCACTCTGAGGGCTTTGCGTCTCTTTCAGACCTGACAGACGCTGGGCGAGGGGAGGGGCTGGGCGCCGTAGCAATATTGAGGGTGGTCCGGGGGGGTCGCGGTGCTCCCCACACTGCTGTTGACTTTTTCTCTCTTTGGACGCTTTGCAGTTGCCGCTGGGGGGGAGCGGGTGGGAGGGGGCGGCGGGGGGGGAGGGAGGTGGGGATACGGGAGGGGCAGGGGGTGCTTCCCACTGGTCGGACATGAAGCATCTGAATCACCTAGGGAGCAGGATATGGTCACGTATGGCCAGGGGGCACTCGGCAGTTCCTAGTTATTGTATGGTTATACCTGTGCACTGATATTGTTGCTATGAAAATCAAAAAAAATGATTTCTTTAAAATGACTATTGCATGTGAATTATCACTTTTGGAACTAAAATAAGTGTGTTTAGATTCATTTTAATGCCTGAAATTGGTCGAAATAGAAGCTTCTGAGTAGTAGAAAGTCTGTAAAAATTGCAATTTTGATTACATTGAGGCTTTAAAAAGTAGTTATTCAACATGAGGCACAATCCAAATGACATTTTGAATCATTTTTTCTACAGTCCAAAAAATCTATTTTCTGATAAAAAGCGATGATCAGTGACCTGTCGAACTTTCTCCAGATGGTCAGACATGGTAATTTTTTTAATGTTACATTTTTTGACTGTAAATGACTATTGCATGTGAATTATCACTTTTGGAACTAAAAGCAGTGTGTTTAGAGTCATTTTAATGACTGAAATTGGTCGAAAAAGAAGCTTCTGAGTAGGAGAAAAAGTCTGTAAAAATGGCAATTTTGGTCACATTGAGGCTTTAAAAAGTAGTTATTCAACATGAGGCACAATCCAAATGACATTTTGAATCATTTTTTCTACAGTCCAAAAATCAATTTTCTGATGAAAAGCGATAATCCGTGACCTGTCGAACTTTCTCCAGATGGTCAGAAATGGTAATTTTTTCATGTTTAATGTTTTTGACTATAAATGACTATTGCATGTGAATGATCACTTTTGTAAATAAAATACGTGTGTTTAGAGTCATTTTAATGCCTGAAATTGGTCGAAATAGAAGCTTCTGTGTAGGAGAAAGTCTATAAAAATGGCAATTTAGAGTACATTGAGGCTTTAAAAAGTAGTTATTCAACATGAGGCACAATCCAAAAGACATTTTGAATCATTTTTTCTACAGTCCGAAAAATCATTTTTCTAATGAAAAACGATGACCCGTGACCTGTCGAACTTTCTCTAGACGGTCAGAAATGGTAATTTTTTAATTTGACATTTTTTGACTGTAAATGACTATTGCATGTGAATTATCACTTTTGGAACTAAAATAAGTGTGTGTAGAGTCATTTTAATGCCTGAAATTGGTCGAAATAGAAGCTTCTGAGTAAGAGAAAAAGTCTGTAAAAATGGCAATTTTGGTCACATTGAGGCTTTAAAAAGTAGTTATTCAACATGAGGCACAATCCAAATGACATTTTGAATCATTTTTTCTAAAGTCCAAAAAATCTATTTTTTGATGAAAAATGAGGACTCCTGACCTGCCGAATTTTTTCCAGACGGTCAGAAATGGTAACTTTTTAATGTTTAGTTTTTTGACTATAAATGACTATTGTATGTGAATTATCACTTTTGGAACTAAAATGAGTGTGTTTAGAGTCATTTTAATGACTGAAATTGGTTGAAAAAGAAGTTTCTGAGTAGGAGAAAGTCAATAAAATGGCAATTTTGATTACATTGAGGCTTTAAGAAGTAGTTATTCAACATGAGGCACAATCCAAAAGACATTTTGAATCATTTGTTCTACACTCCAAAAAATCAATTTTCTGATGAAAAACGATGACCCGTGACCTGTCGGACTTTCTCCAGACGGTCAGAAATGGTAATTTTTTAAAGTTACATTTCTTGACTATAAATGACTATTGCATGTGAGTTATCACTTTTGGAACTAAAATAAGTGTGTTTAGATTCATTTTAATGCCTGAAATTGGTCGAAATAGAAGCTTCTGAGTAGTAGAAAGTCTGTAAAAATTGCAATTTTGATTACATTGAGGCTTTAAAAAATAGTTATTCAACATGAGGCACAATCCAAATGACATTTTGAATCATTTATTCTACAGTCCAAAAAATCAATTTTCTGATGAAAAGCGATAATCCCTGACCTCTCGAACTTTCTCCAGATGGTCAGAAATGGTAATTTTTTCATGTTACATTTTTTGACTGTAAATGACTATTGCATGTGAATGATCACTTTTGGAACTAAAATAAGTGTGTTTAGAGTCATTTAATGCCTGAAATTGGTCGAAATAGAAGCTTCTGAGTAGTAGAAAGTCTGTAAAAATTGCAATTTTGATTACATTGAGGCTTTAAAAAGTAGTTATTCAACATGAGGCACAATCCAAATGACATTTTGAATCATTTATTCTACAGTCCAAAAAATCAATTTTCTGATGAAAAGCGATAATCCCTGACCTCTCGAACTTTCTCCAGATAGTCAGAAATGGTAATTTTTTAATGTTTAAATTTTTGACTATAAATGACTATTGCATGTGAATTATCACTTTTGGAACTAAAATAAGTGTGTTTAGATTCATTTTAATGCCTGAAATTGGTCGAAGTAGAAGCTTCTGAGTAGGAGAAAAAGTCTGTAAAAATGGCAATTTTGAGTACATTGAGGCTTTGAAAAGTAGTTATTCAACATGAGGCACAATCCAAATGACATTTTGAATCATTTTTTCTCCAGTCCAAAAAATCCATTTTCTGATGAAAAGCGATAATCCGTGACCTCTCGAACTTTCTCCGGATGGTCAGAAATGGTAACTTTTAAATTTTACATTTTTTGACTGTAAATGACTATTGCATGTGAATCATCACTTTTGGAACTAAAATAAGTCTGTTTAGAATCATTTTAATGCCTGAAATTGGTTGAAATAGAAGTTTCTGAGTAAGAGAAAATGTCTGTAGAAATGGCAATTTTGGTCACATTGAGGCTTTAAAAAGTAGTTATTCAACATGAGGCACAATCCAAATGACATTTTGAATAATTTTTTCTACACTCCAAAAAATCAATTTTCTGGTGAAAAGCGATGATCCGTGACCTGTCGGACTTTCTCCAGACGGTCAGAAATGGTAATTTTTTTATGTTACATTTCTTGACTATAAATGACTATTGCATGTGAGTTATCACTTTTGGAACTAAAATAAGTGTGTTTAGATTCATTTTAATGCCTGAAATTGGTCGAAATAGAAGCTTCTGAGTAGGAGAAAGTCTGTAAAAATGGCAATTTTGAGTACATTGAGGCTTTAAAAAGTAGTTATTCAACATGAGGCACAATCCAAATGACATTTTGAATCATTTTTTCTACAATCCAAAAATCCATTTTCTGATGAAAAGCGATAATCCGTGACCTCTCGAACTTTCTCCAGATGGTCAGAAATGGTAATTTTTTCATGTTACATTTTTTCACTGTAAATGACTATTGCATGTGAATGATCACTTTTGTAACAAAAATACGTGTGTTTAGAGTCATTTTAATGCCTGAAATTGGTCGAAATAGAAGCTTCTGAGAAGGAGAAAAAGTCTGTAAAAATGGCAATTTTGTTCACATTGAGGCTTTAAAAAGTAGTTATTCAACATGAGGCACAATCCAAATGACATTTTGAATCATTTTTTCTACAGTCCAAAAAATCAATTTTCTGATGAAAAGCGATGATCCGTGACCTGTCGAACTTTCTCCAGACGATCAGAAATGGTAATTTTTAAATGAATAATTTTTTGACTATAAATGACTATTGCATGTGAATTATCACTTTTGGAACTAAAATAAGTGTGTTTAGATTCATTTTAATGCCTGAAATTGGTCGAAATAGAAGCTTCTGAGTAGGAGAAAAAGTCTGTAAAAATGGCAATTTTGAGTACATTGAGGCTTTGAAAAGTAGTTATTCAACATGAGGCACAATCCAAATGACACTTTGAATCATTTTTTCTACAGTCCAAAAAATCAATTTTCTGATGAAAAGCGATGATCCGTGACGTGTCGAACTTTCTCCAGACGATCAGAAATGGTAATTTTTCAATCTTTCATTTTTTGACTGTAAATGACTATTGCATGTGAATGATCACTTTTGGAACTAAAATAAGTGTGTTTAGAGTCATTTTAATGCCTGAAATTGGTCGAAATAGAAGCTTCTGAGTAGTAGAAAGTCTGTAAAAATGGCAATTTTGATTACATTGAGGCTTTAAAAAGTAGTTATTCAACATGAGGCACAATCCAAATGACATTTTGAATCATTTTTTCTACAGTCCAAAAAATCAATTTTCTGATGAAAAGCGATAATCCGTGACCTCTCTAACTTTCTCCGGATGGTCAGAAATGGTAATTTTTTAATGTTTAATTTTTTGACTATAAATGACTATTGCATGTGAATGATCACTTTTGGAACTAAAATAAGTCTGTTTAGAATCATTTTAATGCCTGAAATTGGTTGAAATAGAAGTTTCTGAGTAAGAGAAAAAGTCTGTAGAAATGGCAATTTTGGTCACATTGAGGCTTTAAAAAGTAGTTATTCAACATGAGGCACAATCCAAATGACATTTTGAATAATTTTTTCTACAGTCCAAAAAATCAATTTTCTGATAAAAAGCGATAATCCGTGACCTGTCGAACTTTCTCCAGATAGTCAGAAATGGTAATTTTTTAATGTTTAATTTTTTGACTATAAATGACTATTGCATGTGAATTATCACTTTTGGAACTAAAATAAGTGTGTTTAGATTCATTTTAATGCCTGAAATTGGTCGATATAGAAGCTTCTGTGTAGGAGAAAATGTCTGTAAAAATGGCAATTTTGATTAAATTGAGGCTTTAAAAATAGTTATTCAACATGAGGCACAATCCAAAAGACATTTTGAATCATTTGTTCTACAGTCCGAAAAATCTATTTTCTGATGAAAAATGAGGACCCCTTACCTGCCGAATTTTTTCCAGACGGTCAGAAATGGTAACTTTTTAATGTTTAGTTTTTGGACTATAAATGACTATTGTATGTGAATTATCACTTTTGGAACTAAAATGAGTGTGTTTAGAGTCATTTTAATGACTGAAATTGGTTGAAAAAGAAGTTTCTGAGTAGGAGAAAGTCAATAAAATGGCAATTTTTATTACATTGAGGCTTTAAAAAGTAGTTATTCAACGTGAGGCACAATCCAAAAGACATTTTGAATCATTTGTTCTACAGTCCGAAAAATCAATTTTCTGATGAAAAGCGATGATCCGTGACCTGTCGAACTTTCTGCAGATGGTCAGAATTGGTAAGTTTTTTAATGTTACCTTTTTTGACTGTAAATGACTATTGCATGTGAATGATCACTTTTGTAACAAAAATACGTGTGTTTAGAGTCATTTTAATGCCTGAAATTGGTCGAAATAGAAGCTTCTGAGAAGGAGAAAAAGTCTGTAAAAATGGCAATTTTGGTCACATTGAGGCTTTAAAAAGTAGTTATTCAACATGAGGCACAATCCAAATGACATTTTGATCATTTTTTCTACAGTCCAAAAAATCAATTTTCTGATGAAAAGCGATGATCCGTGACCTGTCGAACTTTCTCCAGACGATCAGAAATGGTAATTTTTAAATGTTTAATTTTTTGACTATAAATGACTATTGCATGTGAATTATCACTTTTGGAACTAAAATAAGTGTGTTTAGATTCATTTTAATGCCTGAAATTGGTCGAAATAGAAGCTTCTGAGTAGGAGAAAAAGTCTGTAAAAATGGCAATTTTGAGTACATTGAGGCTTTGAAAAGTAGTTATTCAACATGAGGCACAATCCAAATGACATTTTGAATAATTTTTTCTACACTCCAAAAAATCAATTTTCTGGTGAAAAGCGATGATCCGTGACCTGTCGGACTTTCTCCAGACGGTCAGAAATGGTAATTTTTTTATGTTACATTTCTTGACTATAAATGACTATTGCATGTGAGTTATCACTTTTGGAACTAAAATAAGTGTGTTTAGATTCATTTTAATGCCTGAAATTGGTCGAAATAGAAGCTTCTGAGTAGGAGAAAGTCTGTAAAAATGGCAATTTTGAGTACATTGAGGCTTTAAAAAGTAGTTATTCAACATGAGGCACAATCCAAATGACATTTTGAATCATTTTTTCTACAATCCAAAAATCCATTTTCTGATGAAAAGCGATAATCCGTGACCTCTCGAACTTTCTCCAGATGGTCAGAAATGGTAATTTTTTCATGTTACATTTTTTCACTGTAAATGACTATTGCATGTGAATGATCACTTTTGTAACAAAAATACGTGTGTTTAGAGTCATTTTAATGCCTGAAATTGGTCGAAATAGAAGCTTCTGAGAAGGAGAAAAAGTCTGTAAAAATGGCAATTTTGGTCACATTGAGGCTTTAAAAAGTAGTTATTCAACATGAGGCACAATACAAATGACATTTTGAATCATTTTTTCTAGAGTCCAAAAAATCCATTTTCTGATGGAAAACAATGACTTGTGACCTGTCGAACTTTCTCCAGACGGTCAGAAATGGTAATTTTTTCATGTTTAAGTTTTTGGACTATAAATGACTATTGCATGTGAATGATCACTTTTGTAACAAAAATACGTGTGTTTAGAGTCATTTTAATGCCTGAAATTGGTCGAAATAGAAGCTTCTGAGTAGGAGAAAAAGTCTGTAAAAATGGCAATTTTGAGTACATTGAGGCTTTAAAAAGTAGTTATTCAACATGAGGCACAATCCAAATGACATTTTGAATCATTTTTTCTACAGTCCAAAAAATCCATTTTCTGATGAAAAGCGATAATCCGTGACCTCTCGAACTTTCTCCGGATGGTCAGAAATGGTAATTTTTTCATGTTACATTTTTTGACTGTAAATGACTATTGCATGTGAATGATCACTTTTGGAACTAAAATAAGTGTGTTTAGAGTCATTTTAATGCCTGAAATTGGTCGAAATAGAAGCTTCTGAGTCAGAGAAAAAGTCTGTAAAAATGGCAATGTTGGTCACATTGAGGCTTTAAAAAGTAGTTATTCAACATGAGGCACAATCCAAATGACATTTTGATCATTTTTTCTACAGTCCAAAAAATCAATTTTCTGATGAAAAGCGATGATCCGTGACCTGTCGATCTTTCTCCAGACGATCAGAAATGGTAATTTTTAAATGTTTAATTTTTTGACTATAAATGACTATTGCATGTGAATTATCACTTTTGGAACTAAAATAAGTGTGTTTAGATTCATTTTAATGCCTGAAATTGGTCGAAATAGAAGCTTCTGAGTAGGAGAAAAAGTCTGTAAAAATGGCAATTTTGAGTACATTGAGGCTTTGAAAAGTAGTTATTCAACATGAGGCACAATCCAAATGACACTTTGAATCATTTTTTCTACAGTCCAAAAAATCAATGTTCAGATGAAAAGCGATGATCCGTGACGTGTCGAACTTTCTCCAGACGATCAGAAATGGTAATTTTTCAATCTTTCATTTTTTGACTGTAAATGACTATTGCATGTGAATTATCACTTTTGGAACTAAAATAAGTGTGCTTAGAGTCATTTTAATGCCTGAAATTGGTCGAAATAGAAGCTTCTGAGAAGGAGAAAAACTCTGTAAAAATGGCAATTTTGGTCACATTGAGGCTTTAAAAAGTAGTTATTCAACATGAGGCACAATCCAAATGACACTTTTAATCATTTTTTCTACAGTCCAAAAAATCAATTTTCTGATGAAAAGCGATAATCCGTGACCTCTCGAACTTTCTCCAGACGGTCAGACATGGTACATTTTTTAATGTTACATTTTTTGACTGTAAGTGACTATTGCATTTGAATTATCACTTTTGGAACCAAAATAAGTGTGTTTAGAGTCATTTTAATGACTGAAATTGGTTGAAAAAGAAGCTTCTGAGTAGGAGAAAAAGTCTGTAAAAATGGCAATTTTGGTCGCATTGATACTTTAAAAAAGTAGTTATTCAACATGAGGCACAATCCAAATGACATTTTGAATCATTTTTTCTAGAGTCCAAAAAATCCATTTTCTGATGAAAAACAATGACCTGTGACCTGTCGAACTTTCTCCAGATGGTCAGAAATGGTAATTTTTTCATGTTTAAGTTTTTGGACTATAAGTGACTATTGCATGTGAATTATCACTTTTGGAACTAAAAGAAGTGTGTTTAGAGTCATTTTAATGCATGAAATTGGTCGAAATAGAAGGTTCTGAGTAGGAGAAAAAGTCTGTAAAAATGGCAATTTTGGTCACATTGAGGCTTTAAAAAGTCGTTATTCAACATGAGGCACAATCCAAATGACATTTTGAATCATTTTTTCTACAGTCCAAAAAATCTATTTTCTGATGAAAAGCGATGATCAGTGACCTGTCGAACTTTCTCCAGATGGTCAGACATGGTAATTTTTTTAATGTTACATTTTTTGACTGTAAATGACTATTGCATGTGAATTATCACTTTTGGAACTAAAAGAAGTGTGTTTAGAGTCATTTTAATGACTGAAATTGGTCGAAAAAGAAGCTTCTGAGTAGGAGAAAAAGTCTGTAAAAATGGCAATTTTGGTCGCATTGAGACTGTAAAAAAGTAGTTATTCAACATGAGGCACAATCCAAATGACATTTTGAATCATTTTTTCTACAGTCCAAAAAATCCATCTTCTGATGAAAAACGATGACCCGTGACCTGTCGAACTTTCTCCAGATGGTCAGAATTGGTAAGTTTTTTAATGTTACCTTTTTTGACTGTAAATGACTATTGCATGTGAATGATCACTTTTGTAACAAAAATACGTGTGTTTAGAGTCATTTTAATGCCTGAAATTGGTCGAAATAGAAGCTTCTGAGAAGGAGAAAAAGTCTGTAAAAATGGCAATTTTGGTCACATTGAGGCTTTAAAAAGTAGTTATTCAACATGAGGCACAATCCAAATGACATTTTGATCATTTTTTCTACAGTCCAAAAAATCAATTTTCTGATAAAAAGCGATGATCCGTGACCTGTCGAACTTTCTCCAGACGATCAGAAATGGTAATTTTTAAATGTTTAATTTTTTGACTATAAATGACTATTGCATGTGAATTATCACTTTTGGAACTAAAATAAGTGTGTTTAGATTCATTTTAATGCCTTAAATTGGTCGAAATAGAAGCTTCTGAGTAGGAGAAAAAGTCTGTAAAAATGGCAATTTTGAGTACATTGAGGCTTTGAAAAGTAGTTATTCAACATGAGGCACAATCCAAATGACACTTTGAATCGTTTTTTCTACAGTCCAAAAAATCAATTTTCAGATGAAAAGCGATGATCCGTGACGTGTCGAACTTTCTCCAGACGATCAGAAATGGTAATTTTTCAATCTTTCATTTTTTGACTATAAATGACTATTGCATGTGAATTATCACTTTTGGAACTAAAATAAGTGTGTTTAGATTCATTTTAATGCCTGAAATTGGTCGAAATAGAAGCTTCTGAGTAGGAGAAAAAGTCTGTAAAAATGGCAATTTTGAGTACATTGAGGCTTTGAAAAGTAGTTATTCAACATGAGGCACAATCCAAATGACACTTTGAATCATTTTTTCTACAGTCCAAAAAATCAATTTTCTGATGAAAAGCGATGATCCGTGACGTGTCGAACTTTCTCCAGACGATCAGAAATGGTAATTTTTCAATCTTTCATTTTTTGACTGTAAATGACTATTGCATGTGAATGATCACTTTTGGAACTAAAATAAGTGTGTTTAGAGTCATTTTAATGCCTGAAATTGGTCGAAATAGAAGCTTCTGAGTAGTAGAAAGTCTGTAAAAATGGCAATTTTGATTACATTGAGGCTTTAAAAAGTAGTTATTCAACATGAGGCACAATCCAAATGACATTTTGAATCATTTTTTCTACAGTCCAAAAAATCAATTTTCTGATGAAAAGCGATAATCCGTGACCTCTCTAACTTTCTCCGGATGGTCAGAAATGGTAATTTTTTAATGTTTAATTTTTTGACTATAAATGACTATTGCATGTGAATGATCACTTTTGGAACTAAAATAAGTCTGTTTAGAATCATTTTAATGCCTGAAATTGGTTGAAATAGAAGTTTCTGAGTAAGAGAAAAAGTCTGTAGAAATGGCAATTTTGGTCACATTGAGGCTTTAAAAAGTAGTTATTCAACATGAGGCACAATCCAAATGACATTTTGAATAATTTTTTCTACAGTCCAAAAAATCAATTTTCTGATAAAAAGCGATAATCCGTGACCTGTCGAACTTTCTCCAGATAGTCAGAAATGGTAATTTTTTAATGTTTAATTTTTTGACTATAAATGACTATTGCATGTGAATTATCACTTTTGGAACTAAAATAAGTGTGTTTAGATTCATTTTAATGCCTGAAATTGGTCGATATAGAAGCTTCTGTGTAGGAGAAAATGTCTGTAAAAATGGCAATTTTGATTAAATTGAGGCTTTAAAAATAGTTATTCAACATGAGGCACAATCCAAAAGACATTTTGAATCATTTGTTCTACAGTCCGAAAAATCTATTTTCTGATGAAAAATGAGGACCCCTTACCTGCCGAATTTTTTCCAGACGGTCAGAAATGGTAACTTTTTAATGTTTAGTTTTTGGACTATAAATGACTATTGTATGTGAATTATCACTTTTGGAACTAAAATGAGTGTGTTTAGAGTCATTTTAATGACTGAAATTGGTTGAAAAAGAAGTTTCTGAGTAGGAGAAAGTCAATAAAATGGCAATTTTTATTACATTGAGGCTTTAAAAAGTAGTTATTCAACGTGAGGCACAATCCAAAAGACATTTTGAATCATTTGTTCTACAGTCCGAAAAATCAATTTTCTGATGAAAAGCGATGATCCGTGACCTGTCGAACTTTCTGCAGATGGTCAGAATTGGTAAGTTTTTTAATGTTACCTTTTTTGACTGTAAATGACTATTGCATGTGAATGATCACTTTTGTAACAAAAATACGTGTGTTTAGAGTCATTTTAATGCCTGAAATTGGTCGAAATAGAAGCTTCTGAGAAGGAGAAAAAGTCTGTAAAAATGGCAATTTTGGTCACATTGAGGCTTTAAAAAGTAGTTATTCAACATGAGGCACAATCCAAATGACATTTTGATCATTTTTTCTACAGTCCAAAAAATCAATTTTCTGATGAAAAGCGATGATCCGTGACCTGTCGAACTTTCTCCAGACGATCAGAAATGGTAATTTTTAAATGTTTAATTTTTTGACTATAAATGACTATTGCATGTTAATTATCACTTTTGGAACTAAAATAAGTGTGTTTAGATTCATTTTAATGCCTGAAATTGGTCGAAATAGAAGCTTCTGAGTAGGAGAAAAAGTCTGTAAAAATGGCAATTTTGGTCACATTGAGGCTTTAAAAAGTAGTTATTCAACATGAGGCACAATCCAAATGACATTTTGAATAATTTTTTCTACAGTCCAAAAATCAATTTTCTGATGAAAAACGATGACCCGTGACCTGTCGAACTTTCTCTAGACGGTCAGAAGTGGTAATTTTTTCATGTTTAATTTTTTGACTGTAAATGACTATTGCATGTGAATTATCACTTTTGAAACTAAAATAAGTGTGTTTAGAGTCATTTTAATGCCTGAAATTGGTCGAAAAAGAAGCTTCTGAGTAGGAGAAAAAGTCTGTAAAAATGGCAATTTTGGTCACATTGAGGCTTTAAAAAGTAGTTATTCAACATGAGGCACAATCCAAATGACATTTTGAATAATTTTTTCTACAGTCCAAAAATCAATTTTCTGATGAAAAACGATGACCCGTGACCTGTCGAACTTTCTCTAGACGGTCAGAAGTGGTAATTTTTTAATTTGACATTTTTTGACTGTACATGACTATTGCATGTGAATGATCACTTTTGGAACTAAAATAAGTGTGTTTAGAGTCATTTTAATGCCTGAAATTGGTCGAAATTGAAGCTTCTGAGTCAGAGAAAAAGTCTGTAAAAATGGCAATTTTGGTCACATTGAGGCATTAAAAAGTAGTTATTCAACATGAGGCACAATCCAAATGACATTTTGAATAATTTTTTCTACAGTCCAAAAAATCAATTTTCTGGTGAAAAGCGATGATCCGTGTGACCTGTCGAACTTTCTCCAGACGGTCAGAAATGGTAATTTTTTCATGTTAAATTTTTTGACTATAAATGACTATTGCATGTGAATGATCACTTTTGGAACTAAAATAAGTGTGTTTAGATTCATTTTAATGCCTGAAATTGGTCGAAATTGAAGCTTCTGAGTAGGAGAAAAGGTCTGTAAAAATGGCAATTTTGAGTACATTGAGGCTTTAAAAAGTAGTTATTCAACATGAGGCACAATCCAAATGACATTTTGAATAATTTTTTCTAACGTCCAAAAAATCAATTTTCTGGTGAAAAGCGATGATCCGTGTGACTTGTCGAACTTTCTCCAGACGGTCAGAAATGGTAATTTTTTCATATTAAATTTTTTGACTATAAATGACTATTGCATGTGAATGATCAGTTTTGGAACTAAAATAAGTGTGTTTAGATTCATTTTAATGCCTGAAATTGGTCGAAATTGAAGCTTCTGAGTAGGAGAAAAAGTCTGTAAAAATGGCAATTTTGGTCACATTGAGGCTTTAAAAAGTAGTTATTCAACATGAGGCCCAATCCAAATGACACTTTGAATCATTTTTTCTACAGTCCAATAAATCAATTTTCTGATGAAAAGCGATAATCTGTGACCTCTCGAACTTTCTCCAGATGGTCAGAAATGGTAATTTTTTCATGTTACATTTTTTGACTGTAAATGACTATTGCATGTGATTTATCACTTTTGGAACTAAAATAAGTGTGTTTAGAGTCATTTTAATGACTGAAATTGGTCGAAATAGAAGCTTCTGAGTAGGAGAAAGTCTATAAAAATGGCAATTTTGATTATATTGAGGCTATAAAAAGTAGTTATTCAACATGAGGCACAATCCAAAAGACATTTTGAATCCTTTTTTTCTACAGTCCGAAAAATCTATTTTCTGATGAAAAGCGATGATCCGTGACCTGTCGAACTTTCTCCAGATGGTCAGACATGGTAATTTTTTTAATGTTACATGTTTTTGACTGTAAATGACTATTGCATGTTTATTATCACTTTTGGAACCAAAATAAGTGTGTTTAGAGTCATTTTAATACCTGAAATTGGTTGAAAAAGAAGCTTCTGAGTAGGGGAAAAAGTCTGTAAAAATGGTAATTTAGAGTATATTGAGGCTTTAAAAAGTAGTTATTCAACATGAGGCACAATCCAAATGACATTTTGAATCATTTTTTCTACAGTCCAAAAAATCAATTTTCTCATGAAAAACGATGACCCGTGACCTGTCGGACTTTCTCCAGATGGTCAGAAATGGTAATTTTTTAATGTTACATTTCTTGACTATAAATGACTATTGCATGTGAGTTATCACTTTTGGAACTAAAATAAGTGTGTTTAGATTCATTTTAATGCCTGAAATTGGTCGAAATAGAAGCTTCTGAGTAGGAGAAAGTCTGTAAAAATGGCAATTTTGAGTACATTGAGGCTTTAAAAAGTAGTTATTCAACATGAGGCACAATCCAAATGACATTTTGAATCATTTTTTCTACAATCCAAAAATCTATTTTCTGATGAAAAGCGATAATCCGTGACCTCTCGAACTTTCTCCAGATGGTCAGAAATGGTAATTTTTTCATGTTACATTTTTTCACTGTAAATGACTATTGCATGTGAATTATCACCTTTGGAACTAAAATAAGTGTGTTTAGAGTCATTTTAATGCCTGAAATTGGTCGAAATAGAAGCTTCTGAGTAGGAGAAAAAGTCTGTAAAAATGGCAATTTTGAGTACATTGAGGCTTTGAAAAGTAGTTATTCAACATGAGGCACAATCCAAATGACATTTTGAATCATTTTTTCTACAATCCAAAAGTCCATTTTCTGATTAAAAGCGATAATCCGTGACCTCTCGAACTTTCTCCAGATGGTCAGAAATGGTAATTTTTTTAATGTTACATTTTTTGACTGTAAATGACTATTGCATGTGAATTATCACTTTTGGAACCAAAATAAGTGTGTTTAGAGTCATTTTAATGCCTGAAATTGGTCGAAATAGAAGCTTCTGTGTAGGAGAAAAAGTCTGTAAAAATGGCAATTTTGAGTACATTGAGGCTTTAAAAAGTAGTTATTCAACATGAGGCACAATCCAAATGACATTTTGAATCATTTTTTCTACAGTCCAAAAAATCAATTTTCTGATGAAAAGCGATAATTCGTGACCTCTCGAACTTTCTCCAGATGGTCAGAAATGGTAATTTTTTCATGTTACATTTTTTGACTGTAAATGACTATTGCATGTGAATGATCACTTTTGGAACTAAAATAAGTGTGTTTAGAGTCATTTTAATGCCTGAAATTGGTCGAAATAGAAGCTTCTGAGTAAGAGAAAAAGTCTAAAAAATGGCAATTTTGGTCACATTGAGGCTTTAAAAAGTAGTTATTCAACATGAGGCACAATCCAAATGACATTTTGAATCATTTTTTCTACAGTCCAAAAAATCCATCTTCTGATGAAAAACGATGACCCGTGACCTGTCGAACTTTCTCCAGATGGTCAGAATTGGTAAGTTTTTTAATGTTACCTTTTTTGACTGTAAATGACTATTGCATGTGAATGATCACTTTTGTAACAAAAATACGTGTGTTTAGAGTCATTTTAATGCCTGAAATTGGTCGAAATAGAAGCTTCTGAGAAGGAGAAAAAGTCTGTAAAAATGGCAATTTTGGTCACATTGACACTTTAAAAAAGTAGTTATTCAACATGAGGCACAATCCAAATGACATTTTGAATCATTTTTTCTAGAATACAAAAAATCAATTTTCTGATGAAAAACAATGACCTGTGACCTTTCGAACTTTCTCCAGACGGTCAGAAATGGTAATTTTTTCATGTTTAAGTTTTTTGACTATAAATGACTATTGCATGTGAATTATCACTTTTGGAACTAAAATAAGTGTGTTTAGATTCATTTTAATGCCTGAAATTGGTCGAAATAGAAGCTTCTGAGTAGGAGAAAAAGTCTGTAAAAATGGCAATTTTGAGTACATTGAGGCTTTGAAAAGTAGTTATTCAACATGAGGCACAATCCAAATGACACTTTGAATCATTTTTTCTACAGTCCAAAAAATCAATTTTCTGATGAAAAGCGATGATCCGTGACGTGTCGAACTTTCTCCAGACGATCAGAAATGGTAATTTTTCAATCTTTCATTTTTTGACTGTAAATGACTATTGCATGTGAATTATCACTTTTGGAGCTAAAATAAGTGTGTTTAGAGTCAATTTAATGCCTGAAATTGGTCGAAATAGAAGCTTCTGAGTAGTAGAAAGTCTGTAAAAATGGCAATTTTGATTACATTGAGGCTTTAAAAAGTAGTTATTCAACATGAGGCACAATCCAAATGACATTTTGAATCATTTATTCTACAGTCCAAAAAATCAATTTTCTGATGAAAAGCGATAATCCCTGACCTCTCGAACTTTCTCCAGCTGGTCAGAAATGGCAAATTTTTCATGTTACATTTTTTGACTCTAAATTACTATTGCATGTGAATGATCACTTTTGGAACTAAAATAAGTGTGTTTAGAGTCATTTTAATGCCTGAAATTGGTCGAAATAGAAGCTTCTGAGTAAGAGAAAAAGTCTAAAAAATGGCAATTTTGGTCACATTGAGGCTTTAAAAAGTAGTTATTCAACATGAGGCACAATCCAAATGACATTTTGAATCATTTTTTCTACAGTCCAAAAAATCTATTTTCTGATAAAAAAGCGATAATCCGTGACCTGTCGAATTTCTCCAGATAGTCAGAAATGGTAATTTTTTAATGTTTAATTTTTTGACTATAAATGACTATTGCATGTGAATTATCACTTTTGGAACTAAAATAAGTGTGTTTAGATTCATTTTAATGCCTGAAATTGGTCGAAATAGAAGCTTCTGTGTAGGAGAAAATGTCTGTAAAAATGGCAATTTTGATTAAATTGAGGCTTTAAAAATAGTTATTCAACATGAGGCACAATCCAAAAGACATTTTGAATCATTTGTTCTACAGTCCGAAAAATCTATTTTCTGATGAAAAGCGATGATCCGTGACCTGTCGAACTTTCTCCAGACGGTCAGACATGGTACCTTTTTTAATGTTACAATTTTTTGACTGTAAGTGACTATTGCATGTGAATTATCACTTTTGGAACCAAAATAGGTGTGATTAGAGTCATTTTAATGACTGAAATTGGTCGAAAAAGAAGCTTCTGAGTAGGAGAAAGTCTATAAAAATGGCAATTTTGATTACATTGAGGCTTTAAAAAGTAGTTATTCAACATGAGGCACAATCCAAATGACATTTTGAATCATTTTTTCTACAGTCCAAAAAATCAATTTTCTGATGAAAAGCGATAATCCGTGACCTCTCTAACTTTCTCCGGATGGTCAGAAATGGTAATTTTTTAATGTTTAATTTTTTGACTATAAATGACTATTGCATGTGAATGATCACTTTTGGAACTAAAATAAGTCTGTTTAGAATCATTTTAATGCCTGAAATTGGTTGAAATAGAAGTTTCTGAGTAAGAGAAAAAGTCTGTAGAAATGGCAATTTTGGTCACATTGAGGCTTTAAAAAGTAGTTATTCAACATGAGGCACAATCCAAATGACATTTTGAATAATTTTTTCTACAGTCCAAAAAATCAATTTTCTGATAAAAAGCGATAATCCGTGACCTGTCGAACTTTCTCCAGATAGTCAGAAATGGTAATTTTTTAATGTTTAATTTTTTGACTATAAATGACTATTGCATGTGAATTATCACTTTTGGAACTAAAATAAGTGTGTTTAGATTCATTTTAATGCCTGAAATTGGTCGATATAGAAGCTTCTGTGTAGGAGAAAATGTCTGTAAAAATGGCAATTTTGATTAAATTGAGGCTTTAAAAATAGTTATTCAACATGAGGCACAATCCAAAAGACATTTTGAATCATTTGTTCTACAGTCCGAAAAATCTATTTTCTGATGAAAAATGAGGACCCCTTACCTGCCGAATTTTTTCCAGACGGTCAGAAATGGTAACTTTTTAATGTTTAGTTTTTGGACTATAAATGACTATTGTATGTGAATTATCACTTTTGGAACTAAAATGAGTGTGTTTAGAGTCATTTTAATGACTGAAATTGGTTGAAAAAGAAGTTTCTGAGTAGGAGAAAGTCAATAAAATGGCAATTTTTATTACATTGAGGCTTTAAAAAGTAGTTATTCAACGTGAGGCACAATCCAAAAGACATTTTGAATCATTTGTTCTACAGTCCGAAAAATCAATTTTCTGATGAAAAGCGATGATCCGTGACCTGTCGAACTTTCTGCAGATGGTCAGAATTGGTAAGTTTTTTAATGTTACCTTTTTTGACTGTAAATGACTATTGCATGTGAATGATCACTTTTGTAACAAAAATACGTGTGTTTAGAGTCATTTTAATGCCTGAAATTGGTCGAAATAGAAGCTTCTGAGAAGGAGAAAAAGTCTGTAAAAATGGCAATTTTGGTCACATTGAGGCTTTAAAAAGTAGTTATTCAACATGAGGCACAATCCAAATGACATTTTGATCATTTTTTCTACAGTCCAAAAAATCAATTTTCTGATGAAAAGCGATGATCCGTGACCTGTCGAACTTTCTCCAGACGATCAGAAATGGTAATTTTTAAATGTTTAATTTTTTGACTATAAATGACTATTGCATGTGAATTATCACTTTTGGAACTAAAATAAGTGTGTTTAGATTCATTTTAATGCCTGAAATTGGTCGAAATAGAAGCTTCTGAGTAGGAGAAAAAGTCTGTAAAAATGGCAATTTTGAGTACATTGAGGCTTTGAAAAGTAGTTATTCAACATGAGGCACAATCCAAATGACATTTTGAATAATTTTTTCTACACTCCAAAAAATCAATTTTCTGGTGAAAAGCGATGATCCGTGACCTGTCGGACTTTCTCCAGACGGTCAGAAATGGTAATTTTTTTATGTTACATTTCTTGACTATAAATGACTATTGCATGTGAGTTATCACTTTTGGAACTAAAATAAGTGTGTTTAGATTCATTTTAATGCCTGAAATTGGTCGAAATAGAAGCTTCTGAGTAGGAGAAAGTCTGTAAAAATGGCAATTTTGAGTACATTGAGGCTTTAAAAAGTAGTTATTCAACATGAGGCACAATCCAAATGACATTTTGAATCATTTTTTCTACAATCCAAAAATCCATTTTCTGATGAAAAGCGATAATCCGTGACCTCTCGAACTTTCTCCAGATGGTCAGAAATGGTAATTTTTTCATGTTACATTTTTTCACTGTAAATGACTATTGCATGTGAATGATCACTTTTGTAACAAAAATACGTGTGTTTAGAGTCATTTTAATGCCTGAAATTGGTCGAAATAGAAGCTTCTGAGAAGGAGAAAAAGTCTGTAAAAATGGCAATTTTGGTCACATTGAGGCTTTAAAAAGTAGTTATTCAACATGAGGCACAATACAAATGACATTTTGAATCATTTTTTCTAGAGTCCAAAAAATCCATTTTCTGATGGAAAACAATGACTTGTGACCTGTCGAACTTTCTCCAGACGGTCAGAAATGGTAATTTTTTCATGTTTAAGTTTTTGGACTATAAATGACTATTGCATGTGAATGATCACTTTTGTAACAAAAATACGTGTGTTTAGAGTCATTTTAATGCCTGAAATTGGTCGAAATAGAAGCTTCTGAGTAGGAGAAAAAGTCTGTAAAAATGGCAATTTTGAGTACATTGAGGCTTTAAAAAGTAGTTATTCAACATGAGGCACAATCCAAATGACATTTTGAATCATTTTTTCTACAGTCCAAAAAATCCATTTTCTGATGAAAAGCGATAATCCGTGACCTCTCGAACTTTCTCCGGATGGTCAGAAATGGTAATTTTTTCATGTTACATTTTTTGACTGTAAATGACTATTGCATGTGAATGATCACTTTTGGAACTAAAATAAGTGTGTTTAGAGTCATTTTAATGCCTGAAATTGGTCGAAATAGAAGCTTCTGAGTCAGAGAAAAAGTCTGTAAAAATGGCAATGTTGGTCACATTGAGGCTTTAAAAAGTAGTTATTCAACATGAGGCACAATCCAAATGACATTTTGATCATTTTTTCTACAGTCCAAAAAATCAATTTTCTGATGAAAAGCGATGATCCGTGACCTGTCGATCTTTCTCCAGACGATCAGAAATGGTAATTTTTAAATGTTTAATTTTTTGACTATAAATGACTATTGCATGTGAATTATCACTTTTGGAACTAAAATAAGTGTGTTTAGATTCATTTTAATGCCTGAAATTGGTCGAAATAGAAGCTTCTGAGTAGGAGAAAAAGTCTGTAAAAATGGCAATTTTGAGTACATTGAGGCTTTGAAAAGTAGTTATTCAACATGAGGCACAATCCAAATGACACTTTGAATCATTTTTTCTACAGTCCAAAAAATCAATGTTCAGATGAAAAGCGATGATCCGTGACGTGTCGAACTTTCTCCAGACGATCAGAAATGGTAATTTTTCAATCTTTCATTTTTTGACTGTAAATGACTATTGCATGTGAATTATCACTTTTGGAACTAAAATAAGTGTGCTTAGAGTCATTTTAATGCCTGAAATTGGTCGAAATAGAAGCTTCTGAGAAGGAGAAAAACTCTGTAAAAATGGCAATTTTGGTCACATTGAGGCTTTAAAAAGTAGTTATTCAACATGAGGCACAATCCAAATGACACTTTTAATCATTTTTTCTACAGTCCAAAAAATCAATTTTCTGATGAAAAGCGATAATCCGTGACCTCTCGAACTTTCTCCAGACGGTCAGACATGGTACATTTTTTAATGTTACATTTTTTGACTGTAAGTGACTATTGCATTTGAATTATCACTTTTGGAACCAAAATAAGTGTGTTTAGAGTCATTTTAATGACTGAAATTGGTTGAAAAAGAAGCTTCTGAGTAGGAGAAAAAGTCTGTAAAAATGGCAATTTTGGTCGCATTGATACTTTAAAAAAGTAGTTATTCAACATGAGGCACAATCCAAATGACATTTTGAATCATTTTTTCTAGAGTCCAAAAAATCCATTTTCTGATGAAAAACAATGACCTGTGACCTGTCGAACTTTCTCCAGATGGTCAGAAATGGTAATTTTTTCATGTTTAAGTTTTTGGACTATAAGTGACTATTGCATGTGAATTATCACTTTTGGAACTAAAAGAAGTGTGTTTAGAGTCATTTTAATGCATGAAATTGGTCGAAATAGAAGGTTCTGAGTAGGAGAAAAAGTCTGTAAAAATGGCAATTTTGGTCACATTGAGGCTTTAAAAAGTCGTTATTCAACATGAGGCACAATCCAAATGACATTTTGAATCATTTTTTCTACAGTCCAAAAAATCTATTTTCTGATGAAAAGCGATGATCAGTGACCTGTCGAACTTTCTCCAGATGGTCAGACATGGTAATTTTTTTAATGTTACATTTTTTGACTGTAAATGACTATTGCATGTGAATTATCACTTTTGGAACTAAAAGAAGTGTGTTTAGAGTCATTTTAATGACTGAAATTGGTCGAAAAAGAAGCTTCTGAGTAGGAGAAAAAGTCTGTAAAAATGGCAATTTTGGTCGCATTGAGACTGTAAAAAAGTAGTTATTCAACATGAGGCACAATCCAAATGACATTTTGAATCATTTTTTCTACAGTCCAAAAAATCCATCTTCTGATGAAAAACGATGACCCGTGACCTGTCGAACTTTCTCCAGATGGTCAGAATTGGTAAGTTTTTTAATGTTACCTTTTTTGACTGTAAATGACTATTGCATGTGAATGATCACTTTTGTAACAAAAATACGTGTGTTTAGAGTCATTTTAATGCCTGAAATTGGTCGAAATAGAAGCTTCTGAGAAGGAGAAAAAGTCTGTAAAAATGGCAATTTTGGTCACATTGAGGCTTTAAAAAGTAGTTATTCAACATGAGGCACAATCCAAATGACATTTTGATCATTTTTTCTACAGTCCAAAAAATCAATTTTCTGATAAAAAGCGATGATCCGTGACCTGTCGAACTTTCTCCAGACGATCAGAAATGGTAATTTTTAAATGTTTAATTTTTTGACTATAAATGACTATTGCATGTGAATTATCACTTTTGGAACTAAAATAAGTGTGTTTAGATTCATTTTAATGCCTTAAATTGGTCGAAATAGAAGCTTCTGAGTAGGAGAAAAAGTCTGTAAAAATGGCAATTTTGAGTACATTGAGGCTTTGAAAAGTAGTTATTCAACATGAGGCACAATCCAAATGACACTTTGAATCGTTTTTTCTACAGTCCAAAAAATCAATTTTCAGATGAAAAGCGATGATCCGTGACGTGTCGAACTTTCTCCAGACGATCAGAAATGGTAATTTTTCAATCTTTCATTTTTTGACTATAAATGACTATTGCATGTGAATTATCACTTTTGGAACTAAAATAAGTGTGTTTAGATTCATTTTAATGCCTGAAATTGGTCGAAATAGAAGCTTCTGAGTAGGAGAAAAAGTCTGTAAAAATGGCAATTTTGAGTACATTGAGGCTTTGAAAAGTAGTTATTCAACATGAGGCACAATCCAAATGACACTTTGAATCATTTTTTCTACAGTCCAAAAAATCAATTTTCTGATGAAAAGCGATGATCCGTGACGTGTCGAACTTTCTCCAGACGATCAGAAATGGTAATTTTTCAATCTTTCATTTTTTGACTGTAAATGACTATTGCATGTGAATGATCACTTTTGGAACTAAAATAAGTGTGTTTAGAGTCATTTTAATGCCTGAAATTGGTCGAAATAGAAGCTTCTGAGTAGTAGAAAGTCTGTAAAAATGGCAATTTTGATTACATTGAGGCTTTAAAAAGTAGTTATTCAACATGAGGCACAATCCAAATGACATTTTGAATCATTTTTTCTACAGTCCAAAAAATCAATTTTCTGATGAAAAGCGATAATCCGTGACCTCTCTAACTTTCTCCGGATGGTCAGAAATGGTAATTTTTTAATGTTTAATTTTTTGACTATAAATGACTATTGCATGTGAATGATCACTTTTGGAACTAAAATAAGTCTGTTTAGAATCATTTTAATGCCTGAAATTGGTTGAAATAGAAGTTTCTGAGTAAGAGAAAAAGTCTGTAGAAATGGCAATTTTGGTCACATTGAGGCTTTAAAAAGTAGTTATTCAACATGAGGCACAATCCAAATGACATTTTGAATAATTTTTTCTACAGTCCAAAAAATCAATTTTCTGATAAAAAGCGATAATCCGTGACCTGTCGAACTTTCTCCAGATAGTCAGAAATGGTAATTTTTTAATGTTTAATTTTTTGACTATAAATGACTATTGCATGTGAATTATCACTTTTGGAACTAAAATAAGTGTGTTTAGATTCATTTTAATGCCTGAAATTGGTCGATATAGAAGCTTCTGTGTAGGAGAAAATGTCTGTAAAAATGGCAATTTTGATTAAATTGAGGCTTTAAAAATAGTTATTCAACATGAGGCACAATCCAAAAGACATTTTGAATCATTTGTTCTACAGTCCGAAAAATCTATTTTCTGATGAAAAATGAGGACCCCTTACCTGCCGAATTTTTTCCAGACGGTCAGAAATGGTAACTTTTTAATGTTTAGTTTTTGGACTATAAATGACTATTGTATGTGAATTATCACTTTTGGAACTAAAATGAGTGTGTTTAGAGTCATTTTAATGACTGAAATTGGTTGAAAAAGAAGTTTCTGAGTAGGAGAAAGTCAATAAAATGGCAATTTTTATTACATTGAGGCTTTAAAAAGTAGTTATTCAACGTGAGGCACAATCCAAAAGACATTTTGAATCATTTGTTCTACAGTCCGAAAAATCAATTTTCTGATGAAAAGCGATGATCCGTGACCTGTCGAACTTTCTGCAGATGGTCAGAATTGGTAAGTTTTTTAATGTTACCTTTTTTGACTGTAAATGACTATTGCATGTGAATGATCACTTTTGTAACAAAAATACGTGTGTTTAGAGTCATTTTAATGCCTGAAATTGGTCGAAATAGAAGCTTCTGAGAAGGAGAAAAAGTCTGTAAAAATGGCAATTTTGGTCACATTGAGGCTTTAAAAAGTAGTTATTCAACATGAGGCACAATCCAAATGACATTTTGATCATTTTTTCTACAGTCCAAAAAATCAATTTTCTGATGAAAAGCGATGATCCGTGACCTGTCGAACTTTCTCCAGACGATCAGAAATGGTAATTTTTAAATGTTTAATTTTTTGACTATAAATGACTATTGCATGTGAATTATCACTTTTGGAACTAAAATAAGTGTGTTTAGATTCATTTTAATGCCTGAAATTGGTCGAAATAGAAGCTTCTGAGTAGGAGAAAAAGTCTGTAAAAATGGCAATTTTGAGTACATTGAGGCTTTGAAAAGTAGTTATTCAACATGAGGCACAATCCAAATGACATTTTGAATAATTTTTTCTACACTCCAAAAAATCAATTTTCTGGTGAAAAGCGATGATCCGTGACCTGTCGGACTTTCTCCAGACGGTCAGAAATGGTAATTTTTTTATGTTACATTTCTTGACTATAAATGACTATTGCATGTGAGTTATCACTTTTGGAACTAAAATAAGTGTGTTTAGATTCATTTTAATGCCTGAAATTGGTCGAAATAGAAGCTTCTGAGTAGGAGAAAGTCTGTAAAAATGGCAATTTTGAGTACATTGAGGCTTTAAAAAGTAGTTATTCAACATGAGGCACAATCCAAATGACATTTTGAATCATTTTTTCTACAATCCAAAAATCCATTTTCTGATGAAAAGCGATAATCCGTGACCTCTCGAACTTTCTCCAGATGGTCAGAAATGGTAATTTTTTCATGTTACATTTTTTCACTGTAAATGACTATTGCATGTGAATGATCACTTTTGTAACAAAAATACGTGTGTTTAGAGTCATTTTAATGCCTGAAATTGGTCGAAATAGAAGCTTCTGAGAAGGAGAAAAAGTCTGTAAAAATGGCAATTTTGGTCACATTGAGGCTTTAAAAAGTAGTTATTCAACATGAGGCACAATACAAATGACATTTTGAATCATTTTTTCTAGAGTCCAAAAAATCCATTTTCTGATGGAAAACAATGACTTGTGACCTGTCGAACTTTCTCCAGACGGTCAGAAATGGTAATTTTTTCATGTTTAAGTTTTTGGACTATAAATGACTATTGCATGTGAATGATCACTTTTGTAACAAAAATACGTGTGTTTAGAGTCATTTTAATGCCTGAAATTGGTCGAAATAGAAGCTTCTGAGTAGGAGAAAAAGTCTGTAAAAATGGCAATTTTGAGTACATTGAGGCTTTAAAAAGTAGTTATTCAACATGAGGCACAATCCAAATGACATTTTGAATCATTTTTTCTACAGTCCAAAAAATCCATTTTCTGATGAAAAGCGATAATCCGTGACCTCTCGAACTTTCTCCGGATGGTCAGAAATGGTAATTTTTTCATGTTACATTTTTTGACTGTAAATGACTATTGCATGTGAATGATCACTTTTGGAACTAAAATAAGTGTGTTTAGAGTCATTTTAATGCCTGAAATTGGTCGAAATAGAAGCTTCTGAGTCAGAGAAAAAGTCTGTAAAAATGGCAATGTTGGTCACATTGAGGCTTTAAAAAGTAGTTATTCAACATGAGGCACAATCCAAATGACATTTTGATCATTTTTTCTACAGTCCAAAAAATCAATTTTCTGATGAAAAGCGATGATCCGTGACCTGTCGATCTTTCTCCAGACGATCAGAAATGGTAATTTTTAAATGTTTAATTTTTTGACTATAAATGACTATTGCATGTGAATTATCACTTTTGGAACTAAAATAAGTGTGTTTAGATTCATTTTAATGCCTGAAATTGGTCGAAATAGAAGCTTCTGAGTAGGAGAAAAAGTCTGTAAAAATGGCAATTTTGAGTACATTGAGGCTTTGAAAAGTAGTTATTCAACATGAGGCACAATCCAAATGACACTTTGAATCATTTTTTCTACAGTCCAAAAAATCAATGTTCAGATGAAAAGCGATGATCCGTGACGTGTCGAACTTTCTCCAGACGATCAGAAATGGTAATTTTTCAATCTTTCATTTTTTGACTGTAAATGACTATTGCATGTGAATTATCACTTTTGGAACTAAAATAAGTGTGCTTAGAGTCATTTTAATGCCTGAAATTGGTCGAAATAGAAGCTTCTGAGAAGGAGAAAAACTCTGTAAAAATGGCAATTTTGGTCACATTGAGGCTTTAAAAAGTAGTTATTCAACATGAGGCACAATCCAAATGACACTTTTAATCATTTTTTCTACAGTCCAAAAAATCAATTTTCTGATGAAAAGCGATAATCCGTGACCTCTCGAACTTTCTCCAGACGGTCAGACATGGTACATTTTTTAATGTTACATTTTTTGACTGTAAGTGACTATTGCATTTGAATTATCACTTTTGGAACCAAAATAAGTGTGTTTAGAGTCATTTTAATGACTGAAATTGGTTGAAAAAGAAGCTTCTGAGTAGGAGAAAAAGTCTGTAAAAATGGCAATTTTGGTCGCATTGATACTTTAAAAAAGTAGTTATTCAACATGAGGCACAATCCAAATGACATTTTGAATCATTTTTTCTAGAGTCCAAAAAATCCATTTTCTGATGAAAAACAATGACCTGTGACCTGTCGAACTTTCTCCAGATGGTCAGAAATGGTAATTTTTTCATGTTTAAGTTTTTGGACTATAAGTGACTATTGCATGTGAATTATCACTTTTGGAACTAAAAGAAGTGTGTTTAGAGTCATTTTAATGCATGAAATTGGTCGAAATAGAAGGTTCTGAGTAGGAGAAAAAGTCTGTAAAAATGGCAATTTTGGTCACATTGAGGCTTTAAAAAGTCGTTATTCAACATGAGGCACAATCCAAATGACATTTTGAATCATTTTTTCTACAGTCCAAAAAATCTATTTTCTGATGAAAAGCGATGATCAGTGACCTGTCGAACTTTCTCCAGATGGTCAGACATGGTAATTTTTTTAATGTTACATTTTTTGACTGTAAATGACTATTGCATGTGAATTATCACTTTTGGAACTAAAAGAAGTGTGTTTAGAGTCATTTTAATGACTGAAATTGGTCGAAAAAGAAGCTTCTGAGTAGGAGAAAAAGTCTGTAAAAATGGCAATTTTGGTCGCATTGAGACTGTAAAAAAGTAGTTATTCAACATGAGGCACAATCCAAATGACATTTTGAATCATTTTTTCTACAGTCCAAAAAATCCATCTTCTGATGAAAAACGATGACCCGTGACCTGTCGAACTTTCTCCAGATGGTCAGAATTGGTAAGTTTTTTAATGTTACCTTTTTTGACTGTAAATGACTATTGCATGTGAATGATCACTTTTGTAACAAAAATACGTGTGTTTAGAGTCATTTTAATGCCTGAAATTGGTCGAAATAGAAGCTTCTGAGAAGGAGAAAAAGTCTGTAAAAATGGCAATTTTGGTCACATTGAGGCTTTAAAAAGTAGTTATTCAACATGAGGCACAATCCAAATGACATTTTGATCATTTTTTCTACAGTCCAAAAAATCAATTTTCTGATAAAAAGCGATGATCCGTGACCTGTCGAACTTTCTCCAGACGATCAGAAATGGTAATTTTTAAATGTTTAATTTTTTGACTATAAATGACTATTGCATGTGAATTATCACTTTTGGAACTAAAATAAGTGTGTTTAGATTCATTTTAATGCCTTAAATTGGTCGAAATAGAAGCTTCTGAGTAGGAGAAAAAGTCTGTAAAAATGGCAATTTTGAGTACATTGAGGCTTTGAAAAGTAGTTATTCAACATGAGGCACAATCCAAATGACACTTTGAATCGTTTTTTCTACAGTCCAAAAAATCAATTTTCAGATGAAAAGCGATGATCCGTGACGTGTCGAACTTTCTCCAGACGATCAGAAATGGTAATTTTTCAATCTTTCATTTTTTGACTATAAATGACTATTGCATGTGAATTATCACTTTTGGAACTAAAATAAGTGTGTTTAGATTCATTTTAATGCCTGAAATTGGTCGAAATAGAAGCTTCTGAGTAGGAGAAAAAGTCTGTAAAAATGGCAATTTTGAGTACATTGAGGCTTTGAAAAGTAGTTATTCAACATGAGGCACAATCCAAATGACACTTTGAATCATTTTTTCTACAGTCCAAAAAATCAATTTTCTGATGAAAAGCGATGATCCGTGACGTGTCGAACTTTCTCCAGACGATCAGAAATGGTAATTTTTCAATCTTTCATTTTTTGACTGTAAATGACTATTGCATGTGAATGATCACTTTTGGAACTAAAATAAGTGTGTTTAGAGTCATTTTAATGCCTGAAATTGGTCGAAATAGAAGCTTCTGAGTAGTAGAAAGTCTGTAAAAATGGCAATTTTGATTACATTGAGGCTTTAAAAAGTAGTTATTCAACATGAGGCACAATCCAAATGACATTTTGAATCATTTTTTCTACAGTCCAAAAAATCTATTTTCTGATGAAAAGCGATGATCAGTGACCTGTCGAACTTTCTCCAGATGGTCAGACATGGTAATTTTTTTAATGTTACATTTTTTGACTGTAAATGACTATTGCATGTGAATTATCACTTTTGGAACTAAAAGAAGTGTGTTTAGAGTCATTTTAATGACTGAAATTG
Organism: Triturus cristatus; assembly: GCF_964204655.1. Classification (NCBI taxonomy): domain Eukaryota; kingdom Metazoa; phylum Chordata; class Amphibia; order Caudata; family Salamandridae; genus Triturus; species Triturus cristatus. Next base: position 1,000,460,486 of record NC_140583.1, on the reverse strand, counting down.
GTCGAAAAAGAAGCTTCTGAGTAGGAGAAAAAGTCTGTAAAAATGGCAATTTTGGTCGCATTGAGACTGTAAAAAAGTAGTTATTCAACATGAGGCACAATCCAAATGACATTTTGAATCATTTTTTCTACAGTCCAAAAAATCCATCTTCTGATGAAAAACGATGACCCGTGACCTGTCGAACTTTCTCCAGATGGTCAGAATTGGTAAGTTTTTTAATGTTACCTTTTTTGACTGTAAATGACTATTGCATGTGAATGATCACTTTTGTAACAAAAATACGTGTGTTTAGAGTCATTTTAATGCCTGAAATTGGTCGAAATAGAAGCTTCTGAGAAGGAGAAAAAGTCTGTAAAAATGGCAATTTTGGTCACATTAAGGCTTTAAAAAGTAGTTATTCAACATGAGGCACAATCCAAATGACATTTTGATCATTTTTTCTACAGTCCAAAAAATCAATTTTCTGATAAAAAGCGATGATCCGTGACCTGTCGAACTTTCTCCAGACGATCAGAAATGGTAATTTTTAAATGTTTAATTTTTTGACTATAAATGACTATTGCATGTGAATTATCACTTTTGGAACTAAAATAAGTGTGCTTAGAGTCATTTTAATGCCTGAAATTGGTCGAAATAGAAGCTTCTGAGAAGGAGAAAAACTCTGTAAAAATGGCAATTTTGGTCACATTGAGGCTTTAAAAAGTAGTTATTCAACATGAGGCACAATCCAAATGACACTTTTAATCATTTTTTCTACAGTCCAAAAAATCAATTTTCTGATGAAAAGCGATGATCAGTGACCTCTCGAAATTTCTCCAGACGGTCAGACATGGTAATTTTTTTAATGTTACATTTTTTGACTGTAAATGACTATTGCATGTGAATTATCACTTTTGGAACTAAAAGAAGTGTGTTTAGAGTCATTTTAATGACTGAAATTGGTCGAAAAAGAAGCTTCTGAGTAGGAGAAAAAGTCTGTAAAAATGGCAATTTTGGTCGCATTGAGACTGTAAAAAAGTAGTTATTCAACATGAGGCACAATCCAAATGACATTTTGAATCATTTTTTCTACAGTCCAAAAAATCCATCTTCTGATGAAAAACGATGACCCGTGACCTGTCGAACTTTCTCCAGATGGTCAGAATTGGTAAGTTTTTTAATGTTACCTTTTTTGACTGTAAATGACTATTGCATGTGAATGATCACTTTTGTAACAAAAATACGTGTGTTTAGAGTCATTTTAATGCCTGAAATTGGTCGAAATAGAAGCTTCTGAGAAGGAGAAAAAGTCTGTAAAAATGGCAATTTTGGTCACATTGAGGCTTTAAAAAGTAGTTATTCAACATGAGGCACAATCCAAATGACATTTTGATCATTTTTTCTACAGTCCAAAAAATCAATTTTCTGATGAAAAGCGATGATCCGTGACCTGTCGAACTTTCTCCAGACGATCAGAAATGGTAATTTTTAAATGTTTAATTTTTTGACTATAAATGACTATTGCATGTGAATTATCACTTTTGGAACTAAAATAAGTGTGTTTAGATTCATTTTAATGCCTTAAATTGGTCGAAATAGAAGCTTCTGAGTAGGAGAAAAAGTCTGTAAAAATGGCAATTTTGAGTACATTGAGGCTTTGAAAAGTAGTTATTCAACATGAGGCACAATCCAAATGACACTTTGAATCATTTTTTCTACAGTCCAAAAAATCAATTTTCAGATGAAAAGCGATGATCCGTGACGTGTCGAACTTTCTCCAGACGATCAGAAATGGTAATTTTTCAATCTTTCATTTTTTGACTGTAAATGACTATTGCATGTGAATTATCACTTTTGGAACTAAAATAAGTGTGCTTAGAGTCATTTTAATGCCTGAAATTGGTCGAAATAGAAGCTTCTGAGAAGGAGAAAAACTCTGTAAAAATGGCAATTTTGGTCACATTAAGGCTTTAAAAAGTAGTTATTCAACATGAGGCACAATCCAAATGACACTTTTAATCATTTTTTCTACAGTCCAAAAAATCAATTTTCTGATGAAAAGCGATAATCCGTGACCTCTCGAACTTTCTCCAGACGGTCAGACATGGTACATTTTTTAATGTTACATTTTTTGACTGTAAGTGACTATTGCATGTGAATTATCACTTTTGAAACCAAAATAAGTGTGTTTAGAGTCATTTTAATGACTGAAATTGGTTGAAAAAGAAGCTTCTGAGTAGGAGAAAAAGTCTGTAAAAATGGCAATTTTGGTCGCATTGAGACTTTAAAAAAGTAGTTATTCAACATGAGGCACAATCCAAATGACATTTTGAATCATTTTTTCTAGAGTCCAAAAAATCCATTTTCTGATGAAAAACAATGACCTGTGACCTGTCGAACTTTCTCCAGATGGTCAGAAATGGTAATTTTTTCATGTTTAAGTTTTTGGACTATAAGTGACTATTGCATGTGAATTATCACTTTTGGAACTAAAAGAAGTGTGTTTAGAGTCATTTTAATGCATGAAATTGGTCGAAATAGAAGGTTCTGAGTAGGAGAAAAAGTCTGTAAAAATGGCAATTTTGGTCACATTGAGGCTTTAAAAAGTCGTTATTCAACATGAGGCACAATCCAAATGACATTTTGAATCATTTTTTCTACAGTCCAAAAAATCTATTTTCTGATGAAAAGCGATGATCAGTGACCTGTCGAACTTTCTCCAGATGGTCAGACATGGTAATTTTTTTAATGTTACATTTTTTGACTGTAAATGACTATTGCATGTGAATTATCACTTTTGGAACTAAAAGAAGTGTGTTTAGAGTCATTTTAATGACTGAAATTGGTCGAAAAAGAAGCTTCTGAGTAGGAGAAAAAGTCTGTAAAAATGGCAATTTTGGTCGCATTGAGACTGTAAAAAAGTAGTTATTCAACATGAGGCACAATCCAAATGACATTTTGAATCATTTTTTCTAGAGTCCAAAAAATCCATTTTCTGATGGAAAACAATGACCTGTGACCTGTCGAACTTTCTCCAGACGGTCAGAAATGGTAATTTTTTCATGTTTAAGTTTTTGGACTATAAATGACTATTGCATGTGAATTATCACTTTTGGAACTAAAAGAAGTGTGTTTAGAGTCATTTTCATGCATGAAATTGGTCGAAATAGAAGGTTCTGAGTAGGAGAAAAAGTCTGTAAAAATGGCAATTTTGGTCACATTGAGGCTTTAAAAAGTCGTTATTCAACATGAGGCACAATCCAAATGACATTTTGAATCATTTTTTCTACAGTCCAAAAAATCTATTTTCTGATGAAAAGCGATGATCAGTGACCTGTCGAACTTTCTCCAGATGGTCAGACATGGTAATTTTTTTAATGTTACATTTTTTGACTGTAAATGACTATTGCATGTGAATTATCACTTTTGGAACTAAAAGCAGTGTGTTTAGAGTCATTTTAATGCCTGAAATTGGTCGAAATAGAAGCTTCTGTGTAGGAGAAAGTCTATAAAAATCGCAATTTTGATTACATTGAGGCTTTAAAAAGTAGTTATCAACATGAGTCACAATCCAAAAGACATTTTGAATCATTTTTTCTACAGTCCGAAAAATCATTTTTCTGATGAAAAACGATGACCCGTGACCTGACGAACTTTCTCTAGACGGTCAGAAATGGTAATTTTTTCATGTTACATTTTTTGACTGTAAATGACTATTGCATGTGAATTATCACTTTTGGAACTAAAATAAGTGTGTGTAGAGTCATTTTAATGCCTGAAATTGGTCGAAATAGAAGCTTCTGAGTAAGAGAAAAAGTCTGTAAGAATGGCAATTTTGGTCACATTGAGGCTTTAAAAAGTAGTTATTCAACATGAGGCACAATCCAAATGACATTTTGAATCATTTTTTCTAAAGTCCAAAAAACCTATTTTCTGATGAAAAATGAGGACCCCTGACCTGCCGAATTTTTTCCAGACGGTCAGAAATGGTAACTTTTTAATGTTTAGTTTTTTGACTATAAATGACTATTGTATGTGAATTATCACTTTTGGAACTAAAATGAGTGTGTTTAGAGTCATTTTAATGACTGAAATTGGTTGAAAAAGAAGTTTCTGAGTAGGAGAAAGTCAATAAAATGGCAATTTTGATTACATTGAGGCTTTAAGAAGTAGTTATTCAACATGAGGCACAATCCAAAAGACATTTTGAATCATTTGTTCTACACTCCAAAAAATCAATTTTCTGATGAAAAACGATGACCCGTGACCTGTCGGACTTTCTCCAGACGGTCAGAAATGGTAATTTTTTAATGTTACATTTCTTGACTATAAATGACTATTGCATGTGAGTTATCACTTTTGGAACTAAAATAAGTGTGTTTAGATTCATTTTAATGCCTGAAATTGGTCGAAATAGAAGCTTCTGAGTAGGAGAAAGTCTGTAAAAATGGCAATTTTGAGTACATTGAGGCTTTAAAAAGTAGTTATTCAACATGAGGCAGAATCCAAATGACATTTTGAATCATTTTTTCTACAATCCAAAAATCCATTTTCTGATGAAAAGCGATAATCCGTGACCTCTCGAACTTTCTCCAGATGGTCAGAAATGGTAATTTTTTCATGTTACATTTTTTCACTGTAAATGACTATTGCATGTGAATGATCACTTTTGTAACAAAAATACGTGTGTTTAGAGTCATTTTAATGCCTGAAATTGGTCGAAATAGAAGCTTCTGAGAAGGAGAAAAAGTCTGTAAAAATGGCAATTTTGGTCACATTGAGGCTTTAAAAAGTAGATATTCAACATGAGGCACAATCCAAATGACATTTTGAATCATTTTTTCTACAGTCCAAAAAATCAATTTTCTGATGAAAAGCGATGATCCGTGACGTGTCGAACTTTCTCCAGACGATCAGAAATGGTAATTTTTCAATCTTTCATTTTTGGACTGTAAATGACTATTGCATGTGAATTATCACTTTTGGAACTAAAATAAGTGTGTTTAGAGTCATTTTAATGCCTGAAATTGGTCGAAAAAGAAGCTTCTGAGTAGTAGAAAGTCTGTAAAAATGGCAATTTTGATTACATTGAGGCTTTAAAAAGTAGTTATTCAACATGAGGCACAATCCAAATGACATTTTGAATCATTTATTCTACAGTCCAAAAAATCAATTTTCTGATGAAAAGCGATAATCCCTGACCTCTCGAACTTTCTCCAGATGGTCAGAAATGGTAATTTTTTCATGTTACCTTTTTGACTGTAAATGACTATTGCATGTGAATGATCACTTTTGGAACTAAAATAAGTGTGTTTAGAGTCATTTTAATGCCTGAAATTGGTCGAAATAGAAGCTTCTGAGTAAGAGAAAAAGTCTAAAAAATGGCAATTTTGGTCACATTGAGGCTTTAAAAAGTAGTTATTCAACATGAGGCACAATCCAAATGACATTTTGAATCATTTTTTCTACAGTCCAAAAAATCAATTTTCTGATAAAAAGCGATAATCCGTGACCTGTCGAACTTTCTCCAGATAGTCAGAATTGGTAATTTTTTAATGTTTAATTTTTTGACTATAAATGAATATTGCATGTGAATTAACACTTTTGGAACTAAAATAAGTGTGTTTAGATACATTTTAATGCCTGAAATTGGTCGAAATAGAAGCTTCTGAGTAGGAGAAAAAGTCTGTAAAAATGGCAATTTAGAGTACATTGAGGCTTTAAAAAGTAGTTATTCAACATGAGGCACAATCCAAAAGACATTTTGAATCATTTTTTCTACAGTCCAAAAAATCAATTTTCTGATGAAAAGCGATAATCCGTGACCTCTCGAACTTTCTCCGGATGGTCAGAAATGGTAACTTTTAAATTTTACATTTTTTGACTGTAAATGACTATTGCATGTGAATGATCACTTTTGGAACTAAAATAAGTCTGTTTAGAATCATTTTAATGCCTGAAATTGGTTGAAATAGAAGTTTCTGAGTAAGAGAAAAAGTCTGTAGAAATGGCAATTTTGGTCACATTGAGGCTTTAAAAAGTAGTTATTTAACATGAGGCACAATCCAAATGACATTTTGAATAATTTTTTCTACACTCCAAAAAATAAATTTTCTGGTGAAAAGCGATGATCCGTGACCTGTCGAACTTTCTCCAGACGGTCAGAAATGCTAATTTTTTAATGTTACATTTTTTGACTCTAAATGACTATTGCATGTGAGTTATCACTTTTGGAACTAAAATAAGTGTGTTTAGATTCATTTTAATGCCTGAAATTGTTCGATATAGAAGCTTCTGTGTAGGAGAAAATGTCTGTAAAAATGGCAATTTTGATTAAATTGAGGCTTTAAAAATAGTTATTCAACATGAGGCACAATCCAAAAGACATTTTGAATCATTTGTTCTACAGTCCGAAAAATCTATTTTCTGGTGAAAAGCGATGATCCGTGACCTGTCGAACTTTCTCCAGATGGTCAGAAATGGTAATTTTTTCATTTTACATTTTTTGACTGTAAATGACTATTGCATGTGAATTAACACTTTTGGAACTAAAATAAGTGTGTTTAGAGTCATTTTAATGCCTGAAATTGATCGAAATAGAAGCTTCTGAGTAAGAGAAAAAGTCTGTAAAAATGGCAATTTTGGTCACATTGAGGCTTTAAAAAGTAGTTATTCAACATGAGGCACAATCCAAATGATATTTTGAATAATCTTTTCTACAGTCCAAAAAATCAATTTTCTGGTGAAAAGCGATGATCCGTGACCTGTCGAACTTTCTCCAGACGGTCAGACATGGTACCTTTTTTAATGTTACAATTTTTGACTGTAAGTGACTATTGCATGTGAATTATCACTTTTGGAACCAAAATAAGTGTGTTTAGAGTCATTTTAATGACTGAAATTGGTCGAAAAAGAAGCTTCTGAGTAGGAGAAAGTCTATAAAAATGGCAATTTTGATTACATTGAGGCTTTAAAAAGTACTTATTCAACATGAGGCACAATCCAAATGACATTTTGAATCATTTTTTCTACAGTCCAAAAAATCCATTTTCTGATGAAAAGCGATAATCCGTGACCTCTCGAACTTTCTCCGGATGGTCAGAAATGGTAATTTTTTCATGTTACATTTTTTGACTGTAAATGACTATTGCATGTGAATTATCACTTTTGGAACCAAAATAAGAGTGTTTAGAGTCATTTTAATGACTGAAATTGGTCGAAAAAGAAGCTTCTGAGTAGGAGAAAGTCTATAAAAATGGCAATTTAGAGTACATTGAGGCTTTAAAAAGTAGTTATTCAACATGAGGCACAATCCAAAAGACATTTTGAATCATTTTTCTACAGTCCAAAAAATCAATTTTCTAATGAAAAACGATGACCCGTGACCTGTCGAACTTTCTCTAGACGGTCAGAAATGGTAACTTTTAAATTTTACATTTTTTTACTGTAAATGACGATTGCATGTGAATGATCACTTTTGGAACTAAAATAAGTCTGTTTAGAATCATTTTAATGCCTGAAATTGGTTGAAATAGAAGTTTCTGAGTAAGAGAAAAAGTCTGTATAAATGGCAATTTTGGTCACATTGAGGCTTTAGAAAGTAGTTATTCAACATGAGGCACAATCCAAATGACATTTTGAGTAATTTTTTCTACACTCCAAAAAATCAATTTTCTGGTGAAAAGCGATGATCCGTGACCTGTCGAACTTTCTCCAGACGGTCAGAAATGGTAATTTTTTAATGTTACATTTTTTGACTCTAAATGACTATTGCATGTGAGTTATCACTTTTGGAACTAAAATAAGTGTGTTTAGATACATTCTAATGCCTGAAATTGGTCGAAATAGAAGCTTCTGAGTAGGAGAAAAAGTCTGTAAAAATGGCAATTTAGAGTACATTGAGGCTTTAAAAAGTAGTTATTCAACATGAGGCACAATCCAAATGACATTTTGAATGATTTTTTCTACAGTCCAAAAGATCCATTTTCTGATGAAAAACGATGACCTGTGACCTGTCGGACTTTCTCCAGACGGTCAGAAATGGTAATTTTTTAATGTTACATTTCTTGACTATAAATGACTATTGCATGTGAGTTATCACTTTTGGAACTAAAATAAGTGTGTTTAGATTCATTTTAATGCCTGAAATTGGTCGAAATATAAGCTTCTGAGTAAGAGAAAGTCTGTAAAAATGGCAATTTTGATTACATTGAGGCTTTAAAAAGTAGTTATTCAACATGAGGCACAATCCAAATGACATTTTGGATCATTTATTCTACAGTCCAAAAAATCCATTTTCTGATGAAAAACAATGACCTGTGACCTGTCGAACTTTCTCCAGATGGTCAGAAATGGTAATTTTTTCATGTTACATTTTTTCACTGTAAATGACTATTGCATGTGAATGATCACTTTTGTAACAAAAATACGTGTGTTTAGAGTCATTTTAATGCCTGAAATTGGTCGAAATAGAAGCTTCTGAGAAGGAGAAAAAGTCTGTAAAAATGGCAATTTGGGTCACATTGAGGCTTTAAAAAGTAGTTATTCAACATGAGGCACAATCCAAATGACATTTTGAATAATTTTTTCTACACTCCAAAAAATAAATTTTCTGGTGAAAAGCGATCCGTGACCTGTCGAACTTTCTCCAGACGGTCAGAAATGCTAATTTTTTAATGTTACATTTTTTGACTCTAAATGACTATTGCATGTGAGTTATCACTTTTGGAACTAAAATAAGTGTGTTTAGATTCATTTTAATGCCTGAAATTGGTCGATATAGAAGCTTCTGTGTAGGAGAAAATGTCTGTAAAAATGGCAATTTTGATTAAATTGAGGCTTTAAAAATAGTTATTCAACATGAGGCACAATCCAAAAGACATTTTGAATCATTTGTTCTACAGTCCGAAAAATCTATTTTCTGATGAAAAACGATGACTCGTGACCTGTCGAACTTTCTCCAGATGGTCAGAAATGGTAATTTTTTCATGTTACATTTTTTGACTGTAAATGACTATTGCATGTGAATTAACACTTTTGGAACTAAAATAAGTGTGTTTAGAGTCATTTTAATGCCTGAAATTGATCGAAATAGAAGCTTCTGAGTAAGAGAAAAAGTCTGTAAAAATGGCAATTTTGGTCACATTGAGGCTTTAAAAAGTAGTTATTCAACATGAGGCACAATCCAAATGATATTTTGAATAATCTTTTCCACAGTCCAAAAAATCAATTTTCTGGTGAAAAGCGATGATCCGTGACCTGTCGAACTTTCTCTAGACGGTCAGAAATGGTAACTTTTAAATTTTACATTTTTTGACTGTAAATGACGATTGCATGTGAATGATCACTTTTGGAACTAAAATAAGTCTGTTTAGAATCATTTTAATGCCTGAAATTGGTTGAAATAGAAGTTTCTGAGTAAGAGAAAAAGTCTGTATAAATAGCAATTTTGGTCACATTGAGGCTTTAGAAAGTAGTTATTCAACATGAGGCACAATCCAAATGACATTTTGAATAATTTTTTCTACACTCCAAAAAATCAATTTTCTGGTGAAAAGCGATGATCCGTGACCTGTCGAACTTTCTCCAGACGGTCAGAAATGGTAATTTTTTAATGTTACATTTTTTGACTCTAAATGACTATTGCATGTGAGTTATCACTTTTGGAACTAAAATAAGTGTGTTTAGATACATTCTAATGCCTGAAATTGGTCGAAATAGAAGCTTCTGAGTAGGAGAAAAAGTCTGTAAAAATGGCAATTTAGAGTACATTGAGGCTTTAAAAAGTAGTTATTCAACATGAGGCACAATCCAAATGACATTTTGAATCATTTTTTCTACAGTCCAAAAAATCAGTTTTCTGATGAAAAGCGATGATCCGTGACGTGTCAAACTTTCTCCAGACGATCAGAAATGGTAATTTTTCAATCTTTCATTTTTTGACTGTAAATGACTATTGCATGTGAATTATCACTTTTGGAACTAAAATAAGTGTGTTTAGAGTCATTTTAATGCCTGAAATTGGTCGAAATAGAAGCTTCTGAGTAGGAGAAAAAGTCTGTAAAAATGGCAATTTAGAGTACATTGAGGCTTTAAAAAGTAGTTATTCAACATGAGGCACAATCCAAATGACATTTTGAATCATTTTTTCTACAGTCCAAAAAATCAATTTTCTAATGAAAAACGATGACCCGTGACCTGTCGAACTTTCTCTAGACGGTCAGAAATGGTAACTTTTAAATTTTACATTTTTTGACTGTAAATGACTATTGCATGTGAATGATCACTTTTGGAACTAAAATAAGTCTGTTTGGAATCATTTTAATGCCTGAAATTGGTTGAAATAGAAGTTTCTGAGTAAGAGAAAAAGTCTGTAGAAATGGCAATTTTGGTCACATTGAGGCTTTAAAAAGTAGTTATTCAACATGAGGCACAATCCAAATGACATTTTGAATAATTTTTTCTACACTCCAAAAAATCAATTTTCTGGTGAAAAGCGATGATCCGTGACCTGTCGAACTTTCTCCAGACGGTCAGAAATGGTAATTTTTTAATGTTACATTTTTTGACTCTAAATGACTATTGCATGTGAGTTATCACTTTTGGAACTAAAATAAGTGTGTTTAGATTCATTTTAATGCCTGAAATTGGTCGATATAGAAGCTTCTGTGTAGGAGAAAATGTCTGTAAAAATGGCAATTTTGATTAAATTGAGGCTTTAAAAATAGTTATTCAACATGAGGCTCAATCCAAAAGACATTTTGAATCATTTGTTCTACAGTCCGAAAAATCTATTTTCTGATGAAAAACGATGACTCGTGACCTGTCGAACTTTCTCCAGATGGTCAGAAATGGTAATTTTTTCATGTCACATTTTTTGACTGTAAATGACTATTGCATGTGAATTAACACTTTTGGAACTAAAATAAGTGTGTTTAGAGTCATTTTAATGCCTGAAATTGATCGAAATAGAAGCTTCTGAGTAAGAGAAAAAGTCTGTAAAAATGGCAATTTTGGTCACATTGAGGCTTTAAAAAGTAGTTATTCAACATGAGGCACAATCCAAATGATATTTTGAATAATCTTTTCTACAGTCCAAAAAATCAATTTTCTGGTGAAAAGCGATGATCCGTGACCTGTCGAACTTTTTCCAGACGGTCAGACATGGTACCTTTTTTAATGTTACAATTTTTTGACTGTAAGTGACTATTGCATGTGAATTATCACTTTTGGAACCAAAATAAGTGTGTTTAGAGTCATTTTAATGACTGAAATTGGTTGAAAAAGAAGCTTCTGAGTAGGAGAAAGTCTATAAAAATGGCAATTTTGATTACATTGAGGCTTTAAAAAGTAGTTATGCAACATGAGGCACAATCCAAATGACATTTTGAATCATTTTTTCTACAGTCCAAAAAATCCATTTTCTGATGAAAAGCGATAATCCGTGACCTCTCGAACTTTCTCCGGATGGTCAGAAATGGTAATTTTTTCATGTTACATTTTTTGACTGTAAATGACTATTGCATGTGAATTATCACTTTTGGAACTAAAATAAGTGTGTTTAGAGTCATTTTAATGCCTGAAATTGGTCGAAATAGAAGCTTCTGAGTAGGAGAAAAAGTCTGTAAAAATGGCAATTTAGAGTACATTGAGGCTTTAAAAAGTAGTTATTCAACATGAGGCACAATCCAAAAGACATTTTGAATCATTTTTCTACAGTCCAAAAAATCAATTTTCTAATGAAAAACGATGACCCGTGACCTGTCGAACTTTCTCTAGATGGTCAGAAATGGTAACTTTTAAATTTTACATTTTTTGACTGTAAATGACTATTGCATGTGAATGATCACTTTTGGAACTAAAATAAGTCTGTTTAGAATCATTTTAATGCCTGAAATTGGTTGAAATAGAAGTTTCTGAGTAAGAGAAAAAGTCTGTAGAAATGGCAATTTTGGTCACATTGAGGCTTTAAAAAGTAGTTATTCAACATGAGGCACAATCCAAATGACATTTTGAATAATTTTTTCTACACTCCAAAAAATCAATTTTCTGGTGAAAAGCGATGATCCGTGACCTGTCGAACTTTCTCCAGACGGTCAGAAATGGTAATTTTTTAATGTTAAATTTTTTGACTCTAAATGACTATTGCATGTGAGTTATCAGTTTTGGAACTAAAATAAGTGTGTTCAGATACATTTTAATGCCTGAAATTGGTCGAAATAGAAGCTTCTGAGTAGTAGAAAGTCTGTAAAAATGGCAATTTTGATTACATTGAGGCTTTAAAAAGTAGTTATTCAACATGAGGCACAATCCAAATGACATTTTGAATCATTTATTCTACAGTCCAAAAAATCAATTTTCTGATGAAAAGCGATAATCCCTGACCTCTCGAACTTTTTCTAGATGGTCAGAAATGGTAATTTTTTCATGTTACATGTTTTGACTGTAAATGACTATTGCATGTGAATGATCACTTTTGGAACTAAAATAAGTGTGTTTAGAGTCATTTTAATGCCTGAAATTGGTCGAAATAGAAGCTTCTGAGTAAGAGAAAAAGTCTAAAAAATGGCAATTTTGGTCACATTGAGGCTCTAAAAAGTAGTTATTCAACATGAGGCACAATCCAAATGACATTTTGAATCATTTTTTCTACAGTCCAAAAAAATCAATTTTCTGATAAAAAGAGATAATCCGTGACCTGTCGAACTTTCTCCAGATAGTCAGAAATGGTAATTTTTTAATGTTTAATTTTTTGACTATAAATGACTATTGCATGTGAATTATCACTTTTGGAACTAAAATAAGTGTGTTTAGATTCATTTTAATGCCTGAAATTGGTCGATATAGAAGCTTCTGTGTAGGAGAAAATGTCTGTAAAAATGGCAATTTTGATTAAATTGAGGCTTTAAAAATAGTTATTCAACATGAGGCACAATCCAAAAGACATTTTGAATCATTTGTTCTACAGTCCGAAAAATCTATTTTCTGATGAAAAACGATGACTCGTGACCTGTCGAACTTTCTCCAGATGGTCAGAAATGGTAATTTTTTCATGTTACATTTTTTGACTGTAAATGACTATTGCATGTGAATTAACACTTTTGGAACTAAAATAAGTGTGTTTAGAGTCATTTTAATGCCTGAAATTGATCGAAATAGAAGCTTCTGAGTAAGAGAAAAAGTCTGTAAAAATGGCAATTTTGGTCACATTGAGGCTTTAAAAAGTAGTTATTCAACATGAGGCACAATCCAAATGATATTTTGAATAATCTTTTCTACAGTCCAAAAAATCAATTTTCTGGTGAAAAGCGATGATCCGTGACCTGTCGAACTTTATCCAGACGGTCAGACATGGTACCTTTTTTAATGTTACAATTTTTTGACTGTAAGTGACTATTGCATGTGAATTATCACTTTTGGAACCAAAATAAGTGTGTTTAGAGTCATTTTAATGACTGAAATTGGTCGAAAAAGAAGCTTCTGAGTAGGAGAAAGTCTATAAAAATGGCAATTTTGATTACATTGAGGCTTTAAAAAGTAGTTATTCAACATGAGGCACAATTCAAATGACATTTTGAATCATTTTTTCTACAGTCCAAAAAATCCATTTTCTGATGAAAAGCAATAATCCGTGACCTCTCGAACTTTCTCCGGATGGTCAGAAATGGTAATTTTTTCATGTTACATTTTTTGACTGTAAATGACTATTGCATGTGAATGATCACTTTTGGAACTAAAATAAGTGTGTTTAGAGTCATTTTAATGCCTGAAATTGGTCGAAATAGAAGCTTCTGAGTAAGAGAAAAAGTCTAAAAAATGGCAATTTTGTTCACATTGAGGCTTTAAAAAGTAGTTTTTCAACATGAGGCACAATCCAAATGACATTTTGAATCATTTTTTCTACAGTCCAAAAAATCAATTTTCTGATAAAAAGCGATAATCCGTGACCTGTCGAACTTTCTCCAGATAGTCAGAAATGGTAATTTTTTCATGTTACATTTTTTGACTGTAAATGACTATTGCATGTGAATTAACACTTTTGGAACTAAAATAAGTGTGTTTAGATTCATTTTAATGCCTGAAATTGATCGAAATAGAAGCTTCTGAGTAGGAGAAAAAGTCTGTAAAAATGGCAATTTTGAGTACATTGAGGCTTTAAAAAGTAGTTATTCAACATGAGGCACAATCCAAATGACACTTTGAATCATTTTTTCTACAGTCCAAAAAATCAATTTTCTGATGAAAAGCGATGATCCGTGACGTGTCGAACTTTCTCCAGACGATCAGAAATGGTAATTTTTCAATCTTTCATTTTTTGACTGTAAATGACTATTGCATGTGAATTATCACTTTTGGAACTAAAATAAGTGTGTTTAGAGTCATTTTAATGCCTGAAATTGGTCGAAATAGAAGCTTCTGAGTAGTAGAAAGTCTGTAAAAATGGCAATTTTGATTACATTGAGGCTTTAAAAAGTAGTTATTCAACATGAGGCACAATCCAAATGACATTTTGAATCATTTATTCTACAGTCCAAAAAATCTATTTTCTGAGGAAAAGCGATAATCCCTGACCTCTCGAACTTTCTCCAGATGGTCAGAAATGGTAATTTTTTCATGTTAGATTTTTTGACTGTCAATGACTATTGCATGTGAATTATCACTTTTGGAACTAAAATAAGTGTGTTTAGAGTCATTTTAATGCCTGAAATTGGTCGAAATAGAAGCTTCTGAGTAAGAGAAAAAGTCTAAAAAATGGCAATTTTGGTCACATTGAGGCTTTAAAAAGTAGTTATTCAACATGAGGCACAATCCAAATGACATTTTGAATCATTTTTTCTACTGTCCAAAAAATCAATTTTCTGATAAAAAGCGATAATCCGTGACCTGTCGAACTTTCTCCAGATAGTCAGAATTGGTAATTTTTTAATGTTTAATTTTTTGACTATAAATGACTATTGCATGTGAATTATCACTTTTGGAATTAAAATAAGTGTGTTTAGATTCATTTTAATGCCTGAAATTGGTCGATATAGAAGCTTCTGTGTAGGAGAAAATGTCTGTAAAAATGGCAATTTTGATTAAATTGAGGCTTTAAAAATAGATTTTCAACATGAGGCACAATCCAAAAGACATTTTGAATCATTTGTTCTACAGTCCGAAAAATCTATTTTCTGATGAAAAACGATGACTCGTGACCTGTCGAACTTTCTCCAGATGGTCAGAAATGGTAATTTTTTCATATTACATTTTTTGACTGTAAATGACTATTGCATGTGAATTAACACTTTTGGAACTAAAATAAGTGTGTTTAGAGTAATTTTAATGCCTGAAATTGATCGAAATAGAAGCTTCTGAGTAAGAGAAAAAGTCTGTAAAAATGGCAATTTTGGTCACATTGAGGCTTTAAAAAGTAGTTATTCAACATGAGGCACAATCCAAATGATATTTTGAATAATCTTTTCTACAGTCCAAAAAATCAATTTTCTGGTGAAAAGCGATGATCCGTGACCTGTCGAACTTTCTCCAGACGGTCAGAAATGGTAATTTTTTAATGTTACATTTTTTGACTCTAAATGACTATTGCATGTGAGTTATCAGTTTTGGAACTAAAATAAGTGTGTTTAGATACATTTTAATGCCTGAAATTGGTCGAAATAGAAGCTTCTGAGTAGGAGAAAAAGTCTGTAAAAATGGCAATTTAGAGTACATTGAGGCTTTAAAAAGTAGTTCTTCAACATGAGGCACAATCCAAATGACATTTTGAATCATTTTTTCTACAGTCCAAAAAATCAATTTTCTCATGAAAAACGATGACCCGTGACCTGTCGGACTTTCTCCAGATGGTCAGAAATGGTAATTTTTTAATGTTACATTTCTTGACTATAAATGACTATTGCATGTGAGTTATCACTTTTGGAACTAAAATAAGTGTGTTTAGATTCATTTTAATGCCTGAAATTGGTCGAAATAGAAGCTTCTGAGTAGGAGAAAGTCTGTAAAAATGGCAATTTTGAGTACATTGAGGCTTTAAAAAGTAGTTATTCAACATGAGGCACAATCCAAATGACATTTTGAATCATTTTTTCTACAATCCAAAAATCTATTTTCTGATGAAAAGCGATAATCCGTGACCTCTCGAACTTTCTCCAGATGGTCAGAAATGGTAATTTTTTCATGTTACATTTTTTCACTGTAAATGACTATTGCATGTGAATTATCACCTTTGGAACTAAAATAAGTGTGTTTAGAGTCATTTTAATGCCTGAAATTGGTCGAAATAGAAGCTTCTGAGTAGGAGAAAAAGTCTGTAAAAATGGCAATTTTGAGTACATTGAGGCTTTGAAAAGTAGTTATTCAACATGAGGCACAATCCAAATGACATTTTGAATCATTTTTTCTACAATCCAAAAGTCCATTTTCTGATTAAAAGCGATAATCCGTGACCTCTCGAACTTTCTCCAGATGGTCAGAAATGGTAATTTTTTTAATGTTACATTTTTTGACTGTAAATGACTATTGCATGTGAATTATCACTTTTGGAACCAAAATAAGTGTGTTTAGAGTCATTTTAATGCCTGAAATTGGTCGAAATAGAAGCTTCTGTGTAGGAGAAAGTCTGTAAAAATGGCAATTTTGAGTACATTGAGGCTTTAAAAAGTAGTTATTCAACATGAGGCACAATCCAAATGACATTTTGAATCATTTTTTCTACAGTCCAAAAAATCAATTTTCTGATGAAAAGCGATAATTCGTGACCTCTCGAACTTTCTCCAGATGGTCAGAAATGGTAATTTTTTCATGTTACATTTTTTGACTGTAAATGACTATTGCATGTGAATGATCACTTTTGGAACTAAAATAAGTGTGTTTAGAGTCATTTTAATGCCTGAAATTGGTCGAAATAGAAGCTTCTGAGTAAGAGAAAAAGTCTAAAAAATGGCAATTTTGGTCACATTGAGGCTTTAAAAAGTAGTTATTCAACATGAGGCACAATCCAAAAGACATTTTGAATCATTTTTTCTACAGTACAAAAAATCCATCTTCTGATGAAAAACGATGACCCGTGACCTGTCGAACTTTCTCCAGATGGTCAGAATTGGTAAGTTTTTTAATGTTACCTTTTTTGACTGTAAATGACTATTGCATGTGAATGATCACTTTTGTAACAAAAATACGTGTGTTTAGAGTCATTTTAATGCCTGAAACTGGTCAAAATAGAAGCTTCTGAGAAGGAGAAAAAGTCTGTAAAAATGGCAATTTTGGTCACATTGAGGCTTTAAAAAGTAGTTATTCAACATGAGGCACAATCCAAATGACATTTTGAATCATTTTTTCTACAGTCCAAAAAATCAATTTTCTGATGAAAAGCGATGATCCGTGACGTGTCGAACTTTCTCCAGACGATCAGAAATGGTAATTTTTCGATGCTTAATTTTTTGACTGTAAATGACTATTGCATGTGAATTATCACTTTTGGAACTAAAATAAGTGTGTTTAGAGTCATTTTAATGCCTGAAATTGGTCGAAATAGAAGCTTCTGTGTAGTAGAAAGTCTGTAAAAATGGCAATTTTGGTCGTATTGACACTTTAAAAAAGTAGTTATTCAACATGAGGCACAATCCAAATGACATTTTGAATCATTTTTTCTAGAATACAAAAAATCAATTTTCTGATGAAAAACAATGACCTGTGACCTGTCGAACTTTCTCCAGACGGTCAGAAATGGTAATTTTTTCATGTTTAAGTTTTTTGACTATAAATGACTATTGCATGTGAATTATCACTTTTGGAACTAAAATAAGTGTGTTTAGATTCATTTTAATGCCTGAAATTGGTCGAAATAGAAGCTTCTGAGTAGGAGAAAAAGTCTGTAAAAATGGCAATTTTGAGTACATTGAGGCTTTGAAAAGTAGTTATTCAACATGAGGCACAATCCAAATGACACTTTGAATCATTTTTTCTACAGTCCAAAAAATCAATTTTCTGATGAAAAGCGATGATCCGTGACGTGTCGAACTTTCTCCAGACGATCAGAAATGGTAATTTTTCAATCTTTCATTTTTTGACTGTAAATGACTATTGCATGTGAATTATCACTTTTGGAGCTAAAATAAGTGTGTTTAGAGTCAATTTAATGCCTGAAATTGGTCGAAATAGAAGCTTCTGAGTAGTAGAAAGTCTGTAAAAATGGCAATTTTGATTACATTGAGGCTTTAAAAAGTAGTTATTCAACATGAGGCACAATCCAAATGACATTTTGAATCATTTATTCTACAGTCCAAAAAATCAATTTTCTGATGAAAAGCGATAATCCCTGACCTCTCGAACTTTCTCCAGCTGGTCAGAAATGGCAAATTTTTCATGTTACATTTTTTGACTCTAAATTACTATTGCATGTGAAAGATCACTTTTGGAACTAAAATAAGTGTGTTTAGAGTCATTTTAATGCCTGAAATTGGTCGAAATAGAAGCTTCTGAGTAAGAGAAAAAGTCTAAAAAATGGCAATTTTGGTCACATTGAGGCTTTAAAAAGTAGTTATTCAACATGAGGCACAATCCAAATGACATTTTGAATCATTTTTTCTACAGTCCAAAAAATCTATTTTCTGATAAAAAAAGCG
This sequence comes from Triturus cristatus, assembly GCF_964204655.1. Classification (NCBI taxonomy): domain Eukaryota; kingdom Metazoa; phylum Chordata; class Amphibia; order Caudata; family Salamandridae; genus Triturus; species Triturus cristatus. The sequence continues at coordinate 1,000,441,887 of NC_140583.1, read as the reverse complement.
ATAATCCGTGACCTGTCGAATTTCTCCAGATAGTCAGAAATGGTAATTTTTTAATGTTTAATTTTTTGACTATAAATGACTATTGCATGTGAATTATCACTTTTGGAACTAAAATAAGAGTGTTTAGATTCATTTTAATGCCTGAAATTGGTCGAAATAGAAGCTTCTGTGTAGGAGAAAATGTCTGTAAAAATGGCAATTTTGATTAAATTGAGGCTTTAAAAATAGTTATTCAACATGAGGCACAATCCAAAAGACATTTTGAATCATTTGTTCTACAGTCCGAAAAATCTATTTTCTGATGAAAAGCGATGATCCGTGACCTGTCGAACTTTCTCCAGACGGTCAGACATGGTACCTTTTTTAATGTTACAATTTTTTGACTGTAAGTGACTATTGCATGTGAATGATCACTTTTGGAACTAAAATAAGTCTGTTTAGAGTCATTTTAATGCCTGAAATTGGTTGAAATAGAAGTTTCTGAGTAAGAGAAAAAGTCTGTAGAAATGGCAATTTTCGTCACATTGAGGCTTTAAAAATAGTTATTCAACATGAGGCACAATCCAAATGACATTTTGAATAATTTTTTCTACACTCCAAAAAATCAATTTTCTGGTGAAAAGCGATGATCCGTGACCTGTCGAACTTTCTCCAGACGGTCAGAAATGGTAATTTTTTAATGTTACATTTTTTGACTCTAAATGACTATTGCATGTGAGTTATCAGTTTTGGAACTAAAATAAGTGTGTTTAGATACATTTTAATGCCTGAAATTGGTCGAAATAGAAGCTTCTGAGTAGGAGAAAAAGTCTGTAAAAATGGTAATTTAGAGTATATTGAGGCTTTAAAAAGTAGTTATTCAACATGAGGCACAATCCAAATGACATTTTGAATCATTTTTTCTACAGTCCAAAAAATCAATTTTCTCATGAAAAACGATGACCCGTGACCTGTCGGACTTTCTCCAGATGGTCAGAAATGGTAATTTTTTAATGTTACATTTCTTGACTATAAATGACTATTGCATGTGAGTTATCACTTTTGGAACTAAAATAAGTGTGTTTAGATTCATTTTAATGCCTGAAATTGGTCGAAATAGAAGCTTCTGAGTAGGAGAAAGTCTGTAAAAATGGCAATTTTGAGTACATTGAGGCTTTAAAAAGTAGTTATTCAACATGAGGCACAATCCAAATGACATTTTGAATCATTTTTTCTACAATCCAAAAATCTATTTTCTGATGAAAAGCGATAATCCGTGACCTCTCGAACTTTCTCCAGATGGTCAGAAATGGTAATTTTTTCATGTTACATTTTTTCACTGTAAATGACTATTGCATGTGAATTATCACCTTTGGAACTAAAATAAGTGTGTTTAGAGTCATTTTAATGCCTGAAATTGGTCGAAATAGAAGCTTCTGAGTAGGAGAAAAAGTCTGTAAAAATGGCAATTTTGAGTACATTGAGGCTTTGAAAAGTAGTTATTCAACATGAGGCACAATCCAAATGACATTTTGAATCATTTTTTCTACAATCCAAAAGTCCATTTTCTGATTAAAAGCGATAATCCGTGACCTCTCGAACTTTCTCCAGATGGTCAGAAATGGTAATTTTTTTAATGTTACATTTTTTGACTGTAAATGACTATTGCATGTGAATTATCACTTTTGGAACCAAAATAAGTGTGTTTAGAGTCATTTTAATGCCTGAAATTGGTCGAAATAGAAGCTTCTGTGTAGGAGAAAAAGTCTGTAAAAATGGCAATTTTGAGTACATTGAGGCTTTAAAAAGTAGTTATTCAACATGAGGCACAATCCAAATGACATTTTGAATCATTTTTTCTACAGTCCAAAAAATCAATTTTCTGATGAAAAGCGATAATTCGTGACCTCTCGAACTTTCTCCAGATGGTCAGAAATGGTAATTTTTTCATGTTACATTTTTTGACTGTAAATGACTATTGCATGTGAATGATCACTTTTGGAACTAAAATAAGTGTGTTTAGAGTCATTTTAATGCCTGAAATTGGTCGAAATAGAAGCTTCTGAGTAAGAGAAAAAGTCTAAAAAATGGCAATTTTGGTCACATTGAGGCTTTAAAAAGTAGTTATTCAACATGAGGCACAATCCAAATGACATTTTGAATCATTTTTTCTACAGTCCAAAAAATCCATCTTCTGATGAAAAACGATGACCCGTGACCTGTCGAACTTTCTCCAGATGGTCAGAATTGGTAAGTTTTTTAATGTTACCTTTTTTGACTGTAAATGACTATTGCATGTGAATGATCACTTTTGTAACAAAAATACGTGTGTTTAGAGTCATTTTAATGCCTGAAATTGGTCGAAATAGAAGCTTCTGAGAAGGAGAAAAAGTCTGTAAAAATGGCAATTTTGGTCACATTGACACTTTAAAAAAGTAGTTATTCAACATGAGGCACAATCCAAATGACATTTTGAATCATTTTTTCTAGAATACAAAAAATCAATTTTCTGATGAAAAACAATGACCTGTGACCTTTCGAACTTTCTCCAGACGGTCAGAAATGGTAATTTTTTCATGTTTAAGTTTTTTGACTATAAATGACTATTGCATGTGAATTATCACTTTTGGAACTAAAATAAGTGTGTTTAGATTCATTTTAATGCCTGAAATTGGTCGAAATAGAAGCTTCTGAGTAGGAGAAAAAGTCTGTAAAAATGGCAATTTTGAGTACATTGAGGCTTTGAAAAGTAGTTATTCAACATGAGGCACAATCCAAATGACACTTTGAATCATTTTTTCTACAGTCCAAAAAATCAATTTTCTGATGAAAAGCGATGATCCGTGACGTGTCGAACTTTCTCCAGACGATCAGAAATGGTAATTTTTCAATCTTTCATTTTTTGACTGTAAATGACTATTGCATGTGAATTATCACTTTTGGAGCTAAAATAAGTGTGTTTAGAGTCAATTTAATGCCTGAAATTGGTCGAAATAGAAGCTTCTGAGTAGTAGAAAGTCTGTAAAAATGGCAATTTTGATTACATTGAGGCTTTAAAAAGTAGTTATTCAACATGAGGCACAATCCAAATGACATTTTGAATCATTTATTCTACAGTCCAAAAAATCAATTTTCTGATGAAAAGCGATAATCCCTGACCTCTCGAACTTTCTCCAGCTGGTCAGAAATGGCAAATTTTTCATGTTACATTTTTTGACTCTAAATTACTATTGCATGTGAATGATCACTTTTGGAACTAAAATAAGTGTGTTTAGAGTCATTTTAATGCCTGAAATTGGTCGAAATAGAAGCTTCTGAGTAAGAGAAAAAGTCTAAAAAATGGCAATTTTGGTCACATTGAGGCTTTAAAAAGTAGTTATTCAACATGAGGCACAATCCAAATGACATTTTGAATCATTTTTTCTACAGTCCAAAAAATCTATTTTCTGATAAAAAAGCGATAATCCGTGACCTGTCGAATTTCTCCAGATAGTCAGAAATGGTAATTTTTTAATGTTTAATTTTTTGACTATAAATGACTATTGCATGTGAATTATCACTTTTGGAACTAAAATAAGTGTGTTTAGATTCATTTTAATGCCTGAAATTGGTCGAAATAGAAGCTTCTGTGTAGGAGAAAATGTCTGTAAAAATGGCAATTTTGATTAAATTGAGGCTTTAAAAATAGTTATTCAACATGAGGCACAATCCAAAAGACATTTTGAATCATTTGTTCTACAGTCCGAAAAATCTATTTTCTGATGAAAAGCGATGATCCGTGACCTGTCGAACTTTCTCCAGACGGTCAGACATGGTACCTTTTTTAATGTTACAATTTTTTGACTGTAAGTGACTATTGCATGTGAATTATCACTTTTGGAACCAAAATAGGTGTGATTAGAGTCATTTTAATGACTGAAATTGGTCGAAAAAGAAGCTTCTGAGTAGGAGAAAGTCTATAAAAATGGCAATTTTGATTACATTGAGGCTTTAAAAAGTAGTTATTCAACATGAGGCACAATCCAAATGACATTTTGAATCATTTTTTCTACAGTCCAAAAAATCCATTTTCTGATGAAAAGCGATAATCCGTGACCTCGAACTTTCTCCGGATGGTCAGAAATGGTAATTTTTTCATGTTACATTTTTTGACTGTAAATGACTATTGCATGTGAATTATCACTTTTGGAACTAAAATAAGTGTGTTTAGAGTCATTTTAATGCCTGAAATTGGTCGAAATAGAAGCTTCTGAGTAGGAGAAAAAGTCTGTAAAAATGGCAATTTAGAGTACATTGAGGCTTTAAAAAGTAGTTATTCAACATGAGGCACAATCCAAAAGACATTTTGAATCATTTTTCTACAGTCCAAAAAATCAATTTTCTAATGAAAAACGATGACCCGTGACCTGTCGAACTTTCTCTAGATGGTCAAAAATGGTAACTTTTAAATTTTACATTTTTTGACTGTAAATGACTATTGCATGTGAATGATCACTTTTGGAACTGAAATAAGTCTGTTTAGAGTCATTTTAATGCCTGAAATTGGTTGAAATAGAAGTTTCTGAGTAAGAGAAATAGTCTGTAGAAATGGCAATTTTGGTCACATTGAGGCTTTAAAAAGTAGTTATTCAACATGAGGCACAATCCAAATGACATTTTGAATAATTTTTACTACAGTCCAACAAATCCATCTTCTGATGAAAAACGATGACCCGTGACCTGTCGAACTTTCTCCAGATGGTCAGAATTGGTAAGTTTTTTAATGTTACCTTTTTTGACTGTAAATGACTATTGCATGTGAATGATCACTTTTGTAACAAAAATACGTGTGTTTAGAGTCATTTTAATGCCTGCAATTGGTCGAAATAGAAGCTTCTGAGAAGGAGAAAAAGTCTGTAAAAATGGCAATTTTGGTCAAATTGAGGCTTTAAAAAGTAGTTATTCAACATGAGGCACAATCCAAATGACATTTTGAATCATTTTTTCTAGAATACAAAAAATCAATTTTCTGATGAAAAACAATGACCTGTGACCTGTCGAACTTTCTCCAGACGGTCAGAAATGGTAATTTTTTAATGTTACATTTTTTGACTCTAAATGACTATTGCATGTGAGTTATCAGTTTTGGAACTAAAATAAGTGTGTTTAGATACATTTTAATGCCTGAAATTGGTCGAAATAGAAGCTTCTGAGTAGTAGAAAGTCTGTAAAAATGGCAATTTTGATTACATTGAGGCTTTAAAAAGTAGTTGTTCAACATGAGGCACAATCCAAATGACATTTTGAATCATTTATTCTACAGTCCAAAAAATCAATTTTCTGATGAAAAGCGATAATCCGTGACCTGTCGAACTTTCTCCAGATAGTCAGAAATGGTAATTTTTTCATGTTACATTTTTTGACTGTAAATGACTATTGCATGTGAATGATCACTTTTGGAACTAAAATAAGTGTGTTTAGAGTCATTTTAATGCCTGAAATTGGTCGAAATAGAAGCTTCTGAGTAAGAGAAAAAGTCTAAAAAATGGCAATTTTGGTCACATTGAGGCTTTAAAAAGTAGTTATTCAACATGAGGCACAATCCAAATGATATTTTGAATCATTTTTTCTACAGTCCAAAAAATCAATTTTCGGATAAAAAGCGATAATCCGTGACCTGTCGAACTTTCTCCAGATAGTCAGAAATGGTAATTTTTTAATGTTTAATTTTTTGACTATAAATGACTATTGCATGTGAATTATCACTTTTGGAACTAAAATAAGTGTGTTTAGATTCATTTTAATGCCTGAAATTGGTCGATATAGAAGCTTCTGTGTAGGAGAAAATGTCTGTAAAAATGGCAATTTAGAGTACATTGAGGCTTTAAAAAGTAGTTATTCAACATGAGGCACAATCCAAAAGACATTTTGAATCATTTTTCTACAGTCCAAAAAATCAATTTTCTAATGAAAAACGATGACCCGTGACCTGTCGAACTTTCTCTAGACGGTCAGAAATGGTAACTTTTAAATTTTACATTCTTTGACTGTAAATGACGATTGCATGTGAATGATCACTTTTGGAACTAAAATAAGTCTGTTTAGAATCATTTTAATGCCTGAAATTGGTTGAAATAGAAGTTTCTGAGTAAGAGAAAAAGTCTGTATAAATGGCAATTTTGGTCACATTGAGGCTTTAGAAAGTAGTTATTCAACATGAGGCACAATCCAAATGACATTTTGAATAATTTTTTCTACACTCCAAAACATCAATTTTCTGGTGAAAAGCGATGATCCGTGACGTGTCGAACTTTCTCCAGACGGTCAGAAATGGTAATTTTTTAATGTTACATTTTTTGACTCTAAATGACTATTGCATGTGAGTTATCACTTTTGGAACTAAAATAAGTGTGTTTAGATACATTCTAATGCCTGAAATTGGTCGAAATAGAAGCTTCTGAGTAGGAGAAAAAGTCTGTAAAAATGGCAATTTAGAGTACATTGAGGCTTTAAAAAGTAGTTATTCAACATGAGGCACAATCCAAATGACATTTTGAATTATTTTTTCTACAGTCCAAAAAATCCATTTTCTGATGAAAAACGATGACCTGTGACCTGTCGGACTTTCTCCAGACGGTCAGAAATGGTAATTTTTTAATGTTACATTTCTTGACTATAAATGACTATTGCATGTGAGTTATCACTTTTGGAAATAAAATAAGTGTGTTTAGATTCATTTTAATGCCTGAAATTAGTCGAAATAGAAGCTTCTGAGTAGGAGAAAGTCTGTAAAAATGGCAATTTTGAGTACATTGAGGCTTTAAAAAGTAGTTATTCAAAATGAGGCACAATCCAAATGACATTTTGAATCATTTTTTCTACAGTCCAAAAAATCAATTTTCTGATGAAAAGCGATGATCCGTGACCTGTCGAACTTTCTCCAGACGATCAGAAATGGTAATTTTTAAATGTTTAATTTTTTGACTATAAATGACTATTGCATGTGAATTATCACTTTTGGAACTAAAATAAGTGTGTTTAGATTCATTTTAATGCCTGAAATTGGTTGAAATAGAAGCTTCTGAGTAGGAGAAAAAGTCTGTAAAAATGGCAATTTTGAGTACATTGAGGCTTTGAAAAGTAGTTATTCAACATGAGGCACAATCCAAATGACACTTTGAATCATTTTTTCTACAGTCCAAAAAATCAATTTTCTGATGAAAAGCGATGATCCGTGACGTGTCGAACTTTCTCCAGACGATCAGAAATGGTAATTTTTCAATCTTTCATTTTTTGACTGTAAATGACTATTGCATGTGAATTATCACTTTTGGAACTAAAATAAGTGTTTTTAGATTCATTTTAATGCCTGAAATTGGTCGATATAGAAGCTTCTGTGTAGGAGAAAATGTCTGTAAAAATGGCAATTTTGATTAAATTGAGGCTTTAAAAATAGTTATTCAACATGAGGCACAATCCAAAAGACATTTTGAATCATTTGTTCTACAGTCCGAAAAATCTATTTTCTGATGAAAAACGATGACTCGTGACCTGTCGAACTTTCTCCAGATGGTCAGAAATGGTAATTTTTTCATGTTACATTTTTTGACTGTAAATGACTATTGCATGTGAATTAACACTTTTGGAACTAAAATAAGTGTGTTTAGAGTCATTTTAATGCCTGAAATTGATCGAAATAGAAGCTTCTGAGTAAGAGAAAAAGTCTGTAAAAATGGCAATTTTGGTCACATTGAGGCTTTAAAAAGTAGTTATTCAACATGAGGCACAATCCAAATGATATTTTGAATAATCTTTTCTACAGTCCAAAAAATCAATTTTCTGGTGAAAAGCGATGATCCGTGACCTGTTGAACTTTCTCCAGACGGTCAGACATGGTACCTTTTTTAATGTTACAATTTTTTGACTGTAAGTGACTATTGCATGTGAATGATCACTTTTGGAACTAAAATAAGTCTGTTTAGAGTCATTTAAATGCCTGAAATTGGTTGAAATAGAAGTTTCTGAGTAAGAGAAAAAGTCTGTAGAAATGGCAATTTTCGTCACATTGAGGCTTTAAAAAGTAGTTATTCAACATGAGGCACAATCCAAATGACATTTTGAATAATTGTTTCTACACTCCAAAAAATCAATTTTCTGGTGAAAAGCGATGATCCGTGACCTGTCGAACTTTCTCCAGACGGTCAGAAATGGTAATTTTTTAATGTTACATTTTTTGACTCTAAATGACTATTGCATGTGAGTTATCAGTTTTGGAACTAAAATAAGTGTGTTTAGATACATTTTAATGCCTGAAATTGGTCGAAATAGAAGCTTCTGAGTAGGAGAAAAAGTCTGTAAAAATGGCAATTTAGAGTACATTGAGGCTTTAAAAAGTAGTTATTCAACATGAGGCACAATCCAAATGACATTTTGAATCATTTTTTCTACAGTCCAAAAAATCCATTTTCTGATGAAAAGCGATAATCCGTGACCTCTCGAACTTTCTCCGGATGGTCAGAAATGGTAATTTTTTCATGTTACATTTTTTGACTGTAAATGACTATTGCATGTGAATTATCACTTTTGGAACTAAAATAAGTGTGTTTAGAGTCATTTTAATGCCTGAAATTGGTCGAAATAGAAGCTTCTGAGTAGGAGAAAAAGTCTGTAAAAATGGCAATTTAGAGTACATTGAGGCTTTAAAAAGTAGTTATTCAACATGAGGCACAATCCAAAAGACATTTTGAATCATTTTTCTACAGTCCAAAAAATCAATTTTCTAATGAAAAACGATGACCCGTGACCTGTCGAACTTTCTCTAGATGGTCAAAAATGGTAACTTTTAAATTTTACATTTTTTGACTGTAAATGACTATTGCATGTGAATGATCACTTTTGGAACTGAAATAAGTCTGTTTAGAGTCATTTTAATGCCTGAAATTGGTTGAAATAGAAGTTTCTGAGTAAGAGAAATAGTCTGTAGAAATGGCAATTTTGGTCACATTGAGGCTTTAAAAAGTAGTTATTCAACATGAGGCACAATCCAAATGACATTTTGAATAATTTTTACTACAGTCCAACAAATCCATCTTCTGATGAAAAACGATGACCCGTGACCTGTCGAACTTTCTCCAGATGGTCAGAATTGGTAAGTTTTTTAATGTTACCTTTTTTGACTGTAAATGACTATTGCATGTGAATGATCACTTTTGTAACAAAAATACGTGTGTTTAGAGTCATTTTAATGCCTGCAATTGGTCGAAATAGAAGCTTCTGAGAAGGAGAAAAAGTCTGTAAAAATGGCAATTTTGGTCACATTGAGGCTTTAAAAAGTAGTTATTCAACATGAGGCACAATCCAAATGACATTTTGAATCATTTTTTCTAGAATACAAAAAATCAATTTTCTGATGAAAAACAATGACCTGTGACCTGTCGAACTTTCTCCAGACGGTCAGAAATGGTAATTTTTTAATGTTACATTTTTTGACTCTAAATGACTATTGCATGTGAGTTATCAGTTTTGGAACTAAAATAAGTGTGTTTAGATACATTTTAATGCCTGAAATTGGTCGAAATAGAAGCTTCTGAGTAGTAGAAAGTCTGTAAAAATGGCAATTTTGATTACATTGAGGCTTTAAAAAGTAGTTGTTCAACATGAGGCACAATCCAAATGACATTTTGAATCATTTATTCTACAGTCCAAAAAATCAATTTTCTGATGAAAAGCGATAATCCGTGACCTGTCGAACTTTCTCCAGATAGTCAGAAATGGTAATTTTTTCATGTTACATTTTTTGACTGTAAATGACTATTGCATGTGAATGATCACTTTTGGAACTAAAATAAGTGTGTTTAGAGTCATTTTAATGCCTGAAATTGGTCGAAATAGAAGCTTCTGAGTAAGAGAAAAAGTCTAAAAAATGGCAATTTTGGTCACATTGAGGCTTTAAAAAGTAGTTATTCAACATGAGGCACAATCCAAATGATATTTTGAATCATTTTTTCTACAGTCCAAAAAATCAATTTTCGGATAAAAAGCGATAATCCGTGACCTGTCGAACTTTCTCCAGATAGTCAGAAATGGTAATTTTTTAATGTTTAATTTTTTGACTATAAATGACTATTGCATGTGAATTATCACTTTTGGAACTAAAATAAGTGTGTTTAGATTCATTTTAATGCCTGAAATTGGTCGATATAGAAGCTTCTGTGTAGGAGAAAATGTCTGTAAAAATGGCAATTTAGAGTACATTGAGGCTTTAAAAAGTAGTTATTCAACATGAGGCACAATCCAAAAGACATTTTGAATCATTTTTCTACAGTCCAAAAAATCAATTTTCTAATGAAAAACGATGACCCGTGACCTGTCGAACTTTCTCTAGACGGTCAGAAATGGTAACTTTTAAATTTTACATTCTTTGACTGTAAATGACGATTGCATGTGAATGATCACTTTTGGAACTAAAATAAGTCTGTTTAGAATCATTTTAATGCCTGAAATTGGTTGAAATAGAAGTTTCTGAGTAAGAGAAAAAGTCTGTATAAATGGCAATTTTGGTCACATTGAGGCTTTAGAAAGTAGTTATTCAACATGAGGCACAATCCAAATGACATTTTGAATAATTTTTTCTACACTCCAAAACATCAATTTTCTGGTGAAAAGCGATGATCCGTGACGTGTCGAACTTTCTCCAGACGGTCAGAAATGGTAATTTTTTAATGTTACATTTTTTGACTCTAAATGACTATTGCATGTGAGTTATCACTTTTGGAACTAAAATAAGTGTGTTTAGATACATTCTAATGCCTGAAATTGGTCGAAATAGAAGCTTCTGAGTAGGAGAAAAAGTCTGTAAAAATGGCAATTTAGAGTACATTGAGGCTTTAAAAAGTAGTTATTCAACATGAGGCACAATCCAAATGACATTTTGAATTATTTTTTCTACAGTCCAAAAAATCCATTTTCTGATGAAAAACGATGACCTGTGACCTGTCGGACTTTCTCCAGACGGTCAGAAATGGTAATTTTTTAATGTTACATTTCTTGACTATAAATGACTATTGCATGTGAGTTATCACTTTTGGAAATAAAATAAGTGTGTTTAGATTCATTTTAATGCCTGAAATTAGTCGAAATAGAAGCTTCTGAGTAGGAGAAAGTCTGTAAAAATGGCAATTTTGAGTACATTGAGGCTTTAAAAAGTAGTTATTCAAAATGAGGCACAATCCAAATGACATTTTGAATCATTTTTTCTACAGTCCAAAAAATCAATTTTCTGATGAAAAGCGATGATCCGTGACCTGTCGAACTTTCTCCAGACGATCAGAAATGGTAATTTTTAAATGTTTAATTTTTTGACTATAAATGACTATTGCATGTGAATTATCACTTTTGGAACTAAAATAAGTGTGTTTAGATTCATTTTAATGCCTGAAATTGGTTGAAATAGAAGCTTCTGAGTAGGAGAAAAAGTCTGTAAAAATGGCAATTTTGAGTACATTGAGGCTTTGAAAAGTAGTTATTCAACATGAGGCACAATCCAAATGACACTTTGAATCATTTTTTCTACAGTCCAAAAAATCAATTTTCTGATGAAAAGCGATGATCCGTGACGTGTCGAACTTTCTCCAGACGATCAGAAATGGTAATTTTTCAATCTTTCATTTTTTGACTGTAAATGACTATTGCATGTGAATGATCACTTTTGGAACTAAAATAAGTCTGTTTAGAGTCATTTAAATGCCTGAAATTGGTTGAAATAGAAGTTTCTGAGTAAGAGAAAAAGTCTGTAGAAATGGCAATTTTCGTCACATTGAGGCTTTAAAAAGTAGTTATTCAACATGAGGCACAATCCAAATGACATTTTGAATAATTTTTTCTACACTCCAAAAAATCAATTTTCTGGTGAAAAGCGATGATCCGTGACCTGTCGAACTTTCTCCAGACGGTCAGAAATGGTAATTTTTTAATGTTACATTTTTTGACTCTAAATGACTATTGCATGTGAGTTATCAGTTTTGGAACTAAAATAAGTGTGTTTAGATACATTTTAATGCCTGAAATTGGTCGAAATAGAAGCTTCTGAGTAGGAGAAAAAGTCTGTAAAAATGGCAATTTAGAGTACATTGAGGCTTTAAAAAGTAGTTATTCAACATGAGGCACAATCCAAATGACATTTTGAATCATTTTTTCTACAGTCCAAAAAATCAATTTTCTCATGAAAAACGATGACCCGTGACCTGTCGGACTTTCTCCAGACGGTCAGAAATGGTAATTTTTTAATGTTACATTTCTTGACTATAAATGACTATTGCATGTGAGTTATCACTTTTGGAACTAAAATAAGTGTGTTTAGATTCATTTTAATGCCTGAAATTGGTCGAAATAGAAGCTTCTGTGTAGGAGAAAATGTCTGTAAAAATGGCAATTTTGATTAAATTGAGGCTTTAAAAATAGTTATTCAACATGAGGCACAATCCAAAAGACATTTTGAATCATTTGTTCTACAGTCCGAAAAATCTATTTTCTGATGAAAAGCGATGATCCGTGACCTGTCGAACTTTCTCCAGACGGTCAGACATGGTACCTTTTTTAATGTTACAATTTTTTGACTGTAAGTGACTATTGCATGTGAATGATCACTTTTGGAACTAAAATAAGTCTGTTTAGAGTCATTTTAATGCCTGAAATTGGTTGAAATAGAAGTTTCTGAGTAAGAGAAAAAGTCTGTAGAAATGGCAATTTTCGTCACATTGAGGCTTTAAAAAGTAGTTATTCAACATGAGGCACAATCCAAATGACATTTTGAATAATTTTTTCTACACTCCAAAAAATCAATTTTCTGGTGAAAAGCGATGATCCGTGACCTGTCGAACTTTCTCCAGACGGTCAGAAATGGTAATTTTTTAATGTTACATTTTTTGACTCTAAATGACTATTGCATGTGAGTTATCAGTTTTGGAACTAAAATAAGTGTGTTTAGATACATTTTAATGCCTGAAATTGGTCGAAATAGAAGCTTCTGAGTAGGAGAAAAAGTCTGTAAAAATGGCAATTTAGAGTACATTGAGGCTTTAAAAAGTAGTTATTCAACATGAGGCACAATCCAAATGACATTTTGAATCATTTTTTCTACAGTCCAAAAAATCAATTTTCTCATGAAAAACGATGACCCGTGACCTGTCGGACTTTCTCCAGATGGTCAGAAATGGTAATTTTTTAATGTTACATTTCTTGACTATAAATGACTATTGCATGTGAGTTATCACTTTTGGAACTAAAATAAGTGTGTTTAGATTCATTTTAATGCCTGAAATTGGTCGAAATAGAAGCTCCTGAGTAGGAGAAAGTCTGTAAAAATGGCAATTTTGAGTACATTGAGGCTTTAAAAAGTAGTTATTCAACATGAGGCACAATCCAAATGACATTTTGAATCATTTTTTCTACAATCCAAAAATCTATTTTCTGATGAAAAGCGATAATCCGTGACCTCTCGAACTTTCTCCAGATGGTCAGAAATGGTAATTTTTTCATGTTACATTTTTTCACTGTAAATGACTATTGCATGTGAATTATCACCTTTGGAACTAAAATAAGTGTGTTTAGAGTCATTTTAATGCCTGAAATTGGTCGAAATAGAAGCTTCTGAGTAGGAGAAAAAGTCTGTAAAAATGGCAATTTTGAGTACATTGAGGCTTTGAAAAGTAGTTATTGAACATGAGGCACAATCCAAATGACATTTTGAATCATTTTTTCTACAGTCCAAAAAATCAATTTTCTGATGAAAAGCGATAATTCGTGACCTCTCGAACTTTCTCCAGATGGTCAGAAATGGTAATTTTTTCATGTTACATTTTTTGACTGTAAATGACTATTGCATGTGAATGATCACTTTTGGAACTAAAATAAGTGTGTTTAGAGTCATTTTAATGCCTGAAATTGGTCGAAATAGAAGCTTCTGAGTAAGAGAAAAAGTCTAAAAAATGGCAATTTTGGTCACATTGAGGCTTTAAAAAGTAGTTATTCAACATGAGGCACAATCCAAAAGACATTTTGAATCATTTTTTCTACAGTCCAAAAAATCCATCTTCTGATGAAAAACGATGACCCGTGACCTGTCGAACTTTCTCCAGATGGTCAGAATTGGTAAGTTTTTTAATGTTACCTTTTTTGACTGTAAATGACTATTGCATGTGAATGATCACTTTTGTAACAAAAATACGTGTGTTTAGAGTCATTTTAATGCCTGAAATTGGTCGAAATAGAAGCTTCTGAGAAGGAGAAAAAGTCTGTAAAAATGGCAATTTTGGTCACATTGAGGCTTTAAAAAGTAGTTATTCAACATGAGGCACAATCCAAATGACATTTTGAATCATTTTTTCTACAGTCCAAAAAATCAATTTTCTGATGAAAAGCGATGATCCGTGACGTGTCGAACTTTCTCCAGACGATCAGAAATGGTAATTTTTCGATGCTTAATTTTTTGACTGTAAATGACTATTGCATGTGAATTATCACTTTTGGAACTAAAATAAGTGTGTTTAGAGTCATTTTAATGCCTGAAATTGGTCGAAATAGAAGCTTCTGTGTGGTAGAAAGTCTGTAAAAATGGCAATTTTGGTCGCATTGACACTTTAAAAAAGTAGTTATTCAACATGAGGCACAATCCAAATGACATTTTGAATCATTTTTTCTAGAATACAAAAAATCAATTTTCTGATGAAAAACAATGACCTGTGACCTGTCGAACTTTCTCCAGACGGTCAGAAATGGTAATTTTTTCATGTTACATATTTTGACTGTAAATGACTATTGCATGTGAATGATCACTTTTGGAACTAAAATAAGTGTGTTTAGAGTCATTTTAATGCCTGAAATTGGTCGAAATAGAAGCTTCTGAGTAAGAGAAAAAGTCTAAAAAATGGCAATTTTGGTCACATTGAGGCTTTAAAAAGTAGTTATTCAACATGAGGCACAATCCAAATGATATTTTGAATCATTTTTTCTACAGTCCAAAAAATCAATTTTCGGATAAAAAGCGATAATCCGTGACCTGTCGAACTTTCTCCAGATAGTCAGAAATGGTAATTTTTTAATGTTTAATTTTTTGACTATAAATGACTATTGCATGTGAATTATCACTTTTGGAACTAAAATAAGTGTGTTTAGATTCATTTTAATGCCTGAAATTGGTCGATATAGAAGCTTCTGTGTAGGAGAAAATGTCTGTAAAAATGGCAATTTTGATTAAATTGAGGCTTTAAAAATAGTTATTCAACATGAGGCACAATCCAAAAGACATTTTGAATCATTTGTTCTACAGTCCGAAAAATCTATTTTCTGATGAAAAGCGATGACTCGTGACCTGTCGAACTTTCTCCAGACGGTCAGACATGGTACCTTTTTTAATGTTACAATTGTTTGACTGTAAGTGACTATTGCATGTGAATTATCACTTTTGGAACCAAAATAAGTGTGTTTAGAGTCATTTTAATGACTGAAATTGGTCGAAAAAGAAGCTTCTGAGTAGGAGAAAGTCTATAAAAATGGCAATTTTGATTACATTGAGGCTTTAAAAAGTAGTTATTCAACATGAGGCACAATCCAAATGACATTTTGAATCATTTTTTCTACAGTCCAAAAAATCCATTTTCTGATAAAAAGCGATAATCCGTGACCTCTCGAACTTTCTCCGGATGGTCAGAAATGGTAATTTTTTCATGTTACATTTTTTGACTGTAAATGACTATTGCATGTGAATTATCACTTTTGGAACCAAAATAAGTGTGTTTAGAGTCATTTTAATGACTGAAATTGGTCGAAAAAGAAGCTTCTGAGTAGGAGAAAGTCTATAAAAATGGCAATTTTGATTACATTGAGGCTTTAAAAAGTAGTTATTCAACATGAGGCACAATCCAAAAGACATTTTGAATCATTTTTCTACAGTCCAAAAAATCAATTTTCTAATGAAAAACGATGACCCGTGACCTGTCGAACTTTCTCTAGACGGTCAGAAATGGTAACTTTTAAATTTTACATTTTTTGACTGTAAATGACGATTGCATGTGAATGATCACTTTTGGAACTAAAATAAGTCTGTTTAGAATCATTTTAATGCCTGAAATTGGTTGAAATAGAAGTTTCTGAGTAAGAGAAAAAGTCTGTATAAATGGCAATTTTGGTCACATTGAGGCTTTAGAAAGTAGTTATTCAACATGAGGCACAATCCAAATGACATTTTGAATAATTTTTTCTACACTCCAAAACATCAATTTTCTGGTGAAAAGCGATGATCCGTGACCTGTCGAACTTTCTCCAGACGGTCAAAAATGGTAATTTTTTAATGTTACATTTTTTGACTCTAAATGACTATTGCATGTGAGTTATCACTTTTGGAACTAAAATAAGTGTGTTTAGATACATTTTAATGCCTGAAATTGGTCGAAATAGAAGCTTCTGAGTAGGAGAAAAAGTCTGTAAAAATGGCAATTTAGAGTACATTGAGGCTTTAAAAAGTAGTTATTCAACATGAGGCACAATCCAAATGACATTTTGAATCATTTTTTCTACAGTCCAAAAAATCCATTTTCTGATGAAAAACGATGACCTGTGACCTGTCGGACTTTCTCCAGACGTTCAGAAATGGTAATTTTTTAATGTTACATTTCTTGACTATAAATGACTATTGCATGTGAGTTATCACTTTTGGAAATAAAATAAGTGTGTTTAGATTCATTTTAATGCCTGAAATTGGTCGAAATAGAAGCTTCTGAGTAGGAGAAAGTCTGTAAAAATGGCAATTTTGAGTACATTGAGGCTTTAAAAAGTAGTTATTCAACATGAGGCACAATCCAAATGACATTTTGAATAATTTTTTCTACAATCCAAAAATCCATTTTCTGATGAAAAGCGATAATCCGTGACCTCTCGAACTTTCTCCAGATGGTCAGAAATGGTAATTTTTTCATGTTACATTTTTTCACTGTAAATGACTATTGCATTGAATGATCACTTTTGTAACAAAAATACGTGTGTTTAGAGTCATTTTAATGCCTGAAATTGGTCGAAATAGAAGCTTCTGAGAAGGAGAAAAAGTCTGTAAAAATGGCAATTTTGGTCACATTGAGGCTTTAAAAAGTAGTTATTCAAAATGAGGCACAATCCAAATGACATTTTGAATCATTTTTTCTACAGTCCAAAAAATCAATTTTCTGATGAAAAGCGATGATCCGTGACCTGTCGAACTTTCTCCAGACGATCAGAAATGGTAATTTTTAAATGTTTAATTTTTTGACTATAAATGACTATTGCATGTGAATTATCACTTTTGGAACTAAAATAAGTGTGTTTAGATTCATTTTAATGCCTGAAATTGGTTGAAATAGAAGCTTCTGAGTAGGAGAAAAAGTCTGTAAAAATGGCAATTTTGAGTACATTGAGGCTTTGAAAAGTAGTTATTCAACATGAGGCACAATCCAAATGACACTTTGAATCATTTTTTCTACAGTCCAAAAAATCAATTTTCTGATGAAAAGCGATGATCCGTGACGTGTCGAACTTTCTCCAGACGATCAGAAATGGTAATTTTTCAATCTTTCATTTTTTGACTGTAAATGACTATTGCATGTGAATTATCACTTTTGGAACTAAAATAAGTGTGTTTAGAGTCATTTTAATGCCTGAAATTGGTCGAAATAGAAGCTTCTGAGTAGTAGAAAGTCTGTAAAAATGGCAATTTTGATTACATTGAGGCTTTAAAAAGTAGTTATTCAACATGAGGCACAATCCAAATGACATTTTGAATCATTTATTCTACAGTCCAAAAAATCAATTTTCTGAGGAAAAGCGATAATCCCTGACCTCTCGAACTTTCTCCAGATGGTCAGAAATGGTAATTTTTTCATGTTACATTTTTTGACTGTAAATGACTATTGCATGTGAATGATCACTTTTGGAACTAAAATAAGTGTGTTTAGAGTCATTTTAATGCCTGAAATTGGTCGAAATAGAAGCTTCTGAGTAAGAGAAAAAGTCTAAAAAATGGCAATTTTGGTCACATTGAGGCTTTAAAAAGTAGTTATTCAACATGAGGCACAATCCAAATGACATTTTGAATCATTTTTTCTACAGTCCAAAAAATCAATTTTCTGATAAAAAGCGATAATCCGTGACCTGTCGAACTTTCTCCAGATAGTCAGAATTGGTAATTTTTTAATGTTTAATTTTTTGACTATAAATGACTATTGCATGTGAATTATCACTTTTGGAACTAAAATAAGTGTGTTTAGATTCATTTTAATGCCTGAAATTGGTCGATATAGAAGCTTCTGTGTAGGAGAAAATATCTGTAAAAATGGCAATTTTGATTAAATTGAGGCTTTAAAAATAGTTATTCAACATGAGGCACAATCCAAAAGACATTTTGAATCATTTGTTCTACAGTCCGAAAAATCTATTTTCTGATGAAAAACGTTGACTCGTGACCTGTCGAACTTTCTCCAGATGGTCAGAAATGGTAATTTTTTCATGTTACATTTTTTGACTGTAAATGACTATTGCATGTGAATTAACACTTTTGGAACTAAAATAAGTGTGTTTAGAGTCATTTTAATGCCTGAAATTGATCGAAATAGAAGCTTCTGAGTAAGAGAAAAAGTCTGTAAAAATGGCAATTTTGGTCACATTGAGGCTTTAAAAAGTAGTTATTCAACATGAGGCACAATCCAAATGATATTTTGAATAATCTTTTTAAAGCGATGATCCGTGACCTGTTGAACTTTCTCCAGACGGTCAGACATGGTACCTTTTTTAATGTTACAATTTTTTGACTGTAAGTGACTATTGCATGTGAATGATCACTTTTGGAACTAAAATAAGTCTGTTTAGAGTCATTTAAATGCCTGAAATTGGTTGAAATAGAAGTTTCTGAGTAAGAGAAAAAGTCCGTAGAAATGGCAATTTTCGTCACATTGAGGCTTTAAAAAGTAGTTATTCAACATGAGGCACAATCCAAATGACATTTTGAATAATTTTTTCTACACTCCAAAAAATCAATTTTCTGGTGAAAAGCGATGATCCGTGACCTGTCGAACTTTCTCCAGACGGTCAGAAATGGTAATTTTTTAATGTTAAATTTTTTGACTCTAAATGACTATTGGATGTGAGTTATCAGTTTTGGAACTAAAATAAGTGTGTTTAGATACATTTTAATGCCTGAAATTGGTCGAAATAGAAGCTTCTGAGTAGGAGAAAAAGTCTGTAAAAATGGCAATTTAGAGTACATTGAGGCTTTAAAAAGTAGTTATTCAACATGAGGCACAATCCAAATGACATTTTGAATCATTTTTTCTACAGTCCAAAAAATCAATTTTCTCATGAAAAACGATGACCCGTGACCTGTCGGACTTTCTCCAGACGGTCAGAAATGGTAATTTTTTAATGTTACATTTCTTGACTATAAATGACTATTGCATGTGAGTTATCACTTTTGGAACTAAAATAAGTGTGTTTAGATTCATTTTAATGCCTGAAATTGGTCGAAATAGAAGCTTCTGAGTAGGAGAAAGTCTGTAAAAATGGCAATTTTGAGTACATTGAGGCTTTAAAAAGTAGTTATTCAACATGAGGCACAATCCAAATGACATTTTGAATCATTTTTTCTACAATCCAAAAGTCCATTTTCTGATTAAAAGCGATAATCCGTGACCTCTCGAACTTTCTCCAGATGGTCAGAAATGGTAATTTTTTTAATGTTACATTTTTTGACTGTAAATGACTATTGCATGTGAATTATCACATTTGGAACTAAAATAAGTGTGTTTAGAGTCATTTTAATGCCTGAAATTGGTCGAAATAGAAGCTTATGTGTAGGAGAAAAAGTCTGTAAAAATGGCAATTTTGAGTACATTGAGGCTTTAAAAAGTAGTTATTCAACATGAGGCACAATCCAAATGACATTTTGAATCATTTTTTCTACAGTCCAAAAAATCAATTTTCTGATGAAAAGCGATAATTCGTGACCTCTCGAACTTTCTCCAGATGGTCAGAAATGGTAATTATTTCATGTTACATTTTTTGACTGTAAATGACTATTGCATGTGAATGATCACTTTTGTAACAAAAATACGTGTGTTTAGAGTCATTTTAATGCCTGAAATTGGTCGAAATAGAAGCTTCTGAGAAGGAGAAAAAGTCTGTAAAAATGGCAATTTTGGTCACATTGAGGCTTTAAAAAGTAGTTATTCAACATGAGGCACAATCCAAATGACATTTTGAATCATTTTTTCTACAGTCCAAAAAATCAATTTTCTGATGAAAAGCGATGATCCGTGACGTGTCGAACTTTCTCCAGAGGATCAGAAATGGTAATTTTTCGATGCTTAATTTTTTGACTGTAAATGACTATTGCATGTGAATTATCACTTTTGGAACTAAAATAAGTGTGTTTAGAGTCAATTTAATGCCTGAAATTGGTCGAAATAGAAGCTTCTGTGTAGTAGAAAGTCTGTAAAAATGGCAATTTTGGTCGCATTGACACTTTAAAAAAGTAGTTATTCAACATGAGGCACAATCCAAATGACATTTTGAATCATTTTTTCTAGAATACAAAAAATCAATTTTCTGATGAAAAACAATGACCTGTGACCTGTCGAACTTTCTCCAGACGGTCAGAAATGGTAATTTTTCAATCTTTCATTTTTTGACTGTAAATGACTATTGCATGTGAATTATCACTTTTGGAGCTAAAATAAGTGTGTTTAGAGTCAATTTAATGCCTGAAATTGGTCGAAATAGAAGCTTCTGAGTAGTAGAAAGTCTGTAAAAATGGCAATTTTGATTACATTGAGGCTTTAAAAAGTAGTTATTCAACATGAGGCACAATCCAAATGACATTTTGAATCATTTATTCTACAGTCCAAAAAATCCATTTTCTGATGAAAAGCGATAATCCCTGACCTCTCGAACTTTCTCCAGCTGGTCAGAAATGGCAAATTTTTCATGTTACATTTTTTGACTCTAAATTACTATTGCATGTGAATGATCACTTTTGGAACTAAAATAAGTGTGTTTAGAGTCATTTTAATGCCTGAAATTGGTCGAAATAGAAGCTTCTGAGTAAGAGAAAAAGTCTAAAAAATGGCAATTTTGGTCACATTAAGGCTTTAAAAAGTAGTTATTCAACATGAGGCACAATCCAAATGACATTTTGAATCATTTTTTCTACAGTCCAAAAAATCAATTTTCTGATGAAAAGCGATAATCCGTGACCTCTCGAACTTTCTCCAGATGGTCAGAAATGGTAATTTTTTCATGTTACATTTTTTCACTGTAAATGACTATTGCATGTGAATGATCACTTATGGAACTAAAATAAGTGTGTTTAGAGTCATTTTAATGCCTAAAATTGGTCGAAATAGAAGCTTCTGAGTAGGAGAAAGTCTTTAAAAATGGCAATTTTGATTACATTGAGGCTTTAAAAAGTAGTTATTCAACATGAGGCACAATCCAAAAGATATTTTGAATACTTTTTTCTACAGTCCGAAAAATCAATTTTCTGATGAAAAGCGATGATCTGTGACCTGTCGAACTTTCTCCAGACGGTCAGACATGGTAATTTTTTTAATGTTACATTTTTTGACTGTAAATGACTATTGCATGTGAATTATCACTTTTGGAACCAAAATAAGTGTGTTTAGAGTCATTTTAATGCCTGAAATTGGTCAAAATAGAAGCTTCTGTGTAGGAGAAAAAGTCTGTAAAAATGGCAATTTTGAGTACATTGAGGCTTTAAAAAGTAGTTATTCAACATGAGGCACAATCCAAATGACATTTTGAATCATTTTTTCTACAGTCCAAAAAATCCATTTTTTGATGAAAAGCGATAATCCGTGACCTCTCGAACTTTCTCCGGATGGTCAGAAATGGTAATTTTTTCATGTTACATTTTTTGACTGTAAATGACTATTGCATGTGAATGATCACTTTTGGAACTAAAATAAGTCTGTTTAGAGTCATTTTAATGCCTGAAATTGGTCGAAATAGAAGTTTCTGAGTAAGACAAAAAGTCTGTAGAAATGGCAATTTTGGTCACATTGATGCTTTAAAAAGTAGTTATTCAACATGAGGCCCAATCCAAATGACATTTTGAATCATTTATTCTACAGTCAAAAAAATCAATTTTCTGATGAAAAACGATAATCCGTGACCTCTCGAACTTTCTCCAGATGGTCAGAAATGGTAATTTTTTCATGATACATTTTTTGACTGTAAATGACTATTGCATGTGAATTATCACTTTTGGAACTAAAAGAAGTGTGTTTAGAGTCATTTTAATGCCTGAAATTGGTCGAAATAGAAGCTTCTGCGTAGGAGAAAAAGTCTGTAAAAATTGCAAGTTTGGTCACATTGAGGCTTTAAAAAGTAGTTATTCAACATGAGGCACAATCCAAATGACATTTTGAATCATTTTTTCTACAGTCCAAAAAATCAATTTTCTGATGAAAATCGATGATCCGTGACCTGTCGAACTTTCTCCAGACGATCAGAAATGGTAATTTTTAAATGTTTAATTTTTTGACTGTAAATGACTATTGCATGTGAATTATCACTTTTGGAACTAAAGTGTGTTTAGATTCATTTTAATGCCTGAAATTGGTCGAAATAGAAGCTTCTGAGTAGGAGAAAAAGTCTGTAAAAATGGCAATTTTGAGTACATTGAGGCTTTGAAAAGTAGTTATTCAACATGAGGCACAATCCAAATGACACTTTGATTTTTTGGACTGTAGAAAAAATGATTCAATTTTCTGATGAAAAGCGATGATCCGTGACGAACTTTCTCCAGACGATCAGAAATGGTAATTTTTCGATGCTTAATTTTTTGACTGTAAATGACTATTGCATGTGAATGATCACTTTTGGAACTAAAATAAGTGTGTTTAGATTCATTTTAATGCTTGAAACTGGTCGAAATAGAAGCTTCTGAGTAGGAGAAAAAGTCTGTAAAAATGGCAATTGAGAGTACATTGAGGCTTTAAAAAGTAGTTATTCAACGAGGCACACTCCAAAAGACATTTTGAATCATTTTTTCTACAGTCCGAAAAATCATTTTTCTGATGAAAAGCGATGATCCGTGACCTGTCGAACTTTCTCCAGACGGTCAGACATGGTACCTTTTTTAATGTTACATTTTTTGACTGTAAATGACTATTGCATGTGAATGATCACTTTTGGAACTAAAATAAGTGTGTTTAGAGTCATTTTAATGCCTGAAATTGGTTGAAATAGAAGCTTCTGAGTAAGAGAAAAAGTCTAAAAAATGGCAATTTTGGTCACATTGAGGCTTTAAAAAGTAGTTATTCAACATGAGGCACAATCCAAATGACATTTTGAATCATTTTTTCTAAAGTCCAAAAAATCTATTTTCTGATGAAAAACGAGGACCCGTGACCTGCCGAATTTTCTCCAGACGGTCAGAAATGGTAATTTTGTAATTTTTAATTTTTTGACTATAAATGACTATTGCGTGTGAATTATCACTTTTGGAACTAAAATAATTGTGTTTAGATTCATTTTAATGCCTGAAATTGGTCGAAATAGAAGCTTCTGAGTAGGAGAAAAAGTCTGTAAAAATGGCAATTTTGAGTACATTGAGGCTTTGAAAAGTAATTATTCAACATGAGACACAATCCAAATGACACTTTGAATCATTTTTTCTACAGTCCAAAAAATCAATTTTCTGATGAAAAGCGATGATCCGTGACGTGTCGAACTTTCTCCAGACGATCAGAAATGGTAATTTTTCAATGTTTCATTTTTTGACTGTAAATGACTATTGCATGTGAATTATCACTTTTGGAACTAAAATAAGTGTGTTTAGAGTCATTTTAATGCCTGAAATTGGTCGAAATAGAAGCTTCTGAGTAGTACAAAGTATGTAAGAATGGCAATTTTGATTACATTGATGCTTTAAAAAGTAGTTATTCAACATGAGGCCCAATCCAAATGACATTTTGAATCCTTTATTCTACAGTCCAAAAAATCAATTTTCTGATGAAAAGCGATAATCCGTGACCTCTCGAACTTTCTCCAGATGGTCAGAAATGGTAATTTTTTCATGTTACATTTTTTGACTGTAAATGACTATTGCATGTGAATTATCACTTTTGGAACTAAAATAAGTGTGTTTAGAGCCATTTTAATGCCTGAAATTGGTCGAAATAGAAGCTTCTGAGTAAGAGAAAAAGTCTGTAAAAATGGCAATTTTGGTCACATTGAGGCTTTAGAAAGTAGTTATTCAACATGAGGCACAATCCAAATGACATTTTGAATAATTTTTTCTACAGTCCAAAAAATCAATTTACGGGTGAAAAGCGATGATCCGTGACCTGTCGAACTTTCTCCAGACGGTCAGACATGGTACCTTTTTTAATGTTACATTTTTTGACTGTAAGTGACTATTGCATGTGAATTATCACTTTTGGAACCAAAATAAGTGTGTTTAGAGTCATTTTAATGACTGAAATTGGTTGAAAAAGAAGCTTCTGAGTAGGAGAAAAAGTCTGTAAAAATGGCAATTTTGGTCGCATTGAGACTTTAAAAAAGTAGTTATTCAACATGAGGCACAATCCAAATGACATTTTGAATCATTTTTTCTAGAGTCCAAAAAATCCATTTTCTGATGAAAAACAATGACCTGTGACCTGTCGAACTTTCTCCAGACGGTCAGTAATGGTAATTTTTTCATGTTTAAGTTTTTTGACTATAAATGACTATTGCATGTGAATTATCACTTTTGGATCTAAAAGAAGAGTAATTAGAGTCATTTTAATGCATGAAATTGGTCGAAATAGAAGGTTCTGAGAAGGAGAAAAAGTCTGTAAAAATGGCAATTTTGTTCACATTGAGGCTTTAAAAAGTAGTTATTCAACATGAGGCCCAATCCAATGGCATTTTGAATCATTTATTCTACAGTCCAAAAAATCAATATTCTGATGAAAAGCGATAATCCGTGACCTCTCAAACTTTCTCCAGATGGTCAGAAATGGTAATTTTTTCATGTTACATTTTTTGACTGTAAATGACTATTGCATGTGAGTTATCACTTTTGGAACTAAAATAAGTGTGTTTAGAGCCCTTTTAATGCCTGAAATTGGTCGAAATAGAAGTTTCTGAGTAAGAGAAAAAGTCTGTAAAAATGGCAATTTTGGTCACATTGAGGCTTTAAAAAGTTGTTATTCAACATGAGGCACAATCCAAATGACATTTTGAATAATTTTTTCTACAGTCCAAAAAATCAATTTTCTAATGAAAAACGATGACCCTTGACCTGTCGAACTTTCTCTAGACGGTCAGAAATGGTAATTTTTAAATTTTACATTTTTTGACTGTAAATGACTATTGCATGTGAATGATCACTTTTGGAACTAAAATAAGTCTGTTTAGAGTCCTTTTAATGCCTGAAATTGGTTGAAAAAGAAGCTTCTGAGTAGGAGAAAAAGTCTGTAAAAATGGCAATTTTGGTCGCATTGAGACTTTAAAAAAGTAGTTATTCAACATGAGGCACAATCCAAATGACATTCTGAATCATTTTTTCTAGAGTCCAAAAAATCCATTTTCTTATGAAAAACAATGACCTGTGACCTGTCGAACTTTCTCCAGACGGTCAGAAATGGTAATTTTTTCATGTTTAAGTTTTTTGACTATAAATGACTATTGCATGTGAATTATCACTTTTGGAACTAAAAGAAGTGTGTTTAGAGTCATTTTAATGCATGAAATTGGTCGAAATAGAAGTTTCTGAGTAGGAGAAAGTCTATAAAAATGGCAATTTTGATTACATTGAGGCTTTAAAAAGTAGTTATTCAACATGAGGCACAATCCAAAAGACATTTTAAATAATTTTTTCTACAGTCCGAAAAATCAATTTTCTGATGAAAAGCGATGATCCGTGACCTGTCGAACTTTCTCCAGATGGTCAGAAATGGTAATTTTTTAACATTACATTTTTTGACTATAGATGACTATTGCATGTGAGTTATCACTTTTGGAACTAAAATAAGTGTGTTTAGATACATTTTAATGCCTGAAATTGGTCGAAATAGAAGCTTCTGAGTAGGAGAAAAAGTCTGTAAAAATGGCAATTTAGAGTACATTGAGGCTTTAAAAAGTAGTTATTTAACATGAGGCACAATCCAAATGACATTTTGAATCATTTTTTCTACAGTCCAAAAAATCAATTTTCTGATGAAAAGCGATAATTCGTAACCTCTCGAACTTTCTCCAGATGGTCAGAAATGGTAATTTTTTCATGTTACATTTTTTGACTGTAAATGACTATTGCATGTGAATGATCACTTTTGGAACTAAAATAAGTGTGTTTAGAGTCATTTTAATGCCTGAAATTGGTCGAAATAGAAGCTTCTGAGTAAGAGAAAAAGTCTAAAAAATGGCAATTTTGGTCACATTGAGGCTTTAAAAAGTAGTTATTCAACATGAGGCACAATCCAAAAGACATTTTGAATCATTTCGCTACAGTCCAAAAAATCAATTTTCTAATGAAAAACGATGACCCGTGACCTGTCGAACTTTCTCTAGACGGTCAGAAATGGTAAGTTTTTTAATTTGACATTTTTTGACTGTAAATGACTATTGCATGTGAATGATCACTTTTGGAACTAAAATAAGTGTGTTTAGATTCATTTTAATGCCTGAAACTGGTCGAAATAGAAGCTTCTGAGTAGGAGAAAAAGTCTGTAAAAATGGCAATTGAGAGTACATTGAGGCTTTAAAAAGTAGTTATTCAACATGAGGCACAATCCAAATGACATTTTGAATCATTTTTTCTAAAGTCCAAAAAATCTATTTTCTGATGAAAAACGAGGACCCGTGACCTGCCGAATTTTCTCCAGACGGTCAGAAATGGTAATTTTGTAATTTTTAATTTTTTGACTGTAAATGACTATTGCATGTGAGTTATCACTTTTGGAACTGAAATAAGTCTGTTTAGAGTCATTTTAATGCCTGAAATTGGTTGAAATAGAAGTTTCTGAGTAAGAGAAATAGTCTGTAGAAATGGCAATTTTGGTCACATTGAGGCTTTAAAAAGTAGTTATTCAACATGAGGCACAATCCAAATGACATTTTGAATAATTTTTTCTACAGTCCAACAAATCCATCTTCTGATGAAAAACGATGACCCGTGACCTGTCGAACTTTCTCCAGATGGTCAGAATTGGTAAGTTTTTTAATGTTACCTTTTTTGACTGTAAATGACTATTGCATGTGAATGATCACTTTTGTAACAAAAATAGGTGTGTTTAGAGTCATTTTAATGCCTGAAATTGGTTGAAATAGAAGTTTCTGAGTAAGAGAAAAAGTCTGTAGAAATGGCAATTTTCGTCACATTGAGGCTTTAAAAAGTAGTTATTCAACATGAGGCACAATCCAAATGACATTTTGAATAATTTTTTCTACACTCCCAAAAATCAATTTTCTAGTGAAAAGCGATGATCCGTGACCTGTCGAACTTTCTCCAGACGGTCAGAAATGGTAATTTTTTAATGTTACATTTTTTTACTCTAAATGACTATTGCATGTGAGTTATCACTTTTGGAACTAAAATAAGTGTGTTTAGATACATTTTAATGCCTGAAATTGGTCGAAATAGAAGCTTCTGAGTAGGAGAAAAAGCCTTTAAAAATGGCAATTTTGAGTACATTGAGGCTTTAAAAAGTAGTTATTCAACATGAGGCACAATCCAAATGACATTTTGAATCATTTTTTCTACAATCCAAAAGTCCATTTTCTGATGAAAAGCGATAATCCGTGACCTCTCGAACTTTCTCCAGATGGTCAGAAATGGTAATTTTTTCATGTTACATTTTTTCACTGTAAATGACTATTGCATGTGAATTATCACTTTTGGAACTAAAATAAGTGTGTTTAGAGTCATTTTAATGCCTGAAATTGGTCGAAATAGAAGCTTCTGAGTAAGAGAAAAAGTCTGTAAAAATGGCAATTTTGGTCACATTGAGGCTATAAAAAGTAGTTATTCAACATGAGGCACAATCCAAATGACATTTTGAATCATTTTTTCTAAAGTCCAAAAAATCTATTTTCTGATGAAAAATGAGGACCCCTGACCTGCCAAATTTTTTCCAGACGGTCAGAAATGGTAACTTTTTAATGTTTAGTTTTTTGACTATAAATGACTATTGTATGTGAATTATCACTTTTGGAACTAAAATGAGTGTGTTTAGAGTCATTTTAATGACTGAAATTGGTTGGAAAAGAAGTTTCTGAGTAGGAGAAAGTCAATAAAATGGCAATTTTGATTACATTGAGGCTTTAAAAAGTAGTTATTCAACATGAGGCACAATCCAAAAGACATTTTGAATCATTTTTCTACAGTCCAAAAAATCTATTTTCTGATAAAAAGCGATAATCCGTGACCTGTCGAACTTTCTCCAGACGATCAGACATGGTAATTTTTTTAATGTTACATTTTTTGACTGTAAATGACTATTGCATGTGAATTATCACTTTTGGAACCAAAATAAGTGTGTTTAGAGTCATTTTAATGCCTGAAATTGGTCGAAATAGAAGCTTCTGTGTAGGAGAAAAAGTCTGTAAAAATGGCAATTTTGAGTACATTGAGGCTTTAAAAAGTAGTTATTCAACATGAGGCACAATCCAAATGACATTTTGAATAATTTTTTCTACAGTCCAAAAAATCCATTTTCTGATGAAAAGCGATAATCCGTGACCTCTCGAACTTTCTCCGGATGGTCAGAAATGG
Source organism: Triturus cristatus (assembly GCF_964204655.1). Taxonomy (NCBI): domain Eukaryota; kingdom Metazoa; phylum Chordata; class Amphibia; order Caudata; family Salamandridae; genus Triturus; species Triturus cristatus. Next base: position 1,000,413,131 of record NC_140583.1, on the reverse strand, counting down.
TAATTTTTTCATGTTACATTTTTTGACTGTAAATGACTATTGCATGTGAATTATCACTTTTGGAACTAAAATAAGTGTGTTTAGAGTCATTTTAATGACTGAAATTGGTCGAAAAAGAAGCTTCTGAGTAGGAGAAAGTCTATAAAAATGGCAATTTTGATTACATTGAGGCTTTAAAAAGTAGTTATTCAACATGAGGCACACTCCAAAAGACATTTTGAATCATTTTTCTACAGTCCAAAAAATCAATTTTCTAATGAAAATCGATGACCCGTGACCTGTCGAACTTTCTCTAGACGGTCAGAAATGGTAACTTTTAAATTTTACATTTTTTGACTGTAAATGACTATTGCATGTGAATGATCACTTTTGGAACTAAAATAAGTCTGTTTAGAGTCATTTTAATGCCTGAAATTGGTTGAAATAGAAGTTTCTGAGTAAGAGAAAAAGTCTGTAGAAATGGCAATTTTGGTCACATTGAGGCTTTAAAAAGTAGTTATTCAACATGAGGCACAATCCAAATGACATTTTGAATAATTTTTTCTACACTCCAAAAAATCAATTTTCTGGTGAAAAGCGATGATCCGTGACCTGTCGAACTTTCTCCAGACGGTCAGAAATGGTAATTTTTTAATGTTACATTTTTTGACTCTAAATGACTATTGCATGTGAGTTATCAGTTTTGGAACTAAAATAAGTGTGTTTAGATACATTTTAAATCCTGAAATTGGTCGAAATAGAAGCTTCTGAGTAGGAGAAAAAGTCTGTAAAAATGGCAATTTAGAGTACATTGAGGCTTTAAAAAGTAGTTATTCAATATGAGGCACAATCCAAATGACATTTTGAATCATTTTTTCTACAGTCCAAAAAATCCATTTTCTGATGAAAAACGATGACCCGTGACCTGTCGGACTTTCTCCAGACGGTCAGAAATGGTAATTTTTTAATGTTACATTTCTTGACTATAAATGACTATTGCATGTGAGTTATCACTTTTGGAACTAAAATAAGTGTGTTTAGATTCATTTTAATGCCTGAAATTGGTCGAAATAGAAGCTTCTAAGTAGGAGAAAGTCTGTAAAAATGGCAACTTTGAGTACATTGAGGCTTTAAAAAGTAGTTATTCAACATGAGGCCCAATCCAAAAGACATTTTGAATCATTTTTCTACAGTCCAAAAAATCAATTTTCTAATGAAAAACGATGACCCGTGACCTGTCGAACTTTCTCTAGACGATCAGAAATGGTAACTTTTAATTTTACATTTTTTGACTGTAAATGACTATTGCATGTGAATCATCACTTTTGGAACTAAAATAAGTCTGTTTAGAGTCATTTTAATGCCTGAAATTGGTTGAAATAGAAGTTTCTGAGTAAGAGAAAAAGTCTGTAACAATGGCAATTTTGAGTACATTGAGGCTTTAAAAAGTAGTTATTCAACATGAGGCACAATCCAAATGACATTTTGAATCATTTTTTCTACAGTCCAAAAAATCAATTTTCTGATGAAAAGCGATAATCCGTGACCTCTCGAACTTTCTCCAGATGGTCAGAAATGGTAATTTTTTCATGTTACATTTTTTCACTGTAAATGACTATTGCATGTGAATGATCACTTATGGAACTAAAATAAGTGTGTTTAGAGTCATTTTAATGCCTAAAATTGGTCGAAATAGAAGCTTCTGAGTAGGAGAAAGTCTTTAAAAATGGCAATTTTGATTACATTGAGGCTTTAAAAAGTAGTTATTCAACATGAGGCACAATCCAAAAGATATTTTGAATAATTTTTTCTACAGTCCAAAAAATCAATTTTCTGATGAAAAGCGATGATCCGTGACGTGTCGAACTTTCTCCAGACGATCAGAAATGGTAATTTTTCAATGTTTCATTTTTTGACTGTAAATGACTATTGCATGTGAATTATCACTTTTGGAACTAAAATAAGTGTGTTTAGAGTCATTTTAATGCCTGAAATTGGTCGAAATAGAAGCTTCTGAGTAGTACAAAGTATGTAAGAATGGCAATTTTGATTACATTGATGCTTTAAAAAGTAGTTATTCAACATGAGGCCCAATCCAAATGACATTTTGAATCATTTATTCTACAGTCCAAAAAATCAATTTTCTGATGAAAAGCGATAATCCGTGACCTCTCGAACTTTCTCCAGATGGTCAGAAATGGTAATTTTTTCATGTTACATTTTTTGACTGTAAATGACTATTGCATGTGAATTATCACTTTTGGAACCAAAATAAGTGTGTTTAGAGTCATTTTAATGACTGAAATTGGTTGAAAAAGAAGCTTCTGAGTAGGAGAAAAAGTCTGTAAAAATGGCAATTTTGGTCGCATTGAGACTTTAAAAAAGTAGTTATTCAACATGAGGCACAATCCAAATGACATTTTGAATCATTTTTTCTAGAGTCCAAAAAATCCATTTTCTGATGAAAAACAATGACCTGTGACCTGTCGAACTTTCTCCAGACGGTCAGTAATGGTAATTTTTTCATGTTTAAGTTTTTTGACTATAAATGACTATTGCATGTGAATTATCACTTTTGGATCTAAAAGAAGAGTAATTAGAGTCATTTTAATGCATGAAATTGGTCGAAATAGAAGGTTCTGAGAAGGAGAAAAAGTCTGTAAAAATGGCAATTTTGGTCACATTGAGGCTTTAAAAAGTAGTTATTCAACATGAGGCCCAATCCAATGGCATTTTGAATCATTTATTCTACAGTCCAAAAAATCAATATTCTGATGAAAAGCGATAATCCGTGACCTCTCAAACTTTCTCCAGATGGTCAGAAATGGTAATTTTTTCATGTTACATTTTTTGACTGTAAATGACTATTGCATGTGAGTTATCACTTTTGGAACTAAAATAAGTGTGTTTAGAGCCCTTTTAATGCCTGAAATTGGTCGAAATAGAAGTTTCTGAGTAAGAGAAAAAGTCTGTAAAAATGGCAATTTTGGTCACATTGAGGCTTTAAAAAGTTGTTATTCAACATGAGGCACAATCCAAATGACATTTTGAATAATTTTTTCTACAGTCCAAAAAATCAATTTTCTAATGAAAAACGATGACCCTTGACCTGTCGAACTTTCTCTAGACGGTCAGAAATGGTAATTTTTAAATTTTACATTTTTTGACTGTAAATGACTATTGCATGTGAATGATCACTTTTGGAACTAAAATACGTCTGTTTAGAGTCCTTTTAATGCCTGAAATTGGTTGAAAAAGAAGCTTCTGAGTAGGAGAAAAAGTCTGTAAAAATGGCAATTTTGGTCGCATTGAGACTTTAAAAAAGTAGTTATTCAACATGAGGCACAATCCAAATGACATTCTGAATCATTTTTTCTAGAGTCCAAAAAATCCATTTTCTTATGAAAAACAATGACCTGTGACCTGTCGAACTTTCTCCAGACGGTCAGAAATGGTAATTTTTTCATGTTTAAGTTTTTTGACTATAAATGACTATTGCATGTGAATTATCACTTTTGGAACTAAAAGAAGTGTGTTTAGAGTCATTTTAATGCATGAAATTGGTCGAAATAGAAGTTTCTGAGTAGGAGAAAGTCTATAAAAATGGCAATTTTGATTACATTGAGGCTTTAAAAAGTAGTTATTCAACATGAGGCACAATCCAAAAGACATTTTAAATAATTTTTTCTACAGTCCGAAAAATCAATTTTCTGATGAAAAGCGATGATCCGTGACCTGTCGAACTTTCTCCAGATGGTCAGAAATGGTAATTTTTTAACATTACATTTTTTGACTATAGATGACTATTGCATGTGAGTTATCACTTTTGGAACTAAAATAAGTGTGTTTAGATACATTTTAATGCCTGAAATTGGTCGAAATAGAAGCTTCTGAGTAGGAGAAAAAGTCTGTAAAAATGGCAATTTAGAGTACATTGAGGCTTTAAAAAGTAGTTATTTAACATGAGGCACAATCCAAATGACATTTTGAATCATTTTTTCTACAGTCCAAAAAATCAATTTTCTGATGAAAAGCGATAATTCGTAACCTCTCGAACTTTCTCCAGATGGTCAGAAATGGTAATTTTTTCATGTTACATTTTTTGACTGTAAATGACTATTGCATGTGAATGATCACTTTTGGAACTAAAATAAGTGTGTTTAGAGTCATTTTAATGCCTGAAATTGGTCGAAATAGAAGCTTCTGAGTAAGAGAAAAAGTCTAAAAAATGGCAATTTTGGTCACATTGAGGCTTTAAAAAGTAGTTATTCAACATGAGGCACAATCCAAAAGACATTTTGAATCATTTCGCTACAGTCCAAAAAATCAATTTTCTAATGAAAAACGATGACCCGTGACCTGTCGAACTTTCTCTAGACGGTCAGAAATGGTAAGTTTTTTAATTTGACATTTTTTGACTGTAAATGACTATTGCATGTGAATGATCACTTTTGGAACTAAAATAAGTGTGTTTAGATTCATTTTAATGCCTGAAACTGGTCGAAATAGAAGCTTCTGAGTAGGAGAAAAAGTCTGTAAAAATGGCAATTGAGAGTACATTGAGGCTTTAAAAAGTAGTTATTCAACATGAGGCACAATCCAAATGACATTTTGAATCATTTTTTCTAAAGTCCAAAAAATCTATTTTCTGATGAAAAACGAGGACCCGTGACCTGCCGAATTTTCTCCAGACGGTCAGAAATGGTAATTTTGTAATTTTTAATTTTTTGACTGTAAATGACTATTGCATGTGAGTTATCACTTTTGGAACTGAAATAAGTCTGTTTAGAGTCATTTTAATGCCTGAAATTGGTTGAAATAGAAGTTTCTGAGTAAGAGAAATAGTCTGTAGAAATGGCAATTTTGGTCACATTGAGGCTTTAAAAAGTAGTTATTCAACATGAGGCACAATCCAAATGACATTTTGAATAATTTTTTCTACAGTCCAACAAATCCATCTTCTGATGAAAAACGATGACCCGTGACCTGTCGAACTTTCTCCAGATGGTCAGAATTGGTAAGTTTTTTAATGTTACCTTTTTTGACTGTAAATGACTATTGCATGTGAATGATCACTTTTGTAACAAAAATAGGTGTGTTTAGAGTCATTTTAATGCCTGAAATTGGTTGAAATAGAAGTTTCTGAGTAAGAGAAAAAGTCTGTAGAAATGGCAATTTTCGTCACATTGAGGCTTTAAAAAGTAGTTATTCAACATGAGGCACAATCCAAATGACATTTTGAATAATTTTTTCTACACTCCCAAAAATCAATTTTCTAGTGAAAAGCGATGATCCGTGACCTGTCGAACTTTCTCCAGACGGTCAGAAATGGTAATTTTTTAATGTTACATTTTTTTACTCTAAATGACTATTGCATGTGAGTTATCACTTTTGGAACTAAAATAAGTGTGTTTAGATACATTTTAATGCCTGAAATTGGTCGAAATAGAAGCTTCTGAGTAGGAGAAAAAGCCTTTAAAAATGGCAATTTTGAGTACATTGAGGCTTTAAAAAGTAGTTATTCAACATGAGGCACAATCCAAATGACATTTTGAATCATTTTTTCTACAATCCAAAAGTCCATTTTCTGATGAAAAGCGATAATCCGTGACCTCTCGAACTTTCTCCAGATGGTCAGAAATGGTAATTTTTTCATGTTACATTTTTTCACTGTAAATGACTATTGCATGTGAATTATCACTTTTGGAACTAAAATAAGTGTGTTTAGAGTCATTTTAATGCCTGAAATTGGTCGAAATAGAAGCTTCTGAGTAAGAGAAAAAGTCTGTAAAAATGGCAATTTTGGTCACATTGAGGCTATAAAAAGTAGTTATTCAACATGAGGCACAATCCAAATGACATTTTGAATCATTTTTTCTAAAGTCCAAAAAATCTATTTTCTGATGAAAAATGAGGACCCCTGACCTGCCAAATTTTTTCCAGACGGTCAGAAATGGTAACTTTTTAATGTTTAGTTTTTTGACTATAAATGACTATTGTATGTGAATTATCACTTTTGGAACTAAAATGAGTGTGTTTAGAGTCATTTTAATGACTGAAATTGGTTGGAAAAGAAGTTTCTGAGTAGGAGAAAGTCAATAAAATGGCAATTTTGATTACATTGAGGCTTTAAAAAGTAGTTATTCAACATGAGGCACAATCCAAAAGACATTTTGAATCATTTTTCTACAGTCCAAAAAATCTATTTTCTGATAAAAAGCGATAATCCGTGACCTGTCGAACTTTCTCCAGACGATCAGACATGGTAATTTTTTTAATGTTACATTTTTTGACTGTAAATGACTATTGCATGTGAATTATCACTTTTGGAACCAAAATAAGTGTGTTTAGAGTCATTTTAATGCCTGAAATTGGTCGAAATAGAAGCTTCTGTGTAGGAGAAAAAGTCTGTAAAAATGGCAATTTTGAGTACATTGAGGCTTTAAAAAGTAGTTATTCAACATGAGGCACAATCCAAATGACATTTTGAATAATTTTTTCTACAGTCCAAAAAATCCATTTTCTGATGAAAAGCGATAATCCGTGACCTCTCGAACTTTCTCCGGATGGTCAGAAATGGTAATTTTTTCATGTTACATTTTTTGACTGTAAATGACTATTGCATGTGAATGATCACTTTTGGAACTAAAATAAGTGTGTTTAGAGTCATTTTAATGACTGAAATTGGTCGAAAAAGAAGCTTCTGAGTAGGAGAAAGTCTATAAAAATGGCAATTTTGATTACATTGAGGCTTTAAAAAGTAGTTATTCAACATGAGGCACACTCCAAAAGACATTTTGAATCATTTTTCTACAGTCCAAAAAATCAATTTTCTAATGAAAATCGATGACCCGTGACCTGTCGAACTTTCTCTAGACGGTCAGAAATGGTAACTTTTAAATTTTACATTTTTTGACTGTAAATGACTATTGCATGTGAATGATCACTTTTGGAACTAAAATAAGTGTGTTTAGATACATTTTGAATCCTGAAATTGGTCGAAATAGAAGCTTCTGAGTAGGAGAAAAAGTCTGTAAAAATGGCAATTTAGAGTACATTGAGGCTTTAAAAAGTAGTTATTCAATATGAGGCACAATCCAAATGACATTTTGAATCATTTTTTCTACAGTCCAAAAAATCCATTTTCTGATGAAAAACGATGACCCGTGACCTGTCGGACTTTCTCCAGACGGTCAGAAATGGTAATTTTTTAATGTTACATTTCTTGACTATAAATGACTATTGCATGTGAGTTATCACTTTTGGAACTAAAATAAGTGTGTTTAGATTCATTTTAATGCCTGAAATTGGTCGAAATAGAAGCTTCTAAGTAGGAGAAAGTCTGTAAAAATGGCAACTTTGAGTACATTGAGGCTTTAAAAAGTAGTTATTCAACATGAGGCCCAATCCAAAAGACATTTTGAATCATTTTTCTACAGTCCAAAAAATCAATTTTCTAATGAAAAACGATGACCCGTGACCTGTCGAACTTTCTCTAGACGATCAGAAATGGTAACTTTTAATTTTACATTTTTTGACTGTAAATGACTATTGCATGTGAATCATCACTTTTGGAACTAAAATAAGTCTGTTTAGAGTCATTTTAATGCCTGAAATTGGTTGAAATAGAAGTTTCTGAGTAAGAGAAAAAGTCTGTAACAATGGCAATTTTGAGTACATTGAGGCTTTAAAAAGTAGTTATTCAACATGAGGCACAATCCAAATGACATTTTGAATCATTTTTTCTACAGTCCAAAAAATCAATTTTCTGATGAAAAGCGATAATCCGTGACCTCTCGAACTTTCTCCAGATGGTCAGAAATGGTAATTTTTTCATGTTACATTTTTTCACTGTAAATGACTATTGCATGTGAATGATCACTTATGGAACTAAAATAAGTGTGTTTAGAGTCATTTTAATGCCTAAAATTGGTCGAAATAGAAGCTTCTGAGTAGGAGAAAGTCTTTAAAAATGGCAATTTTGATTACATTGAGGCTTTAAAAAGTAGTTATTCAACATGAGGCACAATCCAAAAGATATTTTGAATAATTTTTTCTACAGTCCGAAAAATCAATTTTCTGATGAAAAGCGATGATCTGTGACCTGTCGAACTTTCTCCAGACGGTCAGACATGGTAATTTTTTTAATGTTACATTTTTTGACTGTAAATGACTATTGCATGTGAATTATCACTTTTGGAACCAAAATAAGTGTGTTTAGAGTCATTTTAATGCCTGAAATTGGTCGAAATAGAAGCTTCTGTGTAGGAGAAAAAGTCTGTAAAAATGGCAATTTTGAGTACATTGAGGCTTTAAAAAGTAGTTATTCAACATGAGGCACAATCCAAATGACATTTTGAATCATTTTTTCTACAGTCCAAAAAATCCATTTTTTGATGAAAAGCGATAATCCGTGACCTCTCGAACTTTCTCCGGATGGTCAGAAATGGTAATTTTTTCATGTTACATTTTTTGACTGTAAATGACTATTGCATGTGAATGATCACTTTTGGAACTAAAATAAGTCTGTTTAGAGTCATTTTAATGCCTGAAATTGGTCGAAATAGAAGTTTCTGAGTAAGACAAAAAGTCTGTAGAAATGGCAATTTTGGTCACATTGATGCTTTAAAAAGTAGTTATTCAACATGAGGCCCAATCCAAATGACATTTTGAATCATTTATTCTACAGTCAAAAAAATCAATTTTCTGATGAAAAACGATAATCCGTGACCTCTCGAACTTTCTCCAGATGGTCAGAAATGGTAATTTTTTCATGATACATTTTTTGACTGTAAATGACTATTGCATGTGAATTATCACTTTTGGAACTAAAAGAATTGTGTTTAGAGTCATTTTAATGCCTGAAATTGGTCGAAATAGAAGCTTCTGCGTAGGAGAAAAAGTCTGTAAAAATTGCAATTTTGGTCACATTGAGGCTTTAAAAAGTAGTTATTCAACATGAGGCACAATCCAAATGACATTTTGAATCATTTTTTCTACAGTCCAAAAAATCAATTTTCTGATGAAAATCGATGATCCGTGACCTGTCGAACTTTCTCCAGACGATCAGAAATGGTAATTTTTAAATGTTTAATTTTTTGACTGTAAATGACTATTGCATGTGAATTATCACTTTTGGAACCAAAATAAGTGTGTTTAGAGTCATTTTAATGCCTGAAATTGGTCGAAATAGAAGCTTCTGTGTAGGAGAAAAAGTCTGTAAAAATGGCAATTTTGAGTACATTGAGGCTTTAAAAAGTAGTTATTCAACATGAGGCACAATCCAAATGACATTTTGAATCATTTTTTCTACAGTCCAAAAAATCCATTTTTTGATGAAAAGCGATAATCCGTGACCTCTCGAACTTTCTCCGGATGGTCAGAAATGGTAATTTTTTCATGTTACATTTTTTGACTGTAAATGACTATTGCATGTGAATTATCACTTTTGGAACTAAAATAAGTGTGTTTAGAGTCATTTTAATGACTGAAATTGGTCGAAAAAGAAGCTTCTGAGTAGGAGAAAGTCTATAAAAATGGCAATTTTGGTCACATTGAGGCTTTAAAAAGTAGTTATTCAACATGAGGCACAATCCAAATGACATTTTGAATCATTTTTTCTACAGTCCAAAAAATCCATTTTCTGATGAAAAGCGATAATCCGTGACCTCCCGAACTTTCTCCGGATGGTCAGAAATGGTAATTTTTTCATGTTACATTTTTTGACTGTAAATGACTATTGCATGTGAATGATCACTTTTGGAACTAAAATAAGTCTGTTTAGAGTCATTTTAATGCCTGAAATTGGTCGAAATAGAAGTTTTTGAGTAGGAGGAAAAGTCTATAAAAATGGCAATTTTGAGTACATTGAGGCTTTAAAAAGTAGTTTTTCAACATGAGGCACAATCCAAATGACATTTTGAATCATATTTTCTACTGTCCAAAAAATCAATTTTCTGATGAAAAACGATGATCCGTGACCTGTCGAACTTTCTCCAGACGATCAGAAATGGTCATTTTTCAATCTTTAATTTTTTGACTGTAAATGACTATTGCATGTGAATTATTACTTTTGGAACTAAAATAAGTGTGTTTAGAGTTATTTTAATGACTGAAATTGGTTGAAAAAGAAGCATCTGAGTAGGAGAAAAAGTCTGTAAAAATGGCAATTTTGGTCGCATTGAGACTTTAAAAAAGTAGTTATTCAACATGAGGCACAATCCAAATGACATTTTGAATCATTTTTTCTAGAGTCCAAAAAATCCATTTTCTGATGAAAAACAATGACCTGTGACCTGTCGAACTTTCTCCAGACGGTCAGAAATGGTAATTTTTTCATGTTTAAGTTTTTTTACTATAAATGACTATTGCATGTGAATTATCACTTTTGGAACTAAAAGAAGTGTGTTTAGAGTCATTTTAATGCATGAAATTGGTCGAAATAGAAGGTTCTGAGTAGGAGAAAAAGTCTGTAAAAATGGCAATTTTGGTCACATTGAGGCTTTAAAAAGTAGTTATTCAACATGAGGCCCAATCCAATGGCATTTTGAATCATTTATTCTACAGTCCAAAAAATCAATATTCTGATGAAAAGCGATAATCCGTGACCTCTCGAACTTTCTCGAGATGGTCAGAAATGGTAATTTTTTCATGTTACATTTTTTGACTGTAAATGACTATTGCATGTGAATTATCACTTTTGGAACTAAAATAAGTGTGTTTAGAGCCCTTTTAATGCCTGAAATTGGTCGAAATAGAAGTTTCTGAGTAAGAGAAAAAGTCTGTAAAAATGGCAATTTTGGTTACATTGAGGCTTTAAAAAGTAGTTATTCAACATGAGGCACAATCCAAATGACATTTTGAATAATTTTTTCTACAGTCCAAAAAATCAATTATCGGGTGAAAAGCGATGATCCGTGACCTGTCGAACTTTCTCCAGACGGTCTGAAACGGTACCTTTTTTAATGTTACATTTTTTGACTGTAAGTGACTATTGCATGTGAATTATCACTTTTGGAACTAAAATAAGTGTGTTTAGAGTCATTTTAATGCCTGAAATTGGTTGAAATAGAAGCTTCTGAGTAAGAGAAAAAGTCTAAAAAATGGCAATTTTGGTCACATTGAGGCTTTAAAAAGTAGTTATTCAACATGAGGCACAATCCAAATGACATTTTGAATCATTTTTTCTAAAGTCCAAAAAATCTATTTTCTGATGAAAAACGAGGACCCGTGACCTGCCGAATTTTCTCCAGACGGTCAGAAATGGTAATTTTGTAATTTTTAATTTTTTGACTATAAATGACTATTGCGTGTGAATTATCACTTTTGGAACTAAAATAATTGTGTTTAGATTCATTTTAATGCCTGAAATTGGTCGAAATAGAAGCTTCTGAGTAGGAGAAAAAGTCTGTAAAAATGGCAATTTTGAGTACATTGAGGCATTGAAAAGTAATTATTCAACATGAGACACAATCCAAATGACACTTTGAATCATTTTTTCTACAGTCCAAAAAATCAATTTTCTGATGAAAAGCGATGATCCGTGACGTGTCGAACTTTCTCCAGACGATCAGAAATGGTAATTTTTCAATGTTTCATTTTTTGACTGTAAATGACTATTGCATGTGAATTATCACTTTTGGAACTAAAATAAGTGTGTTTAGAGTCATTTTAATGCCTGAAATTGGTCGAAATAGAAGCTTCTGAGTAGTACAAAGTATGTAAGAATGGCAATTTTGATTACATTGATGCTTTAAAAAGTAGTTATTCAACATGAGGCCCAATCCAAATGACATTTTGAATCATTTATTCTACAGTCCAAAAAATCAATTTTCTGATGAAAAGCGATAATCCGTGACCTCTCGAACTTTCTCCAGATGGTCAGAAATGGTAATTTTTTCATGTTACATTTTTTGACTGTAAATGACTATTGCATGTGAATTATCACTTTTGGAACTAAAATAAGTGTGTTTAGAGCCATTTTAATGCCTGAAATTGGTCGAAATAGAAGCTTCTGAGTAAGAGAAAAAGTCTGTAAAAATGGCAATTTTGGTCACATTGAGGCTTTAGAAAGTAGTTATTCAACATGAGGCACAATCCAAATGACATTTTGAATAATTTTTTCTACAGTCCAAAAAATCAATTTACGGGTGAAAAGCGATGATCCGTGACCTGTCGAACTTTCTCCAGACGGTCAGACATGGTACCTTTTTTAATGTTACATTTTTTGACTGTAAGTGACTATTGCATGTGAATTATCACTTTTGGAACCAAAATAAGTGTGTTTAGAGTCATTTTAATGACTGAAATTGGTTGAAAAAGAAGCTTCTGAGTAGGAGAAAAAGTCTGTAAAAATGGCAATTTTGGTCGCATTGAGACTTTAAAAAAGTAGTTATTCAACATGAGGCACAATCCAAATGACATTTTGAATCATTTTTTCTAGAGTCCAAAAAATCCATTTTCTGATGAAAAACAATGACCTGTGACCTGTCGAACTTTCTCCAGACGGTCAGTAATGGTAATTTTTTCATGTTTAAGTTTTTTGACTATAAATGACTATTGCATGTGAATTATCACTTTTGGATCTAAAAGAAGAGTAATTAGAGTCATTTTAATGCATGAAATTGGTCGAAATAGAAGGTTCTGAGAAGGAGAAAAAGTCTGTAAAAATGGCAATTTTGGTCACATTGAGGCTTTAAAAAGTAGTTATTCAACATGAGGCCCAATCCAATGGCATTTTGAATCATTTATTCTACAGTCCAAAAAATCAATATTCTGATGAAAAGCGATAATCCGTGACCTCTCAAACTTTCTCCAGATGGTCAGAAATGGTAATTTTTTCATGTTACATTTTTTGACTGTAAATGACTATTGCATGTGAGTTATCACTTTTGGAACTAAAATAAGTGTGTTTAGAGCCCTTTTAATGCCTGAAATTGGTCGAAATAGAAGTTTCTGAGTAAGAGAAAAAGTCTGTAAAAATGGCAATTTTGGTCACATTGAGGCTTTAAAAAGTTGTTATTCAACATGAGGCACAATCCAAATGACATTTTGAATAATTTTTTCTACAGTCCAAAAAATCAATTTTCTAATGAAAAACGATGACCCTTGACCTGTCGAACTTTCTCTAGACGGTCAGAAATGGTAATTTTTAAATTTTACATTTTTTGACTGTAAATGACTATTGCATGTGAATGATCACTTTTGGAACTAAAATAAATCTGTTTAGAGTCCTTTTAATGCCTGAAATTGGTTGAAAAAGAAGCTTCTGAGTAGGAGAAAAAGTCTGTAAAAATTGCAATTTTGGTCGCATTGAGACTTTAAAAAAGTAGTTATTCAACATGAGGCACAATCCAAATGACATTCTGAATCATTTTTTCTAGAGTCCAAAAAATCCATTTTCTGATGAAAAACAATGACCTGTGACCTGTCGAACTTTCTCCAGACGGTCAGAAATGGTAATTTTTTCATATTTAAGTTTTTTGACTATAAATGACTATTGCATGTGAATTATCACTTTTGGAACTAAAAGAAGTGTGTTTAGAGTCATTTTAATGCATGAAATTGGTCGAAATAGAAGTTTCTGAGTAGGAGAAAGTCTATAAAAATGGCAATTTTGATTACATTGAGGCTTTAAAAAGTAGTTATTCAACATGAGGCACAATCCAAAAGACATTTTAAATAATTTTTTCTACAGTCCGAAAAATCAATTTTCTGATGAAAAGCGATGATCCGTGACCTGTCGAACTTTCTCCAGATGGTCAGAAATGGTAATTTTTTAACATTACATTTTTTGACTATAGATGACTATTGCATGTGAGTTATCACTTTTGGAACTAAAATAAGTGTGTTTAGATACATTTTAATGCCTGAAATTGGTCGAAATAGAAGCTTCTGAGTAGGAGAAAAAGTCTGTAAAAATGGCAATTTAGAGTACATTGAGGCTTTAAAAAGTAGTTATTTAACATGAGGCACAATCCAAATGACATTTTGAATCATTTTTTCTACAGTCCAAAAAATCAATTTTCTGATGAAAAGCGATAATTCGTAACCTCTCGAACTTTCTCCAGATGGTCAGAAATGGTAATTTTTTCATGTTACATTTTTTGACTGTAAATGACTATTGCATGTGAATGATCACTTTTGGAACTACAATAAGTGTGTTTAGAGTCATTTTAATGCCTGAAATTGGTCGAAATAGAAGCTTCTGAGTAAGAGAAAAAGTCTAAAAAATGGCAATTTTGGTCACATTGAGGCTTTAAAAAGTAGTTATTCAACATGAGGCACAATCCAAAAGACATTTTGAATCATTTCGCTACAGTCCAAAAAATCAATTTTCTAATGAAAAACGATGACCCGTGACCTGTCGAACTTTCTCTAGACGGTCAGAAATGGTAAGTTTTTTAATTTGACATTTTTTGACTGTAAATGACTATTGCATGTGAATGATCACTTTTGGAACTAAAATAAGTGTGTTTAGATTCATTTTAATGCCTGAAACTGGTCGAAATAGAAGCTTCTGAGTAGGAGAAAAAGTCTGTAAAAATGGCAATTGAGAGTACATTGAGGCTTTAAAAAGTAGTTATTCAACATGAGGCACAATCCAAATGACATTTTGAATCATTTTTTCTAAAGTCCAAAAAATCTATTTTCTGATGAAAAACGAGGACTCGTGACCTGCCGAATTTTCTCCAGACGGTCAGAAATGGTAATTTTGTAATTTTTAATTTTTTGACTATAAATGACTATTGCGTGTGAATTATCACTTTTGGAACTAAAATAATTGTGTTTAGATTCATTTTAATGCCTGAAATTGGTCGAAATAGAAGCTTCTGAGTATTAGAAAAAGTCTGTAAAAATGGCAATTTTGAGTACATTGAGGCTTTGAAAAGTAATTATTCAACATGAGACACAATCCAAATGACACTTTGAATCATTTTTTCTACAGTCCAAAAAATCAATTTTCTGATGAAAAGCGATGATCCGTGACGTGTCGAACTTTCTCCAGACGATCAGAAATGGTAATTTTTCAATGTTTCATTTTTTGACTGTAAATGACTATTGCATGTGAATTATCACTTTTGGAACTAAAATAAGTGTGTTTAGAGTCATTTTAATGCCTGAAATTGGTCGAAATAGAAGCTTCTGAGTAGTACAAAGTATGTAAGAATGGCAATTTTGATTACATTGATGCTTTAAAAAGTAGTTATTCAACATGAGGCCCAATCCAAATGACATTTTGAATAATTTATTCTACAGTCCAAAAAATCAATTTTCTGATGAAAAGCGATAATCCGTGACCTCTCGAACTTTCTCCAGATGGTCAGAAATGGTAATTTTTTCATGTTACATTTTTTGACTGTAAATGACTATTGCATGTGAATTATCACTTTTGGAACTAAAATAAGTGTGTTTAGAGCCATTTTAATGCCTGAAATTGGTCGAAATAGAAGCTTCTGAGTAAGAGAAAAAGTCTGTAAAAATGGCAATTTTGGTCACATTGAGGCTTTAAAAAGTAGTTATTCAACATGAGGCCCAATCCAATGGCATTTTGAATTATTTATTCTACAGTCCAAAAAATCAATATTCTGATGAAAAGCGATAATCCGTGACCTCTCAAACTTTCTCCAGATGGTCAGAAATGGTAATTTTTTCATGTTACATTTTTTGACTGTAAATGACTATTGCATGTGAGTTATCACTTTTGGAACTAAAATAAGTGTGTTTAGAGCCCTTTTAATGACTGAAATTGGTTGAAAAAGAAGCTTCTGAGTAGGAGAAAAAGTCTGTAAAAATGGCAATTTTGGTCGCATTGAGACTTTAAAAAAGTAGTTATTCAACATGAGGCACAATCCAAATGACATTTTGAATCATTTTTTCTAGAGTCCAAAAAATCCATTTTCTGATGAAAAACAATGACCTGTGACCTGTCGAACTTTCTCCAGACGGTCAGAAATGGTAATTTTTTCATGTTTTTTGACTATAAATGACTATTGCATGTGAATTATCACTTTTGGATCTAAAAGAAGTGTGTTTAGAGTCATTTTAATGCATGAAATTGGTCGAAATAGAAGGTTCTGAGAAGGAGAAAAAGTCTGTAAAAATGGCAATTTTGGTCACATTGAGGCTTTAAAAAGTAGTTATTCAACATGAGGCCCAATCCAATGGCATTTTGAATCATTTATTCTACAGTCCAAAAAATCAATTTTCTAATGAAAAACGATGACCCTTGACCTGTCGAACTTTCTCTAGACGGTCAGAAATGGTAATTTTTAAATTTTACATTTTTTGACTGTAAATGACTATTGCATGTGAATGATCACTTTTGGAACTAAAATAAGTCTGTTTAGAGTCCTTTTAATGCCTGAAATTGGTTGAAAAAGAAGCTTCTGAGTAGGAGAAAAAGTCTGTAAAAATGGCAATTTTGAGTACATTGAGGCTTTGAAAATTAGTTATTCAACATGAGGCACAATCCAAATGACACTTTGAATCATTTTTTCTACAGTCCAAAAAATCAATTTTCTGATGAAAAGCGATGATCCGTGACGTGTCGAACTTTCTCCAGACGATCAGAAATGGTAATTTTTCGATGCTTAATTTTTTGACTGTAAATGACTATTGCATGTGAATTATCATTTTTGGAACTAAAATAAGTGTGTTTACAGTCATTTTAATGCCTGAAATTGGTCGAAATAGAAGCTTCTGTGTAGTAGAAAGTCTGTAAAAATGGCAATTTTGGTCGCATTGACACTTTAAAAAAGTAGTTATTCAACATGAGGCACAATCCAAATGACATTTTGAATCATTTTTTCTAGAATACAAAAAATCAATTTTCTGATGAAAAACAATGACCTGTGACCTATCGAACTTTCTCCAGACGGTCAGAAATGGTAATTTTTTCATGTTTAAGTTTTTTGACTATAAATGACTATTGCATGTGAATTATCACTTTTGGAACTAAAAGAAGTGTGTTTAGAGTCATTTTAATGCATGAAATTGGTCGAAATAGAAGTTTCTGAGTAGGAGAAAGTCTATAAAAATGGCAATTTTGATTACATTGATGCTTTAAAAAGTAGTTATTCAACATGAGGCACAATCCAAAAGACATTTTGAATAATTTTTTCTACAGTCCGAAAAATCAATTTTCTGATGAAAAGCGATGATCCGTGACCTGTCGAACTTTCTCCAGACGGTCAGAAATGGTAATTTTTTAACATTACATTTTTTGACTATAAATGAATATTGCATGTGAGTTATCACTTTTGGAACTAAAATAAGTGTGTTTAGATACATTTTAATGCCTGAAATTGGTCGAAATAGAAGCTTCTGAGTAGGAGAAAAAGTCTGTAAAAATGGCAATTTAGAGTACATTGAGGCTTTAAAAAGTAGTTATTCAACATGAGGCACAATCCAAATGACATTTTGAATCATTTTTTATACAGTCCAAAAAATCCATTTTCTGATGAAAAGCGATAATTCGTGACCTCTCGAACTTTCTCCAGATAGTCCGAAATGGTAATTTTTTTCATGTTACATTTTTTGACTGTAAATGACTATTGCATGTGAATGATCACTTTTGGAACTAAAATAAGTGTGTTTAGAGTCATTTTAATGCCTGAAATTGGTCGAAATAGAAGCTTCTGAGTAAGAGAAAAAGTCTAAAAAATGGCAATTTTGGTCACATTGAGGCTTTAAAAAGTAGTTATTCAACATGAGGCACAATCCAAAAGACATTTTGAATCATTTTTCTACAGTCCAAAAAATCAATTTTCTAATGAAAAACGATGACCCGTGACCTGTCGAACTTTCTCTAGACGGTCAGAAATGGTAATTTTTTAATGTTACATTTTTTGCATGTGAATGATAACTTTTGGAACTAAAATAAGTGTGTTTAGAGTCATTTTAATGCCTGAAATTGGTTGAAATAGAAGCTTCTGAGTAAGAGAAAAAGTCTAAAAAATGGCAATTTTGGTCACATTGAGGCTTTAAAAAGTAGTTATTCAACATGAGCCACAATCCAAATGACATTTTGAATCATTTTTTCTAAAGTCCAAAAAATCTATTTTCTGATGAAAAACGAGGACCCGTGACCTGCCGAATTTTCTCCAGACGGTCAGAAATGGTAATTTTGTAATTTTTAATTTTTTGACTATAAATGACTATTGCGTGTGAATTATCACTTTTGGAACTAAAATAATTGTGTTTAGATTCATTTTAATGCCTGAAATTGGTCGAAATAGAAGCTTCTGAGTAGGAGAAAAAGTCTGTAAAAATGGCAATTTTGAGTACATTGAGGTTTTGAAAAGTAGTTATTCAACATGAGACACAATCCAAATGACACTTTGAATAATTTTTTCTACAGTCCAAAAAATCAATTTTCTGATGAAAAGCGATGATCCGTGACGTGTCGAACTTTCTCCAGACGATCAGAAATGGTAATTTTTCAATGTTTCATTTTTTGACTGTAAATGACTATTGCATGTGAATTATCACTTTTGGAACTAAAATAAGTGTGTTTAGAGTCATTTTAATGCCTGAAATTGGTTGAAATAAAAGCTTCTGAGTAGTACAAAGTCTGTAAGAATGGCAATTTTGATTACATTGATGCTTCAAAAAGTAGTTATTCAACATGAGGCCCAATCCAAATGACATTTTGAATCATTTATTCTACAGTCCAAAAAATCAATTTTCTGATGAAAAGCGATAATCCGTGACCTCTCGAACTTTCTCCAGACGGTCAGACATGGTACCTTTTTTAATGTTACATTTTTTGACTGTAAGTGACTATTGCATGTGAATTATCACTTTTGGAACCAAAATAAGTGTGTTTAGAGTCATTTTAATGACTGAAATTGGATGAAAAAGAAGCTTCTGAGTAGGAGAAAAAGTCTGTAAAAATGGCAATTTTGGTCGCATTGAGACTTTAAAAAAGTAGTTATTCAACATGAGGCACAATCCAAATGACATTTTGAATCATTTTTTCTAGAGTCCAAAAAATCCATTTTCTGATGAAAAACAATGACCTGTGACCTGTCGAACTTTCTCCAGACGGTCAGAAATGGTAATTTTTTCATGTTTTTTGACTATAAATGACTATTGCATGTGAATTATCACTTTTGGATCTAAAAGAAGTGTGTTTAGAGTCATTTTAATGCATGAAATTGGTCGAAATAGAAGGTTCTGAGAAGGAGAAAAAGTCTGTTAAAATGGCAATTTTGGTCACATTGAGGCTTTAAAAAGTAGTTATTCAACATGAGGCCCAATCCAATGGCATTTTGAATCATTTATTCTACAGTCCAAAAAATCAATTTTCTAATGAAAAACGATGACCCTTGACCTGTCGAACTTTCTCTAGACGGTCAGAAATGGTAATTTTTAAATTTTACATTTTTTGACTGTAAATGACTATTGCATGTGAATGATCACTTTTGGAACTAAAATATGTCTGTTTAGAGTCCTTTTAATGCCTGAAATTGGTTGAAAAAGAAGCTTCTGAGTAGGAGAAAAAGTCTGTAAAAATGGCAATTTTGGTCGCATTGAGACTTTAAAAAAGTAGTTATTCAACATGAGGCACAATCCAAATGACATTCTGAATCATTTTTTCTAGAGTCCAAAAAATCCATTTTTTGATGAAAAACAATGACCTGTGACCTGTCGAACTTTCTCCAGACGGTCAGAAATGGTAATTTTTTCATGTTTAAGTTTTTTGACTATAAATGACTATTGCATGTGAATTATCACTTTTGGAACTAAAAGAAGTGTGTTTAGAGTCATTTTAATGAATGAAATTGGTCGAAATAGAAGTTTCTGAGTAGGAGAAAGTCTATAAAAATGGCAATTTTGATTACATTGAGGCTTTAAAAAGTAGTTATTCAACATGAGGCACAATCCAAAAGACATTTTGAATAATTTTTTCTACAGTCCGAAAAATCAATTTTCTGATGAAAAGCGATGATCCGTGACCTGTCGAACTTTCTCCAGACGGTCAGAAATGGTAATTTTTTAACATTACATTTTTTGACTATAAATGACTATTGCATGTGAGTTATCACTTTTGGAACTAAAATAAGTGTGTTTAGATACATTTTAATGCCTGAAATTGGTCGAAATAGAAGCTTCTGAGTAGGAGAAAAAGTCTGTAAAAATGGCAATTTAGAGTACATTGAGGCTTTAAAAAGTAGTTATTCAACATGAGGCACAATCCAAATGACATTTTGAATCATTTTTTCTACAGTCCAAAAAATCAATTTTCTGATGAAAAACGATGACCCGTGACCTGTCGGACTTTCTCCAGACGGTCAGACATGGTAATTTTTTTAATGTTACATTTTTTGACTGTAAATGACTATTGCATGTGAATTATCACTTTTGGTATTTTGTTCATGTTACATTTTTTGACTGTAAAGGACTATTGCATGTGAATGACCACTTTTGGAACTAAAATAAGTGTGTTTAGATTCATTTTAATGCCTGAAATTGGTCGAAATAGAAGCTTCTGAGTAGGAGAAAAAGCCTGTAAAAATGGCAATTTTGAGTACATTGAGGCTTTAAAAAGTAGTTATTCAACATGAGGCACAATCCAAATGACAGTTTGAATCATTTTTTCTACAGTCCAAAAAACCAATTTTCTGATGAAAAACGATGACCCGTGACCTGTCGAACTTGATCCAGATGGTCAGACATGGTAATTTTTTTGATGTTACATTTTTTGACTGTAAATGACTATTGCATGTGAATGATCACTTTTGGAACTAAAATAAGTGTGTTAAGAGTCATTTTAATGCCTGAAATTTGTCGATATAGAAGCTTCTGAGTAAGAGAAAAAGTCTGTAATAATGGCAATTTTGGTCACATTGAGGCTTTAAAAGGTAGTAATTCAACATGAGGCACAATCCAAATGACATTTTGAATAATTTTTTCTACAGTCCAAAAAATCCATTTTCTATTGAAAAAAGATGACCCGTGACCTGTCGAACTTTCTCCAGACGATCAGAAATGGTAATTTTTTAATGTTTAATTTTTTGACTATAAATGACTATTGCATGTAAATTATCAATTTTGGAACTAAAATAAGTGTGTTTAGATTCATTTTAATGCCTGAAATTGGTCGAAATAGAAGCTTCTGAGTAGGAGAAAAAGTCTGTAAAAATGGCAATTTTGAGTACATTGAGGCTTTGAAAAGTAGTTATTCAACATGAGGCACAATCCAAATGACACTTTGAATCATTTTTTCTACAGTCCAAAAAATCAATTTTCTGATGAAAAGCGATGATCCGTGACGTGTCGAACTTTCTCCAGACGATCAGAAATGGTAATTTTTCGATGCTTAATTTTTTGACTGTAAATGACTATTGCATGTGAATTATCACTTTTGGAACTAAAATAAGTGTGTTTAGAGTCATTTTAATGCCTGAAATTGGTCGAAATAGAAGCTTCTGTGTAGTAGAAAGTCTGTAAAAATGGCAATTTTGGTCGCATTGACATTTTAAAAAAGTAGTTATTCAACATGAGGCACAATCCAAATGACATTTTGAATCATTTTTTCTAGAATACAAAAAATCAATTTTCTGATGAAAAAAATGACCTGTGACCTGTCGAACTTTCTCCAGACGGTCAGAAATGGTAATTTTTTCATGTTTAAGTTTTTTGACTATAAATGACTATTGCATGTGAATTATCACTTTTGGAACTAAAAGAAGTGTGTTTAGAGTCATTTTAATGCATGAAATTGGTCGAAATAGAAGTTTCTGAGTAGGAGAAAGTCTATAAAAATGGCAATTTTGATTACATTGAGGCTTTAAAAAGTAGTTATTCAACATGAGGCACAATCCAAAAGACATTTTGAATAATTTTTTCTACAGTCCGAAAAATCAATTTTCTGATGAAAAGCGATGATCCGTGACCTGTCGAACTTTCTCCAGACGGTCAGAAATGGTAATTTTGTAACATTACATTTTTTGACTATAAATGAATATTGCATGTGAGTTATCACTTTTGGAACTAAAATAAGTGTGTTTAGATACATTTTAATGCCTGAAATTGGTCGAAATAGAAGCTTCTGAGTAGGAGAAAAAGTCTGTAAAAATGGCAATTTAGAGTACATTGAGGCTTTAAAAAGTAGTTATTCAACATGAGGCACAATCCAAATGACATTTTGAATCATTTTTTCTACAGTCCAAAAAATCCATTTTCTGATGAAAAACGATGACCCGTGACCTGTCGGACTTTCTGCAGACGGTCAGAAATGGTAATTTTTTTAATGTTACATTTTTTGACTGTAAATGACTATTGCATGTGAATTATCACTTTTGGAACTAAAATAAGTGTGTTTAGAGTCATTTTAATGCCTGAAATTGGTCGAAATAGAAGCTTCTGTGTAGGAGAATAAGTCTGTAAAAATGGCAATTTTGAGTACATTGAGGCTTTAAAAAGTAGTTATTCAACATGAGGCACAATCCAAATGACATTTTGAATCATTTTTTCTACAGTCCAAAAAATTAATTTTCTGATGAAAAGCGTTGATCCGTGACGTGTCGAACTTTCTCCAGACGGTCAGACATGGTACCTTTTTTAATGTTACATTTTTTGACTGTAAGTGACTATTGCATGTGAATTATCACTTTTGGAACTAAAATAAGTGTGTTTAGATTCATTTTAATGCCTGAAATTGGTCGAAATAGAAGCTTCTGAGTAGGAGGAAGTCTATAAAAATGGCAATTTTGATTACATTGAGGCTTTAAAAAGTAGTTATTCAACATGAGGCACAATCCAAATCACACTTTGAATCATTTTTTCTACAGTCCAAAAAATCAATTTTCTGATGAAAAGCGATGATCCGTGACGTGTTGAACTTTCTCCAGACGATCAGAAATGGTAATTTTTCAATGTTTAATTTTTTTACTGTAAATGACTATTGCATGTGAATTATCACTTTTGGAACTAAAATAAGTGTGCTTAGAGTCATTTTAATGCCTTAAATTGGTCGAAATAGAAACTTCTGAGTAGTAGAAACTCTGTAAAAATGGCAATTTAGATTACATTGAGGCTTTAAAAAGTAGTTATTCAACATGAGGCACAATCCAAATGACATTTTGAATCATATTTTCTACAGTCCCAAAAACCTATTTTCTGATGAAAAGCGATGATCCGTGACCTGTCGAACTTTCTCCAGACGATCAGAAATGGTAATTTTTCAATGTTTAATTTTTTCACAGTAAATGACTATTGCATGTGAATGATCACTTTTGTAAATAAAATACGTGTGTTTAGAGCCATTTTAATGCCTGAAATTGGTCGAAATAGAAGCTTCTGAGTAGGAGAAAGTCTATAAAAATGGCAATTTTGATTACATTGAGGCTTTAAAAAGTAGTTATTCAACATGAGGCACAATCCAAAAGACTTTTTGAATCATTTTTCTACAGTCCAAAAAATCAATTTTCTAATGAAAAACGATGACCCGTGAACTGTTGAACTTTCTCTAGACGGTCAGAAATGGCAATTTTTTAATTTGACATTTTTTGACTGTAAATGACTATTGCATGTGAATGATCACTTTTGGAACTAAAATAAGTGTGTTTAGATTCATTTTAATGCCTGAAATTGGTCGAAATAGAAGCTTCTGAGTAGGAGAAAAAGTCTGTAAAAATGGCAATTTTGAGTACATTGAGGCTTTGAAAAGTAGTTATTCAACATGAGGCACAATCCAAATGACACTTTGAATCATTTTTTCTACAGTCCAAAAAATCAATTTTCTGATGAAAGCGATGATCCGTGACATGTCGAACTTTCTCCAGACGATCAGAAATGGTAATTTTTCAATGTTTCATTTTTTGACTGTAAATGACTATTGCATGTGAATGATCACTTTTGGAACTAAAATAAGTGTGTTTAGAGTCATTTTAATGCCTGAAATTGGTCGAAATAGAAGCTTCTGAGTAGTACAAAGTCTGTAAGAATGGCAATTTTGATTACATTGATGCTTTAAAAAGTAGTTATTCAACATGAGGCCTAATCCAAATGACATTTTGAATCATTTATTCTACAGTCCAAAAAATCAATTTTCTGATAAAAAGCGATAATCCGTGACCTCTCGAACTTTCTCCAGATGGTCAGAAATGGTAATTTTTTCATGTTACATTTTTTGACTGTAAATGACTATTGCATGTGAATTATCACTTTTGGAACTAAAATAAGTGTGTTTAGAGCCATTTTAATGCCTGAAATTGGTCGAAATAGAAGCTTCTGAGTAAGAGAAAAAGTCTGTAAAAATGGCAATTTTGGTCACATTGAGGCTTTAAAAAGTAGTTATTCAACATGAGGCACAATCCAAATGACATTTTGAATAATTTTTTCTACAGTCCAAAAAATCAATTTTCGGGTGAAAAGCGATGATCCATGACCTGTCGAACTTTCTCCGGACGGTCAGACATGGTACCTTTTTTAATGTTACATTTTTTGACTGTAAGTGACTATTGCATGTGAATTATCACTTTTGGAACTAAAATAAGTGTGTTTAGATTCATTTTAATGCCTGAAATTGGTCGAAATAGAAGCTTCTGTGTAGGAGAAAGTCTGTAAAAATGGCAATTTTGAGTACATTGAGGCTTTAAAAAGTAGTTATTCAACATGAGGCACAATCCAAATGACATTTTGAATCATTTTTTCTACAGTCCAAAAAATCCATTTTCTGATGAAAAGCGATAATCCGTGACCTCCCGAACTTTCTCCAGATGGTCAGAAATGGTAATTTTTTCATGTTACATTTTTTGACTGTAAATGACTATTGCATGTGAATGATCAATTTTGGAACTAAAATAAGTGTGTTTAGATTCATTTTAATGCCTGAAATTGGTCGAAATTGAAGCTTCTGAGTAGCAGAAAAAGTCTGTATAAATGGCAATTTTGGTCACATTGAGGATTTAAAAAGTAGTTATTCAACATGAGGCACAATCCAAATGACACTTTGAATAATTTTTTCTACAGTCCAAAAAATCAATTTTCTGATGAAAAGCGATGATCCGTGACGTGTTGAACTTTCTCCAGACGATCAGAAATGGTAATTTTTCAATGTTTAATTTTTTTACTGTAAATGACTATTGCATGTGAATGATCACTTTTGGAACTAAAATAAGTGTGTTTAGATTCATTTTAATGCCTGAAACTGGTCGAAATAGAAGCTTCTGAGTAGGAGAAAAAGTCTGTAAAAATGGCAATTGAGAGTACATTGAGGCTTTAAAAAGTAGTTATTCAACGAGGCACACTCCAAAAGACATTTTGAATCATTTTTTCTACAGTCCGAAAAATCATTTTTCTGATGAAAAGCGATGATCCGTGACCTGTCGAACTTTCTTCAGACGGTCAGACATGGTACCTTTTTTAATGTTACATTTTTTGACTGTAAATGACTATTGCATGTGAATGATCTCTTTTGGAACTAAAATAAGTGTGTTTAGAGTCATTTTATTGCCTGAAATTGGTTGAAATAGAAGCTTCTGAGTAAGAGAAAAAGTCTAAAAAATGGCAATTTTGGTCACATTGAGGCTTTAAAAAGTAGTTATTCAACATGAGGCACAATCCAAATGACATTTTGAATCATTTTTTCTACAGTCCGAAAAATCAATTTTCTGATGAAAAGCGATGATCCGTGACCTGTCGAACTTTCTCCAGACGGTCAGAAATGGTAATTTTTTAACATTACATTTTTTGACTATAAATGACTATTGCATGTGAATTATCACTTTTGGAACTAAAATAAGTGTGTTTAGAGTCATTTTAATGACTGAAATTGGTCGAAAAAGAAGCTTCTGAGTAGGAGAAAGTCTATAAAAATGGCAATTTTGATTACATTGAGGCTTTAAAAAGTAGTTATTCAACATGAGGCACACTCCAAAAGACATTTTGAATCATTTTTCTACAGTCCAAAAAATCAATTTTCTAATGAAAATCGATGACCCGTGACCTGTCGAACTTTCTCTAGACGGTCAGAAATGGTAACTTTTAAATTTTACATTTTTTGACTGTAAATGACTATTGCATGTGAATGATCACTTTTGGAACTAAAATAAGTCTGTTTAGAGTCATTTTAATGCCTGAAATTGGTTGAAATAGAAGTTTCTGAGTAAGAGAAAAAGTCTGTAGAAATGGCAATTTTGGTCACATTGAGGCTTTAAAAAGTAGTTATTCAACATGAGGCACAATCCAAATGACATTTTGAATAATTTTTTCTACACTCCAAAAAATCAATTTTCTGGTGAAAAGCGATGATCTGTGACCTGTCGAACTTTCTCCAGACGGTCAGAAATGGTAATTTTTTAATGTTACATTTTTTGACTCTAAATGACTATTGCATGTGAGTTATCAGTTTTGGAACTAAAATAAGTGTGTTTAGATACATTTTAAATCCTGAAATTGGTCGAAATAGAAGCTTCTGAGTAGGAGAAAAAGTCTGTAAAAATGGCAATTTAGAGTACATTGAGGCTTTAAAAAGTAGTTATTCAATATGAGGCACAATCCAAATGACATTTTGAATCATTTTTTCTACAGTCCAAAAAATCCATTTTCTGATGAAAAACGATGACCCGTGACCTGTCGGACTTTCTCCAGACGGTCAGAAATGGTAATTTTTTAATGTTACATTTCTTGACTATAAATGACTATTGCATGTGAGTTATCACTTTTGGAACTAAAATAAGTGTGTTTAGATTCATTTTAATGCCTGAAATTGGTCGAAATAGAAGCTTCTAAGTAGGAGAAAGTCTGTAAAAATGGCAACTTTGAGTACATTGAGGCTTTAAAAAGTAGTTATTCAACATGAGGCCCAATCCAAAAGACATTTTGAATCATTTTTCTACAGTCCAAAAAATCAATTTTCTAATGAAAAACGATGACCCGTGACCTGTCGAACTTTCTCTAGACGATCAGAAATGGTAACTTTTAATTTTACATTTTTTGACTGTAAATGACTATTGCATGTGAATCATCACTTTTGGAACTAAAATAAGTCTGTTTAGAGTCATTTTAATGCCTGAAATTGGTTGAAATAGAAGTTTCTGAGTAAGAGAAAAAGTCTGTAACAATGGCAATTTTGAGTACATTGAGGCTTTAAAAAGTAGTTATTCAACATGAGGCACAATCCAAATGACATTTTGAATCATTTTTTCTACAGTCCAAAAAATCAATTTTCTGATGAAAAGCGATAATCCGTGACCTCTCGAACTTTCTCCAGATGGTCAGAAATGGTAATTTTTTCATGTTACATTTTTTCACTGTAAATGACTATTGCATGTGAATGATCACTTATGGAACTAAAATAAGTGTGTTTAGAGTCATTTTAATGCCTAAAATTGGTCGAAATAGAAGCTTCTGAGTAGGAGAAAGTCTTTAAAAATGGCAATTTTGATTACATTGAGGCTTTAAAAAGTAGTTATTCAACATGAGGCACAATCCAAAAGATATTTTGAATAATTTTTTCTACAGTCCAAAAAATCAATTTTCTGATGAAAAGCGATGATCCGTGACGTGTCGAACTTTCTCCAGACGATCAGAAATGGTAATTTTTCAATGTTTCATTTTTTGACTGTAAATAACTATTGCATGTGAATTATCACTTTTGGAACTAAAATAAGTGTGTTTAGAGTCATTTTAATGCCTGAAATTGGTCGAAATAGAAGCTTCTGAGTAGTACAAAGTATGTAAGAATGGCAATTTTGATTACATTGATGCTTTAAAAAGTAGTTATTCAACATGAGGCCCAATCCAAATGACATTTTGAATCATTTATTCTACAGTCCAAAAAATCAATTTTCTGATGAAAAGCGATAATCCGTGACCTCTCGAACTTTCTCCAGATGGTCAGAAATGGTAATTTTTTCATGTTACATTTTTTGACTGTAAATGACTATTGCATGTGAATTATCACTTTTGGAACTAAAATAAGTGTGTTTAGAGCCATTTTAATGCCTGAAATTGGTCGAAATAGAAGCTTCTGAGTAAGAGAAAAAGTCTGTAAAAATGGCAATTTTGGTCACATTGAGGCTTTAGAAAGTAGTTATTCAACATGAGGCACAATCCAAATGACATTTTGAATAATTTTTTCTACAGTCCAAAAAATCAATTTACGGGTGAAAAGCGATGATCCGTGACCTGTCGAACTTTCTCCAGACGGTCAGACATGGTACCTTTTTTAATGTTACATTTTTTGACTGTAAGTGACTATTGCATGTGAATTATCACTTTTGGAACCAAAATAAGTGTGTTTAGAGTCATTTTAATGACTGAAATTGGTTGAAAAAGAAGCTTCTGAGTAGGAGAAAAAGTCTGTAAAAATGGCAATTTTGGTCGCATTGAGACTTTAAAAAAGTAGTTATTCAACATGAGGCACAATCCAAATGACATTTTGAATCATTTTTTCTAGAGTCCAAAAAATCCATTTTCTGATGAAAAACAATGACCTGTGACCTGTCGAACTTTCTCCAGACGGTCAGTAATGGTAATTTTTTCATGTTTAAGTTTTTTGACTATAAATGACTATTGCATGTGAATTATCACTTTTGGATCTAAAAGAAGAGTAATTAGAGTCATTTTAATGCATGAAATTGGTCGAAATAGAAGGTTCTGAGAAGGAGAAAAAGTCTGTAAAAATGGCAATTTTGGTCACATTGAGGCTTTAAAAAGTAGTTATTCAACATGAGGCCCAATCCAATGGCATTTTGAATCATTTATTCTACAGTCCAAAAAATCAATATTCTGATAAAAAGCGATAATCCGTGACCTCTCAAACTTTCTCCAGATGGTCAGAAATGGTAATTTTTTCATGTTACATTTTTTGACTGTAAATGACTATTGCATGTGAGTTATCACTTTTGGAACTAAAATAAGTGTGTTTAGAGCCCTTTTAATGCCTGAAATTGGTCGAAATAGAAGTTTCTGAGTAAGAGAAAAAGTCTGTAAAAATGGCAATTTTGGTCACATTGAGGCTTTAAAAAGTTGTTATTCAACATGAGGCACAATCCAAATGACATTTTGAATAATTTTTTCTACAGTCCAAAAAATCAATTTTCTAATGAAAAACGATGACCCTTGACCTGTCGAACTTTCTCTAGACGGTCAGAAATGGTAATTTTTAAATTTTACATTTTTTGACTGTAAATGACTATTGCATGTGAATGATCACTTTTGGAACTAAAATAAGTCTGTTTAGAGTCCTTTTAATGCCTGAAATTGGTTGAAAAAGAAGCTTCTGAGTAGGAGAAAAAGTCTGTAAAAATGGCAATTTTGGTCGCATTGAGACTTTAAAAAAGTAGTTATTCAACATGAGGCACAATCCAAATGACATTCTGAATCATTTTTTCTAGAGTCCAAAAAATCCATTTTCTTATGAAAAACAATGACCTGTGACCTGTCGAACTTTCTCCAGACGGTCAGAAATGGTAATTTTTTCATGTTTAAGTTTTTTGACTATAAATGACTATTGCATGTGAATTATCACTTTTGGAACTAAAAGAAGTGTGTTTAGAGTCATTTTAATGCATGAAATTGGTCGAAATAGAAGTTTCTGAGTAGGAGAAAGTCTATAAAAATGGCAATTTTGATTACATTGAGGCTTTAAAAAGTAGTTATTCAACATGAGGCACAATCCAAAAGACATTTTAAATAATTTTTTCTACAGTCCGAAAAATCAATTTTCTGATGAAAAGCGATGATCCGTGACCTGTCGAACTTTCTCCAGATGGTCAGAAATGGTAATTTTTTAACATTACATTTTTTGACTATAGATGACTATTGCATGTGAGTTATCACTTTTGGAACTAAAATAAGTGTGTTTAGATACATTTTAATGCCTGAAATTGGTCGAAATAGAAGCTTCTGAGTAGGAGAAAAAGTCTGTAAAAATGGCAATTTAGAGTACATTGAGGCTTTAAAAAGTAGTTATTTAACATGAGGCACAATCCAAATGACATTTTGAATCATTTTTTCTACAGTCCAAAAAATCAATTTTCTGATGAAAAGCGATAATTCGTAACCTCTCGAACTTTCTCCAGATGGTCAGAAATGGTAATTTTTTCATGTTACATTTTTTGACTGTAAATGACTATTGCATGTGAATGATCACTTTTGGAACTAAAATAAGTGTGTTTAGAGTCATTTTAATGCCTGAAATTGGTCGAAATAGAAGCTTCTGAGTAAGAGAAAAAGTCTAAAAAATGGCAATTTTGGTCACATTGAGGCTTTAAAAAGTAGTTATTCAACATGAGGCACAATCCAAAAGACATTTTGAATCATTTCGCTACAGTCCAAAAAATCAATTTTCTAATGAAAAACGATGACCCGTGACCTGTCGAACTTTCTCTAGACGGTCAGAAATGGTAAGTTTTTTAATTTGACATTTTTTGACTGTAAATGACTATTGCATGTGAATGATCACTTTTGGAACTAAAATAAGTGTGTTTAGATTCATTTTAATGCCTGAAACTGGTCGAAATAGAAGCTTCTGAGTAGGAGAAAAAGTCTGTAAAAATGGCAATTGAGAGTACATTGAGGCTTTAAAAAGTAGTTATTCAACATGAGGCACAATCCAAATGACATTTTGAATCATTTTTTCTAAAGTCCAAAAAATCTATTTTCTGATGAAAAACGAGGACCCGTGACCTGCCGAATTTTCTCCAGACGGTCAGAAATGGTAATTTTGTAATTTTTAATTTTTTGACTGTAAATGACTATTGCATGTGAGTTATCACTTTTGGAACTGAAATAAGTCTGTTTAGAGTCATTTTAATGCCTGAAATTGGTTGAAATAGAAGTTTCTGAGTAAGAGAAATAGTCTGTAGAAATGGCAATTTTGGTCACATTGAGGCTTTAAAAAGTAGTTATTCAACATGAGGCACAATCCAAATGACATTTTGAATAATTTTTTCTACAGTCCAACAAATCCATCTTCTGATGAAAAACGATGACCCGTGACCTGTCGAACTTTCTCCAGATGGTCAGAATTGGTAAGTTTTTTAATGTTACCTTTTTTGACTGTAAATGACTATTGCATGTGAATGATCACTTTTGTAACAAAAATAGGTGTGTTTAGAGTCATTTTAATGCCTGAAATTGGTTGAAATAGAAGTTTCTGAGTAAGAGAAAAAGTCTGTAGAAATGGCAATTTTCGTCACTTTGAGGCTTTAAAAAGTAGTTATTCAACATGAGGCACAATCCAAATGACATTTTGAATAATTTTTTCTACACTCCCAAAAATCAATTTTCTAGTGAAAAGCGATGATCCGTGACCTGTCGAACTTTCTCCAGACGGTCAGAAATGGTAATTTTTTAATGTTACATTTTTTTACTCTAAATGACTATTGCATGTGAGTTATCACTTTTGGAACTAAAATAAGTGTGTTTAGATACATTTTAATGCCTGAAATTGGTCGAAATAGAAGCTTCTGAGTAGGAGAAAAAGCCTTTAAAAATGGCAATTTTGAGTACATTGAGGCTTTAAAAAGTAGTTATTCAACATGAGGCACAATCCAAATGACATTTTGAATCATTTTTTCTACAATCCAAAAGTCCATTTTCTGATGAAAAGCGATAATCCGTGACCTCTCGAACTTTCTCCAGATGGTCAGAAATGGTAATTTTTTCATGTTACATTTTTTCACTGTAAATGACTATTGCATGTGAATTATCACTTTTGGAACTAAAATAAGTGTGTTTAGAGTCATTTTAATGCCTGAAATTGGTCGAAATAGAAGCTTCTGAGTAAGAGAAAAAGTCTGTAAAAATGGCAATTTTGGTCACATTGAGGCTATAAAAAGTAGTTATTCAACATGAGGCACAATCCAAATGACATTTTGAATCATTTTTTCTAAAGTCCAAAAAATCTATTTTCTGATGAAAAATGAGGACCCCTGACCTGCCAAATTTTTTCCAGACGGTCAGAAATGGTAACTTTTTAATGTTTAGTTTTTTGACTATAAATGACTATTGTATGTGAATTATCACTTTTGGAACTAAAATGAGTGTGTTTAGAGTCATTTTAATGACTGAAATTGGTTGGAAAAGAAGTTTCTGAGTAGGAGAAAGTCAATAAAATGGCAATTTTGATTACATTGAGGCTTTAAAAAGTAGTTATTCAACATGAGGCACAATCCAAAAGACATTTTGAATCATTTTTCTACAGTCCAAAAAATCTATTTTCTGATAAAAAGCGATAATCCGTGACCTGTCGAACTTTCTCCAGACGATCAGACATGGTAATTTTTTTAATGTTACATTTTTTGACTGTAAATGACTATTGCATGTGAATTATCACTTTTGGAACCAAAATAAGTGTGTTTAGAGTCATTTTAATGCCTGAAATTGGTCGAAATAGAAGCTTCTGTGTAGGAGAAAAAGTCTGTAAAAATGGCAATTTTGAGTACATTGAGGCTTTAAAAAGTAGTTATTCAACATGAGGCACAATCCAAATGACATTTTGAATAATTTTTTCTACAGTCCAAAAAATCCATTTTCTGATGAAAAGCGATAATCCGTGACCTCTCGAACTTTCTCCGGATGGTCAGAAATGGTAATTTTTTCATGTTACATTTTTTGACTGTAAATGACTATTGCATGTGAATTATCACTTTTGGAACTAAAATAAGTGTGTTTAGAGTCATTTTAATGACTGAAATTGGTCGAAAAAGAAGCTTCTGAGTAGGAGAAAGTCTATAAAAATGGCAATTTTGATTACATTGAGGCTTTAAAAAGTAGTTATTCAACATGAGGCACACTCCAAAAGACATTTTGAATCATTTTTCTACAGTCCAAAAAATCAATTTTCTAATGAAAATCGATGACCCGTGACCTGTCGAACTTTCTCTAGACGGTCAGAAATGGTAACTTTTAAATTTTACATTTTTTGACTGTAAATGACTATTGTATGTGAATGATCACTTTTGGAACTAAAATAAGTCTGTTTAGAGTCATTTTAATGCCTGAAATTGGTCGAAATAGAAGCTTCTGAGTAGGAGAAAAAGTCTGTAAAAATGGCAATTTAGAGTACATTGAGGCTTTAAAAAGTAGTTATTCAACATGAGGCACAATCCAAATGACATTTTGAATAATTTTTTCTACAGTCCAAAAAATCCATTTTCTGATGAAAAGCGATAATCCGTGACCTCTCGAACTTTCTCCGGATGGTCAGAAATGGTAATTTTTTCATGTTACATTTTTTGACTGTAAATGACTATTGCATGTGAATTATCACTTTTGGAACTAAAATAAGTGTGTTTAGAGTCATTTTAATGACTGAAATTGGTCGAAAAAGAAGCTTCTGAGTAGGAGAAAGTCTATAAAAATGGCAATTTTGATTACATTGAGGCTTTAAAAAGTAGTTATTCAACATGAGGCACACTCCAAAAGACATTTTGAATCATTTTTCTACAGTCCAAAAAATCAATTTTCTAATGAAAATCGATGACCCGTGACCTGTCGAACTTTCTCTAGACGGTCAGAAATGGTAACTTTTAAATTTTACATTTTTTGACTGTAAATGACTATTGCATGTGAATGATCACTTTTGGAACTAAAATAAGTCTGTTTAGAGTCATTTTAATGCCTGAAATTGGTTGAAATAGAAGTTTCTGAGTAAGAGAAAAAGTCTGTAGAAATGGCAATTTTGGTCACATTGAGGCTTTAAAAAGTAGTTATTCAACATGAGGCACAATCCAAATGACATTTTGAATAATTTTTTCTACACTCCAAAAAATCAATTTTCTGGTGAAAAGCGATGATCTGTGACCTGTCGAACTTTCTCCAGACGGTCAGAAATGGTAATTTTTTAATGTTACATTTTTTGACTCTAAATGACTATTGCATGTGAGTTATCAGTTTTGGAACTAAAATAAGTGTGTTTAGATACATTTTAAATCCTGAAATTGGTCGAAATAGAAGCTTCTGAGTAGGAGAAAAAGTCTGTAAAAATGGCAATTTAGAGTACATTGAGGCTTTAAAAAGTAGTTATTCAATATGAGGCACAATCCAAATGACATTTTGAATCATTTTTTCTACAGTCCAAAAAATCCATTTTCTGATGAAAAACGATGACCCGTGACCTGTCGGACTTTCTCCAGACGGTCAGAAATGGTAATTTTTTAATGTTACATTTCTTGACTATAAATGACTATTGCATGTGAGTTATCACTTTTGGAACTAAAATAAGTGTGTTTAGATTCATTTTAATGCCTGAAATTGGTCGAAATAGAAGCTTCTAAGTAGGAGAAAGTCTGTAAAAATGGCAACTTTGAGTACATTGAGGCTTTAAAAAGTAGTTATTCAACATGAGGCCCAATCCAAAAGACATTTTGAATCATTTTTCTACAGTCCAAAAAATCAATTTTCTAATGAAAAACGATGACCCGTGACCTGTCGAACTTTCTCTAGACGATCAGAAATGGTAACTTTTAATTTTACATTTTTTGACTGTAAATGACTATTGCATGTGAATCATCACTTTTGGAACTAAAATAAGTCTGTTTAGAGTCATTTTAATGCCTGAAATTGGTTGAAATAGAAGTTTCTGAGTAAGAGAAAAAGTCTGTAACAATGGCAATTTTGAGTACATTGAGGCTTTAAAAAGTAGTTATTCAACATGAGGCACAATCCAAATGACATTTTGAATCATTTTTTCTACAGTCCAAAAAATCAATTTTCTGATGAAAAGCGATAATCCGTGACCTCTCGAACTTTCTCCAGATGGTCAGAAATGGTTATTTTTTCATGTTACATTTTTTCACTGTAAATGACTATTGCATGTGAATGATCACTTATGGAACTAAAATAAGTGTGTTTAGAGTCATTTTAATGCCTAAAATTGGTCGAAATAGAAGCTTCTGAGTAGGAGAAAGTCTTTAAAAATGGCAATTTTGATTACATTGAGGCTTTAAAAAGTAGTTATTCAACATGAGGCACAATCCAAAAGATATTTTGAATAATTTTTTCTACAGTCCAAAAAATCAATTTTCTGATGAAAAGCGATGATCCGTGACGTGTCGAACTTTCTCCAGACGATCAGAAATGGTAATTTTTCAATGTTTCATTTTTTGACTGTAAATGACTATTGCATGTGAATTATCACTTTTGGAACTAAAATAAGTGTGTTTAGAGTCATTTTAATGCCTGAAATTGGTCGAAATAGAAGCTTCTGAGTAGTACAAAGTATGTAAAAATGGCAATTTTGATTACATTGAGGCTTTAGAAAGTAGTTATTCAACATGAGGCACAATCCAAATGACATTTTGAATAATTTTTTCTACAGTCCAAAAAATCAATTTACGGGTGAAAAGCGATGATCCGTGACCTGTCGAACTTTCTCCAGACGGTCAGACATGGTACCTTTTTTAATGTTACATTTTTTGACTGTAAGTGACTATTGCATGTGAATTATCACTTTTGGAACCAAAATAAGTGTGTTTAGAGTCATTTTAATGACTGAAATTGGTTGAAAAAGAAGCTTCTTAGTAGGAGAAAAAGTCTGTAAAAATGGCAATTTTGGTCGCATTGAGACTTTAAAAAAGTAGTTATTCAACATGAGGCACAATCCAAATGACATTTTGAATCATTTTTTCTACAGTCCAAAAAATCCATTTTCTGATGAAAAACAATGACCTGTGACCTGTCGAACTTTCTCCAGACGGTCAGTAATGGTAATTTTTTCATGTTTAAGTTTTTTGACTATAAATGACTATTGCATGTGAATTATCACTTTTGGATCTAAAAGAAGAGTAATTAGAGTCATTTTAATGCATGAAATTGGTCGAAATAGAAGGTTCTGAGAAGGAGAAAAAGTCTGTAAAAATGGCAATTTTGGTCACATTGAGGCTTTAAAAAGTAGTTATTCAACATGAGGCCCAATCCAATGGCATTTTGAATCATTTATTCTACAGTCCAAAAAATCAATATTCTGATGAAAAGCGATAATCCGTGACCTCTCAAACTTTCTCCAGATGGTCAGAAATGGTAATTTTTTCATGTTACATTTTTTGACTGTAAATGACTATTGCATGTGAGTTATCACTTTTGGAACTAAAATAAGTGTGTTTAGAGCCCTTTTAATGCCTGAAATTGGTCGAAATAGAAGTTTCTGAGTAAGAGAAAAAGTCTGTAAAAATGGCAATTTTGGTCACATTGAGGCTTTAAAAAGTTGTTATTCAACATGAGGCACAATCCAAATGACATTTTGAATAATTTTTTCTACAGTCCAAAAAATCAATTTTCTAATGAAAAACGATGACCCTTGACCTGTCGAACTTTCTCCAGACGGTCAGAAATGGTAATTTTTTCATGTTTAAGTTTTTTGACTATAAATGACTATTGCATGTGAATTATCACTTTTGGAACTAAAAGAAGTGTGTTTAGAGTCATTTTAATGCATGAAATTGGTCGAAATAGAAGTTTCTGAGTAGGAGAAAGTCTATAAAAATGGCAATTTTGATTACATTGAGGCTTTAAAAAGTAGTTATTCAACATGAGGCACAATCCAAAAGACATTTTAAATAATTTTTTCTACAGTCCGAAAAATCAATTTTCTGATGAAAAGCGATGATCCATGACCTGTCGAACTTTCTCCAGATGGTCAGAAATGGTAATTTTTTAACATTACATTTTTTGACTATAGATGACTATTGCATGTGAGTTATCACTTTTGGAACTAAAATAAGTGTGTTTAGATACATTTTAATGCCTGAAATTGGTCGAAATAGAAGCTTCTGAGTAGGAGAAAAAGTCTGTAAAAATGGCAATTTAGAGTACATTGAGGCTTTAAAAAGTAGTTATTTAACATGAGGCACAATCCAAATGACATTTTGAATCATTTTTTCTACAGTCCAAAAAATCAATTTTCTGATGAAAAGCGATAATTCGTAACCTCTCGAACTTTCTCCAGATGGTCAGAAATGGTAATTTTTTCATGTTACATTTTTTGACTGTAAATGACTATTGCATGTGAATGATCACTTTTGGAACTAAAATAAGTGTGTTTAGAGTCATTTTAATGCCTGAAATTGGTCGAAATAGAAGCTTCTGAGTAAGAGAAAAAGTCTAAAAAATGGCAATTTTGGTCACATTGAGGCTTTAAAAAGTAGTTATTCAACATGAGGCACAATCCAAAAGACATTTTGAATCATTTCGCTACAGTCCAAAAAATCAATTTTCTAATGAAAAACGATGACCCGTGACCTGTCGAACTTTCTCTAGACGGTCAGAAATGGTAAGTTTTTTAATTTGACATTTTTTGACTGTAAATGACTATTGCATGTGAATGATCACTTTTGGAACTAAAATAAGTGTGTTTAGATTCATTTTAATGCCTGAAACTGGTCGAAATAGAAGCTTCTGAGTAGGAGAAAAAGTCTGTAAAAATGGCAATTGAGAGTACATTGAGGCTTTAAAAAGTAGTTATTCAACATGAGGCACAATCCAAATGACATTTTGAATCATTTTTTCTAAAGTCCAAAAAATCTATTTTCTGATGAAAAACGAGGACCCGTGACCTGCCGAATTTTCTCCAGACGGTCAGAAATGGTAATTTTGTAATTTTTAATTTTTTGACTGTAAATGACTATTGCATGTGAGTTATCACTTTTGGAACTGAAATAAGTCTGTTTAGAGTCATTTTAATGCCTGAAATTGGTTGAAATAGAAGTTTCTGAGTAAGAGAAATAGTCTGTAGAAATGGCAATTTTGGTCACATTGAGGCTTTAAAAAGTAGTTATTCAACATGAGGCACAATCCAAATGACATTTTGAATAATTTTTTCTACAGTCCAACAAATCCATCTTCTGATGAAAAACGATGACCCGTGACCTGTCGAACTTTCTCCAGATGGTCAGAATTGGTAAGTTTTTTAATGTTACCTTTTTTGACTGTAAATGACTATTGCATGTGAATGATCACTTTTGTAACAAAAATAGGTGTGTTTAGAGTCATTTTAATGCCTGAAATTGGTTGAAATAGAAGTTTCTGAGTAAGAGAAAAAGTCTGTAGAAATGGCAATTTTCGTCACATTGAGGCTTTAAAAAGTAGTTATTCAACATGAGGCACAATCCAAATGACATTTTGAATAATTTTTTCTACACTCCCAAAAATCAATTTTCTAGTGAAAAGCGATGATCCGTGACCTGTCGAACTTTCTCCAGACGGTCAGAAATGGTAATTTTTTAATGTTACATTTTTTTACTCTAAATGACTATTGCATGTGAGTTATCACTTTTGGAACTAAAATAAGTGTGTTTAGATACATTTTAATGCCTGAAATTGGTCGAAATAGAAGCTTCTGAGTAGGAGAAAAAGCCTTTAAAAATGGCAATTTTGAGTACATTGAGGCTTTAAAAAGTAGTTATTCAACATGAGGCACAATCCAAATGACATTTTGAATCATTTTTTCTACAATCCAAAAGTCCATTTTCTGATGAAAA
Source organism: Triturus cristatus (assembly GCF_964204655.1). Lineage (NCBI taxonomy): Eukaryota > Metazoa > Chordata > Amphibia > Caudata > Salamandridae > Triturus > Triturus cristatus. Next base: position 1,000,374,714 of record NC_140583.1, on the reverse strand, counting down.
GCGATAATCCGTGACCTCTCGAACTTTCTCCAGATGGTCAGAAATGGTAATTTTTTCATGTTACATTTTTTCACTGTAAATGACTATTGCATGTGAATTATCACTTTTGGAACTAAAATAAGTGTGTTTAGAGTCATTTTAATGCCTGAAATTGGTCGAAATAGAAGCTTCTGAGTAAGAGAAAAAGTCTGTAAAAATGGCAATTTTGGTCACTTTGAGGCTATAAAAAGTAGTTATTCAACATGAGGCACAATCCAAATGACATTTTGAATCATTTTTTCTAAAGTCCAAAAAATCTATTTTCTGATGAAAAATGAGGACCCCTGACCTGCCAAATTTTTTCCAAACGGTCAGAAATGGTAACTTTTTAATGTTTAGTTTTTTGACTATAAATGACTATTGTATGTGAATTATCACTTTTGGAACTAAAATGAGTGTGTTTAGAGTCATTTTAATGACTGAAATTGGTTGGAAAAGAAGTTTCTGAGTAGGAGAAAGTCAATAAAATGGCAATTTTGATTACATTGAGGCTTTAAAAAGTAGTTATTCAACATGAGGCACAATCCAAAAGACATTTTGAATCATTTTTCTACAGTCCAAAAAATCTATTTTCTGATAAAAAGCGATAATCCGTGACCTGTCGAACTTTCTCCAGACGATCAGACATGGTAATTTTTTTAATGTTACATTTTTTGACTGTAAATGACTATTGCATGTGAATTATCACTTTTGGAACCAAAATAAGTGTGTTTAGAGTCATTTTAATGCCTGAAATTGGTCGAAATAGAAGCTTCTGTGTAGGAGAAAAAGTCTGTAAAAATGGCAATTTTGAGTACATTGAGGCTTTAAAAAGTAGTTATTCAACATGAGGCACAATCCAAATGACATTTTGAATAATTTTTTCTACAGTCCAAAAAATCCATTTTCTGATGAAAAGCGATAATCCGTGACCTCTCGAACTTTCTCCGGATGGTCAGAAATGGTAATTTTTTCATGTTACATTTTTTGACTGTAAATGACTATTGCATGTGAATTATCACTTTTGGAACTAAAATAAGTGTGTTTAGAGTCATTTTAATGACTGAAATTGGTCGAAAAAGAAGCTTCTGAGTAGGAGAAAGTCTATAAAAATGGCAATTTTGATTACATTGAGGCTTTAAAAAGTAGTTATTCAACATGAGGCACACTCCAAAAGACATTTTGAATCATTTTTCTACAGTCCAAAAAATCAATTTTCTAATGAAAATCGATGACCCGTGACCTGTCGAACTTTCTCTAGACGGTCAGAAATGGTAACTTTTAAATTTTACATTTTTTGACTGTAAATGACTATTGCATGTGAATGATCACTTTTGGAACTAAAATAAGTCTGTTTAGAGTCATTTTAATGCCTGAAATTGGTTGAAATAGAAGTTTCTGAGTAAGAGAAAAAGTCTGTAGAAATGGCAATTTTGGTCACATTGAGGCTTTAAAAAGTAGTTATTCAACATGAGGCACAATCCAAATGACATTTTGAATAATTTTTTCTACACTCCAAAAAATCAATTTTCTGGTGAAAAGCGATGATCCGTGACCTGTCGAACTTTCTCCAGACGGTCAGAAATGGTAATTTTTTAATGTTACATTTTTTGACTCTAAATGACTATTGCATGTGAGTTATCAGTTTTGGAACTAAAATAAGTGTGTTTAGATACATTTTAAATCCTGAAATTGGTCGAAATAGAAGCTTCTGAGTAGGAGAAAAAGTCTGTAAAAATGGCAATTTAGAGTACATTGAGGCTTTAAAAAGTAGTTATTCAATATGAGGCACAATCCAAATGACATTTTGAATCATTTTTTCTACAGTCCCAAAAATCCATTTTCTGATGAAAAACGATGACCCGTGACCTGTCGGACTTTCTCCAGACGGTCAGAAATGGTAATTTTTTAATGTTACATTTCTTGACTATAAATGACTATTGCATGTGAGTTATCACTTTTGGAACTAAAATAAGTGTGTTTAGATTCATTTTAATGCCTGAAATTGGTCGAAATAGAAGCTTCTAAGTAGGAGAAAGTCTGTAAAAATGGCAACTTTGAGTACATTGAGGCTTTAAAAAGTAGTTATTCAACATGAGGCCCAATCCAAAAGACATTTTGAATCATTTTTCTACAGTCCAAAAAATCAATTTTCTAATGAAAAACGATGACCCGTGACCTGTCGAACTTTCTCTAGACGATCAGAAATGGTAACTTTTAATTTTACATTTTTTGACTGTAAATGACTATTGCATGTGAATCATCACTTTTGGAACTAAAATAAGTCTGTTTAGAGTCATTTTAATGCCTGAAATTGGTTGAAATAGAAGTTTCTGAGTAAGAGAAAAAGTCTGTAACAATGGCAATTTTGAGTACATTGAGGCTTTAAAAAGTAGTTATTCAACATGAGGCACAATCCAAATGACATTTTGAATCATTTTTTCTACAGTCCAAAAAATCAATTTTCTGATGAAAAGCGATAATCCGTGACCTCTCGAACTTTCTCCAGATGGTCAGAAATGGTAATTTTTTCATGTTACATTTTTTCACTGTAAATGACTATTGCATGTGAATGATCACTTATGGAACTAAAATAAGTGTGTTTAGAGTCATTTTAATGCCTAAAATTGGTCGAAATAGAAGCTTCTGAGTAGGAGAAAGTCTTTAAAAATGGCAATTTTGATTACATTGAGGCTTTAAAAAGTAGTTATTCAACATGAGGCACAATCCAAAAGATATTTTGAATAATTTTTTCTACAGTCCGAAAAATCAATTTTCTGATGAAAAGCGATGATCTGTGACCTGTCGAACTTTCTCCAGACGGTCAGACATGGTAATTTTTTTAATGTTACATTTTTTGACTGTAAATGACTATTGCATGTGAATTATCACTTTTGGAACCAAAATAAGTGTGTTTAGAGTCATTTTAATGCCTGAAATTGGTCGAAATAGAAGCTTCTGTGTAGGAGAAAAAGTCTGTAAAAATGGCAATTTTGAGTACATTGAGGCTTTAAAAAGTAGTTATTCAACATGAGGCACAATCCAAATGACATTTTGAATCATTTTTTCTACAGTCCAAAAAATCCATTTTTTGATGAAAAGCGATAATCCGTGACCTCTCGAACTTTCTCCGGATGGTCAGAAATGGTAATTTTTTCATGTTACATTTTTTGACTGTAAATGACTATTGCATGTGAATGATCACTTTTGGAACTAAAATAAGTCTGTTTAGAGTCATTTTAATGCCTGAAATTGGTCGAAATAGAAGTTTCTGAGTAAGACAAAAAGTCTGTAGAAATGGCAATTTTGGTCACATTGATGCTTTAAAAAGTAGTTATTCAACATGAGGCCCAATCCAAATGACATTTTGAATCATTTATTCTACAGTCAAAAAAATCAATTTTCTGATGAAAAACGATAATCCGTGACCTCTCGAACTTTCTCCAGATGGTCAGAAATGGTAATTTTTTCATGATACATTTTTTGACTGTAAATGACTATTGCATGTGAATTATCACTTTTGGAACTAAAAGAAGTGTGTTTAGAGTCATTTTAATGCCTGAAATTGGTCGAAATAGAAGCTTCTGCGTAGGAGAAAAAGTCTGTAAAAATTGCAATTTTGGTCACATTGAGGCTTTAAAAAGTAGTTATTCAACATGAGGCACAATCCAAATGACATTTTGAATCATTTTTTCTACAGTCCAAAAAATCAATTTTCTGATGAAAATCGATGATCCGTGACCTGTCGAACTTTCTCCAGACGATCAGAAATGGTAATTTTTAAATGTTTAATTTTTTGACTGTAAATGACTATTGCATGTGAATTATCACTTTTGGAACCAAAATAAGTGTGTTTAGAGTCATTTTAATGCCTGAAATTGGTCGAAATAGAAGCTTCTGTGTAGGAGAAAAAGTCTGTAAAAATGGCAATTTTGAGTACATTGAGGCTTTAAAAAGTAGTTATTCAACATGAGGCACAATCCAAATGACATTTTGAATCATTTTTTCTACAGTCCAAAAAATCCATTTTTTGATGAAAAGCGATAATCCGTGACCTCTCGAACTTTCTCCGGATGGTCAGAAATGGTAATTTTTTCATGTTACATTTTTTGACTGTAAATGACTATTGCATGTGAATTATCACTTTTGGAACTAAAATAAGTGTGTTTAGAGTCATTTTAATGACTGAAATTGGTCGAAAAAGAAGCTTCTGAGTAGGAGAAAGTCTATAAAAATGGCAATTTTGGTCACATTGAGGCTTTAAAAAGTAGTTATTCAACATGAGGCACAATCCAAATGACATTTTGAATCATTTTTTCTACAGTCCAAAAAATCCATTTTCTGATGAAAAGCGATAATCCGTGACCTCCCGAACTTTCTCCGGATGGTCAGAAATGGTAATTTTTTCATGTTACATTTTTTGACTGTAAATGACTATTGCATGTGAATGATCACTTTTGGAACTAAAATAAGTCTGTTTAGAGTCATTTTAATGCCTGAAATTGGTCGAAATAGAAGTTTTTGAGTAGGAGGAAAAGTCTATAAAAATGGCAATTTTGAGTACATTGAGGCTTTAAAAAGTAGTTTTTCAACATGAGGCACAATCCAAATGACATTTTGAATCATATTTTCTACTGTCCAAAAAATCAATTTTCTGATGAAAAACGATGATCCGTGACCTGTCGAACTTTCTCCAGACGATCAGAAATGGTCATTTTTCAATCTTTAATTTTTTGACTGTAAATGACTATTGCATGTGAATTATTACTTTTGGAACTAAAATAAGTGTGTTTAGAGTTATTTTAATGACTGAAATTGGTTGAAAAAGAAGCATCTGAGTAGGAGAAAAAGTCTGTAAAAATGGCAATTTTGGTCGCATTGAGACTTTAAAAAAGTAGTTATTCAACATGAGGCACAATCCAAATGACATTTTGAATCATTTTTTCTAGAGTCCAAAAAATCCATTTTCTGATGAAAAACAATGACCTGTGACCTGTCGAACTTTCTCCAGACGGTCAGAAATGGTAATTTTTTCATGTTTAAGTTTTTTTACTATAAATGACTATTGCATGTGAATTATCACTTTTGGAACTAAAAGAAGTGTGTTTAGAGTCATTTTAATGCATGAAATTGGTCGAAATAGAAGGTTCTGAGTAGGAGAAAAAGTCTGTAAAAATGGCAATTTTGGTCACATTGAGGCTTTAAAAAGTAGTTATTCAACATGAGGCCCAATCCAATGGCATTTTGAATCATTTATTCTACAGTCCAAAAAATCAATATTCTGATGAAAAGCGATAATCCGTGACCTCTCGAACTTTCTCGAGATGGTCAGAAATGGTAATTTTTTCATGTTACATTTTTTGACTGTAAATGACTATTGCATGTGAATTATCACTTTTGGAACTAAAATAAGTCTGTTTAGAGTCATTTTAATGCCTGAAATTGGTTGAAATAGAAGTTTCTGAGTAAGAGAAAAAGTCTGTAGAAATGGCAATTTTGGTCACATTGAGGCTTTAAAAAGTAGTTATTCAACATGAGGCACAATCCAAATGACATTTTGAATAATTTTTTCTACACTCCAAAAAATCCATTTTTTGATGAAAAGCGATAATCCGTGACCTCTCGAACTTTCTCCGGATGGTCAGAAATGGTAATTTTTTCATGTTACATTTTTTGACTGTAAATGACTATTGCATGTGAATTATCACTTTTGGAACTAAAATAAGTGTGTTTAAAGTCATTTTAATGACTGAAATTGGTCGAAAAAGAAGCTTCTGAGTAGGAGAAAGTCTATAAAAATGGCAATTTTGGTCACATTGAGGCTTTAAAAAGTAGTTATTCAACATGAGGCACAATCCAAATGACATTTTGAATCATTTTTTCTACAGTCCAAAAAATCCATTTTCTGATGAAAAGCGATAATCCGTGACCTCCCGAACTTTCTCCGGATGGTCAGAAATGGTAATTTTTTCATGTTACATTTTTTGACTGTAAATGACTATTGCATGTGAATGATCACTTTTGGAACTAAAATAAGTCTGTTTAGAGTCATTTTAATGCCTGAAATTGGTCGAAATAGAAGTTTTTGAGTAGGAGGAAAAGTCTATAAAAATGGCAATTTTGAGTACATTGAGGCTTTAAAAAGTAGTTTTTCAACATGAGGCACAATCCAAATGACATTTTGAATCATATTTTCTACTGTCCAAAAAATCAATTTTCTGATGAAAAACGATGATCCGTGACCTGTCGAACTTTCTCCAGACGATCAGAAATGGTCATTTTTCAATCTTTAATTTTTTGACTGTAAATGACTATTGCATGTGAATTATTACTTTTGGAACTAAAATAAGTGTGTTTAGAGTTATTTTAATGACTGAAATTGGTTGAAAAAGAAGCATCTGAGTAGGAGAAAAAGTCTGTAAAAATGGCAATTTTGGTCGCATTGAGACTTTAAAAAAGTAGTTATTCAACATGAGGCACAATCCAAATGACATTTTGAATCATTTTTTCTAGAGTCCAAAAAATCCATTTTCTGATGAAAAACAATGACCTGTGACCTGTCGAACTTTCTCCAGACGGTCAGAAATGGTAATTTTTTCATGTTTAAGTTTTTTTACTATAAATGACTATTGCATGTGAATTATCACTTTTGGAACTAAAAGAAGTGTGTTTAGAGTCATTTTAATGCATGAAATTGGTCGAAATAGAAGGTTCTGAGTAGGAGAAAAAGTCTGTAAAAATGGCAATTTTGGTCACATTGAGGCTTTAAAAAGTAGTTATTCAACATGAGGCCCAATCCAATGGCATTTTGAATCATTTATTCTACAGTCCAAAAAATCAATATTCTGATGAAAAGCGATAATCCGTGACCTCTCGAACTTTCTCGAGATGGTCAGAAATGGTAATTTTTTCATGTTACATTTTTTGACTGTAAATGACTATTGCATGTGAATTATCACTTTTGGAACTAAAATAAGTGTGTTTAGAGCCCTTTTAATGCCTGAAATTGGTCGAAATAGAAGTTTCTGAGTAAGAGAAAAAGTCTGTAAAAATGGCAATTTTGGTTACATTGAGGCTTTAAAAAGTAGTTATTCAACATGAGGCACAATCCAAATGACATTTTGAATAATTTTTTCTACAGTCCAAAAAATCAATTATCGGGTGAAAAGCGATGATCCGTGACCTGTCGAACTTTCTCCAGACGGTCTGAAACGGTACCTTTTTTAATGTTACATTTTTTGACTGTAAGTGACTATTGCATGTGAATTATCACTTTTGGAACCAAAATAAGTGTGTTTAGAGTCATTTTAATGACTGAAATTGGTCGAAATAGAAGCTTCTGAGTAGGAGAAAAAGTCTGTAAAAATGAAAATTTTGGTCACATTGAGGCTTTAAAAAGTAGTTATTCAACATGAGGCCCAATCCAAATGACATTTTGAATCATTTATTCTACAGTCCAAAAAATCAATTTTCTGATGAAAAGCGATGATTCGTGACCTGTCGAACTTACTCCAGACGATCAGAAATGGTAATTTTTTAATGTTTAATTTTTTGACTATAAATGACTATTGCATGTAAATTATCAATTTTGGAACTAAAATAAGTGTGTTTAGATTCATTTTAATGCCTGAAATTGGTCGAAATAGAAGCTTCTGAGTAGGAGAAAAAGTCTGTAAAAATGGCAATTTTGAGTACATTGAGGCTTTGAAAAGTAGTTATTCAACATGAGGCACAATCCAAATGACACTTTGATTTTTTGGACTGTAGAAAAAATGATTCAATTTTCTGATGAAAAGCGATGATCCGTGACGAACTTTCTCCAGACGATCAGAAATGGTAATTTTTCGATGCTTAATTTTTTGACTGTAAATGACTATTGCATGTGAATGATCACTTTTGGAACTAAAATAAGTGTGTTTAGATTCATTTTAATGCTTGAAACTGGTCGAAATAGAAGCTTCTGAGTAGGAGAAAAAGTCTGTAAAAATGGCAATTGAGAGTACATTGAGGCTTTAAAAAGTAGTTATTCAACGAGGCACACTCCAAAAGACATTTTGAATCATTTTTTCTACAGTCCGAAAAATCATTTTTCTGATGAAAAGCGATGATCCGTGACCTGTCGAACTTTCTCCAGACGGTCAGACATGGTACCTTTTTTAATGTTACATTTTTTGACTGTAAATGACTATTGCATGTGAATGATCACTTTTGGAACTAAAATAAGTGTGTTTAGAGTCATTTTAATGCCTGAAATTGGTTGAAATAGAAGCTTCTGAGTAAGAGAAAAAGTCTAAAAAATGGCAATTTTGGTCACATTGAGGCTTTAAAAAGTAGTTATTCAACATGAGGCACAATCCAAATGACATTTTGAATCATTTTTTCTAAAGTCCAAAAAATCTATTTTCTGATGAAAAACGAGGACCCGTGACCTGCCGAATTTTCTCCAGACGGTCAGAAATGGTAATTTTGTAATTTTTAATTTTTTGACTATAAATGACTATTGCGTGTGAATTATCACTTTTGGAACTAAAATAATTGTGTTTAGATTCATTTTAATGCCTGAAATTGGTCGAAATAGAAGCTTCTGAGTAGGAGAAAAAGTCTGTAAAAATGGCAATTTTGAGTACATTGAGGCTTTGAAAAGTAATTATTCAACATGAGACACAATCCAAATGACACTTTGAATCATTTTTTCTACAGTCCAAAAAATCAATTTTCTGATGAAAAGCGATGATCCGTGACGTGTCGAACTTTCTCCAGACGATCAGAAATGGTAATTTTTCAATGTTTCATTTTTTGACTGTAAATGACTATTGCATGTGAATTATCACTTTTGGAACTAAAATAAGTGTGTTTAGAGTCATTTTAATGCCTGAAATTGGTCGAAATAGAAGCTTCTGAGTAGTACAAAGTATGTAAGAATGGCAATTTTGATTACATTGATGCTTTAAAAAGTAGTTATTCAACATGAGGCCCAATCCAAATGACATTTTGAATCATTTATTCTACAGTCCAAAAAATCAATTTTCTGATGAAAAGCGATAATCCGTGACCTCTCGAACTTTCTCCAGATGGTCAGAAATGGTACCTTTTTTAATGTTACATTTTTTGACTGTAAGTGACTATTGCATGTGAATTATCACTTTTGGAACTAAAATAAGTGTGTTTAGAGCCATTTTAATGCCTGAAATTGGTCGAAATAGAAGCTTCTGAGTAAGAGAAAAAGTCTGTAAAAATGGCAATTTTGGTCGCATTGAGACTTTAAAAAAGTAGTTATTCAACATGAGGCACAATCCAAATGACATTTTGAATCATTTTTTCTAGAGTCCAAAAAATCCATTTTCTGATGAAAAACAATGACCTGTGACCTGTCGAACTTTCTCCAGACGGTCAGTAATGGTAATTTTTTCATGTTTAAGTTTTTTGACTATAAATGACTATTGCATGTGAATTATCACTTTTGGATCTAAAAGAAGAGTAATTAGAGTCATTTTAATGCATGAAATTGGTCGAAATAGAAGGTTCTGAGAAGGAGAAAAAGTCTGTAAAAATGGCAATTTTGGTCACATTGAGGCTTTAAAAAGTAGTTATTCAACATGAGGCCCAATCCAATGGCATTTTGAATCATTTATTCTACAGTCCAAAAAATCAATATTCTGATGAAAAGCGATAATCCGTGACCTCTCAAACTTTCTCCAGATGGTCAGAAATGATAATTTTTTCATGTTACATTTTTTGACTGTAAATGACTATTGCATGTGAGTTATCACTTTTGGAACTAAAATAAGTGTGTTTAGAGCCCTTTTAATGCCTGAAATTGGTCGAAATAGAAGTTTCTGAGTAAGAGAAAAAGTCTGTAAAAATGGCAATTTTGGTCACATTGAGGCTTTAAAAAGTTGTTATTCAACATGAGGCACAATCCAAATGACATTTTGAATAATTTTTTCTACAGTCCAAAAAATCAATTTTCTAATGAAAAACGATGACCCTTGACCTGTCGAACTTTCTCTAGACGGTCAGAAATGGTAATTTTTAAATTTTACATTTTTTGACTGTAAATGACTATTGCATGTGAATGATCACTTTTGGAACTAAAATAAGTCTGTTTAGAGTCCTTTTAATGCCTGAAATTGGTTGAAAAAGAAGCTTCTGAGTAGGAGAAAAAGTCTGTAAAAATGGCAATTTTGGTCGCATTGAGACTTTAAAAAAGTAGTTATTCAACATGAGGCACAATCCAAATGACATTCTGAATCATTTTTTCTAGAGTCCAAAAAATCCATTTTCTGATGAAAAACAATGACCTGTGACCTGTCGAACTTTCTCCAGACGGTCAGAAATGGTAATTTTTTTATATTTAAGTTTTTTGACTATAAATGACTATTGCATGTGAATTATCACTTTTGGAACTAAAAGAAGTGTGTTTAGAGTCATTTTAATGCATGAAATTGGTCGAAATAGAAGTTTCTGAGTAGGAGAAAGTCTATAAAAATGGCAATTTTGATTACATTGAGGCTTTAAAAAGTAGTTATTCAACATGAGGCACAATCCAAAAGACATTTTAAATAATTTTTTCTACAGTCCGAAAAATCAATTTTCTGATGAAAAGCGATGATCCGTGACCTGTCGAACTTTCTCCAGATGGTCAGAAATGGTAATTTTTTAACATTACATTTTTTGACTATAGATGACTATTGCATGTGAGTTATCACTTTTGGAACTAAAATAAGTGTGTTTAGATACATTTTAATGCCTGAAATTGGTCGAAATAGAAGCTTCTGAGTAGGAGAAAAAGTCTGTAAAAATGGCAATTTAGAGTACATTGAGGCTTTAAAAAGTAGTTATTTAACATGAGGCACAATCCAAATGACATTTTGAATCATTTTTTCTACAGTCCAAAAAATCAATTTTCTGATGAAAAGCGATAATTCGTAACCTCTCGAACTTTCTCCAGATGGTCAGAAATGGTAATTTTTTCATGTTACATTTTTTGACTGTAAATGACTATTGCATGTGAATGATCACTTTTGGAACTAAAATAAGTGTGTTTAGATTCATTTTAATGCCTGAAACTGGTCGAAATAGAAGCTTCTGAGTAGGAGAAAAAGTCTGTAAAAATGGCAATTGAGAGTACATTGAGGCTTTAAAAAGTAGTTATTCAACATGAGGCACAATCCAAATGACATTTTGAATCATTTTTTCTAAAGTCCAAAAAATCTATTTTCTGATGAAAAACGAGGACCCGTGACCTGCCGAATTTTCTCCAGACGGTCAGAAATGGTAATTTTGTAATTTTTAATTTTTTGACTATAAATGACTATTGCTTGTGAATTATCACTTTTGGAACTAAAATAATTGTGTTTAGATTCATTTTAATGCCTGAAATTGGTCGAAATAGAAGCTTCTGAGTATTAGAAAAAGTCTGTAAAAATGGCAATTTTGAGTACATTGAGGCTTTGAAAAGTAATTATTCAACATGAGACACAATCCAAATGACACTTTGAATCATTTTTTCTACAGTCCAAAAAATCAATTTTCTGATGAAAAGCGATGATCCGTGACGTGTCGAACTTTCTCCAGACGATCAGAAATGGTAATTTTTCAATGTTTCATTTTTTGACTGTAAATGACTATTGCATGTGAATTATCACTTTTGGAACTAAAATAAGTGTGTTTAGAGTCATTTTAATGCCTGAAATTGGTCGAAATAGAAGCTTCTGAGTAGTACAAAGTATGTAAGAATGGCAATTTTGATTACATTGATGCTTTAAAAAGTAGTTATTCAACATGAGGCCCAATCCAAATGACATTTTGAATAATTTATTCTACAGTCCAAAAAAATCAATTTTCTGATGAAAAGCGATAATCCGTGACCTCTCGAACTTTCTCCAGATGGTCAGAAATGGTAATTTTTTCATGTTACATTTTTTGACTGTAAATGACTATTGCATGTGAATTATCACTTTTGGAACTAAAATAAGTGTGTTTAGAGCCATTTTAATGCCTGAAATTGGTCGAAATAGAAGCTTCTGAGTAAGAGAAAAAGTCTGTAAAAATGGCAATTTTGGTCACATTGAGGCTTTAAAAAGTAGTTATTCAACATGAGGCCCAATCCAATGGCATTTTGAATTATTTATTCTACAGTCCAAAAAATCAATATTCTGATGAAAAGCGATAATCCGTGACCTCTCAAACTTTCTCCAGATGGTCAGAAATGGTAATTTTTTCATGTTACATTTTTTGACTGTAAATGACTATTGCATGTGAGTTATCACTTTTGGAACTAAAATAAGTGTGTTTAGAGCCCTTTTAATGACTGAAATTGGTTGAAAAAGAAGCTTCTGAGTAGGAGAAAAAGTCTGTAAAAATGGCAATTTTGGTCGCATTGAGACTTTAAAAAAGTAGTTATTCAACATGAGGCACAATCCAAATGACATTTTGAATCATTTTTTCTAGAGTCCAAAAAATCCATTTTCTGATGAAAAACAATGACCTGTGACCTGTCGAACTTTCTCCAGACGGTCAGAAATGGTAATTTTTTCATGTTTTTTGACTGTAAATGACTATTGCATGTGAATTATCATTTTTGGAACTAAAATAAGTGTGTTTACAGTCATTTTAATGCCTGAAATTGGTCGAAATAGAAGCTTCTGTGTAGTAGAAAGTCTGTAAAAATGGCAATTTTGGTCGCATTGACACTTTAAAAAAGTAGTTATTCAACATGAGGCACAATCCAAATGACATTTTGAATCATTTTTTCTAGAATACAAAAAATCAATTTTCTGATGAAAAACAATGACCTGTGACCTATCGAACTTTCTCCAGACGGTCAGAAATCGTAATTTTTTCATGTTTAAGTTTTTTGACTATAAATGACTATTGCATGTGAATTATCACTTTTGGAACTAAAAGAAGTGTGTTTAGAGTCATTTTAATGCATGAAATTGGTCGAAATAGAAGTTTCTGAGTAGGAGAAAGTCTATAAAAATGGCAATTTTGATTACATTGATGCTTTAAAAAGTAGTTATTCAACATGAGGCACAATCCAAAAGACATTTTGAATAATTTTTTCTACAGTCCGAAAAATCAATTTTCTGATGAAAAGCGATGATCCGTGACCTGTCGAACTTTCTCCAGACGGTCAGAAATGGTAATTTTTTAACATTACATTTTTTGACTATAAATGAATATTGCATGTGAGTTATCACTTTTGGAACTAAAATAAGTGTGTTTAGATACATTTTAATGCCTGAAATTGGTCGAAATAGAAGCTTCTGAGTAGGAGAAAAAGTCTGTAAAAATGGCAATTTAGAGTACATTGAGGCTTTAAGAAGTAGTTATTCAACATGAGGCACAATCCAAATGACATTTTGAATCATTTTTTATACAGTCCAAAAAATCCATTTTCTGATGAAAAGCGATAATTCGTGACCTCTCGAACTTTCTCCAGATAGTCCGAAATGGTAATTTTTTTCATGTTACATTTTTTGACTGTAAATGACTATTGCATGTGAATGATCACTTTTGGAACTAAAATAAGTGTGTTTAGAGTCATTTTAATGCCTGAAATTGGTCGAAATAGAAGCTTCTGAGTATGAGAAAAAGTCTAAAAAATGGCAATTTTGGTCACATTGAGGCTTTAAAAAGTAGTTATTCAACATGAGGCACAATCCAAAAGACATTTTGAATCATTTTTCTACAGTCCAAAAAATCAATTTTCTAATGAAAAACGATGACCCGTGACCTGTCGAACTTTCTCTAGACGGTCAGAAATGGTAATTTTTTAATGTTACATTTTTTGGAACTAAAATAAGTGTGTTTAGAGTCATTTTAATGCCTGAAATTGGTTGAAATAGAAGCTTCTGAGTAAGAGAAAAAGTCTAAAAAATGGCAATTTTGGTCACATTGAGGCTTTAAAAAGTAGTTATTCAACATGAGCCACAATCCAAATGACATTTTGAATCATTTTTTCTAAAGTCCAAAAAATCTATTTTCTGATGAAAAACGAGGACCCGTGACCTGCCGAATTTTCTCCAGACGGTCAGAAATGGTAATTTTGTAATTTTTAATTTTTTGACTATAAATGACTATTGCGTGTGAATTATCACTTTTGGAACTAAAATAATTGTGTTTAGATTCATTTTAATGCCTGAAATTGGTCGAAATAGAAGCTTCTGAGTAGGAGAAAAAGTCTGTAAAAATGGCAATTTTGAGTACATTGAGGTTTTGAAAAGTAGTTATTCAACATGAGACACAATCCAAATGACACTTTGAATAATTTTTTCTACAGTCCAAAAAATCAATTTTCTGATGAAAAGCGATGATCCGTGACGTGTCGAACTTTCTCCAGACGATCAGAAATGGTAATTTTTCAATGTTTCATTTTTTGACTGTAAATGACTATTGCATGTGAATTATCACTTTTGGAACTAAAATAAGTGTGTTTAGAGTCATTTTAATGCCTGAAATTGGTTGAAATAAAAGCTTCTGAGTAGTACAAAGTCTGTAAGAATGGCAATTTTGATTACATTGATGCTTCAAAAAGTAGTTATTCAACATGAGGCCCAATCCAAATGACATTTTGAATCATTTATTCTACAGTCCAAAAAATCAATTTTCTGATGAAAAGCGATAATCCGTGACCTCTCGAACTTTCTCCAGACGGTCAGACATGGTACCTTTTTTAATGTTACATTTTTTGACTGTAAGTGACTATTGCATGTGAATTATCACTTTTGGAACCAAAATAAGTGTGTTTAGAGTCATTTTAATGACTGAAATTGGATGAAAAAGAAGCTTCTGAGTAGGAGAAAAAGTCTGTAAAAATGGCAATTTTGGTCGCATTGAGACTTTAAAAAAGTAGTTATTCAACATGAGGCACAATCCAAATGACATTTTGAATCATTTTTTCTAGAGTCCAAAAAATCCATTTTCTGATGAAAAACAATGACCTGTGACCTGTCGAACTTTCTCCAGACGGTCAGAAATGGTAATTTTTTCATGTTTTTTGACTATAAATGACTATTGCATGTGAATTATCACTTTTGGATCTAAAAGAAGTGTGTTTAGAGTCATTTTAATGCATGAAATTGGTCGAAATAGAAGGTTCTGAGAAGGAGAAAAAGTCTGTTAAAATGGCAATTTTGGTCACATTGAGGCTTTAAAAAGTAGTTATTCAACATGAGGCCCAATCCAATGGCATTTTGAATCATTTATTCTACAGTCCAAAAAATCAATTTTCTAATGAAAAACGATGACCCTTGACCTGTCGAACTTTCTCTAGACGGTCAGAAATGGTAATTTTTAAATTTTACATTTTTTGACTGTAAATGACTATTGCATGTGAATGATCACTTTTGGAACTAAAATACGTCTGTTTAGAGTCCTTTTAATGCCTGAAATTGGTTGAAAAAGAAGCTTCTGAGTAGGAGAAAAAGTCTGTAAAAATGGCAATTTTGGTCGCATTGAGACTTTAAAAAAGTAGTTATTCAACATGAGGCACAATCCAAATGACATTCTGAATCATTTTTTCTAGAGTCCAAAAAATCCATTTTTTGATGAAAAACAATGACCTGTGACCTGTCGAACTTTCTCCAGAAGGTCAGAAATGGTAATTTTTTCATGTTTAAGTTTTTTGACTATAAATGACTATTGCATGTGAATTATCACTTTTGGAACTAAAAGAAGTGTGTTTAGAGTCATTTTAATGAATGAAATTGGTCGAAATAGAAGTTTCTGAGTAGGAGAAAGTCTATAAAAATGGCAATTTTGATTACATTGAGGCTTTAAAAAGTAGTTATTCAACATGAGGCACAATCCAAAAGACATTTTGAATAATTTTTTCTACAGTCCGAAAAATCAATTTTCTGATGAAAAGCGATGATCCGTGACCTGTCGAACTTTCTCCAGACGGTCAGAAATGGTAATTTTTTAACATTACATTTTTTGACTGTAAATGACTATTGCATGTGAATTATCACTTTTGGTATTTTGTTCATGTTACATTTTTTGACTGTAAAGGACTATTGCATGTGAATGATCACTTTTGGAACTAAAATAAGTGTGTTAAGAGTCATTTTAATGCCTGAAATTTGTCGATATAGAAGCTTCTGAGTAAGAGAAAAAGTCTGTAATAATGGCAATTTTGGTCACATTGAGGCTTTAAAAGGTAGTAATTCAACATGAGGCACAATCCAAATGACATTTTGAATAATTTTTTCTACAGTCCAAAAAATCCATTTTCTATTGAAAAAAGATGACCCGTGACCTGTCGAACTTTCTCCAGACGATCAGAAATGGTAATTTTTTAATGTTTAATTTTTTGACTATAAATGACTATTGCATGTAAATTATCAATTTTGGAACTAAAATAAGTGTGTTTAGATTCATTTTAATGCCTGAAATTGGTCGAAATAGAAGCTTCTGAGTAGGAGAAAAAGTCTGTAAAAATGGCAATTTTGAGTACATTGAGGCTTTGAAAAGTAGTTATTCAACATGAGGCACAATCCAAATGACACTTTGAATCATTTTTTCTACAGTCCAAAAAATCAATTTTCTGATGAAAAGCGATGATCCGTGACGTGTCGAACTTTCTCCAGACGATCAGAAATGGTAATTTTTCGATGCTTAATTTTTTGACTGTAAATGACTATTGCATGTGAATTATCACTTTTGGAACTAAAATAAGTGTGTTTAGAGTCATTTTAATGCCTGAAATTGGTCGAAATAGAAGCTTCTGTGTAGTAGAAAGTCTGTAAAAATGGCAATTTTGGTCGCATTGACATTTTAAAAAAGTAGTTATTCAACATGAGGCACAATCCAAATGACATTTTGAATCATTTTTTCTAGAATACAAAAAATCAATTTTCTGATGAAAAAAATGACCTGTGACCTGTCGAACTTTCTCCAGACGGTCAGAAATGGTAATTTTTTCATGTTTAAGTTTTTTGACTATAAATGACTATTGCATGTGAATTATCACTTTTGGAACTAAAAGAAGTGTGTTTAGAGTCATTTTAATGCATGAAATTGGTCGAAATAGAAGTTTCTGAGTAGGAGAAAGTCTATAAAAATGGCAATTTTGATTACATTGAGGCTTTAAAAAGTAGTTATTCAACATGAGGCACAATCCAAAAGACATTTTGAATAATTTTTTCTACAGTCCGAAAAATCAATTTTCTGATGAAAAGCGATGATCCGTGACCTGTCGAACTTTCTCCAGACGGTCAGAAATGGTAATTTTGTAACATTACATTTTTTGACTATAAATGAATATTGCATGTGAGTTATCACTTTTGGAACTAAAATAAGTGTGTTTAGATACATTTTAATGCCTGAAATTGGTCGAAATAGAAGCTTCTGAGTAGGAGAAAAAGTCTGTAAAAATGGCAATTTAGAGTACATTGAGGCTTTAAAAAGTAGTTATTCAACATGAGGCACAATCCAAATGACATTTTGAATCATTTTTTCTACAGTCCAAAAAATCCATTTTCTGATGAAAAACGATGACCCGTGACCTGTCGGACTTTCTGCAGACGGTCAGAAATGGTAATTTTTTTAATGTTACATTTTTTGACTGTAAATGACTATTGCATGTGAATTATCACTTTTGGAACTAAAATAAGTGTGTTTAGAGTCATTTTAATGCCTGAAATTGGTCGAAATAGAAGCTTCTGTGTAGGAGAATAAGTCTGTAAAAATGGCAATTTTGAGTACATTGAGGCTTTAAAAAGTAGTTATTCAACATGAGGCACAATCCAAATGACATTTTGAATCATTTTTTCTACAGTCCAAAAAATTAATTTTCTGATGAAAAGCGTTGATCCGTGACGTGTCGAACTTTCTCCAGACGGTCAGACATGGTACCTTTTTTAATGTTACATTTTTTGACTGTAAGTGACTATTGCATGTGAATTATCACTTTTGGAACTAAAATAAGTGTGTTTAGATTCATTTTAATGCCTGAAATTGGTCGAAATAGAAGCTTCTGAGTAGGAGGAAGTCTATAAAAATGGCAATTTTGATTACATTGAGGCTTTAAAAAGTAGTTATTCAACATGAGGCACAATCCAAATCACACTTTGAATCATTTTTTCTACAGTCCAAAAAATCAATTTTCTGATGAAAAGCGATGATCCGTGACGTGTTGAACTTTCTCCAGACGATCAGAAATGGTAATTTTTCAATGTTTAATTTTTTTACTGTAAATGACTATTGCATGTGAATTATCACTTTTGGAACTAAAATAAGTGTGCTTAGAGTCATTTTAATGCCTTAAATTGGTCGAAATAGAAACTTCTGAGTAGTAGAAACTCTGTAAAAATGGCAATTTAGATTACATTGAGGCTTTAAAAAGTAGTTATTCAACATGAGGCACAATCCAAATGACATTTTGAATCATATTTTCTACAGTCCCAAAAACCTATTTTCTGATGAAAAGCGATGATCCGTGACCTCTCGAACTTTCTCCAGACGATCAGAAATGGTAATTTTTCAATGTTTAATTTTTTCACAGTAAATGACTATTGCATGTGAATGATCACTTTTGTAAATAAAATACGTGTGTTTAGAGCCATTTTAATGCCTGAAATTGGTCGAAATAGAAGCTTCTGAGTAGGAGAAAAAGTCTGTAAAAATGGCAATTTAGAGTACATTGAGGCTTTAAAAAGTAGTTATTCAACATGAGGCACAATCCAAATGACATTTTGAATCATTTTTTCTACAGTCCAAAAAATCCATTTTCTGATGAAAAACGATGACCCGTGACCTGTCGGACTTTCTGCAGACGGTCAGAAATGGTAATTTTTTTAATGTTACATTTTTTGACTGTAAATGACTATTGCATGTGAATTATCACTTTTGGAACTAAAATAAGTGTGTTTAGAGTCATTTTAATGCCTGAAATTGGTCGAAATAGAAGCTTCTGTGTAGGAGAATAAGTCTGTAAAAATGGCAATTTTGAGTACATTGAGGCTTTAAAAAGTAGTTATTCAACATGAGGCACAATCCAAATGACATTTTGAATCATTTTTTCTACAGTCCAAAAAATTAATTTTCTGATGAAAAGCGTTGATCCGTGACGTGTCGAACTTTCTCCAGACGGTCAGACATGGTACCTTTTTTAATGTTACATTTTTTGACTGTAAGTGACTATTGCATGTGAATTATCACTTTTGGAACTAAAATAAGTGTGTTTAGATTCATTTTAATGCCTGAAATTGGTCGAAATAGAAGCTTCTGAGTAGGAGGAAGTCTATAAAAATGGCAATTTTGATTACATTGAGGCTTTAAAAAGTAGTTATTCAACATGAGGCACAATCCAAATCACACTTTGAATCATTTTTTCTACAGTCCAAAAAATCAATTTTCTGATGAAAAGCGATGATCCGTGACGTGTTGAACTTTCTCCAGACGATCAGAAATGGTAATTTTTCAATGTTTAATTTTTTTACTGTAAATGACTATTGCATGTGAATTATCACTTTTGGAACTAAAATAAGTGTGCTTAGAGTCATTTTAATGCCTTAAATTGGTCGAAATAGAAACTTCTGAGTAGTAGAAACTCTGTAAAAATGGCAATTTAGATTACATTGAGGCTTTAAAAAGTAGTTATTCAACATGAGGCACAATCCAAATGACATTTTGAATCATATTTTCTACAGTCCCAAAAACCTATTTTCTGATGAAAAGCGATGATCCGTGACCTCTCGAACTTTCTCCAGACGATCAGAAATGGTAATTTTTCAATGTTTAATTTTTTCACAGTAAATGACTATTGCATGTGAATGATCACTTTTGTAAATAAAATACGTGTGTTTAGAGCCATTTTAATGCCTGAAATTGGTCGAAATAGAAGCTTCTGAGTAGGAGAAAGTCTATAAAAATGGCAATTTTGATTACATTGAGGCTTTAAAAAGTAGTTATTCAACATGAGGCACAATCCAAAAGACTTTTTGAATCATTTTTCTACAGTCCAAAAAATCAATTTTCTAATGAAAAACGATGACCCGTGAACTGTTGAACTTTCTCTAGACGGTCAGAAATGGCAATTTTTTAATTTGACATTTTTTGACTGTAAATGACTATTGCATGTGAATGATCACTTTTGGAACTAAAATAAGTGTGTTTAGATTCATTTTAATGCCTGAAATTGGTCGAAATAGAAGCTTCTGAGTAGGAGAAAAAGTCTGTAAAAATGGCAATTTTGAGTACATTGAGGCTTTGAAAAGTAGTTATTCAACATGAGGCACAATCCAAATGACACTTTGAATCATTTTTTCTACAGTCCAAAAAATCAATTTTCTGATGAAAGCGATGATCCGTGACATGTCGAACTTTCTCCAGACGATCAGAAATGGTAATTTTTCAATGTTTCATTTTTTGACTGTAAATGACTATTGCATGTGAATGATCACTTTTGGAACTAAAATAAGTGTGTTTAGAGTCATTTTAATGCCTGAAATTGGTCGAAATAGAAGCTTCTGAGTAGTACAAAGTCTGTAAGAATGGCAATTTTGATTACATTGATGCTTTAAAAAGTAGTTATTCAACATGAGGCCTAATCCAAATGACATTTTGAATCATTTATTCTACAGTCCAAAAAATCAATTTTCTGATAAAAAGCGATAATCCGTGACCTCTCGAACTTTCTCCAGATGGTCAGAAATGGTAATTTTTTCATGTTACATTTTTTGACTGTAAATGACTATTGCATGTGAATTATCACTTTTGGAACTAAAATAAGTGTGTTTAGAGCCATTTTAATGCCTGAAATTGGTCGAAATAGAAGCTTCTGAGTAAGAGAAAAAGTCTGTAAAAATGGCAATTTTGGTCACATTGAGGCTTTAAAAAGTAGTTATTCAACATGAGGCACAATCCAAATGACATTTTGAATAATTTTTTCTACAGTCCAAAAAATCAATTTTCGGGTGAAAAGCGATGATCCGTGACCTGTCGAACTTTCTCCAGATGGTCAGAATTGGTAAGGTGTTTAATGTTACATTTTTTGACTGTAAGTGACTATTGCATGTGAATTATCACTTTTGTAACAAAAATACGTGTATTTAGAGTCATTTTAATGCCTGAAATTGGTCGAAATAGAAGCTTCTGAGTAAGAGAAAAAGTCTGAAAAAATGGCAATTTTGGTCACATGGAGGCTTTAAAAAGTAGGTATTCAACATGAGGCACAATCCAAATGACATTTTGAATCTTTTCTACAGTCCAAAAAATCAATTTTCTGGTGAAAAGCGATGATCCATGACCTGTCGAACTTTCTCCGGACGGTCAGACATGGTACCTTTTTTAATGTTACATTTTTTGACTGTAAGTGACTATTGCATGTGAATTATCACTTTTGGAACTAAAATAAGTGTGTTTAGATTCATTTTAATGCCTGAAATTGGTCGAAATAGAAGCTTCTGTGTAGGAGAAAGTCTGTAAAAATGGCAATTTTGAGTACATTGAGGCTTTAAAAAGTAGTTATTCAACATGAGGCACAATCCAAATGACATTTTGAATCATTTTTTCTACAGTCCAAAAAATCCATTTTCTGATGAAAAGCGATAATCCGTGACCTCCCGAACTTTCTCCAGATGGTCAGAAATGGTAATTTTTTCATGTTACATTTTTTGACTGTAAATGACTATTGCATGTGAATGATCACTTTTGGAACTAAAATAAGTGTGTTTAGATTCATTTTAATGCCTGAAACTGGTCGAAATAGAAGCTTCTGAGTAGGAGAAAAAGTCTGTAAAAATGGCAATTGAGAGTACATTGAGGCTTTAAAAAGTAGTTATTCAACGAGGCACACTCCAAAAGACATTTTGAATCATTTTTTCTACAGTCCGAAAAATCATTTTTCTGATGAAAAGCGATGATCCGTGACCTGTCGAACTTTCTTCAGACGGTCAGACATGGTACCTTTTTTAATGTTACATTTTTTGACTGTAAATGACTATTGCATGTGAATGATCTCTTTTGGAACTAAAATAAGTGTGTTTAGAGTCATTTTATTGCCTGAAATTGGTTGAAATAGAAGCTTCTGAGTAAGAGAAAAAGTCTAAAAAATGGCAATTTTGGTCACATTGAGGCTTTAAAAAGTAGTTATTCAACATGAGGCACAATCCAAATGACATTTTGAATCATTTTTTCTACAGTCCGAAAAATCAATTTTCTGATGAAAAGCGATGATCCGTGACCTGTCGAACTTTCTCCAGACGGTCAGAAATGGTAATTTTTTAACATTACATTTTTTGACTATAAATGACTATTGCATGTGAGTTATCACTTTTGGAACTAAAATAAGTGTGTTTAGATACATTTTAATGCCTGAAATTGGTCGAAATAGAAGCTTCTGAGTAGGAGAAAAAGTCTGTAAAAATGGCAATTTAGAGTACATTGAGGCTTTAAAAAGTAGTTATTCAACATGAGGCACAATCCAAATGACATTTTGAATCATTTTTTCTACAGTCCGAAAAATCATTATTCTGATGAAAAGCGATGATCCGTGACCTGTCGAACTTTCTCCAGACGGTCAGACATGGTACCTTTTTTAATGTTACATTTTTTGACTGTAAATGACTATTGCATGTGAATGATCACTTTTGGAACTAAAATAAGTGTGTTTAGAGTCATTTTAATGCCTGAAATTGGTTGAAATAGAAGCTTCTGAGTAAGAGAAAAAGTCTAAAAAATTGCAATTTTGGTCACATTGAGGCTTTAAAAAGTAGTTATTCAACATGAGGCACAATCCAAATGACATTTTGAATAATTTTTTCTAAAGTCCAAAAAATCTATTTTCTGATGAAAAACGAGGACCCGTGACCTGCCGAATTTTCTCCAGACGGTCAGAAATGGTAATTTTGTAATTTTAAATTTTTTGACTATAAATGACTATTGCATGTGAATTATCACTTTTGGAACTAAAATAATTGTGTTTAGATTAATTTTAATGCCTGAAATTGGTCGAAATAGAAGCTTCTGAGTAGGAGAAAAAGCCTGTAAAAATGGCAATTTTGAGTACATTGAGGCTTTAAAAAGTAGTTATTCAACATGAGGCACAATCCAAATGACAGTTTGAATCATTTTTTCTACAGTCCAAAAAACCAATTTTCTGATGAAAAATGATGACCTGTCGAACTTGATCCAGATGGTCAGACATGGTAATTTTTTTGATGTTACATTTTTTGACTGTAAATGACTATTGCATGTGAATGATCACTTTTGGAACTAAAATAAGTGTGTTAAGAGTCATTTTAATGCCTGAAATTTGTCGATATAGAAGCTTCTGAGTAAGAGAAAAAGTCTGTAATAATGGCAATTTTGGTCACATTGAGGCTTTAAAAGGTAGTAATTCAACATGAGGCACAATCCAAATGACATTTTGAATAATTTTTTCTACAGTCCAAAAAATCCATTTTCTGATGAAAAAAGATGACCCGTGACCTGTCGAACTTTCTCCAGACGATCAGAAATGGTAATTTTTTAATGTTTAATTTTTTGACTATAAATGACTATTGCATGTAAATTATCAATTTTGGAACTAAAATAAGTGTGTTTAGATTCATTTTAATGCCTGAAATTGGTCGAAATAGAAGCTTCTGAGTAGGAGAAAAAGTCTGTAAAAATGGCAATTTTGAGTACATTGAGGCTTTGAAAAGTAGTTATTCAACATGAGGCACAATCCAAATGACACTTTGAATCATTTTTTCTACAGTCCAAAAAATCAATTTTCTGATGAAAAGCGATGATCCGTGACGTGTCGAACTTTCTCCAGACGATCAGAAATGGTAATTTTTCGATGCTTAATTTTTTGACTGTAAATGACTATTGCATGTGAATTATCACTTTTGGAACTAAAATAAGTGTGTTTAGAGTCATTTTAATGCCTGAAATTGGTCGAAATAGAAGCTTCTGTGTAGTAGAAAGTCTGTAAAAATGGCAATTTTGGTCGCATTGACACTTTAAACAAGTAGTTATTCAACATGAGGCACAATCCAAATGACATTTTGAATCATTTTTTCTAGAATACAAAAAATCAATTTTCTGATGAAAAACAATGACCTGTGACCTGTCGAACTTTCTCCAGACGGTCAGAAATGGTAATTTTTTCATGTTACATTTTTTGACTATAAATGAATATTGCATGTGAGTTATCACTTTTGGAACTAAAATAAGTGTGTTTAGATACATTTTAATGCCTGAAATTGGTCGAAATAGAAGCTTCTGAGTAGGAGAAAAAGTCTGTAAAAATGGCAATTTAGAGTACATTGAGGCTTTAAAAAGTAGTTATTCAACATGAGGCACAATCCAAATGACATTTTGAATCATTTTTTCTACAGTCCCAAAAATCCATTTTCTGATGAAAAACGATGACCCGTGACCTGTCGGACTTTCTGCAGACGGTCAGAAATGGTAATTTTTTTAATGTTACATTTTTTGACTGTAAATGACTATTGCATGTGAATTATCACTTTTGGAACTAAAATAAGTGTGTTTAGAGTCATTTTAATGCCTGAAATTGGTCGAAATAGAAGCTTCTGTGTAGGAGAAAAAGTCTGTAAAAATGGCAATTTTGAGTACATTGAGGCTTTAAAAAGTAGTTATTCAACATGAGGCACAATCCAAATGACATTTTGAATCATTTTTTCTACAGTCCAAAAAATTAATTTTCTGATGAAAAGCGTTGATCCGTGACGTGTCGAACTTTCTCCAGACGGTCAGACATGGTACCTTTTTTAATGTTACATTTTTTGACTGTAAGTGACTATTGCATGTGAATTATCACTTTTGGAACTAAAATAAGTGTGTTTAGATTCATTTTAATGCCTGAAATTGGTCGAAATAGAAGCTTCTGAGTAGGAAGAAGTCTATAAAAATGGCAATTTTGATTACATTGAGGCTTTAAAAAGTAGTTATTCAACATGAGGCACAATCCAAATCACACTTTGAATCATTTTTTCTACAGTCCAAAAAATCAATTTTCTGATGAAAAGCGATGATCCGTGACGTGTTGAACTTTCTCCAGACGATCAGAAATGGTAATTTTTCAATGTTTAATTTTTTTACTGTAAATGACTATTGCATGTGAATTATCACTTTTGGAACTAAAATAAGTGTGCTTAGAGTCATTTTAATGCCTTAAATTGGTCGAAATAGAAACTTCTGAGTAGTAGAAACTCTGTAAAAATGGCAATTTAGATTACATTGAGGCTTTAAAAAGTAGTTATTCAACATGAGGCACAATCCAAATGACATTTTGAATCATATTTTCTACAGTCCCAAAAACCTATTTTCTGATGAAAAGCGATGATCCGTGACCTGTCGAACTTTCTCCAGACGATCAGAAATGGTAATTTTTCAATGTTTAATTTTTTCACAGTAAATGACTATTGCATGTGAATGATCACTTTTGTAAATAAAATACGTGTGTTTAGAGCCATTTTAATGCCTGAAATTGGTCGAAATAGAAGCTTCTGAGTAGGAGAAAGTCTATAAAAATGGCAATTTTGATTACATTGAGGCTTTAAAAAGTAGTTATTCAACATGAGGCACAATCCAAAAGACTTTTTGAATCATTTTTCTACAGTCCAAAAAATCAATTTTCTAATGAAAAACGATGACCCGTGAACTGTTGAACTTTCTCTAGACGGTCAGAAATGGTAATTTTTTAATTTGACATTTTTTGACTGTAAATGACTATTGCATGTGAATGATCACTTTTGGAACTAAAATAAGTGTGTTTAGATTCATTTTAATGCCTGAAACTGGTCGAAATAGAAGCTTCTGAGTAGGAGAAAAAGTCTGTAAAAATGGCAATTGAGAGTACATTGAGGCTTTAAAAAGTAGTTATTCAACGAGGCACACTCCAAAAGACATTTTGAATCATTTTTTCTACAGTCCGAAAAATCATTATTCTGATGAAAAGCGATGATCCGTGACCTGTCGAACTTTCTCCAGACGGTCAGACATGGTACCTTTTTTAATGTTACATTTTTTGACTGTAAATGACTATTGCATGTGAATGATCACTTTTGGAACTAAAATAAGTGTGTTTAGAGTCATTTTAATGCCTGAAATTGGTTGAAATAGAAGCTTCTGAGTAAGAGAAAAAGTCTGTAATAATGGCAATTTTGGTCACATCGAGGCTTTAAAAGGTAGTAATTCAACATGAGGCACAATCCAAATGACATTTTGAATAATTTTTTCTACAGTCCAAAAAATCCATTTTCTGATTAAAAAAGATGACCCGTGACCTGTCGAACTTTCTCCAGACGATCAGAAATGGTAATTTTTTAATGTTTAATTTTTTGACTATAAATGACTATTGCATGTAAATTATCAATTTTGGAACTAAAATAAGTGTGTTTAGATTCATTTTAATGCCTGAAATTGGTCGAAATAGAAGCTTCTGAGTAGGAGAAAGTCTGTAAAAATGGCAATTTTGGTCGCATTGACACTTTAAAAAAGTAGTTATTCAACATGAGGCACAATCCAAATGACATTTTGAATCATTTTTTCTAGAATACAAAAAATCAATTTTCTGATGAAAAACAATGACCTGTGACCTGTCGAACTTTCTCCAGACGGTCAGAAATGGTAATTTTTTCATGTTTAAGTTTTTTGACTATAAATGACTATTGCATGTGAATTATCACTTTTGGAACTAAAAGAAGTGTGTTTAGAGTCATTTTAATGCATGAAATTGGTCGAAATAGAAGTTTCTGAGTAGGAGAAAGTCTATAAAAATGGCAATTTTGATTACATTGAGGCTTTAAAAAGTAGTTATTCAACATGAGGCACAATCCAAAAGACATTTTGAATAATTTTTTCTACAGTCCGAAAAATCAATTTTCTGATGAAAAGCGATGATCCGTGACCTGTCGAACTTTCTCCAGACGGTCAGAAATGGTAATTTTGTAACATTACATTTTTTGACTATAAATGAATATTGCATGTGAGTTATCACTTTTGGAACTAAAATAAGTGTGTTTAGATACATTTTAATGCCTGAAATTGGTCGAAATAGAAGCTTCTGAGTAGGAGAAAAAGTCTGTAAAAATGGCAATTTAGAGTACATTGAGGCTTTAAAAAGTAGTTATTCAACATGAGGCACAATCCAAATGACATTTTGAATCATTTTTTCTACAGTCCAAAAAATCAATTTTCTGATGAAAAACGATGACCCGTGACCTGTCGGACTTTCTGCAGACGGTCAGAAATGGTAATTTTTTTAATGTTACATTTTTTGACTGTAAATGACTATTGCATGTGAATTATCACTTTTGGAACCAAAATAAGTGTGTTTAGGGTCATTTTAATGCCTGAAATTGGTCGAAATAGAAGCTTCTGTGTAGGAGAAAAAGTCTGTAAAAATGGCAATTTTGAGTACATTGAGGCTTTAAAAAGTAGTTATTCAACATGAGGCACAATCCAAATGACATTTTGAATCATTTTTTCTACAGTCCAAAAAATCCATTTTCTGATGAAAAGCGATAATTCGTGACCTCTCGAACTTTCTCCAGATAGTCCGAAATGGTAATTTTTTCATGTTACATTTTTTGACTGTAAATGACTATTGCATGTGAATGATACCTTTTGGAACTAAAATAAGTGTGTTTAGAGTCATTTTAATGCCTGAAATTGGTCGAAATAGAAGCTTCTGAGTAAGAGAAAAAGTCTAAAAAATGGCAATTTTGGTCACATTGAGGCTTTAAAAAGTACTTATTCAACATGAGGCACAATCCAAAAGACATTTTGAATCATTTTTCTACAGTCCAAAAAATCAATTTTCTAATGAAAAACGATGACCCGTGACCTGTCGAACTTTCTCTAGACGGTCAGAAATGGTAATTTTTTAATGTTATATTTTTTGCATGTGAATGATCACTTTTGGAACTAAAATAAGTGTGTTTAGAGTCATTTTAATGCCTGAAATTGGTTGAAATAGAAGCTTCTGAGTAAGAGAAAAAGTCTAAAAAATGGCAATTTTGGTCACATTGAGGCTTTAAAAAGTAGTTATTCAACATGAGGCACAATCCAAATGACATTTTGAATCATTTTTTCTAAAGTCCAAAAAATCTATTTTCTGATGAAAAACGAGGACCCGTGACCTGCCGAATTTTCTCCAGACGGTCAGAAATGGTAATTTTGTAATTTTTAATTTTTTGACTATAAATGACTATTGCGTGTGAATTATCACTTTTGGAACTAAAATAATTGTGTTTAGATTCATTTTAATGCCTGAAATTGGTCGAAATAGAAGCTTCTGAGTAGGAGAAAAAGTCTGTAAAAATGGCAATTTTGAGTACATTGAGGTTTTGAAAAGTAGTTATTCAACATGAGACACAATCCAAATGACACTTTGAATCATTTTTTCTACAGTCCAAAAAATCAATTTTCTGATGAAAAGCGATGATCCGTGACGTGTCGAACTTTCTCCAGACGATCAGAAATGGTAATTTTTCAATGTTTCATTTTTTGACTGTAAATGACTATTGCATGTGAATTATCACTTTTGGAACTAAAATAAGTGTGTTTAGAGTCATTTTAATGCCTGAAATTGGTCGAAAAAGAAGCTTCTGAGTAGGAAAAAAAGTCTGTAAAAATGGCAATTTTGGTCGCATTGAGACTTTAAAAAAGTAGTTATTCAACATGAGGCACAATCCAAATGACATTTTGAATCATTTTTTCTAGAGTCCAAAAAATCCATTTTCTGATGAAAAACAATGACCTGTGACCTGTCGAACTTTCTCCAGACGGTCAGAAATGGTAATTTTTTCATGTTTTTTAACTATAAATGACTATTGCATGTGAATTATCACTTTTGGATCTAAAAGAAGTGTGTTTAGAGTCATTTTAATGCATGAAATTGGTCGAAATAGAAGGTTCTGAGAAGGAGAAAAAGTCTGTAAAAATGGCAATTTTGGTCACATTGAGGCTTTAAAAAGTAGTTATTCAACATGAGGCCCAATCCAATGGCATTTTGAATCATTTATTCTACAGTCCAAAAAATCAATTTTCTAATGAAAAACGATGACCCTTGACCTGTCGAACTTTCTCTAGACGGTCAGAAATGGTAATTTTTAAATTTTACATTTTTTGACTGTAAAGACTATTGCATGTGAATGATCACTTTTGAAACTAAAATACGTCTGTTTAGAGTCCTTTTAATGCCTGAAATTGGTTGAAAAAGAAGCTTCTGAGTAGGAGAAAAAGTCTGTAAAAACGGCAATTGAGAGTACATTGAGGCTTTAAAAAGTAGTTATTCAACGAGGCACACTCCAAAAGACATTTTGAATCATTTTTTCTACAGTCCGAAAAATCATTATTCTGATGAAAAGCGATGATCCGTGACCTGTCGAACTTTCTCCAGACGGTCAGACATGGTACCTTTTTTAATGTTACATTTTTTGACTGTAAATGACTATTGCATGTGAATGATCACTTTTGGAACTAAAATAAGTGTGTTTAGAGTCATTTTAATGCCTGAAATTGGTTGAAATAGAAGCTTCTGAGTAAGAGAAAAAGTCTAAAAAATGGCAATTTTGGTCACATTGAGGCTTTAAAAAGTAGTTATTCAACATGAGGCACAATCCAAATGACATTTTGAATAATTTTTTCTGAAGTCCAAAAAATCTATTTTCTGATGAAAAACGAGGACCCGTGACCTGCCGAATCTTCTCCAGACGGTCAGAAATGGTAATTTTGTAATTTTTAATTTTTTGACTATAAATGACTATTGCATGTGAATTATCACTTTTGGAACTAAAATAATTGTGTTTAGATTCATTTTAATGCCTGAAATTGGTCGAAATAGAAGCTTCTGAGTAGTACAAAGTCTGTAAGATTGGCAATTTTGATTACATTGATGCTTTAAAAAGTAGTTATTCAACATGAGGCCCAATCCAAATGACATTTTGAATCATTTATTCTACAGTCCAAAAAATCAATTTTCTGATAAAAAGCGATAATCCGTGACCTCTCGAACTTTCTCCAGATGGTCAGAAATGGTAATTTTTTCATGTTACATTTTTTGACTGTAAATGACTATTGCATGTGAATTATCACTTTTGGAACTAAAATAAGTGTGTTTAGAGCCATTTTAATGCCTGAAATTGGTCGAAATAGAAGCTTCTGAGTAAGAGAAAAAGTCTGTAAAAATGGCAATTTTGGTCACATTGAGGCTTTAAAAAGTAGTTATTCAACATGAGGCACAATCCAAATGACATTTTGAATAATTTTTTCTACAGTCCAAAAAATCAATTTTCTGGTGAAAAGCGATGATCCGTGACCTGTCGAACTTTCTCCAGATGGTCAGAATTGGTAAGGTGTTTAATGTTACATTTTTTGACTGTAAGTGACTATTGCATGTGAATTATCACTTTTGTAACAAAAATACGTGTATTTAGAGTCATTTTAATGCCTGAAATTGGTCGAAATAGAAGCTTCTGTGTAGGAGAAAGTCTGTAAAAATGGCAATTTTGAGTACATTGAGGCTTTAAAAAGTAGTTATTCAACATGAGGCACAATCCAAATGACATTTTGAATCATTTTTTCTACAGTCCAAAAAATCCATTTTCTGATGAAAAGCGATAATCCGTGACCTCCCGAACTTTCTCCAGATGGTCAGAAATGGTAATTTTTTCATGTTACATTTTTTGACTGTAAATGACTATTGCATGTGAATGATCAATTTTGGAACTAAAATAAGTGTGTTTAGATTCATTTTAATGCCTGAAATTGGTCGAAATAGAAGCTTCTGAGTAGGAGGAAGTCTATAAAAATGGCAATTTTGATTACATTGAGGCTTTAAAAAGTAGTTATTCAACATGAGGCACAATCCAAATCACACTTTGAATCATTTTTTCTACAGTCCAAAAAATCAATTTTCTGATGAAAAGCGATGATCCGTGACGTGTTGAACTTTCTCCAGATGATCAGAAATGGTAATTTTTCAATGTTTAATTTTTTTACTGTAAATGACTATTGCATGTGAATTATCACTTTTGGAACTAAAATAAGTGTGCTTAGAGTCATTTTAATGCCTTAAATTGGTCGAAATAGAAACTTCTGAGTAGTAGAAACTCTGTAAAAATGGCAATTTTGATTACATTGAGGCTTTAAAAAGTAGTTATTCAACATGAGGCACAATCCAAATGACATTTTGAATCATTTTTCTACAGTCCAAAAAATCAATTTTCTAATGAAAAACGATGACCCGTGAACTGTTGAACTTTCTCTAGACGGTCAGAAATGGTAATTTTTTAATTTGACATTTTTTGACTGTAAATGACTATTGCATGTGAATGATCACTTTTGGAACTAAAATAAGTGTGTTTAGATTCATTTTAATGCCTGAAACTGGTCGAAATAGAAGCTTCTGAGTAGGAGAAAAAGTCTGTAAAAATGGCAATTGAGAGTACATTGAGGCTTTAAAAAGTAGTTATTCAACGAGGCACACTCCAAAAGACATTTTGAATCATTTTTTCTACAGTCCGAAAAATCATTATTCTGATGAAAAGCGATGATCCGTGACCTGTCGAACTTTCTCCAGACGGTCAGACATGGTACCTTTTTTAATGTTACATTTTTTGACTGTAAATGACTATTGCATGTGAATGATCACTTTTGGAACTAAAATAAGTGTGTTTAGAGTCATTTTAATGCCTGAAATTGGTTGAAATAGAAGCTTCTGAGTAAGAGAAAAAGTCTGTAATAATGGCAATTTTGGTCACATCGAGGCTTTAAAAGGTAGTAATTCAACATGAGGCACAATCCAAATGACATTTTGAATAATTTTTTCTACAGTCCAAAAAATCTATTTTCTGATGAAAAACGAGGACCCGTGACCTGCCGAATTTTCTCCAGACGGTCAGAAATGGTAATTTTGTAATTTTTAATTTTTTGACTATAAATGACTATTGCATGTGAATTATCACTTTTGGAACTAAAATAATTGTGTTTAGATTCATTTTAATGCCTGAAATTGGTCGAAATAGAAGCTTCTGAGTAGGAGAAAAAGTCTGTAAAAATGGCAATTTTGAGTACATTGAGGCTTTGAAAAGTAGTTATTCAACATGAGGCACAATCCAAATGACACTTTGAATCATTTTTTCTACAGTCCAAAAAATCAATTTTCTGATGAAAGCGATGATCCGTGACATGTCGAACTTTCTCCAGACGATCAGAAATGGTAATTTTTCAATGTTTCATTTTTTGACTGTAAATGACTATTGCATGTGAATGATCACTTTTGGAACTAAAATAAGTGTGTTTAGAGTCATTTTAATGCCTGAAATTGGTCGAAATAGAAGCTTCTGAGTAGTACAAAGTCTGTAAGATTGGCAATTTTGATTACATTGATGCTTTAAAAAGTAGTTATTCAACATGAGGCCCAATCCAAATGACATTTTGAATCATTTATTCTACAGTCCAAAAAATCAATTTTCTGATAAAAAGCGATAATCCGTGACCTCTCGAACTTTCTCCAGATGGTCAGAAATGGTAATTTTTTCATGTTACATTTTTTGACTGTAAATGACTATTGCATGTGAATTATCACTTTTGGAACTAAAATAAGTGTGTTTAGAGCCATTTTAATGCCTGAAATTGGTCGAAATAGAAGCTTCTGAGTAAGAGAAAAAGTCTGTAAAAATGGCAATTTTGGTCACATTGAGGCTTTAAAAAGTAGTTATTCAACATGAAGCACAATCCAAATGACATTTTGAATAATTTTTTCTACAGTCCAAAAAATCAATTTTCGGGTGAAAAGCGATGATCCGTGACCTGTCGAATTTTCTCCAGATGGTCAGAATTGGTAAGGTGTTTAATGTTACATTTTTTGACTGTAAGTGACTATTGCATGTGAATTATCACTTTTGTAACAAAAATACGTGTATTTAGAGTCATTTTAATGCCTGACATTGGTCGAAATAGAAGCTTCTGTGTAGGAGAAAGTCTGTAAAAATGGCAATTTTGAGTACATTGAGGCTTTAAAAAGTAGTTATTCAACATGAGGCACAATCCAAATGACATTTTGAATCATTTTTTCTACAGTCCAAAAAATCCATTTTCTGATGAAAAGCGATAATCCGTGACCTCCCGAACTTTCTCCAGATGGTCAGAAATGGTAATTTTTTCATGTTACATTTTTTGACTGTAAATGACTATTGCATGTGAATGATCAATTTTGGAACTAAAATAAGTGTGTTTAGATTCATTTGAATGCCTGAAATTGGTCGAAATAGAAGCTTCTGAGTAGGAGGAAGTCTATAAAAATGGCAATTTTGATTACATTGAGGCTTTAAAAAGTAGTTATTCAACATGAGGCACAATCCAAATCACACTTTGAATCATTTTTTCTACAGTCCAAAAAATCAATTTTCTGATGAAAAGCGATGATCCGTGACGTGTTGAACTTTCTCCAGACGATCAGAAATGGTAATTTTTCAATGTTTAATTTTTTTACTGTAAATGACTATTGCATGTGAATTATCACTTTTGGAACTAAAATAAGTGTGCTTAGAGTCATTTTAATGCCTTAAATTGGTCGAAATAGAAACTTCTGAGTAGTAGAAACTCTGTAAAAATGGCAATTTTGATTACATTGAGGCTTTAAAAAGTAGTTATTCAACATGAGGCACAATCCAAATGACATTTTGAATCATTTTTCTACAGTCCAAAAAATCAATTTTCTAATGAAAAACGATGACCCGTGAACTGTTGAACTTTCTCTAGACGGTCAGAAATGGTAATTTTTTAATTTGACATTTTTTGACTGTAAATGACTATTGCATGTGAATGATCACTTTTGGAACTAAAATAAGTGTGTTTAGATTCATTTTAATGCCTGAAACTGGTCGAAATAGAAGCTTCTGAGTAGGAGAAAAAGTCTGTAAAAATGGCAATTGAGAGTACATTGAGGCTTTAAAAAGTAGTTATTCAACGAGGCACACTCCAAAAGACATTTTGAATCATTTTTTCTACAGTCCGAAAAATCATTATTCTGATGAAAAGCGATGATCCGTGACCTGTCGAACTTTCTCCAGACGGTCAGACATGGTACCTTTTTTAATGTTACATTTTTTGACTGTAAATGACTATTGCATGTGAATGATCACTTTTGGAACTAAAATAAGTGTGTTTAGAGTCATTTTAATGCCTGAAATTGGTTGAAATAGAAGCTTCTGAGTAAGAGAAAAAGTCTGTAATAATGGCAATTTTGGTCACATCGAGGCTTTAAAAGGTAGTAATTCAACATGAGGCACAATCCAAATGACATTTTGAATAATTTTTTCTACAGTCCAAAAAATCTATTTTCTGATGAAAAACGAGGACCCGTGACCTGCCGAATTTTCTCCAGACGGTCAGAAATGGTAATTTTGTAATTTTTAATTTTTTGACTATAAATGACTATTGCGTGTGAATTATCACTTTTGGAACTAAAATAATTGTGTTTAGATTCATTTTAATGCCTGAAATTGGTCGAAATAGAAGCTTCTGAGTAGGAGAAAAAGTCTGTAAAAATGGCAATTTTGAGTACATTGAGGTTTTGAAAAGTAGTTATTCAACATGAGACACAATCCAAATGACACTTTGAATCATTTTTTCTACAGTCCAAAAAATCAATTTTCTGATGAAAAGCGATGATCCGTGACGTGTCGAACTTTCTCCAGACGATCAGAAATGGTAATTTTTCAATGTTTCATTTTTTGACTGTAAATGACTATTGCATGTGAATTATCACTTTTGGAACTAAAATAAGTGTGTTTAGAGTCATTTTAATGCCTGAAATTGGTCGAAATAGAAGCTTCTGAGTAGTACAAAGTCTGTAAGAATGGCAATTTTGATTACATTGATGCTTTAAAAAGTAGTTATTCAACATGAGGCCCAATCCAAATGACATTTTGAATCATTTATTCTACAGTCCAAAAAATCAATTTTCTGATGAAAAGCGATAATCCGTGACCTCTCGAACTTTCTCCAGACGGTCAGACATGGTACCTTTTTTAATGTTACATTTTTTGACTGTAAGTGACTATTGCATGTGAATTATCACTTTTGGAACCAAAATAAGTGTGTTTAGAGTCATTTTAATGACTGAAATTGGTTGAAAAAGAAGCTTCTGAGTAGGAGAAAAAGTCTGTAAAAATGGCAATTTTGGTCGCATTGAGACTTTAAAAAAGTAGTTATTCAACATGAGGCACAATCCAAATGACATTTTGAATCATTTTTTCTAGAGTCCAAAAAATCCATTTTCTGATGAAAAACAATGACCTGTGACCTGTCGAACTTTCTCCAGACGGTCAGAAATGGTAATTTTTTCATGTTTTTTGACTATAAATGACTATTGCATGTGAATTATCACTTTTGGATCTAAAAGAAGTGTGTTTAGAGTCATTTTAATGCATGAAATTGGTCGAAATAGAAGGTTCTGAGAAGGAGAAAAAGTCTGTAAAAATGGCAATTTTGGTCACATTGAGGCTTTAAAAAGTAGTTATTCAACATGAGGCCCAATCCAATGGCATTTTGAATCATTTATTCTACAGTCCAAAAAATCAATTTTCTAATGAAAAACGATGACCCTTGACCTGTCGAACTTTCTCTAGACGGTCAGAAATGGTAATTTTTAAATTTTACATTTTTTGACTGTAAATGACTATTGCATGTGAATGATCACTTTTGAAACTAAAATACGTCTGTTTAGAGTCCTTTTAATGCCTGAAATTGGTTGAAAAAGAAGCTTCTGAGTAGGAGAAAAAGTCTGTAAAAACGGCAATTGAGAGTACATTGAGGCTTTAAAAAGTAGTTATTCAACGAGGCACACTCCAAAAGACATTTTGAATCATTTTTTCTACAGTCCGAAAAATCATTATTCTGATGAAAAGCGATGATCCGTGACCTGTCGAACTTTCTCCAGACGGTCAGACATGGTACCTTTTTTAATGTTACATTTTTTGACTGTAAATGACTATTGCATGTGAATGATCACTTTTGGAACTAAAATAAGTGTGTTTAGAGTCATTTTAATGCCTGAAATTGGTTGAAATAGAAGCTTCTGAGTAAGAGAAAAAGTCTAAAAAATGGCAATTTTGGTCACATTGAGGCTTTAAAAAGTAGTTATTCAACATGAGGCACAATCCAAATGACATTTTGAATAATTTTTTCTAAAGTCCAAAAAATCTATTTTCTGATGAAAAACGAGGACCCGTGACCTGC
Organism: Triturus cristatus; assembly: GCF_964204655.1. Taxonomy (NCBI): domain Eukaryota; kingdom Metazoa; phylum Chordata; class Amphibia; order Caudata; family Salamandridae; genus Triturus; species Triturus cristatus. Next base: position 1,000,338,483 of record NC_140583.1, on the reverse strand, counting down.
CGAATTTTCTCCAGACGGTCAGAAATGGTAATTTTGTAATTTTTAATTTTTTGACTATAAATGACTATTGCATGTGAATTATCACTTTTGGAACTAAAATAATTGTGTTTAGATTCATTTTAATGCCTGAAATTGGTCGAAATAGAAGCTTCTGAGTAGGAGAAAAAGTCTGTAAAAATGGCAATTTTGAGTACATTGAGGCTTTGAAAAGTAGTTATTCAACATGAGGCACAATCCAAATGACACTTTGAATCATTTTTTCTACAGTCCAAAAAATCAATTTTCTGATGAAAGCGATGATCCGTGACATGTCGAACTTTCTCCAGACGATCAGAAATGGTAATTTTTCAATGTTTCATTTTTTGACTGTAAATGACTATTGCATGTGAATGATCACTTTTGGAACTAAAATAAGTGTGTTTAGAGTCATTTTAATGCCTGAAATTGGTCGAAATAGAAGCTTCTGAGTAGTACAAAGTCTGTAAGATTGGCAATTTTGATTACATTGATGCTTTAAAAAGTAGTTATTCAACATGAGGCCCAATCCAAATGACATTTTGAATCATTTATTCTACAGTCCAAAAAATCAATTTTCTGATAAAAAGCGATAATCCGTGACCTCTCGAACTTTCTCCAGATGGTCAGAAATGGTAATTTTTTCATGTTACATTTTTTGACTGTAAATGACTATTGCATGTGAATTATCACTTTTGGAACTAAAATAAGTGTGTTTAGAGCCATTTTAATGCCTGAAATTGGTCGAAATAGAAGCTTCTGAGTAAGAGAAAAAGTCTGTAAAAATGGCAATTTTGGTCACATTGAGGCTTTAAAAAGTAGTTATTCAACATGAGGCACAATCGAAATGACATTTTGAATAATTTTTTCTACAGTCCAAAAAATCAATTTTCGGGTGAAAAGCGATGATCCGTGACCTGTCGAACTTTCTCCAGATGGTCAGAATTGGTAAGGTGTTTAATGTTACATTTTTTGACTGTAAGTGACTATTGCATGTGAATTATCACTTTTGTATCAAAAATACGTGTATTTAGAGTCATTTTAATGCCTGAAATTGGTCGAAATAGAAGCTTCTGTGTAGGAGAAAGTCTGTAAAAATGGCAATTTTGAGTACATTGAGGCTTTAAAAAGTAGTTATTCAACATGAGGCACAATCCAAATGACATTTTGAATCATTTTTTCTACAGTCCAAAAAATCCATTTTCTGATGAAAAGCGATAATCCGTGACCTCCCGAACTTTCTCCAGATGGTCAGAAATGGTAATTTTTTCATGTTACATTTTTTGACTGTAAATGACTATTGCATGTGAATGATCAATTTTGGAACTAAAATAAGTGTGTTTAGATTCATTTTAATGCCTGAAATTGGTCGAAATAGAAGCTTCTGAGTAGGAGGAAGTCTATAAAAATGGCAATTTTGATTACATTGAGGCTTTAAAAAGTAGTTATTCAACATGAGGCACAATCCAAATCACACTTTGAATCATTTTTTCTACAGTCCAAAAAATCAATTTTCTGATGAAAAGCGATGATCCGTGACGTGTTGAACTTTCTCCAGACGATCAGAAATGGTAATTTTTCAATGTTTAATTTTTTCACAGTAAATGACTATTGCATGTGAATTATCACTTTTGGAACTAAAATACGTGTGTTTAGAGCCATTTTAATGCCTGAAATTGGTCGAAATAGAAGCTTCTGAGTAGGAGAAAGTCTATAAAAATGGCAATTTTGATTACATTGAGGCTTTAAAAAGTAGTTATTCAACATGAGGCACAATCCAAAAGACTTTTTGAATCATTTTTCCTACAGTCCAAAAAATCCATTTTCTGATGAAAAAAGATGACCCGTGACCTGTCGAACTTTCTCCAGACGATCAGAAATGGTAATTTTTTAATGTTTAATTTTTTGACTATAAATGACTATTGCATGTAAATTATCAATTTTGGAACTAAAATAAGTGTGTTTAGATTCATTTTAATGCCTGAAATTGGTTGAAATAGAAGCTTCTGAGTAGGAGAAAAAGTCTGTAAAAATGGCAATTTTGAGTACATTGAGGCTTTGAAAAGTAGTTATTCAACATGAGGCACAATCCAAATGACACTTTGAATCATTTTTTCTACAGTCCAAAAAATCAATTTTCTGATGAAAAGCGATGATCCGTGACGTGTCGAACTTTCTCCAGACGATCAGAAATGGTAATTTTTCGATGCTTAATTTTTTGACTGTAAATGACTATTGCATGTGAATTATCACTTTTGGAACTAAAATAAGTGTGTTTAGAGTCATTTTAATGCCTGAAATTGGTCGAAATAGAAGCTTCTGTGTAGTAGAAAGTCTGTAAAAATGGCAATTTTGGTCGCATTGACACTTTAAAAAAGTAGTTATTCAACATGAGGCACAATCCAAATGACATTTTGAATCATTTTTTCTAGAATACAAAAAATCAATTTTCTGATGAAAAACAATGACCTGTGACCTGTCGAACTTTCTCCAGACGGTCAGAAATGGTAATTTTTTCATGTTTAAGTTTTTTGACTATAAATGACTATTGCATGTGAATTATCACTTTTGGAACTAAAAGAAGTGTGTTTAGAGTCATTTTAATGCATGAAATTGGTCGAAATAGAAGTTTCTGAGTAGGAGAAAGTCTATAAAAATGGCAATTTTGATTACATTGAGGCTTTAAAAAGTAGTTATTCAACATGAGGCACAATCCAAAAGACATTTTGAATAATTTTTTCTACAGTCCGAAAAATCAATTTTCTGATGAAAAGCGATGATCCGTGACCTGTCGAACTTTCTCCAGACGGTCAGAAATGGTAATTTTGTAACATTACATTTTTTGACTATAAATGAATATTGCATGTGAGTTATCACTTTTGGAACTAAAATAAGTGTGTTTAGATACATTTTAATGCCTGAAATTGTTCGAAATAGAAGCTTCTGAGTAGGAGAAAAAGTCTGTAAAAATGGCAATTTAGAGTACATTGAGGCTTTAAAAAGTAGTTATTCAACATGAGGCACAATCCAAATGACATTTTGAATCATTTTTTCTACAGTCCAAAAAATCCATTTTCTGATGAAAAACGATGACCCGTGACCTGTCGGACTTTCTGCAGACGGTCAGAAATGGTAATTTTTTTAATGTTACATTTTTTGACTGTAAATGACTATTGCATGTGAATTATCACTTTTGGAACCAAAATAAGTGTGTTTAGGGTCATTTTAATGCCTGAAATTGGTCGAAATAGAAGCTTCTGTGTAGGAGAAAAAGTCTGTAAAAATGGCAATTTTGAGTACATTGAGGCTTTAAAAAGTAGTTATTCAACATGAGGCACAATCCAAAAGACATTTTGAATCATTTTTCTACAGTCCAAAAAATCAATTTTCTAATGAAAAACGATGACCCGTGACCTGTCGAACTTTCTCTAGATGGTCAGAAATGGTAATTTTTTAATGTTACATTTTTTGCATGTGAATGATCACATTTGGAACTAAAATAAGTGTGTTTAGAGTCATTTTAATGCCTGAAATTGGTTGAAATAGAAGCTTCTGAGTAAGAGAAAAAGTCTAAAAAATGGCAATTTTGGTCACATTGAGGCTTTAAAAAGTAGTTATTCAACATGAGGCACAATCCAAATGACATTTTGAATCATTTTTTCTAAAGTCCAAAAAATCTATTTTCTGATGAAAAACGAGGACCCGTGACCTGCCGAATTTTCTCCAGACGGTCAGAAATGGTAATTTTGTAATTTTTAATTTTTTGACTATAAATGACTATTGCGTGTGAATTATCACTTTTGGAACTAAAATAATTGTGTTTAGATTCATTTTAATGCCTGAAATTGGTCGAAATAGAAGCTTCTGAGTAGGAGAAAAAGTCTGTAAAAATGGCAATTTTGAGTACATTGAGGTTTTGAAAAGTAGTTATTCAACATGAGACACAATCCAAATGACACTTTGAATCATTTTTTCTACAGTCCAAAAAATCAATTTTCTGATGAAAAGCGATGATCCGTGACGTGTCGAACTTTCTCCAGACGATCAGAAATGGTAATTTTTCAATGTTTCATTTTTTGACTGTAAATGACTATTGCATGTGAATTATCACTTTTGGAACTAAAATAAGTGTGTTTAGAGTCATTTTAATGCCTGAAATTGGTCGAAATAGAAGCTTCTGAGTAGTACAAAGTCTGTAAGAATGGCAATTTTGATTACATTGATGCTTTAAAAAGTAGTTATTCAACATGAGGCCCAATCCAAATGACATTTTGAATCATTTATTCTACAGTCCAAAAAATCAATTTTCTGATGAAAAGCGATAATCCGTGACCTCTCGAACTTTCTCCAGACGGTCAGACATGGTACCTTTTTTAATGTTACATTTTTTGACTGTAAGTGACTATTGCATGTGAATTATCACTTTTGGAACCAAAATAAGTGTGTTTAGAGTCATTTTAATGACTGAAATTGGTTGAAAAAGAAGCTTCTGAGTAGGAGAAAAAGTCTGTAAAAATGGCAATTTTGGTCGCATTGAGACTTTAAAAAAGTAGTTATTCAACATGAGGCACAATCCAAATGACATCTTGAATCATTTTTTCTAGAGTCCAAAAAATCCATTTTCTGATGAAAAACAATGACCTGTGACCTGTCGAACTTTCTCCAGACGGTCAGAAATGGTAATTTTTTCATGTTTTTTGACTATAAATGACTATTGCATGTGAATTATCACTTTTGGATCTAAAAGAAGTGTGTTTAGAGTCATTTTAATGCATGAAATTGGTCGAAATAGAAGGTTCTGAGAAGGAGAAAAAGTCTGTAAAAATGGCAATTTTGGTCACATTGAGGCTTTAAAAAGTAGTTATTCAACATGAGGCCCAATCCAATGGCATTTTGAATCATTTATTCTACAGTCCAAAAAATCAATTTTCTGATGAAAAGCGATGATCCGTGACGTGTCGAACTTTCTCCAGACGATCAGAAATGGTAATTTTTCGATGCTTAATTTTTTGACTGTAAATGACTATTGCATGTGAATTATCACTTTTGGAACTAAAATAAGTGTGTTTAGAGTCATTTTAATGCCTGAAATTGGTCGAAATAGAAGCTTCTGTGTAGTAGAAAGTCTGTAAAAATGGCAATTTTGGTCGCATTGACACTTTAAAAAAGTAGTTATTCAACATGAGGCACAATCCAAATGACATTTTGAATCATTTTTTCTAGAATACAAAAAATCAATTTTCTGATGAAAAACAATGACCTGTGACCTGTCGAACTTTCTCCAGACGGTCAGAAATGGTAATTTTTTCATGTTTAAGTTTTTTGACTATAAATGACTATTGCATGTGAATTATCACTTTTGGAACTAAAAGAAGTGTGTTTAGAGTCATTTTAATGCATGAAATTGGTCGAAATAGAAGTTTCTGAGTAGGAGAAAGTCTATAAAAATGGCAATTTTGATTACATTGAGGCTTTAAAAAGTAGTTATTCAACATGAGGCACAATCCAAAAGACATTTTGAATAATTTTTTCTACAGTCCGAAAAATCAATTTTCTGATGAAAAGCGATGATCCGTGACCTGTCGAACTTTCTCCAGACGGTCAGAAATGGTAATTTTGTAACATTACATTTTTTGACTATAAATGAATATTGCATGTGAGTTATCACTTTTGGAACTAAAATAAGTGTGTTTAGATACATTTTAATGCCTGAAATTGTTCGAAATAGAAGCTTCTGAGTAGGAGAAAAAGTCTGTAAAAATGGCAATTTAGAGTACATTGAGGCTTTAAAAAGTAGTTATTCAACATGAGGCACAATCCAAATGACATTTTGAATCATTTTTTCTACAGTCCAAAAAATCCATTTTCTGATGAAAAACGATGACCCGTGACCTGTCGGACTTTCTGCAGACGGTCAGAAATGGTAATTTTTTTAATGTTACATTTTTTGACTGTAAATGACTATTGCATGTGAATTATCACTTTTGGAACCAAAATAAGTGTGTTTAGGGTCATTTTAATGCCTGAAATTGGTCGAAATAGAAGCTTCTGTGTAGGAGAAAAAGTCTGTAAAAATGGCAATTTTGAGTACATTGAGGCTTTAAAAAGTAGTTATTCAACATGAGGCACAATCCAAAAGACATTTTGAATCATTTTTCTACAGTCCAAAAAATCAATTTTCTAATGAAAAACGATGACCCGTGACCTGTCGAACTTTCTCTAGATGGTCAGAAATGGTAATTTTTTAATGTTACATTTTTTGCATGTGAATGATCACATTTGGAACTAAAATAAGTGTGTTTAGAGTCATTTTAATGCCTGAAATTGGTTGAAATAGAAGCTTCTGAGTAAGAGAAAAAGTCTAAAAAATGGCAATTTTGGTCACATTGAGGCTTTAAAAAGTAGTTATTCAACATGAGGCACAATCCAAATGACATTTTGAATCATTTTTTCTAAAGTCCAAAAAATCTATTTTCTGATGAAAAACGAGGACCCGTGACCTGCCGAATTTTCTCCAGACGGTCAGAAATGGTAATTTTGTAATTTTTAATTTTTTGACTATAAATGACTATTGCGTGTGAATTATCACTTTTGGAACTAAAATAATTGTGTTTAGATTCATTTTAATGCCTGAAATTGGTCGAAATAGAAGCTTCTGAGTAGGAGAAAAAGTCTGTAAAAATGGCAATTTTGAGTACATTGAGGTTTTGAAAAGTAGTTATTCAACATGAGACACAATCCAAATGACACTTTGAATCATTTTTTCTACAGTCCAAAAAATCAATTTTCTGATGAAAAGCGATGATCCGTGACGTGTCGAACTTTCTCCAGACGATCAGAAATGGTAATTTTTCAATGTTTCATTTTTTGACTGTAAATGACTATTGCATGTGAATTATCACTTTTGGAACTAAAATAAGTGTGTTTAGAGTCATTTTAATGCCTGAAATTGGTCGAAATAGAAGCTTCTGAGTAGTACAAAGTCTGTAAGAATGGCAATTTTGATTACATTGATGCTTTAAAAAGTAGTTATTCAACATGAGGCCCAATCCAAATGACATTTTGAATCATTTATTCTACAGTCCAAAAAAATCAATTTTCTGATGAAAAGCGATAATCCGTGACCTCTCGAACTTTCTCCAGACGGTCAGACATGGTACCTTTTTTAATGTTACATTTTTTGACTGTAAGTGACTATTGCATGTGAATTATCACTTTTGGAACCAAAATAAGTGTGTTTAGAGTCATTTTAATGACTGAAATTGGTTGAAAAAGAAGCTTCTGAGTAGGAGAAAAAGTCTGTAAAAATGGCAATTTTGGTCGCATTGAGACTTTAAAAAAGTAGTTATTCAACATGAGGCACAATCCAAATGACATCTTGAATCATTTTTTCTAGAGTCCAAAAAATCAATTTTCTGATGAAAAACAATGACCTGTGACCTGTCGAACTTTCTCCAGACGGTCAGAAATGGTAATTTTTTCATGTTTTTTGACTATAAATGACTATTGCATGTGAATTATCACTTTTGGATCTAAAAGAAGTGTGTTTAGAGTCATTTTAATGCATGAAATTGGTCGAAATAGAAGGTTCTGAGAAGGAGAAAAAGTCTGTAAAAATGGCAATTTTGGTCACATTGAGGCTTTAAAAAGTAGTTATTCAACATGAGGCCCAATCCAATGGCATTTTGAATCATTTATTCTACAGTCCAAAAAATCAATTTTCTAATGAAAAACGATGACCCTTGACCTGTCGAACTTTCTCTAGACGGTCAGAAATGGTAATTTTTAAATTTTACATTTTTTGACTGTAAATGACTATTGCATGTGAATGATCACTTTTGAAACTAAAATACGTCTGTTTAGAGTCCTTTTAATGCCTGAAATTGGTTGAAAAAGAAGCTTCTGAGTAGGAGAAAAAGTCTGTAAAAACGGCAATTGAGAGTACATTGAGGCTTTAAAAAGTAGTTATTCAACGAGGCACACTCCAAAAGACATTTTGAATCATTTTTTCTACAGTCCGAAAAATCATTATTCTGATGAAAAGCGATGATCCGTGACCTGTCGAACTTTCTCCAGACGGTCAGACATGGTACCTTTTTTAATGTTACATTTTTTGACTGTAAATGACTATTGCATGTGAATGATCACTTTTGGAACTAAAATAAGTGTGTTTAGAGTCATTTTAATGCCTGAAATTGGTTGAAATAGAAGCTTCTGAGTAAGAGAAAAAGTCTAAAAAATGGCAATTTTGGTCACATTGAGGCTTTAAAAAGTAGTTATTCAACATGAGGCACAATCCAAATGACATTTTGAATAATTTTTTCTAAAGTCCAAAAAATCTATTTTCTGATGAAAAACGAGGACCCGTGACCTGCCGAATTTTCTCCAGACGGTCAGAAATGGTAATTTTGTAATTTTTAATTTTTTGACTATAAATGACTATTGCATGTGAATTATCACTTTTGGAACTAAAATAATTGTGTTTAGATTCATTTTAATGCCTGAAATTGGTCGAAATAGAAGCTTCAGAGTAGGAGAAAAAGTCTGTAAAAATGGCAATTTTGAGTACATTGAGGCTTTGAAAAGTAGTTATTCAACATGAGGCACAATCCAAATGACACTTTGAATCATTTATTCTACAGTCCAAAAAATCAATTTTCTGATGAAAAGCGATAATCCGTGACCTCTCGAACTTTCTCCAGATGGTCAGAAATGGTAATTTTTTCATGTTACATTTTTTTAATGTAAATGACTATTGCATGTGAATAATCACTTTTGGAACTAAAATAAGTGTGTTTAGAGTGATTTTAATGCCTGAAATTGGTCGAAATAGAAGCTTCTGAGTAAGAGAAAAAGTCTGAAAAAATGGCAATTTTGGTCACATTGAGGCTTTAAAAAGTAGTTATTCAACATGAGGCACAATCCAAATGACATTTTGAATAATCTTTTCTACAGTCCAAAAAATCAATTTTCTGGTGAAAAGCGATGATCCATGACCTGTCGAACTTTCTCCAGACGGTCAGACATGGTACCTTTTTTAATGTTACATTTTTTGACTGTAAGTGACTATTGCATGTGAATTATCACTTTTGGAACTAAAATAAGTGTGTTTAGATTCATTTTAATGCCTGAAATTGGTCGAAATAGAAGCTTCTGAGTAGGAGAAAGTCTATAAAAATGGCAATTTTGATTACATTGAGGCTTTAAAAAGTAGTTATTCAACATGAGGCACAATCCAAAAGATATTTTGAATCATTTTTTCTACAGTCCGAAAAATCAATTTTCTGATGAAAAGCGATGATCCGTGACCTGTCGAACTTTCTCCAGACGGTCAGACATGGTAATTTTTTTAATGTTACATTTTTTGACTGTAAATGACTATTGCATGTGAATTATCACTTTTGGAACTAAAATAAGTGTGTTTAGAGTCATTTTAATGTCTGAAATTGTTCGAAATAGAAGCTTCTGAGCAGGAGAAAAGGTCTGTAAAAATGGCAATTTTGGTCACATTAAGGCTTTAAAAAGTAGTTAATCAACATGAGGCACAATCCAAATGACAATTTGAATCATTTTTACTACAGTCCAAAAAATCAATTTTCTCATGAAAAGCGATGATCCGTGACCTGTCGAACTTTCTCCAGACTGTCAGAAATGGTAATTTGTTCATGTTACATTTTTTGACTGTAAAGGACTATTGCATGTGAATGACCACTTTTGGAACTAAAATAAGTGTGTTTAGATTCATTTTAATGCCTGAAATTGGTCGAAATAGAAGCTTCTGAGAAGGAGAAAAAGCCTGTAAAAATGGCAATTTTGAGTACATTGAGGCTTTAAAAAGTCATTATTCAACATGAGGCACAATCCAAATGACAGGGTGAATCATTTTTTCTACAGTCCAAAAAATCAATTTTCTGATGAAAAACGATGACCCGTGACCTGTCAAAATTTCTCCAGACGGTCAGACATGGTAATTTTTTTAATGTTACATTTTTTGTTTGTAAATGACTATTGCTTGTGAGTTATCACTTTTAGAACTAAAATAAGTTTGTTTAGATTCATTTTAATGCCTGAAATTGGTCGAAATAGAAGCTTCTGAGTAGGAGAAAAAGCCTGTAAAAATGGCAATTTTGAGTACATTGAGGCTTTAAAAAGTAGTTATTCAAAATGAGGCACAATCCAAATGACATTTTGAATCATTTTTTCTACAGTCCAAAAAATCCATTTTCTGATGAAAAACGATGACCCGTGACCTGTCGAACTTGATCCAGATGGTCAGACATGGTAATTTTTTTGATGTTACATTTTTTGACTGTAAATGACTATTGCATGTGAATGATCACTTTTGGAACTAAAATAAGTGTGTTTAGATTCATTTTAATGCCTGAAACTGGTCGAAATAGAAGCTTCTGAGTAGGAGAAAAAGTCTGTAAAAATGGCAATTGAGAGTACATTGAGGCTTTAAAAAGTAGTTATTCAACGAGGCACACTCCAAAAGACATTTTGAATCATTTTTTCTACAGTCCGAAAAATCATTTTTCTGATGAAAAGCGATGATCCGTGACCTGTCGAACTTTCTCCAGACGGTCAGACATGGTACCTTTTTTAATGTTACATTTTTTGACTGTAAATGACGATTGCAGGTGAATTATCACTTTTGGAACTAAAATAATTGTGTTTAGATTCATTTTAATGCCTGAAATTGGTCGAAATAGAAGCTTCAGAGTAGGAGAAAAAGTCTGTAAAAATGGCAATTTTGAGTACATTGAGGCTTTGAAAAGTAGTTATTCAACACGAGGCACAATCCAAATGACACTTTGAATCATTTTTTCTATAGTCCAAAAAATCAATTTTCTGATGAAAGCGATGATCCGTGACGTGTCGAACTTTCTCCAGATGATCAGAAATGGTAAATTTTCAATGTTTCATTTTTTGACTGTAAATGACTATTGCATGTGAATTATCACTTTTGGAACTAAAATAAGTGTGTTTAGAGTGATTTTAATGCCTGAAATTGGTCGAAATAGAAGCTTCTGAGTAAAAGAAAAAGTCTGAAAAAATGGCAATTTTGGTCACATTGAGGCTTCAAAAAGTAGTTATTCAACATGAGGCACAATCCAAATGACATTTTGAATAATCTTTTCTACAGTCCAAAAAATCAATTTTCTGGTGAAAAGCGATGATCCATGACCTGTCGAACTTTCTCCAGACGGTCAGACATGGTACCTTTTTTAATGTTACATTTTTTGACTGTAAGTGACTATTGCATGTGAATTATCACTTTTGGAACTAAAATAAGTGTGTTTAGATTCATTTTAATGCCTGAAATTGGTCGAAATAGAAGCTTCTGAGTAGGAGAAAGTCTATAAAAATGGCAATTTTGATTACATTGAGGCTTTAAAAAGTAGTTATTCAACATGAGGCACAATCCAAAAGATATTTTGAATCATTTTTTCTACAGTCCGAAAAATCAATTTTCTGATGAAAAGCGATGATCCGTGACCTGTCGAACTTTCTCCAGACGGTCAGACATGGTAATTTTTTTAATGTTACATTTTTTGACTGTAAATGACTATTGCATGTGAATTATCACTTTTGGAACTAAAATAAGTGTGTTTAGAGTCATTTTAATGTCTGAAATTGTTCGAAATAGAAGCTTCTGAGTAGGAGAAAAGGTCTGTAAAAATGGCAATTTTGGTCACATTAAGGCTTTAAAAAGTAGTTATTCAACATGAGGCACAATCCAAATGACAATTTGAATCATTTTTACTACAGTCCAAAAAATCAATTTTCTCATGAAAAACGATGACCCGTGACATGTCGAACTTTCTCCAGACTGTCAGAAATGGTAATTTGTTCATGTTACATTTTTTGACTGTAAAGGACTATTGCATGTGAATGACCACTTTTGGAACTAAAATAAGTGTGTTTAGATTCATTTTAATGCCTGAAATTGGTCGAAATAGAAGCTTCTGAGTAGGAGAAAAAGCCTGTAAAAATGGCAATTTTGAGTACATTGAGGCTTTAAAAAGTAATTATTCAACATTAGGCACAATCCAAATGACAGTTTGAATCATTTTTTCTACAGTCCAAAAAATCAATTTTCTGATGAAAAACGATGACCCGTGACCTGTCAAACTTTCTCCAGACGGTCAGACATGGTAATTTTTTTAATGTTACATTTTTTGACTGTAAATGACTATTGCTTGTGAGTTATCACTTTTAGAACTAAAATAAGTTTGTTTAGATTCATTTTAATGCCTGAAATTGGTCGAAATAGAAGCTTCTGAGTAGGAGAAAAAGCCTGTAAAAATGGCAATTTTGAGTACATTGAGGCTTTAAAAAGTAGTTATTCAAAATGAGGCACAATCCAAATGACATTTTGAATCATTTTTTCTACAGTCCAAAAAATCCATTTTCTGATGAAAAACGATGACCCGTGACCTGTCGAACTTGATCCAGATGGTCAGACATGGTAATTTTTTTGATGTTACATTTTTTGACTGTAAATGACTATTGCATGTGAATGATCACTTTTGGAACTAAAATAAGTGTGTTTAGATTCATTTTAATGCCTGAAACTGGTCGAAATAGAAGCTTCTGAGTAGGAGAAAAAGTCTGTAAAAATGGCAATTGAGAGTACATTGAGGCTTTAAAAAGTAGTTATTCAACGAGGCACACTCCAAAAGACATTTTGAATCATTTTTTCTACAGTCCGAAAAATCATTTTTCTGATGAAAAGCGATGATCCGTTGTTAGAACCGGCGGTCTCTATTTGGCAGAGGTATACACTTCTGACAAATAGGGACCAACCAACTCTAGTCAGGGAAAGGGGATTACACACTCAGATAACCCCTGCTACCCCCTTGGTAGCTTGGCAGAGCAGACAGGCTTATCTCAGAGGCAGTGTGTTAAGCATTTATGACCACATGCAGTAATAAAGTGAATACACTACAGATGGACACGACACAGAAGTTATTATAAAAATAGGATTTTTATATAAGGCTTAGCACAAGACCAAATAACGACAAAAATATACCACAGTCTTAATAAATACTCTTTGGAAGGAAAAATACTAGTTCAAGTAAGGTTTCTTCTTGGCAAATAGTTCTTTAGCAAAGTATTCTTCTGAGCACAGTTCTTTGGCAACAATGTAACCCCCACAGGAGTCACACGACGTCGAGTCTACAAGATTCCCAAGGTTCGGCGTCGACCGCGAGGAGCGCTACGTCGAGCCTGGAGTTGCAACAGACCCCACAAGTACAGTACCTTGAGAAATGAAGAAAACGATGATCCACGGCGTCGAGATGTCGGCGTCGATCGTGCCTCGGATTCGGGTCGATCTGCAGCGGCGTCGAGGGATGTCGGGCCGGAGCAGCGCTCACGGCGTCGAGAAGGGCGTCGAGTCGATGCGATCAGCAGCGGCGTCGGGACGGGGTCGCTTGGAGGTGGAGCCGATACTCACTCCTCACTGGCGTCGATACCGGCGTCGAGACAGGGTCACTTGGAGCCGGGGCCGATACCCACTGCTCACTGGCGTTGCTGCTGGCGTCGAGACTGCAGATTTTCCCTTGTGTACTGGAAACAACACTTTCCAGCAATTCAGCAAATGGTGAAGTCCTTTGGCCCTGTGACTTCAGCAGGAGACTGGCACTCTTCCAGCCCTTGGAGATTTCCTAGCAAGTGTTCAGAGAGTACACACCAAGTTCCTCTCTCCTGGTTCCTTGGCAAAAATAAAGAAGCAGCTTTCAGGTTCCTCCACAGCAAAACAGCACTCTGGCAGAAAGGGGAGGCAAGTCCTTAGATCAGCAGGCTTCTTGTCCTTGGTACAGGTTTCCTTGTCAGAAGTGATCTGAGTTCTTGGTTCAGGGGTCCTTCTCTTATACCCCTTTTCTCCTTTGTTCCCTTTGTCCAAGCAGGGAAATTCCCCCCATCTCAGGTTCGTTGTGGGTGTTGCCAGGCAGAGGCACCTGGCCTATTCACTGAGCAGGGCAGAGTCCTCAGCCGCCCAGCAGGAGGCGGGGCCAGTATTGTCACTGGCAGGAGCAGGGCTATCAGTCGCCCAGCAGGAGGTGGAGCCAGAATTGTGTCAGGCAGGGCAGGCTACTCTTCCCTCACTCTATGTGTAAATGCCTCATTCACCCCACACTGACTCATTCAGACCTCTGGAGCCACCCAGCCCCTGACACACACACCAAACCAGCAGAGACCGGTGGATAGTTGGACAAGAAAATAGACACTTTCTAAAAGGGCTATTTTCAAACATAGAATTTAAAAACCATCCATCCTAAAGGGTGTGTTATTAAATTCTGAGTTCAGGGATACTAAACTCGACCTGCTACCATGCTCCCTGAGTCAGATAGATTATAATGGAGTTAATAATCCGTCTGCCCATTCTGGCCTATGGGAGGCAGGTAGCCCTTCAATAGTGAAAAACGAAAATGGCTGTAATTCACTATTAGGTCATGCCACACACATCAGGGCATGACCTACCTTTTACCCACAATGCACCCTGCCCTAGGGCCTACCATAGAGGTGTCTGAAATGTGGCAAAGTGAAGGTTTAGAGACTGGCAAGTAGGTTTCCTTGCCAAGTCGACATGGCAGTCGGGGACTGCACGCAGGCGCCGCGGTGGCAGGCCTGAGACATATTTTACACGCTGCTTCCGTGGGTGGCACAACCAGTGCTGCAAGCCCACCAGCAGCAGTTAACTTACACGCCCTTGGCACCCGCAGTGCACTAGACTAGGGTCTGAACAGTAAGTCAACCAAGCCAATCATGGTAACACCAATCAATGTAATAATTTAACATAGGGAGCACTTGCACTGTGGCACTGATCAGCAGTGGCACAGTGCCCAAAGCAATAAACCAGCAAAAACATCGTAAACAGTGGAGGCAAACAGAAAAAAATGGAGGAGAGACTCATGCCAATGATGCCAGGTCTAACACGTGTCCCCTCCAGCTGAAATGTGGGGAGAACTACCCTTCACCCAGGGAGTCCTAATCACTAAGGCGGAAAAATCTGGACAGACCATCAGCATTGGCGTGATCTGTACCAGGGCGGTGTTCCACCGTAAAGTCCATCCCCTGTAGGGAAATGGACCACCTCAACAGCTTTGGGTTCTCACCCCTCATCTGCATTAGCCATCTGAGGGGCCTGTGGTCTGTCTGAACCCGGAAGTGAGTCCCAAACAGGTAGGGTCTTAGCTTCTTCAGCGCCCAGACCACAGCAAATGCCTCACGCTCTATCGCACTCCACCTTTGTTCCCTGGGAAGTAACCTCCGGCTGATGAAGGCTACAGGTAAGTCTCGGCCCTCCTCATTCATCTGTGCTAGAACAGCCCCCACACCATGCTCTGAAGCGTCTGTCTGGACAATGAATTCTTTTGAAAAGTCGGGTGCCTGGAGGACCGGTGCCGTACACATTGCAGTTTTCAGGGTGTCAAAGGCGTTCTGACAGGCGTCAGTCCAGATCACAAGTCTCGGCTGCTTCCTGGAAGTCAGCGAGGTCAAGGGGTGCACAATGTTGCCATACCCCTTGACAAACCTCCTGTAGTAACCCGTGAGACCCAAGAAGGCTCTCACCTGAGTCTGGGTTTTGGGCGGTTCCCAAGCCAGGATGGTATCTATCTTGGGTTGCAGGGGGGCCACCTTGCCGCTCCCTACTTGGTGCCCCAAGTACACCACTGAACCCTGCCCAATCTGGCACTTACTAGCCTTGATTGTGAGGCCTGCTCTGCGCAGGGCCAACAACACTTCCTGGAGGTGGCGCAAGTGTTCCTCCCAGCTGGCGCTGAACACTGCTATATCGTCCAGGTAGGCGGCGCTGAAATTTTCCAGCCCGGCCAATACCTGGTTAACCAACCTCTGGAATGTGGCAGGGGCATTCTTCATCCCAAAGGGCATCACACGGAACTGGTAGTGCCCATCTGGTGTGGAGAATGCAGACCTCTCTTTTGCCCCATCAGTCAAGGCGATCTGCCAGTACCCAGACGTTAGATCAAACGTACTAAGGTACCGGGCAGCCCCCAACCGATCGATGAGCTCATCAGCTCTGGGGATGGGGTGCGCGTCAGTCTTGGTGACCGAATTGAGTCCTCGGTAATCCACACAGAACCGAAGTTCTGGTGAAGCACCAGGCGCTGCAGCCTTTGGGACCAAGACCACTGGGCTGGCCCAAGGACTGCTAGAGGACTCAACCACCCCTAAGGCAAACATCTTGGAGACCTCCTCCTTGATGTATGCTCTGACCTTGTCAGTCACCCTGTAGGCCTTGTGCCTCACAGGAGTGCTGTCCCCAGTGTCCACATCATGGACACACCACTGAGTGACACCAGGGATTAAGGAGAACAGATCAGGGAATTGTACCAACAGATGGCGACAATCTTGCTGCTGCTCAGGGGTCAGTGTGTCAGAGAGGACAACACCATCCACTGACCCATCTTTTTCTTTTGCACACAGGAGGTCAGGAAGCGGCTCACTCTCCTCCTCCATCCCAGCATCTGTGGCAAGGAGCATGCCCACTTCGGACCTTTCTAAGTGGGGCTTTAACCGGTTGACATGCAGGACCCTTAAGGGGTTCCTGGGAGACTTCAAGTCCACCAAGTAGGTGACATCGCTCTTTTTCTCCACAACCTCGAATGGTCCAGTCCACCTGTCCTTGAGCGCACAAGGTTCCACAGGGGCCATGACCCAAACTTTCTGACCAGGTTGAAGCTCAACCAGAGTGGCATTCTGATCGTACCACCGCTTCATCTCTTCCTGGCTGGCCTCCAGATTTGCCTGAGCAAGATCTCTGAAGCGCCGAGTCTGGTTCCTAAAGGCCAGCATGTAACTATATACATCCTGGGGAGGTTTCCTGGGAGATTGCTCCCAGCCTTCTTTAACCAGACTCAAAGGTCCTCTTACCGGGTGACCATACAAAAGCTCAAATGGGCTGAACCCTAGAGACTTCTGTGGCACCTCACGGTAAGCAAACAGCAGGCATGGCAAGAGGACGTCCCATTTACGCCTCATTGGTTCTTCAAGACCCATGATCATGCCTTTTAGGGTCCGGTTGAATCTCTCAACCAGCCCATTACCTTGAGGGTGGTAAGGAGTGGTAAACTTGTAGGTTACCCCACACTCCTTCCACAGAGACTTCATATAATTCGAAATGAAGTTGGTGCCCCGGTCTGACACCACCTCTCTGGGGAACCCCATGCGGGAGAAAACACCCATCAGTGCCCGTCCCACCACGGGGGCCGTCACTGTTCGGAGAGGGATGGCTTCCGGGTACCGGGTGGCATGGTCCACCAAGACCAGGATAAACCTGTTGCCCATGGCTGTCTTGGGGTCCAGTGGCCCCACAATGTCAATTCCCACTCGCTCAAAGGGGGTACTGACGACGGGAAAAGGTTGGAGGGGAGCCTTCTGCTTCCGCCCACTTTTCCCACTTGCCTGGCAAGTTTGACAGGTCCTACAATGGATATCTGAATCCCTTCTCATCTGGGGCCAATAAAAATGGGTGACAAGCCTGTCATAGGTCTTGTCCTGCCCCAGATGTCCAGCTAACGGAACGTCATGAGCCAACCCCAGTAGGAAGGCTCTGAAGCGCTGGGGTACCACCAGCACACGGGCTGACCCAGGCTCAGCAGCCTTAGGCTCGCTATACAGGAGGTCGTTCTCCCAGTAGACCCAATGTGACCCTGACTGATCACCTGTCGTTTGGGCTGAGGCCTGCTGCCTCATACCCACAAGAGAAGGGCACACTTTCTGCTCAGCACAAAATTCCTCCCTGGAGGGACCACCATCCTGCTGCCAATGGGTCAGCTCGGGCAGGTCTCCCAGTTCGGCCACTTGTTCTCCTGTCGGTTCCAGGGCATCCCCCTCAGGGTCTGCTCCCTCCTGGGCCGCGGGAACGATGGGGGACGGTTTCCCGCGCCCCCTGCCTCTTCTCTTCACGGTTGGGACCTGGGCCGTACTTTCAGGCTCCAGGGCCCCATCAACACCCTTACTGACTGACATGGACCGGGTGGTCGCACACACCCACTCAGGCAGACCCAACATTTCCAGATGCGCTTTTCTCTCCACCTTAGCCCAAGGGGAGTCCTCCAAATCATTGCCCAGGAGACAATCAACAGGCATGGCGGGCCTCACAGCAACCTGAAGAGTACCTGAGACCCCCCCCCACTCAAAAGGAACTTGAGCTACCTCACACTTACTCTGTGAGTTGTCAGCAGCTACAACGGGGTAGAATGCATGAGGGACCACCTGCTCTCTGGACACCAAGTGACACTTGACAGCTGTCACACTCGCTCCGGTGTCTCTGAGAGCTTCCACCCTATGGCCATTAATGGTCACCCACTGCCTATATTTCTTAGTGTTACTAGGCAGAGGGGTTGGAGGGACCATTTCCACGTCTCCTAAAGAGACCAGGGACATTTCTGCGGGACCCCACCCACCGGGGGCACCCATCTCATCCCCTCCCAGGGCTACACTCGCTACCTGACGAGGGGGTGCACGCGGCGGTGCATTCGAATCCTTCATGGGACACTGGGGATCATAATAACGGTGTCCCACCTGCTTACAAGCGTAGCAGGTCATGGGGCCCCTGTGAACAGGTTTACCTGTCGGGGCCTCTGGCTTCTTTACAGGGGGAGGCTGGGAACCCTTCCCTTGGTTCCCTTGGGGACTACTTTGGGGCCCTTTCTGAAACTCCCTCTGTTTACCCCTGTCCCCCCCACTCTTCTGCTGGGGACCCTGCCCACCTTTGGCTGAGTCTCCCACTGGACCCTTGTGGACCCTGGTACTGACCCAGCGGTCCGCCTCCTCAGCAAGTTTTCTAGGGTTAGATATCTTGCTATCAACAAGGTGCTGGCGTAGCTCTGGAAAACAGTTATTAGACAAGTGCTCCCAAGCAAATAAATCATAAAGAGCATCATAACTATCAACCTTGCTACCCTTTATCCAACCATCCATGGTTCTGCAGAAAAAAGACACATATTCAACCCATGTAGTACCAGGCAACTTCTTACATTCTCTAAAGGTTTGTCTGTACTTTTCTGGAGTTAAGCCATATCTCAGCATTAAAGCATCTTTCATATGAGTATAAGACATCCTATCCTCCGCAGGAAGGCTCAACAAGGTATCTCTCCCTTCATTTGTAAAGCGGCTCCACAACCCCGTTCCCCAATCTTTCTCAGGGACCCGGTGGGCCAACAATGCTAACTCATACGCTTTAAACCATTGGCTAATATCTTCATTCTTACTGTAATCTTTGATCACATCCTTAGGAAAATAAAACCTACTTTCTGCAGGCACAGATGGAGTGCTGCCACCAGAGGGATTCAATTCTAAACTCTTAGTTTTAAGCTCCATCTCCCTCACCATCTTCTCACGTTCAAACGCTAATTTCTCTCTCTCAAAATCTAATCTTTTGCTCTCCATTTCAGCTTCTCTCTTGCTTCTTGCATTCTCTAATTCCAACTGCCCTCCTAATTTAAGTTTTGCCATTTCTAACTTGTGCCCCCTCTCCCTCTCCCTGTCTTCTAATTCTTCAGGGGAAAGGCTCCTAGAGGAAGCACTACTGCCGGGAGATGACACTGGCCCATCTGCGGGCTCTTCCTCCTCTTCTTCCTCTTCCGGTACCACCACCGGATCAGAGGGGTTTCTGGCCTCTAACCAGGCCTTCAGCGCTTTGAGGAAGTCGTCTTTCCTTGTGAGACCTGTGGTGGGAACTTTAAACTGCTTGCAAAATCCTTTTAGATCCTTTAGCACGTAGGAATCTATCTTCTCCTTATCAAATTCCCCCACAACAATCTCCACAGGTGTAGCAGCTCTGGCGTTCTCCATGGTCAAAACTGGCAGTGTTTAAAAAAATAAGCTCCAGGAAAGCGGAGAACAAAAATAGAATATCCTACCAAAACAGATTGTGGCTGCGTTATGGTCTGCTTTCACTACGTAGCGTACACTAATCACTGCACATGAGTCATAAATGCAAAGTTCAATCCTCACCGCTGACCACCAATGTTAGAACCGGCGGTCTCTAGTTGGCAGAGGTATACACTTCTGACAAATAGGGACCAACCAACTCTAGTCAGGGAAAGGGGATTACACACTCAGATAACCCCTGCTACCCCCTTGGTAGCTTGGCAGAGCAGACAGGCTTATCTCAGAGGCAGTGTGTTAAGCATTTATGACCACATGCAGTAATAAAGTGAATACACTACAGATGGACACGACACAGAAGTTATTATAAAAATAGGATTTTTATATAAGGCTTAGCACAAGACCAAATAACGACAAAAATATACCACAGTCTTAATAAATACTCTTTGGAAGGAAAAATACTAGTTCAAGTAAGGTTTCTTCTTGGCAAATAGTTCTTTAGCAAAGTATTCTTCTGAGCACAGTTCTTTGGCAACAATGTAACCCCCACAGGAGTCACACGACGTCGAGTCTACAAGATTCCCAAGGTTCGGCGTCGACCGCGAGGAGCGCTACGTCGAGCCTGGAGTTGCAACAGACCCCACAAGTACAGTACCTTGAGAAATGAAGAAAACGATGATCCACGGCGTCGAGATGTCGGCGTCGATCGTGCCTCGGATTCGGGTCGATCTGCAGCGGCGTCGAGGGATGTCGGGCCGGAGCAGCGCTCACGGCGTCGAGAAGGGCGTCGAGTCGATGCGATCAGCAGCGGCGTCGGGACGGGGTCGCTTGGAGGTGGAGCCGATACTCACTCCTCACTGGCGTCGATACCGGCGTCGAGACGGGGTCACTTGGAGCCGGGGCCGATACCCACTGCTCACTGGCGTTGCTGCTGGCGTCGAGACTGCAGATTTTCCCTTGTGTACTGGAAACAACACTTTCCAGCAATTCAGCAAATGGTGAAGTCCTTTGGCCCTGTGACTTCAGCAGGAGACTGGCACTCTTCCAGCCCTTGGAGATTTCCTAGCAAGTGTTCAGAGAGTACACACCAAGTTCCTCTCTCCTGGTTCCTTGGCAAAAATAAAGAAGCAGCTTTCAGGTTCCTCCACAGCAAAACAGCACTCTGGCAGAAAGGGGAGGCAAGTCCTTAGATCAGCAGGCTTCTTGTCCTTGGTACAGGTTTCCTTGTCAGAAGTGATCTGAGTTCTTGGTTCAGGGGTCCTTCTCTTATACCCCTTTTCTCCTTTGTTCCCTTTGTCCAAGCAGGGAAATTCCCCCCATCTCAGGTTCGTTGTGGGTGTTGCCAGGCAGAGGCACCTGGCCTATTCACTGAGCAGGGCAGAGTCCTCAGCCGCCCAGCAGGAGGCGGGGCCAGTATTGTCACTGGCAGGAGCAGGGCTATCAGTCGCCCAGCAGGAGGTGGAGCCAGAATTGTGTCAGGCAGGGCAGGCTACTCTTCCCTCACTCTATGTGTAAATGGCTCATTCACCCCACACTGACTCATTCAGACCTCTGGAGCCACCCAGCCCCTGACACACACACCAAACCAGCAGAGACCGGTGGATAGTTGGACAAGAAAATAGACACTTTCTAAAAGGGCTATTTTCAAACATAGAATTTAAAAACCATCCATCCTAAAGGGTGTGTTATTAAATTCTGAGTTCAGGGATACTAAACTCGACCTGCTACCATGCTCCCTGAGTCAGATAGATTATAATGGAGTTAATAATCCGTCTGCCCATTCTGGCCTATGGGAGGCAGGTAGCCCTTCAATAGTGAAAAACGAAAATGGCTGTAATTCACTATTAGGTCATGCCACACACATCAGGGCATGACCTACCTTTTACCCACAATGCACCCTGCCCTAGGGCCTACCATAGAGGTGTCTGAAATGTGGCAAAGTGAAGGTTTAGAGACTGGCAAGTAGGTTTCCTTGCCAAGTCGACATGGCAGTCGGGGACTGCACGCAGGCGCCGCGGTGGCAGGCCTGAGACATATTTTACACGCTGCTTCCGTGGGTGGCACAACCAGTGCTGCAAGCCCACCAGCAGCAGTTAACTTACACGCCCTTGGCACCCGCAGTGCACTAGACTAGGGTCTGAACAGTAAGTCAACCAAGCCAATCATGGTAACACCAATCAATGTAATAATTTAACATAGGGAGCACTTGCACTGTGGCACTGATCAGCAGTGGCACAGTGCCCAAAGCAATAAACCAGCAAAAACATCGTAAACAGTGGAGGCAAACAGAAAAAAATGGAGGAGAGACTCATGCCAATGATGCCAGGTCTAACATCCGTGACCTGTCGAACTTTCTCCAGACGGTCAGACATGGTACCTTTTTTAATGTTACATTTTTTGACTGTAAATGACGATTGCAGGTGAATTATCACTTTTGGAACTAAAATAATTGTGTTTAGATTCATTTTAATGCCTGAAATTGGTCGAAATAGAAGCTTCAGAGTAGGAGAAAAAGTCTGTAAAAATGGCAATTTTGAGTACATTGAGGCTTTGAAAAGTAGTTATTCAACATGAGGCACAATCCAAATGACACTTTGAATCATTTTTTCTATAGTCCAAAAAATCAATTTTCTGATGAAAGCGATGATCCGTGACGTGTCGAACTTTCTCCAGATGATCAGAAATGGTAAATTTTCAATGTTTCATTTTTTGACTGTAAATGACTATTGCATGTGAATTATCACTTTTGGAACTAAAATAAGTGTGTTTAGAGTGATTTTAATGCCTGAAATTGGTCGAAATAGAAGCTTCTGAGTAAAAGAAAAAGTCTGAAAAAATGGCAATTTTGGTCACATTGAGGCTTCAAAAAGTAGTTATTCAACATGAGGCACAATCCAAATGACATTTTGAATAATCTTTTCTACAGTCCAAAAAATCAATTTTCTGGTGAAAAGCGATGATCCATGACCTGTCGAACTTTCTCCAGACGGTCAGACATGGTACCTTTTTTAATGTTACATTTTTTGACTGTAAGTGACTATTGCATGTGAATTATCACTTTTGGAACTAAAATAAGTGTGTTTAGATTCATTTTAATGCCTGAAATTGGTCGAAATAGAAGCTTCTGAGTAGGAGAAAGTCTATAAAAATGGCAATTTTGATTACATTGAGGCTTTAAAAAGTAGTTATTCAACATGAGGCACAATCCAAAAGATATTTTGAATCATTTTTTCTACAGTCCGAAAAATCAATTTTCTGATGAAAAGCGATGATCCGTGACCTGTCGAACTTTCTCCAGACGGTCAGACATGGTAATTTTTTTAATGTTACATTTTTTGACTGTAAATGACTATTGCATGTGAATTATCACTTTTGGAACTAAAATAAGTGTGTTTAGAGTCATTTTAATGTCTGAAATTGTTCGAAATAGAAGCTTCTGAGTAGGAGAAAAGGTCTGTAAAAATGGCAATTTTGGTCACATTAAGGCTTTAAAAAGTAGTTATTCAACATGAGGCACAATCCAAATGACAATTTGAATCATTTTTACTACAGTCCAAAAAATCAATTTTCTCATGAAAAACGATGACCCGTGACATGTCGAACTTTCTCCAGACTGTCAGAAATGGTAATTTGTTCATGTTACATTTTTTGACTGTAAAGGACTATTGCATGTGAATGACCACTTTTGGAACTAAAATAAGTGTGTTTAGATTCATTTTAATGCCTGAAATTGGTCGAAATAGAAGCTTCTGAGTAGGAGAAAAAGCCTGTAAAAATGGCAATTTTGAGTACATTGAGGCTTTAAAAAGTAATTATTCAACATTAGGCACAATCCAAATGACAGTTTGAATCATTTTTTCTACAGTCCAAAAAATCAATTTTCTGATGAAAAACGATGACCCGTGACCTGTCAAACTTTCTCCAGACGGTCAGACATGGTAATTTTTTTAATGTTACATTTTTTGACTGTAAATGACTATTGCTTGTGAGTTATCACTTTTAGAACTAAAATAAGTTTGTTTAGATTCATTTTAATGCCTGAAATTGGTCGAAATAGAAGCTTCTGAGTAGGAGAAAAAGCCTGTAAAAATGGCAATTTTGAGTACATTGAGGCTTTAAAAAGTAGTTATTCAAAATGAGGCACAATCCAAATGACATTTTGAATCATTTTTTCTACAGTCCAAAAAATCCATTTTCTGATGAAAAACGATGACCCGTGACCTGTCGAACTTGATCCAGATGGTCAGACATGGTAATTTTTTTGATGTTACATTTTTTGACTGTAAATGACTATTGCATGTGAATGATCACTTTTGGAACTAAAATAAGTGTGTTTAGATTCATTTTAATGCCTGAAACTGGTCGAAATAGAAGCTTCTGAGTAGGAGAAAAAGTCTGTAAAAATGGCAATTGAGAGTACATTGAGGCTTTAAAAAGTAGTTATTCAACGAGGCACACTCCAAAAGACATTTTGAATCATTTTTTCTACAGTCCGAAAAATCATTTTTCTGATGAAAAGCGATGATCCGTGACCTGTCGAACTTTCTCCAGACGGTCAGACATGGTACCTTTTTTAATGTTACATTTTTTGACTGTAAATGACGATTGCAGGTGAATTATCACTTTTGGAACTAAAATAATTGTGTTTAGATTCATTTTAATGCCTGAAATTGGTCGAAATAGAAGCTTCAGAGTAGGAGAAAAAGTCTGTAAAAATGGCAATTTTGAGTACATTGAGGCTTTGAAAAGTAGTTATTCAACATGAGGCACAATCCAAATGACACTTTGAATCATTTTTTCTATAGTCCAAAAAATCAATTTTCTGATGAAAGCGATGATCCGTGACGTGTCGAACTTTCTCCAGATGATCAGAAATGGTAAATTTTCAATGTTTCATTTTTTGACTGTAAATGACTATTGCATGTGAATTATCACTTTTGGAACTAAAATAAGTGTGTTTAGAGTGATTTTAATGCCTGAAATTGGTCGAAATAGAAGCTTCTGAGTAAAAGAAAAAGTCTGAAAAAATGGCAATTTTGGTCACATTGAGGCTTCAAAAAGTAGTTATTCAACATGAGGCACAATCCAAATGACATTTTGAATAATCTTTTCTACAGTCCAAAAAATCAATTTTCTGGTGAAAAGCGATGATCCATGACCTGTCGAACTTTCTCCAGACGGTCAGACATGGTACCTTTTTTAATGTTACATTTTTTGACTGTAAGTGACTATTGCATGTGAATTATCACTTTTGGAACTAAAATAAGTGTGTTTAGATTCATTTTAATGCCTGAAATTGGTCGAAATAGAAGCTTCTGAGTAGGAGAAAGTCTATAAAAATGGCAATTTTGATTACATTGAGGCTTTAAAAAGTAGTTATTCAACATGAGGCACAATCCAAAAGATATTTTGAATCATTTTTTCTACAGTCCGAAAAATCAATTTTCTGATGAAAAGCGATGATCCGTGACCTGTCGAACTTTCTCCAGACGGTCAGACATGGTAATTTTTTTAATGTTACATTTTTTGACTGTAAATGACTATTGCATGTGAATTATCACTTTTGGAACTAAAATAAGTGTGTTTAGAGTCATTTTAATGTCTGAAATTGTTCAAAATAGAAGCTTCTGAGTAGGAGAAAAGGTCTGTAAAAATGGCAATTTTGGTCACATTAAGGCTTTAAAAAGTAGTTATTCAACATGAGGCACAATCCAAATGACAATTTGAATCATTTTTACTACAGTCCAAAAAATCAATTTTCTCATGAAAAACGATGACCCGTGACATGTCGAACTTTCTCCAGACTGTCAGAAATGGTAATTTGTTCATGTTACATTTTTTGACTGTAAAGGACTATTGCATGTGAATGACCACTTTTGGAACTAAAATAAGTGTGTTTAGATTCATTTTAATGCCTGAAATTGGTCGAAATAGAAGCTTCTGAGTAGGAGAAAAAGCCTGTAAAAATGGCAATTTTGAGTACATTGAGGCTTTAAAAAGTAATTATTCAACATTAGGCACAATCCAAATGACAGTTTGAATCATTTTTTCTACAGTCCAAAAAATCAATTTTCTGATGAAAAACGATGACCCGTGACCTGTCAAACTTTCTCCAGACGGTCAGACATGGTAATTTTTTTAATGTTACATTTTTTGACTGTAAATGACTATTGCTTGTGAGTTATCACTTTTAGAACTAAAATAAGTTTGTTTAGATTCATTTTAATGCCTGAAATTGGTCGAAATAGAAGCTTCTGAGTAGGAGAAAAAGCCTGTAAAAATGGCAATTTTGAGTACATTGAGGCTTTAAAAAGTAGTTATTCAAAATGAGGCACAATCCAAATGACATTTTGAATCATTTTTTCTACAGTCCAAAAAATCCATTTTCTGATGAAAAACGATGACCCGTGACCTGTCGAACTTGATCCAGATGGTCAGACATGGTAATTTTTTGGATGTTACATTTTTTGACTGTAAATGACTATTGCATGTGAATGATCACTTTTGGAACTAAAATAAGTATGTTAAGAGTCATTTTAATGCCTGAAATTGGTCGAAATAGAAGCTTCTGAGTAAGAGAAAAAGTCTGTAAAAATGGCAATTTTGGTCACATTGAGGGTTTAAAAAGTAGTTATTCAACATGAGGCACAATCCAAATGACATTTTGAATAATTTTTTCTACAGTCCAAAAAATAAATTTTCGGGTGAAAAGCGATGATCCGTGACCTGTCGAACTTTCTCCAGACGGTCAGACATGGTACCTTTTTTAATGTTACATTTTTTGACTGTAAGTGACTATTGCATGTGAATTATCACTTTTGGAACCAAAATAAGTGTGTTTAGAGTCATTTTAATGCCTGAAATTGGTCGAAATAGAAGCTTCTGAGTAGGAGAAAAAGTCTGTAAAAATGGCAATTGAGAGTACATTGAGGCTTTAAAAAGTAGTTATTCAACGAGGCACACTCCAAAAGACATTTTGAATCATTTTTTCTACAGTCCGAAAAATCATTTTTCTGATGAAAAGCGATGATCCGTGACCTGTCGAACTTTCTCCAGACGGTCAGACATGGTACCTTTTTTAATGTTACATTTTTTGACTGTAAATGACTATTGCATGTGAATGATCACTTTTGGAACTAAAATAAGTGTGTTTAGAGTCATTTTATTGCCTGAAATTGGTTGAAATAGAAGCTTCTGAGTAAGAGAAAAAGTCTAAAAAATGGCAATTTTGGTCACATTGAGGCTTTAAAAAGTAGTTATTCAACATGAGGCACAATCCAAATGACATTTTGAATCATTTTTTCTAAAGTCCAAAAAATCTATTTTCTGATGAAAAACGAGGACCCGTGACCTGCCGAATTTTCTCCAGACGGTCAGAAATGGTAATTTTGTAATTTTTAATTTTTTGACTATAAATGACTATTGCATGTGAATTATCACTTTTGGAACTAAAATAATTGTGTTTAGATTCATTTTAATGCCTGAAATTGGTCGAAATAGAAGCTTCAGAGTAGGAGAAAAAGTCTGTAAAAATGGCAATTTTGAGTACATTGAGTCTTTGAAAAGTAGTTATTTAACATGAGGCACAATCCAAATGACACTTTGAATCATTTTTTCTACAGTCCAAAAAATCTATTTTCTGATGAAAGCGATGATCCGTGACGTGTCAAACTTTCTCCAGATGATCAGAAATGGTAATTTTTTAATGTTTCATTTTTTGACTGTAACTGACTATTGCATGTGAATTATCACTTTTGGAACTAAAATAAGTGTGTTTAGAGTCATTTTAATGCCTGAAATTGGTCGAAATAGAAGCCTCTGAGTAGTACAAAGTCTGTAAGAATGGCAATTTTGATTACATTGATGCTTTAAAAAGTAGTTATTCAACATGAGGCCCAATCCAAATGACATTTTGAATCATTTATTCTACAGTCCAAAAAATCAATTTTCTGATGAAAAGCGATAATCCGTGACCTCTCGAACTTTCTCCAGATGGTCAGAAATGGTAATTTTTTCATGTTACATTTTTTGAATGTAAATGATTATTGCATGTGAATAATCACTTTTGGAACTAAAATAAGTGTGTTTAGAGTGATTTTAATGCCTGAAATTGGTCGAAATAGAAGCTTCTGTGTAGGAGAAAGTCTATAAAAATGGCAATTTTGATTACATTGAGGCTTTAAAAAGTAGTTATTCAACATGAGGCACAATCCAAAAGATATTTTGAATCATTTTTTCTACAGTCCGAAAAATCAATTTTCTGATGAAAAGCGATGATCCGTGACCTGTCGAACTTTCTCCAGATGGTCAGACATGGGAATTTTTTTAATGTTACATTTTTTGACTGTAAATGACTATTGCATGTGAATTATCACATTTGGAACTAAAATAAGTGTGTTTAGAGTCATTTTAATGTCTGAAATTGTTCGAAATAGAAGCTTCTGAGCAGGAGAAAAGGTCTGTAAAAATGGCAATTTTGGTCACATTAAGGCTTTAAAAAGTAGTTATTCAACATGAGGCACAATCCAAATGACAATTTGAATCATTTTTACTACAGTCCAAAAAATCAATTTTCTCATGAAAAGCGATGATCTGTGACCTGTCGAACTTTCTCCAGACTGTCAGAAATGGTAATTTGTTCATGTTACATTTTTTGACTGTAAAGGACTATTGCATGTGAATGACCACTTTTGGAACTAAAATAAGTGTGTTTAGATTCATTTTAATGCCTGAAATTGGTCGAAATAGAAGCTTCTGAGAAGGAGATAAAGCCTGTAAAAATGGCAATTTTGAGTACATTGAGGCTTTAAAAAGTAATTATTCAACATGAGGCACAATCCAAATGACAGTTTGAATCATTTTTTCTACAGTCCAAAAAATCCATTTTCTGATGAAAAACGATGACCCGTGACCTGTCGAACTTGATCCAGATGGTCAGACATGGTAATTTTTTTGATGTTACATTTTTTGACTGTAAATGACTATTGCATGTGAATGATCACTTTTGGAACTAAAATAAAGTGTGTTAAGAGTCATTTTAATGCCTGAAATTGGTCGAAATAGAAGCTTCTGAGTAAGAGAAAAAGTCTGTAAAAATGGCAATTTTGGTCACATTGAGGCTTTAAAAAGTAGTTATTCAACATGAGGCACAATCCAAATGACATTTTGAATAATTTTTTCTACAGTCCAAAAAATCAATTTTCGGGTGAAAAGCGATGATCCGTGACCTGTCGAACTTTCTCCAGACGGTCAGACATGGTACCTTTTTTAATGTTACATTTTTTGACTGTAAGTGACTATTGCATGTGAATTATCACTTTTGGAACCAAAATAAGTGTGTTTAGAGTCATTTTAATGACTGAAATTGGTTGAAAAAGAAGCTTCTGAGTAGGAGAAAAAGTCTGTAAAAATGGCAATTTTGGTCGCATTGAGACTTTAAAAAAGTAGTTATTCAACATGAGGCACAATCCAAATGACATTTTGAATCATTTTTTCTAGAGTCCAAAAAATCCATTTACTGATGAAAAACAATGACCTGTGACCTGTCGAACTTTCTCCAGACGGTCAGAAATGGTAATTTTTTCATGTTTAAGTTTTTTGACTATAAATGACTATTGCATGTGAATTATCACTTTTGGATCTAAAAGAAGTGTGTTCAGAGTCATTTTAATGCATGAAATTGGTCGAAATAGAAGGTTCTGAGTAGGAGAAAAAGTCTGTAAAAATGGCAATTTTGGTCACATTGAGGCTTTAAAAAGTAGTTATTCAACATGAGGCCCAATCCAATGGCATTTTGAATCATTTATTCTACAGTCCAAAAAATCAATATTCTGATGAAAAGCGATAATCCGTGACCTCTCGAACTTTCTCCAGATGGTCAGAAATGGTAATTTTTTCATGTTACATTTTTTGACTGTAAATGACTATTGCATGTGAATTATCACTTTTGGAACTAAAATAAGTGTGTTTAGAGCCCTTTTAATGCCTGAAATTGGTCGAAATAGAAGTTTCTGAGTAAGAGAAAAAGTCTGTAAAAATGGCAATTTTGGTCACATTGAGGCTTTAAAAAGTAGTTATTCAACATGAGGCACAATCCAAATGACATTTTGAATAATTTTTTCTACAGTCCAAAAAATCAATTATCGGGTGAAAAGCGATGATTCGTGACCTGTCGAACTTACTCCCGACGATCAGAAATGGTAATTTTTTAATGTTTAATTTTTTGACTATAAATGACTATTGCATGTAAATTATCAATTTTGGAACTAAAATAAGTGTGTTTAGATTCATTTTAATGCCTGAAATTGGTCGAAATAGAAGCTTCTGAGTAGGAGAAAAAGTCTGTAAAAATGGCAATTTTGAGTACATTGAGGCTTTGAAAAGTAGTTATTCAACATGAGGCACAATCCAAATGACACTTTGAATCATTTTTTCTACAGTCCAAAAAATCAATTTTCTGATGAAAAGCGATGATCCGTGACGTGTCGAACTTTCTCCAGACGATCAGAAATGGTCATTTTTCGATGCTTAATTTTTTGACTGTAAATGACTATTGCATGTGAATTATCACTTTTGGAACTAAAATAAGTGTGTTTAGAGTCATTTTAATGCCTGAAATTGGTCGAAATAGAAGCTTCTGTGTAGTAGAAAGTCTGTAAAAATGGCAATTTTGGTCGCATTGACACTTTAAAAAAGTAGTTATTCAACATGAGGCACAATCCAAATGACATTTTGAATCATTTTTTCTAGAATACAAAAAATCAATGTTCTGATGAAAAACAATGACCTGTGACCTGTCGAACTTTCTCCAGACGGTCAGAAATGGTAATTTTTTCATGTTTAAGTTTTTTGACTATAAATGACTATTGCATGTGAATTATCACTTTTGGAACTAAAAGAAGTGTGTTTAGAGTCATTTTAATTCATGAAATTGGTCGAAATAGAAGTTTCTGAGTAGGAGAAAGTCTATAAAAATGGCAATTTTGATTACATTGAGGCTTTAAAAAGTAGTTATTCAACATGAGGCACAATCCAAAAGACATTTTGAATAAGTTTTTCTACAGTCCGAAAAATCAATTTTCTGATGAAAAGCGATGATCCGTGACCTGTCGAACTTTCTCCAGACGGTCAGAAATGGTAATTTTTTAACATTACATTTTTTGACTATAAATGACTATTGCATGTGAGTTATCACTTTTGGAACTAAAATAAGTGTGTTTAGATACATTTTAATGCCTGAAATTGGTCGAAATAGAAGCTTCTGAGTAGGAGAAAAAGTCTGTAAAAATGGCAATTTAGAGTACATTGAGGCTTTAAAAAGTAGTTATTCAACAAGAGGCACAATCCAAATGACATTTTGAATCATTTTTTCTACAGTCCAAAAAATCCATTTTCTGATGAAAAACGATGACCCGTGACCTGTCGGACTTTCTCCAGACGGTCAGACATGGTAAGTTTTTTTAATGTTACATTTTTTGACTGTAAATGACTATTGCATGTGAATTATCACTTTTGGATCCAAAATAAGTGTGTTTAGAGTCATTTTAATGCCTGAAATTGGTCGCAATAGAAGCTTCTGTGTAGGAGAAAAAGTCTGTAAAAATGGCAATTTTGAGTACATTGAGGCTTTAAAAAGTAGTTATTCAACATGAGGCACAATCCAAATGATATTTTGAATCATTTTTTCTACAGTCCAAAAAATCAATTTTCTGATGAAAAGCGATAATTCGTGACCTCTCGAACTTTCTCCAGATGGTCAGAAATGGTAATTTTTTCATGTTACATTTTTTGACTGTAAATGACTATTGCATGTGAATGATCACTTTTGGAACTAAAATAAGTGTGTTTAGAGTCATTTTAATGCCTGAAATTGGTCGAAATAGAGACTTCTGAGTAGTAGAAACTCTGTAAAAATGGCAATTTAGATTACATTGAGGCTTTAAAAAGTAGTTATTCAACATGAGTCACAATCCAAATGACATTTTGAATCATATTTTCTACAGTCACAAAAATCAATTTTCTGATGAAAAGCGATGATCCCTGACCTGTCGAACTTTCTCCAGACGATCAGAAATGGTAATTTGGCAATGTTTAATTTTTTGACTGTAAATGACTATTGCATGTGAATGATCACTTTTGGAACTAAAATAAGTGTGTTTAGAGTCATTTTAATGCCTGAAATTGGTCGAAATAGAAGCTTCTGAGTAGGAGAAAGTCTATAAAAATATCAATTTTGATTACATTGAGGCTTTAAAAAGTAGTTATTCAACATGAGGCACAATCCAAAAGACATTTTGAATCATTTTTCTACAGTTCAAAAAGTCAATTTTCTAATGAAAAACGATGACCCGTGACCTGTCGAACTTTCTCTAGACGGTCAGAAATGGTAATTTTTTTATTTGACATTTTTTGACTGTAAATGACTATTGCATGTGAATGATCACTTTTGGAACTAAAATAAGTGTGTTTAGATTCATTTAAATGCCTGAAACTGGTTGAAATAGAAGCTTCTGAGTAGGAGAAAAAGTCTGTAAAAATGGCAATTGAGAGTACATTGAGGCTTTAAAAAGTAGTTATTCAACGAGGCACACTCCAAAAGACATTTTGAATCATTTTTTCTACAGTCCGAAAAATCATTTTTCTGATGAAAAGCGATGATCCGTGACCTGTCGAACTTTCTCCAGACGGTCAGACATGGTACCTTTTTTATTGTTACATTTTTTGACTGTAAATGACTATTGCATGTGAATTATCACTTTTGGAACTAAAATAAGTGTGTTTAGAGTCATTTTAATGCCTGAAATTGGTCGAAATAGAAGCTTCTGAGTAGTACAAAGTCTGTAAGAATGGCAATTATGATTACATTGATGCTTTAAAAAGTAGTTATTCAACATGAGGCCCAATCCAAATGACATTTTGAATCATTTAGTCTACAGTCCAAAAAAATCAATTTTCTGATGAAAAGCGATAATCCGTGACCTCTCGAACTTTCTCCAGATGGTCAGAAATGGTAATTTTTTCATGTTACATTTTTTGAATGTAAATGACTATTGCATGTGAATAATCACTTTTGGAACTAAAATAAGTGTGTTTAGAGTGATTTTAATGCCTGAAATTGGTCGAAATAGAAGCTTCTGAGTAAGAGAAAAAGTCTGAAAAAATGGCAATTTTGGTCACATTGAGGCTTTAAAAAGTAGGTATTCAACATGAGGCACAATCCAAATGACATTTTGAATAATCTTTTCTACAGTCCAAAAAATCAATTTTCTGGTGAAAAGCGATGATCCATGACCTATCGAACTTTCTCCAGACGGTCAGACATGGTACCTTTTTTAATGTTACATTTTTTGACTGTAAGTGACTATTGCATGTGAATTATCACTTTTGGAACTAAAATAAGTGTGTTTAGAGCCCTTTTAATGCCTGAAATTGGTCGAAATAGAAGTTTCTGAGTAAGAGAAAAAGTCTGTAAAAATGGCAATTTTGGTCACATTGAGGCTTTAAAAAGTAGTTATTCAACATGAGGCACAATCCAAATGACATTTTGAATAATTTTTTCTACAGTCCAAAAAATCAATTATCGGGTGAAAAGCGATGATCCGTGACCTGTCGAACTTTCTCCAGACGGTCAGACACGGTACCTTTTTTAATGTTACATTTTTTGACTGTAAGTGACTATTGCATGTGAATTATCACTTTTGGAACCAAAATAAGTGTGTTTAGAGTCATTTTAATGACTGAAATTGGTTAAAAAAGAAGCTTCTGAGTAGGAGAAAAAGTCTGTAAAAATGGCAATTTTGGTCGCATTGAGACTTTAAAAAAGTAGTTATTCAACATGAGGCACAATCCAAATGACATTTTGAATCATTTTTTCTAGAGTCCAAAAAATCCATTTTCTGATGAAAAACAATGACCAGTGACCTGTCGAACTTTCTCCAGACGGTCAGAAATGGTAATTTTTTCATGTTTAAGTTTTTTGACTATAAATGACTATTGCATGTGAATTATCACTTTTGGAACTAAAAGAAGTGTGTTTAGAGTCATTTTAATGCATGAAATTGGTCGAAATAGAAGGTTCTGAGTAGGAGAAAAAGTCTGTAAAAATGGCAATTTTGAGTACATTGAGGCTTTGAAAAGTAGTTATTCAACATGAGGCCCAATCCAAATGACATTTTGAATCATTTATTCTACAGTCCAAAAAATCAATTTTCTGATGAAAAGCGATGATTCGTGACCTGTCGAACTTACTCCCGACGATCAGAAATGGTAATTTTTTAATGTTTAATTTTTTGACTATAAATGACTATTGCATGTAAATTATCAATTTTGGAACTAAAATAAGTGTGTTTAGATTCATTTTAATGCCTGAAATTGGTCGAAATAGAAGCTTCTGAGTAGGAGAAAAAGTCTGTAAAAATGGCAATTTTGAGTACATTGAGGCTTTGAAAAGTAGTTATTCAACATGAGGCACAATCCAAATGACACTTTGAATCATTTTTTCTTCAGTCCAAAAAATCAATTTTCTGATGAAAAGCGATGATCCGTGACGTGTCGAACTTTCTCCAGACGATCAGAAATGGTCATTTTTCGATGCTTAATTTTTTGACTGTAAATGACTATTGCATGTGAATTATCACTTTTGGAACTAAAATAAGTGTGTTTAGAGTCATTTTAATGCCTGAAATTGGTCGAAATAGAAGCTTCTGTGTAGTAGAAAGTCTGTAAAAATGGCAATTTTGGTCGCATTGACACTTTAAAAAAGTAGTTATTCAACATGAGGCACAATCCAAATGACATTTTGAATCATTTTTTCTAGAATACAAAAAATCAATGTTCTGATGAAAAACAATGACCTGTGACCTGTCGAACTTTCTCCAGACGGTCAGAAATGGTAATTTTTTCATGTTTAAGTTTTTTGACTATAAATGACTATTGCATGTGAATTATCACTTTTGGAACTAAAAGAAGTGTGTTTAGAGTCATTTTAATTCATGAAATTGGTCGAAATAGAAGTTTCTGAGTAGGAGAAAGTCTATAAAAATGGCAATTTTGATTACATTGAGGCTTTAAAAAGTAGTTATTCAACATGAGGCACAATCCAAAAGACATTTTGAATAATTTTTTCTACAGTCCGAAAAATCAATTTTCTGATGAAAAGCGATGATCCGTGACCTGTCGAACTTTCTCCAGACGGTCAGAAATGGTAATTTTTTAACATTACATTTTTTGACTATAAATGACTATTGCATGTGAGTTATCACTTTTGGAACTAAAATAAGTGTGTTTAGATACATTTTAATGCCTGAAATTGGTCGAAATAGAAGCTTCTGAGCAGGAGAAAAAGTCTGTAAAAATGGCAATTTAGAGTACATTGAGGCTTTAAAAAGTAGTTATTCAACAAGAGGCACAATCCAAATGATATTTTGAATCATTTTTTCTACAGTCCAAAAAATCCATTTTCTGATGAAAAACGATGACCCGTGACCTGTCGGACTTTCTCCAGACGGTCAGACATGGTAAGTTTTTTTAATGTTTCATTTTTTGACTGTAAATGACTATTGCATGTGAATTATCACTTTTGGATCCAAAATAAGTGTGTTTAGAGTCATTTTAATGCCTGAAATTGGTCGCAATAGAAGCTTCTGTGTAGGAGAAAAAGTCTGTAAAAATGGCAATTTTGAGTACATTGAGGCTTTAAAAAGTAGTTATTCAACATGAGGCACAATCCAAATGATATTTTGAATCATTTTTTCTACAGTCCAAAAAATCCATTTTCTGATGAAAAGCGATAATTCGTGACCTCTCGAACTTTCTCCAGATGGTCAGAAATGGTAATTTTTTCATGTTACATTTTTTGACTGTAAATGACTATTGCATGTGAATGATCACTTTTGGAACTAAAATAAGTGTGTTTAGAGTCATTTTAATGCCTGAAATTGGTCGAAATAGAGACTTCTGAGTAGTAGAAACTCTGTAAAAATGGCAATTTAGATTACATTGAGGCTTTAAAAAGTAGTTATTCAACATGAGTCACAATCCAAATGACATTTTGAATCATATTTTCTACAGTCACAAAAATCAATTTTCTGATGAAAAGCGATGATCCCTGACCTGTCGAACTTTCTCCAGACGATCAGAAATGGTAATTTGTCAATGTTGAATTTTTTGACTGTAAATGACTATTGCATGTGAATGATCACTTTTGGAACTAAAATAAGTGTGTTTAGAGTCATTTTAATGCCTGAAATTGGTCGAAATAGAAGCTTCTGAGTAGGAGAAAGTCTATAAAAATGTCAATTTTGATTACATTGAGGCTTTAAAAAGTAGTTATTCAACATGAGGCACAATCCAAAAGACATTTTGAATCATTTTTCTACAGTTCAAAAAGTCAATTTTCTAATGAAAAACGATGACCCGTGACCTGTCGAACTTTCTCTAGACGGTCAGAAATGGTAATTTTTTTATTTGACATTTTTTGACTGTAAATGACTATTGCATGTGAATGATCACTTTTGGAACTAAAATAAGTGTGTTTAGATTCATTTAAATGCCTGAAACTGGTCGAAATAGAAGCTTCTGAGTAGGAGAAAAAGTCTGTAAAAATGGCAATTGAGAGTACATTGAGGCTTTAAAAAGTAGTTATTCAACGAGGCACACTCCAAAAGACATTTTGAATCATTTTTTCTACAGTCCGAAAAATCATTTTTCTGATGAAAAGTGATGATCCGTGACCTGTCGAACTTTCTCCAGACGGTCAGACATGGTACCTTTTTTAATGTTACATTTTTTGACTGTAAATGACTATTGCATGTGAATGATCACTTTTGGAACTAAAATAAGTGTGTTTAGAGTCATTTTAATGTCTGAAATTGTTCGAAATAGAAGCTTCTGAGTAGGAGAAAAGGTCTGTAAAAATGGCAATTTTGGTCACATTAAGGCTTTAAAAAGTAGTTATTCAACATGAGGCACAATCCAAATGACAATTTGAATCATTTTTACTACAGTCCAAAAAATCAATTTTCTCATGAAAAACGATGACCCGTGACATGTCGAACTTTCTCCAGACTGTCAGAAATGGTAATTTGTTCATGTTACATTTTTTGACTGTAAAGGACTATTGCATGTGAATGACCACTTTTGGAACTAAAATAAGTGTGTTTAGATTCATTTTAATGCCTGAAATTGGTCGAAATAGAAGCTTCTGAGTAGGAGAAAAAGCCTGTAAAAATGGCAATTTTGAGTACATTGAGGCTTTAAAAAGTAGTTATTCAAAATGAGGCACAATCCAAATGACATTTTGAATCATTTTTTCTACAGTCCAAAAAATCAATATTCTGATGAAAAGCGATAATCCGTGACCTCTCGAACTTTCTCCAGATGGTCAGAAATGGTAATTTTTTCATGTTACATTTTTTGACTGTAAATGACTATTGCATGTGAATTATCACTTTTGGAACTAAAATAAGTGTGTTTAGAGCCCTTTTAATGCCTGAAATTTGTCGAAATAGAAGTTTCTGAGTAAGAGAAAAAGTCTGTAAAAATGGCAATTTTGGTCACATTGAGGCTTTAAAAAGTAGTTATTCAACATGAGGCACAATCCAAATGACATTTTGAATAATTTTTTCTACAGTCCAAAAAATCAATTATCGGGTGAAAAGCGATGATTCGTGACCTGTCGAACTTACTCCCGACGATCAGAAATGGTAATTTTTTAATGTTTAATTTTTTGACTATAAATGACTATTGCATGTAAATTATCAATTTTGGAACTAAAATAAGTGTGTTTAGATTCATTTTAATGCCTGAAATTGGTCGAAATAGAAGCTTCTGAGTAGGAGAAAAAGTCTGTAAAAATGGCAATTTTGAGTACATTGAGGCTTTGAAAAGTAGTTATTCAACATGAGGCACAATCCAAATGACACTTTGAATCATTTTTTCTACAGTCCAAAAAATCAATTTTCTGATGAAAAGCGATGATCCGTGACGTGTCGAACTTTCTCCAGACGATCAGAAATGGTCATTTTTCGATGCTTAATTTTTTGACTGTAAATGACTATTGCATGTGAATTATCACTTTTGGAACTAAAATAAGTGTGTTTAGAGTCATTTTAATGCCTGAAATTGGTCGAAATAGAAGCTTCTGTGTAGTAGAAAGTCTGTAAAAATGGCAATTTTGGTCGCATTGACACTTTAAAAAAGTAGTTATTCAACATGAGGCACAATCCAAATGACATTTTGAATCATTTTTTCTAGAATACAAAAAATCAATGTTCTGATGAAAAACAATGACCTGTGACCTGTCGAACTTTCTCCAGACGGTCAGAAATGGTAATTTTTTCATGTTTAAGTTTTTTGACTATAAATGACTATTGCATGTGAATTATCACTTTTGGAACTAAAAGAAGTGTGTTTAGAGTCATTTTAATTCATGAAATTGGTCGAAATAGAAGTTTCTGAGTAGGAGAAAGTCTATAAAAATGGCAATTTTGATTACATTGAGGCTTTAAAAAGTAGTTATTCAACATGAGGCACAATCCAAAAGACATTTTGAATAAGTTTTTCTACAGTCCGAAAAATCAATTTTCTGATGAAAAGCGATGATCCGTGACCTGTCGAACTTTCTCCAGACGGTCAGAAATGGTAATTTTTTAACATTACATTTTTTGACTATAAATGACTATTGCATGTGAGTTATCACTTTTGGAACTAAAATAAGTGTGTTTAGATACATTTTAATGCCTGAAATTGGTCGAAATAGAAGCTTCTGAGTAGGAGAAAAAGTCTGTAAAAATGGCAATTTAGAGTACATTGAGGCTTTAAAAAGTAGTTATTCAACAAGAGGCACAATCCAAATGACATTTTGAATCATTTTTTCTACAGTCCAAAAAATCCATTTTCTGATGAAAAACGATGACCCGTGACCTGTCGGACTTTCTCCAGACGGTCAGACATGGTAAGTTTTTTTAATGTTACATTTTTTGACTGTAAATGACTATTGCATGTGAATTATCACTTTTGGATCCAAAATAAGTGTGTTTAGAGTCATTTTAATGCCTGAAATTGGTCGCAATAGAAGCTTCTGTGTAGGAGAAAAAGTCTGTAAAAATGGCAATTTTGAGTACATTGAGGCTTTAAAAAGTAGTTATTCAACATGAGGCACAATCCAAATGATATTTTGAATCATTTTTTCTACAGTCCAAAAAATCAATTTTCTGATGAAAAGCGATAATTCGTGACCTCTCGAACTTTCTCCAGATGGTCAAAAATGGTAATTTTTTCATGTTACATTTTTTGACTGTAAATGACTATTGCATGTGAATGATCACTTTTGGAACTAAAATAAGTGTGTTTAGAGTCATTTTAATGCCTGAAATTGGTCGAAATAGAGACTTCTGAGTAGTAGAAACTCTGTAAAAATGGCAATTTAGATTACATTGAGGCTTTAAAAAGTAGTTATTCAACATGAGTCACAATCCAAATGACATTTTGAATCATATTTTCTACAGTCACAAAAATCAATTTTCTGATGAAAAGCGATGATCCCTGACCTGTCGAACTTTCTCCAGACGATCAGAAATGGTAATTTGGCAATGTTTAATTTTTTGACTGTAAATGACTATTGCATGTGAATGATCACTTTTGGAACTAAAATAAGTGTGTTTAGAGTCATTTTAATGCCTGAAATTGGTCGAAATAGAAGCTTCTGAGTAGGAGAAAGTCTATAAAAATGTCAATTTTGATTACATTGAGGCTTTAAAAAGTAGTTATTCAACATGAGGCACAATCCAAAAGACATTTTGAATCATTTTTCTACAGTTCAAAAAGTCAATTTTCTAATGAAAAACGATGACCCGTGACCTGTCGAACTTTCTCTAGACGGTCAGAAATGGTAATTTTTTTATTTGACATTTTTTGACTGTAAATGACTATTGCATGTGAATGATCACTTTTGGAACTAAAATAAGTGTGTTTAGATTCATTTAAATGCCTGAAACTGGTCGAAATAGAAGCTTCTGAGTAGGAGAAAAAGTCTGTAAAAATGGCAATTGAGAGTACATTGAGGCTTTAAAAAGTAGTTATTCAACATGAGGCACAATCCAAATGACATTTTGAATCATTTTTTCTACAG
Source organism: Triturus cristatus (assembly GCF_964204655.1). NCBI lineage: Eukaryota > Metazoa > Chordata > Amphibia > Caudata > Salamandridae > Triturus > Triturus cristatus. The sequence continues at coordinate 1,000,298,474 of NC_140583.1, read as the reverse complement.
TCCAAAAAATCATTTTTCTGATGAAAAACGAGGACCCGTGACCTGCCAAATTTTCTCCAGACGGTCAGAAATGGTAATTTTGTAAATTTTAAATTTTTTGACTATAAATGACTATTGCATGTGAATTATCACTTTTGGAACTAAAATAATTGTGTTTAGATTCATTTTAATGCCTGATATTGGTCGAAATAGAAGCTTCTGAGTAGGAGAAAAAGTCTGTAAAAATGGCAATTTTGAGTACATTGAGGCTTTAAAAAGTAGGTATTCAACATGAGACACAATCCAAATGACACTTTGAATCATTTTTTCTACAGTCCAAAAAATCAATTTTCTGATGAAAAGCGATGATCCGTGACGTGTCGAACTTTCTCCAGAAGGTCAGACATGGTTCCTTTTTTAATGTTACATTTTTTGACTGTAAGTGACTATTGCATGTGAATTATCACTTTTGGAACTAAAATAAGTATGTTTAGATTCATTTCAATGCCTGAAATTGGTCGAAATAGAAGCTTCTGAGTAGGAGAAAGTCTATAAAAATGGCAATTTTGATTACATTGAGGCTTTAAAAAGTAGTTATTCAACATGAGGCACAATCCAAGTGACATTTTGAATCATTTTTTCTACAGTCCAAAAAATCCATTTTCTGATGAAAAGCGATAATCCGTGACCTCTCGAACTTTCTCCGGATGGTCAGACATGGTAAGTTTTTTAATGTTACATTTTTTGACTGTAAATGACTATTGCATGTGAATTATCACATTTGGAACCAAAATAAGTGTGTTTAGAGTCATTTTAATGCCTGAAATTGGTCGAAATAGAAGCTTCTGTGTAGGAGAAAGTCTCTAAAAATGGCAATTTTGAGTTTATTGAGGCTTTAAAAAGTAGTTATTCAACATGAGGCACAATCCAAATGACACTTTGAATCATTTTTTCTACAGTCCAAAAAATCTATTTTCTGATGAAAAGCGATGATCCGTGACGTGTTGAACTTTCTCCAGACGAACAGAAATGGTAATTTTTCAATGTTTAATTTTTTTACTGTAAATGACTACTGCATGTGAATTATCACTTTTGGAACTAAAATAAGTGTGCTTAGAGTCATTTTAATGCCTTAAATTGGTCGAAATAGAAACTTCTGAGTAGTAGAAACTCTGTAAAAATGGCAATTTAGATTACATTGAGGCTTTAAAAAGTAGTTATTCAACATGAGGCACAATCCAAATGACATTTTGAATCATATTTTCTACAATCCCAAAAATCAATTTTCTGATGAAAAGCGATGATCCGTGACCTGTCAAACTTTCTCCAGACGATCAGAAATGGTAATTTTTCAATGTTTAATTTTTTGACTGTAAATGACTATTGCATGTGAATGATCACTTTTGGAACTAAAATAAGTGTGTTTAGAGTCATTTTAATGCCTGAAATTGGTTGAAATAGAAGCTTCTGAGTAAGAGAAAAAGTCTAAAAAATGGCAATTTTGGTCACATTGAGGCTTTAAAAAGTAGTTATTCAACATGAGGCACAATCCAAATGACATTTTGAATCATTTTTTCTACAGTCCAAAAAATCTATTTTCTGATGAAAAACGAGGACCCGTGACCTGCCGAATTTTCTCCAGACGGTCAGAAATGGTAATTTTGTAATTTTTAATTTTTTGACTATAAATGACTATTGCATGTGAATTATCACTTTTGGAACTAAAATAAGTGTGTTTAGAGTCATTTTAATGCCTGAAATTGGTCGAAATAGAAGCTTCTGAGTAGTACAAAGTCTGTAAGAATGGCAATTTTGATTACATTGATGCTTTAAAAAGTAGTTATTCAACATGAGGCCCAATCCAAATGACATTTTGAATCATTTATTCTACAGTCCAAAAAATCAATTTTCTGATGAAAAGCGATAATCCGTGACCTCTCGAACTTTCTCCAGATGGTCAGAAATGGTAATTTTTTCATGTTACATTTTTTGACTGTAAATGACTATTGCATGTGAATTATCACTTTTGGAACTAAAATAAGTGTGTTTAGAGCCATTTTAATGCCTGAAATTGGTCGAAATAGAAGCTTCTGAGTAAGAGAAAAAGTCTGTAAAAATGGCAATTTTGGTCACATTGAGGCTTTAAAAAGTAGTTATTCAACATGAGGCACAATCCAAATGACATTTTGAATAATTTTTTCTACAGTCCAAAAAATCAATTTTCGGGTGAAAAGCGATGATCTGTGACCTGTCGAACTTTCTCCAGATGGTCAGAATTGGTAAGTTGTTTAATGTTACATTTTTTGACTGTAAGTGACTATTGCATGTAAATTATCACTTTTGTAACAAAAATATGTGTATTTAGAGTCATTTTAATGCCTGAAATTGGTCGAAAATAGAAGCTTCTGAGTAAGAGAAAAAGTCTGAAAAAATGGCAATTTTGGTCACATTGAGGCTTTAAAAAGTAGGTATTCAACATGAGGCACAATCCAAATGACATTTTGAATAATCTTTTCTACAGTCCAAAAAATCAATTTTCTGGTGAAAAGCGATGATCCATGACCTGTCGAACTTTCTCCAGACGGTCAGACATGGTACCTTTTTTAATGTTACATTTTTTGACTGTAAGTGACTATTGCATGTGAATTATCACTTTTGGAACTAAAATAAGTGTGTTTAGATTCATTTTAATGCCTGAAATTGGTCAAAATAGAAGCTTCTGAGTAGGAGAAAGTCTATAAAAATGGCAATTTTGATTACATTGAGGCTTTAAAAAGTAGTTATTCAACATGAGGCACAATCCAAAAGCTATTTTGAATCATTTTTTCTACAGTCCGAAAAATCAATTTTCTGATGAAAAGCGATGATCCGTAACCTGTCGAACTTTCTCCAGACGGTCAAACATGGTAATTTTTTTAATGTTACATTTTTTGACTGTAAATGACTATTGCATGTGAATGATCACTTTTGGAACTAAAATAAGTGTGTTTAGATTCATTTTATTGCCTGAAATTGGTCGAAATTGAAGCTTCTGAGTAGGAGAAAAAGTCTGTATAAATGGCAATTTTGGTCACATTGAGGCTTTAAAAAGTAGTTATTCAACATGAGGCACAATCCAAATGACACTTTGAATCATTTTTTTTACAGTCCAAAAAATCAATTTTCTTATGAAAAGCGATGATCGGTGACGTGTTGAACTTTCTCCAGACGATCAGAAATGGTAATTTTTCAATGTTTAATTTTTTTACTGTAAATGACTATTGCATGTGAATTATCACTTTTGGAACTAAAATAAGTGTGTTTAGAGTCATTTTAATGCCTTAAATTGGTCGAAATAGAAACTTCTGAGTAGTAGAAACTCTGTAAAAATGGCACTTTAGATTACATTGAGGCTTTAAAAAGTAGTTATTCAACATGAGGCACAATCCAAATGACATTTTGAATCATATTTTCTACATTCCCAAAAAATTTTCTGATGAAAAGCAATGATCCATGACCTGTCGAACTTTCTCCAGACGATCAGAAATGGTAATTTTTCAATGTTTAATTTTTTGACTGTAAATGACTATTGCATGTGAATGATCACTTTTGTAAATAAAATACGTGTGTTTAGAGTCATTTTAATGCCTGAAATTGGTCGAAATAGAAGCTTCTGAGTAGGAGAAAGTCTATAAAAATGGCAATTTTGATTACGTTGAGGCTTTAAAAAGTAGTTATTCAACATGAGGCACAATCCAAAAGACATTTTGAATCATTTTTCTACAGTCCAAAAAATCAATTTTCTAATGAAAAACCATGACCTGTGACCTGTTGAACTTTCTCTAGACGGTCAGAAATGGTAATTTTTTAATTTGACATTTTTTGACTGTAAATGACTATTGCATGTGAATGATCACTTTTGGAACTAAAATAAGTGTGTTTAGATTCATTTTAATGCCTGAAACTTGTCGAAATAGAAGCTTCTGAGTAGGAGAAAAAGTCTGTAAAAATGGCAATTGAGAGTACATTGAGGCTTTAAAAAGTAGTTATTCAACGAGGCACACTCCAAAAGACATTTTGAATCATTTTTTCTACAGTCCGAAAAATCATTTTTCTGATGAAAAGCGATGATCCGTGACCTGTCGAACTTTCTCCAGACGGTCAGACATGGTACCTTTTTTAATGTTACATTTTTTGACTGTAGATGACTATTGCATGTGAATGATCACTTTTGGAACTAAAATAAGTGTGTTTAGAGTCATTTTATTGCCTGAAATTGGTTGAAATAGAAGCTTCTGAGTAAGAGAAAAAGTCTAAAAAATGGCAATTTTGGTCACATTGAGGCTTTAAAAAGTAGTTATTGAACATGAGGCACAATCCAAATGACATTTTGAATCATTTTTTCTAAAGTCCAAAAAATCTATTTTCTGATGAAAAACGAGGACCCGTGACCTGCCGAATTTTCTACAGACGGTCAGAAATGGTAATTTTGTAATTTTTAAATTTTTGACTATAAATGACTATTGCATGTGAATTATCACTTTTGGAACTAAAATAAGTGTGTTTAGAGTCATTTTAATGTCTGAATTTGTTCAAAATACAAGCTTCTGAGTAGGAGAAAAAGTCTCTAAAAATGGCAATTGTGGTCACATTAAGGCTTTAAAAAGTAGTTATTCAACATGAGGCACAATCCAAATGACAATTTGAATCATTTTTACTACAGTCCAAAAAATCCATTTTCTGATGAAAAACGATGACCCGTGACATGTCGAACTTTCTCCAGACTGTCAGAAATGGTAATTTTTTCATGTTACATTTTTTGACTGTAAAGGACTATTGCATGTGAATGACCACTTTTGGAACTAAAATAAGTGTGTTTAGATTCATTTTAATGCCTGAAATTAGTCGAAATAGAAGCTTCTGAGTAGGAGAAAAAGTCTGTAAAAATGGCAATTTTGAGTACATTGAGGATTTCAAAAGTAGTTATTCAACATGAGGCACAATCCAAATGACATTTTGAATCATTTATTCTACAGTCCAAAAAATCAATTTTCTGATGAAAAGCGATAATCCGTGACCTCTCGAACTTTCTCCAGATGCTCAGAAATAGTAATTTTTTCATGTTTAATTTCTTGACTATAAATGACTATTGCATGTGAATTATCACTTTTGGAACTAAAATAAGTGTGTTTAGAGTCATTTGAATGACTGAAATTGGTTGAAAAAGAAGCTTCTGAGTAGGAGAAAAAGTCCGTAAAAATGGGAATTTTGGTCACATTGAGGCTTTAAAAAGTAGTTCTTCAACATGAGGCACAATCCAAATGACAATTTAAATCACTATTATTCTACAGTCCAAAAAATCAATTTTCTGATTAAAAGCGATAATCCGTGACCTCTCGAACTTTCTCTAGATGCTCAGAAATAGTAAGTTTTTTTATGTTTAATTTCTTGACTATAAATGACTATTGCATGGGAATTATCACTTTTGGAACTAAATTAAGTGTGTTTAGAGTCATTTTAATGCCTGAAATTGGTCGAAATAGAAGCTTGTGAGTAAGAGAAAAAGTCTGTAATAATGGAAATTTTGGTCACATTGAGGCTTTAAAAAGCAGTTATTCAACATGAGGCACAATCCAAATGACAATTTAAATCACTATTTTTCTACAGTCCAAAAAATCAATTTTCCGATGAAAAGCGTTGATCCGTGATCTGTCGAACTTTCTCTAGACTGTCAGAAATGGTAATTTTTTAATGTTACATTTTTTGACTGTAAATGACTATTGCATGTGAATGATCACTTTTGGAACTAAAATAAGTGTGTTTAGAGTCATTTTAATGTCTGAAATTGTTCAAAATACAAGCTTCTGAGTAGGAGAAAAAGTCTGTAAAAATGGCAATTTTGGTCACATTAAGGCTTTAAAAAGTAGTTATTCAACATGAGGCACAATCCAAATGACATTTTGAATCATTTTTTCTACAGTCCAAAAAATCAATTTTCTGATGAAAAACGATGACCCGTGACCTGTCGAACTTTCTCCAGAGGGTCAGACATGGTAATTTTTGTAATGTTACATTTTTTGACTGTAGATGACTATTGCATGTGAATTATCACTTTTAGAACTAAAATAAGTGTGTTTAGATTCATTTTAATGCCTGCAATTGGTCGAAATAGAAGCTTCTGAGTAGGAGAAAAAGTCTGTAATAATGGCAATTTTGGTCACATTGAGGCTTTAAAAGGTAGTAATTCAACATGAGGCACAATCCAAATGACATTTTGAATAATTTTTTCTACAGTCCAAAAAATCCATTTTCTGATGAAAAAAGATGACCCGTGACCTGTCGAACTTTCTCCAGACGGTCAGACATGGTAATTTTTTTAATCTTACATTCTTTGACTGTAAATGACTATTGCATGTCAATTATCACTTTTCGAACTAAAATAAGTGTGTTTAGATTCATTTTAATGCCTGCAATTGGTCGAAATAGAAGCTTCTGAGTAGGAGAGAAAGTCTGTAAAAATGGCAATTTTGAGTACATTGAGGCTTTAAAAAGTAGTTATTCAACACGAGGCACAATCCAAATGACATTTTGAATCATTCATTCTACAGTCCAAAAAATAAATTTTCTGATGAAAAGCGATAATCCGTGACCTCTCGAACTTTCTCCAGATGCTCAGAAATAGTAAGTTTTTTTATGTTTAATTTCTTGACTATAAATGACTATTGCATGTGAATTATCACTTTTGGAACTAAATTAAGTGTGTTTAGAGTCATTTTAATGCCTGAAATTGGTGGAAATAGAAGCTTGTGAGTAAGAGAAAAAGTCTGTAATAATGGCAATTTTGGTCACATTGAGGCTTTAAAAAGCAGTTATTCAACATGAGGCACAATCCAAATGACAATTTAAATCACTATTTTTCTACAGTCCAAAAAATCAATTTTCTGATGAAAAGCATTGATCCGTGACCTGTCGAACTTTCTCTAGACTGTCAGAAATGGTAATTTTTTAATGTTACATTTTTTGACTGTAAATGACTATTGCATGTGAATGATCACTTTTGGAACTAAAATAAGTGTGTTTAGAGTCATTTTAATGTCTGAAATTGTTCAAAATACAAGCTTCTGAGTAGGAGAAAAAGTCTGTAAAAATGGCAATTTTGAGTACATAGAGGCTTTAAAAAGTAGTTATTCAACATGAGGCACAATCCAAATGACATTTTGAATCATTTTTTCTACAGTCCAAAAAATCCATTTTCTGATGAAAAACGATGACCCGTGACCTGTCGAACTTTCTCCAGAGGGTCAGACATGGTAATTTTTGTAATGTTACATTTTTTTACTGTAAATGACTATTGCATGTGAATTATCACTTTTAGAACTAAAATAAGTGTGTTTAGATTCATTTTAATGCCTGCAATTGGTCGAAATTGAAGCTTCTGAGTAGGAGAAAAAGCCTGTAAAAATGGCAATTTTGAGTACATTGAGGATTTCAAAAGTAGTTATTCAACATGAGGCACAATCCAAATGACATTTTATATCATTTATTCTACAGTCCAAAAAATCAATTTTCTGATGAAAAGCGATAATCCGTGACCTCTCGAACTTTCTCCAGATGCTCAGAAATAGTAATTTCTTCATGTTTAATTTCTTGACTATAAATGACTATTGCATGTGAATTATCACTTTTGGAACTACATTAAGTGTGTTTAGAGTCATTTTAATGCCTGAAATTGGTCGAAATAGAAGCTTGTGAGTAAGAGAAAAAGTCTGTAATAATTGCAATTTTGGTCACATTGAGGCTTTAAAAAGTAGTTATTCAACATGAGGCACAATCCAAATGAGATTTTGAATAATTTTTTCTACAGTCCAAAAAATCAATTTTCTGATGAAAAAAGATGACCCGTGACCTGTCGAACTTTCTCCAGACGGTCAGAAATGGTTATTTTTTAATGTTACATTTGTTTACTGTAAATGACTATTGCGTGTGAATTATCACTTTTGGAACTAAAATAAGTGTGTTTAGAGTCATTTGAATGACTGAAATTGGTTGAAAAAGAAGCTTCTGAGTAGGAGAAAAAGTCTGTAAAAATGGGAATTTTGGTCACATTGAGGCTTTAAAAAGTAGTTATTCAACATGAGGCACAATCCAAATGACAATTTAAATCACTATTTTTCTACAGTCCAAAAAATCAATTTTCTGATGAAAAGCGATGATCCGTGACCTGTCGAACTTTCTCTAGACTGTCAGAAATGGTAATTTTTTATTGTTACATTTTTTGACTGTAAATGACTATTGCATGTGAATGATCACTTTTGGAACTAAAATAAGTGTGTTTAGAGTCATTTTAATGTCTGAATTTGTTCAAAATACAAGCTTCTGAGTAGGAGAAAAAGTCTGTAAAAATGGCAATTGTGGTCACATTAAGGCTTTAAAAAGTAGTTATTCAACATGAGGCACAATCCAAATGACAATTTGAATCATTTTTACTACAGTCCAAAAAATCCATTTTCTGATGAAAAACGATGACCCGTGACATGTCGAACTTTCTCCAGACTGTCAGAAATGGTAATTTTTTCATGTTACATTTTTTGACTGTAAAGGACTATTGCATGTGAATGACCACTTTTGGAACTAAAATAAGTGTGTTTAGATTCATTTTAATGCCTGAAATTAGTCGAAATAGAAGCTTCTGAGTAGGAGAAAAAGTCTGTAAAAATGGCAATTTTGAGTACATTGAGGATTTCAAAAGTAGTTATTCAACATGAGGCACAATCCAAATGACATTTTGAATCATTTATTCTACAGTCCAAAAAATCAATTTTCTGATGAAAAGCGATAATCCGTGACCTCTCGAACTTTCTCCAGATGCTCAGAAATAGTAATTTTTTCATGTTTAATTTCTTGACTATAAATGACTATTGCATGTGAATGATCACTTTTGGAACTAAAATAAGTGTGTTTAGAGTCATTTTAATGTCTGAAATTGGTCGAAATAGAAGCTTCTGAGTAGGAGAAAAAGCCTGTAAAAATGGCAATTTTGAGTACATTGAGGCTTTAAAAAGTAGTTATTCAACACGAGGCACAATCCAAATGACATTTAGAATCATTCATTCTACAGTCCAAAAAATAAATTTTCTGATGAAAAGCGACAATCCGTGACCTCTCGAACTTTCTCCAGATGCTCAGAAATAGTAATTTTTTCATGTTTAATTTCTTGACTATAAATGACTATTGCATGTGAATTATCACTTTTGGAACTAAAATAAGTGTGTTTAGAGTCATTTGAATGACTGAAATTGGTTGAAAAAGAAGCTTCTGAGTAGGAGAAAAAGTCTGTAAAAATGGGAATTTTGGTCACATTGAGGCTTTAAAAAGTAGTTCTTCAACATGAGGCACAATCCAAATGACAATTTAAATCACTATTATTCTACAGTCCAAAAATCAATTTTCTGATTAAAAGCGATAATCCGTGACCTCTCGAACTTTCTCTAGATGCTCAGAAATAGTAAGTTTTTTTATGTTTAATTTCTTGACTATAAATGACTATTGCATGTGAATTATCACTTTTGGAACTAAATTAAGTGTGTTTAGAGTCATTTTAATGCCTGAAATTGGTCGAAATAGAAGCTTGTGAGTAAGAGAAAAAGTCTGTAATAATGGAAATTTTGGTCACATTGAGGCTTTAAAAAGCAGTTATTCAACATGAGGCACAATCCAAATGACAATTTAAATCACTATTTTTCTACAGTCCAAAAAATCAATTTTCCGATGAAAAGCGTTGATCCGTGACCTGTCGAACTTTCTCTAGACTGTCAGAAATGGTAATTTTTTAATGTTACATTTTTTGACTGTAAATGACTATTGCATGTGAATGATCACTTTTGGAACTAAAATAAGTGTGTTTAGAGTCATTTTAATGTCTGAAATTGTTCAAAATACAAGCTTCTGAGTAGGAGAAAAAGTCTGTAAAAATGGCAATTTAGAGTACATAGAGGCTTTAAAAAGTAGTTATACAACATGAGGCACAATCCAAATGACATTTTGAATCATTTTTTCTACAGTCCAAAAAATCCATTTTCTGATGAAAAACGATGACCCGTGACCTGTCGAACTTTCTCCAGAGGGTCAGACATGGTAATTTTTGTAATGTTACATTTTTTGACTGTAAATGACTATTGCATGTGAATTATCACTTTTAGAACTAAAATAAGTGTGTTTAGATTCATTTTAATGCCTGCAATTGGTCGAAATTGAAGCTTCTGAGTAGGAGAAAAAGCCTGTAAAAATGGCAATTTTGAGTACATTGAGGATTTGAAAAGTAGTTATTCAACATGAGGCACAATCCAAATGACATTTTGAATCATTTATTCTACAGTCCAAAAAATCAATTTTCTGATGAAAAGCGATAATCCGTGACCTCTCGAACTTTCTCCAGATGCTCAGAAATAGTAATTTTTTCATGTTTAATTTCTTGACTATAAATGACTATTGCATGTGAATTATCACTTTTGGAACTAAATTAAGTGTGTTTAGAGTCATTTTAATGCCTGAAATTGGTCGAAATAGAAGCTTGTGAGTAAGAGAAAAAGTCTGTAATAATTGCAATTTTGGTCACATTGAGGCTTTAAAAAGTAGTTATTCAACATGAGGCACAATCCAAATGAGATTTTGAATAATTTTTTCTACAGTCCAAAAAATCCATTTTCTGATGAAAAAAGATGACCCGTGACCTGTCGAACTTTCTCCAGACGGTCAGAAATGGTTATTTTTTAATGTTACATTTTTTTACTGTAAATGACTATTGCGTGTGAATTATCACTTTTGGAACTAAAATAAGTGTGTTTAGAGTCATTTGAATGACTGAAATTGGTTGAAAAAGAAGCTTCTGAGTAGGAGAAAAAGTCTGTAAAAATGGCAATTGTGGTCACATTAAGGCTTTAAAAAGTAGTTATTCAACATGAGGCACAATCCAAATGACCATTTGAATCATTTTTACTACAGTCCAAAAAATCCATTTTCTGATGAAAAACGATGACCCGTGACATGTCGAACTTTCTCCAGACTTTCAGAAATGGTAATTTTTTCATGTTACATTTTTTGACTGGAAAGGACTATTGCATGTGAATGACCACTTTTGGAACTAAAATAGGTGTGTTTAGATTCATTTTAATGCCTGAAATTAGTCGAAATAGAAGCTTCTGAGTAGGAGAAAAAGTCTGTAAAAATGGCAATTTTGAGTACTTGAGGCTTTAAAAAGTAGTTATTCAACATGAGGCACAATCCAAATGACATTTTGAATCATTTATTCTACAGTCCAAAAAATCCATTTTCTGATGAAAAGCTATAATCCGTGACCTCTCGAAATTTCTCCAGATGCTCAGAAATAGTAATTTTTTCATGTTTAATTTCTTGACTATAATGACTATTGCATGTGAATTATCACTTTTGGAACTAAATTAAGTGTGTTTAGAGTCATTTTAATGCCTGAAATTGGTCGAAATAGAAGCTTGTGAGTAAGAGAAAAAGTCTGTAATAATGGCAATTTTGGTCACATTGAGGCTTTAAAAAGTAGTTATTCAACATGAGGCACAATCCAAATGACAATTTGAATCATTTTTACTACAGTCCAAAAAATCAATTTTCTGATGAAAAATGATGACCCGTGACATGTCGAACTTTCTCCAGACTGTCAGAAATGGTAATTTTTTCATGTTACATTTTTTGACTTGTAAAGGACTATTGCATGTGAATGACCACTTTTGGAACTAAAATAAGTGTGTTTAGATTCATTTTAACCCCTTCGGTGCTCATGACGGAACGGTTCCGTCATGAGCCACGGTTGAGCTGTGCTCATGACGGAACCGTTCCGTCATGACCACGCCCGCGCAAGATTCCGTCAGCACAGCGGAAGAATCTGCGCAGCATGGAAGGGGTTAATGCCTGAAATTAGTCGAAATAGAAGATTGTGAGTAGGAGAAAAAGTCTGTAAAAATGGCAATTTTGAGTACATTGAGGCTTTAAAAAGTAGTTATTCAACATGAGGCACAATCCAAATGACATTTTGAATCATTTTTTCTACAGTCCAAAAAATCCATTTTCTGATGAAAAACGATGACCCGTGACCTGTCGAACTTTCTCAAAAGGGTCAGACATGGTAATTTTTGTAATGTTACATCTTTTGACTGTAAATGACTATTGCATGTGAATTATCACTTTTAGAACTAAAATAAGTGTGTTTAGATTCATTTTAATGCCTGCAATTGGTCGAAATAGAAGCTTCTGAGTAGGAGAAAAAGCCTGTAAAAATGGCAATTTTGAGTACATTGAGGATTTCAAAAGTAGTTATTCAACATGAGGCACAATCCAAATGACATTTTGAATCATTTATTCTACAGTCCAAAAAATCAATTTTCTGATGAAAAGCGATAATCCGTGACCTCTCGAACTTTCTCCAGATGCTCAGAAATAGTAATTTTTTCATGTTTAATTTCTTGACTATAAATGACTATTGCATGTGAATGATCACTTTTGGAACTAAAATAAGTGTGTTTAGAGTCATTTTAATGTCTGAAATTGGTTGAAATAGAAGCTTCTGAGTAGGAGAAAAAGCCTGTAAAAATGGCAATTTTGAGTACATTGAGGCTTTAAAAAGTAGTTATTCAACACGAGGCACAATCCAAATGACATTTTGAATCATTCATTCTACAGTCCAAAAAATCAATTTTCTGATGAAAAGCGACAATCCGTGACCTCTCGAACTTTCTCCAGATGCTCAGAAATAGTAATTTTTTCATGTTTAATTTCTTGACTATAAATGACTATTGCATGTGAATTATCACTTTTGGAACTAAAATAAGTGTGTTTAGAGTCATTTGAATGACTGAAATTGGTTGAAAAAGAAGCTTCTGAGTAGGAGAAAAAGTCTGTAAAAATGGGAATTTTGGTCACATTGAGGCTTTAAAAAGTAGTTCTTCAACATGAGGCACAATCCAAATGACAATTTAAATCACTATTATTCTACAGTCCAAAAAATCAATTTTCTGCTTAAAAGCGATAATCCGTGACCTCTCGAACTTTCTCTAGATGCTCAGAAATAGTAAGTTTTTTTATGTTTAATTTCTTGACTATAAATGACTATTGCATGTGAATTATCACTTTTGGAACTACATTAAGTGTGTTTAGAGTCATTTTAATGCCTGAAATTGGTCGAAATAGAAGCTTGTGAGTAAGAGAAAAAGTCTGTAATAATGGAAATTTTGGTCACATTGAGGCTTTAAAAAGCAGTTATTCAACATGAGGCACAATCCAAATGACAATTTAAATCACTATTTTTCTACAGTCCAAAAAATCAATTTTCCGATGAAAAGCGTTGATCCGTGACCTGTCGAACTTTCTCTAGACTGTCAGAAATGGTAATTTTTTAATGTTACATTTTTTGACTGTAAATGACTATTGCATGTGAATGATCACTTTTGGAACTAAAATAAGTGTGTTTAGAGTCATTTTAATGTCTGAAATTGTTCAAAATACAAGCTTCTGAGTAGGAGAAAAAGTCTGTAAAAATGGCAATTTAGAGTACATAGAGGCTTTAAAAAGTAGTTATTCAACATGAGGCACAATCCAAATGACATTTTGAATCATTTTTTCTACAGTCCAAAAAATCCATTTTCTGATGAAAAACGATGACCCGTGACCTGTCGAACTTTCTCCAGAGGGTCAGACATGGTAATTTTTGTAATGTTACATTTTTTGACTGTAAATGACTATTGCATGTGAATTATCACTTTTAGAACTAAAATAAGTGTGTTTAGATTCATTTTAATGCCTGCAATTGGTCGAAATTGAAGCTTCTGAGTAGGAGAAAAAGCCTGTAAAAATGGCAATTTTGAGTACATTGAGGATTTAAAAAGTAGTTATTCAACATGAGGCACAATCCAAATGACATTTTGAATCATTTATTCTACAGTCCAAAAAATCAATTTTCTGATGAAAAGCGATAATCCGTGACCTCTCGAACTTTCTCCAGATGCTCAGAAATAGTAATTTTTTCATGTTTAATTTCTTGACTATAAATGACTATTGCATCTGAATTATCACTTTTGGAACTAAATTAAGTGTGTTTAGAGTCATTTTAATGCCTGAAATTGGTCGAAATAGAAGCTTGTGAGTAAGAGAAAAAGTCTGTAATAATGGCAATTTTGGTCACATTGAGGCTTTAAAAAGTAGTTATTCAACATGAGGCACAATCCAAATGAGATTTTGAATAATTTTTTCTACAGTCCAAAAAATCCATTTTCTGATGAAAAAAGATGACCCCGTGACCTGTCGAACTTTCTCCAGACGGTCAGAAATGGTTATTTTTTAATGTTACATTTTTTTACTGTAAATGACTATTGCGTGTGAATTATCACTTTTGGAACTAAAATAAGTGTGTTTAGAGTCATTTGAATGACTGAAATTGGTTGAAAAAGAAGCTTCTGAGTAGGAGAAAAAGTCTGTAAAAATGGGAATTTTGGTCACATTGAGGCTTTAAAAAGTAGTTATTCAACATGAGGCACAATCCAAATGACAATTTAAATCACTATTTTTCTACAGTCCAAAAAATCAATTTTCTGATGAAAAGCGATTATCCGTGACCTGTCGAACTTTCTCTAGACTGTCAGAAATGGTAATTTTTTATTGTTACATTTTTTGACTGTAAATGACTATTGCATGTGAATGATCACTTTTGGAACTAAAATAAGTGTGTTTAGAGTCATTTTAATGTCTGAATTTGTTCAAAATACAGGCTTCTGAGTAGGAGAAAAAGTCTGTAAAAATGGCAATTGTGGTCACATTAAGGCTTTAAAAAGTAGTTATTCAACATGAGGCACAATCCAAATGACAATTTGAATCATTTTTACTACAGTCCAAAAAATCCATTTTCTGATGAAAAACGATGACCCGTGACATGTCGAACTTTCTCCAGACTGTCAGAAATGGTAATTTTTTCATGTTACATTTTTTGACTGTAAAGGACTACTGCATGTGAATGACCACTTTTGGAACTAAAATAAGTGTGTTTAGATTCATTTTAATGCCTGAAATTAGTCGAAATAGAAGCTTCTGAGTAGGAGAAAAAGTCTGTAAAAATGGCAATTTTGAGTACATTGAGGATTTAACCCCTTGAGTGCCCGCCCCTTTCCCCGCCCTGTGCCGGGCGTTTCATTAGCGGGCGGGGTTTATGACGAGCTGGTCTCGTCATGGGCACAGCGCAACCGCGGCCCATGACGAGACCAGCTCGTCAGGGGCACTCAAGAGGTTAAAAAGTAGTTATTCAACATGAGGCACAATCCAAATGACATTTTGAATCATTTTTTCTACAGTCCAAAAAATCCATTTTCTGATGAAAAACGATGACCCGTGACCTGTCGAACTTTCTCAAAAGGGTCAGACATGGTAATTTTTGTAATGTTACATTTTTTGACTGTAAATGACTATTGCATGTGAATTATCACTTTTAGAACTAAAATAAGTGTGTTTAGATTCATTTTAATGCCTGCAATTGGTCGAAATAGAAGCTTCTGAGTAGGAGAAAAAGCCTGTAAAAATGGCAATTTTGAGTACATTGAGGATTTCAAAAGTAGTTATTCAACATGAGGCACAATCCAAATGACATTTTGAATCATTTATTCTACAGTCCAAAAAATCAATTTTCTGATGAAAAGCGATAATCCGTGACCTCTCGAACTTTCTCCAGATGCTCAGAAATAGTAATTTTTTCATGTTTAATTTCTTGACTATAAATGACTATTGCATGTGAATGATCACTTTTGGAACTAAAATAAGTGTGTTTAGAGTCATTTTAATGTCTGAAATTGGTTGAAATAGAAGCTTCTGAGTAGGAGAAAAAGCCTGTAAAAATGGCAATTTTGAGTACATTGAGGCTTTAAAAAGTAGTTATTCAACACGAGGCACAATCCAAATGACATTTTGAATCATTCATTCTACAGTCCAAAAAATCAATTTTCTGATGAAAAGCGACAATCCGTGACCTCTCGAACTTTCTCCAGATGCTCAGAAATAGTAATTTTTTCATGTTTATTTCTTGACTATAAATGACTATTGCATGTGAATTATCACTTTTGGAACTAAAATAAGTGTGTTTAGAGTCATTTGAATGACTGAAATTGGTTGAAAAAGAAGCTTCTGAGTAGGAGAAAAAGTCTGTAAAAATGGGAATTTTGGTCACATTGAGGCTTTAAAAAGTAGTTCTTCAACATGAGGCACAATCCAAATGACAATTTAAATCACTATTATTCTACAGTCCAAAAAATCAATTTTCTGCTTAAAAGCGATAATCCGTGACCTCTCGAACTTTCTCTAGATGCTCAGAAATAGTAAGTTTTTTTATGTTTAATTTCTTGACTATAAATGACTATTGCATGTGAATTATCACTTTTGGAACTAAATTAAGTGTGTTTAGAGTCATTTTAATGCCTGAAATTGGTCGAAATAGAAGCTTGTGAGTAAGAGAAAAAGTCTGTAATAATGGAAATTTTGGTCACATTGAGGCTTTAAAAAGCAGTTATTCAACATGAGGCACAATCCAAATGACAATTTAAATCACTATTTTTCTACAGTCCAAAAAATCAATTTTCCGATGAAAAGCGTTGATCCGTGACCTGTCGAACTTTCTCTAGACTGTCAGAAATGGTAATTTTTTAATGTTACATTTTTTGACTGTAAATGACTATTGCATGTGAATGATCACTTTTGGAACTAAAATAAGTGTGTTTAGAGTCATTTTAATGTCTGAAATTGTTCAAAATACAAGCTTCTGAGTAGGAGAAAAAGTCTGTAAAAATGGCAATTTAGAGTACATAGAGGCTTTAAAAAGTAGTTATTCAACATGAGGCACAATCCAAATGACATTTTGAATCATTTTTTCTACAGTCCAAAAAATCCATTTTCTGATGAAAAACGTGACCTGTCGAACTTTCTCCAGAGGGTCAGACATGGTAATTTTTGTAATGTTACATTTTTTGACTGTAAATGACTATTGCATGTGAATTATCACTTTTAGAACTAAAATAAGTGTGTTTAGATTCATTTTAATGCCTGCAATTGGTCGAAATTGAAGCTTCTGAGTAGGAGAAAAAGCCTGTAAAAATGGCAATTTTGAGTACATTGAGGATTTAAAAAGTAGTTATTCAACATGAGGCACAATCCAAATGACATTTTGAATCATTTATTCTACAGTCCAAAAAATCAATTTTCTGATGAAAAGCGATAATCCGTGACCTCTCGAACTTTCTCCAGATGCTCAGAAATAGTAATTTTTTCATGTTTAATTTCTTGACTATAAATGACTATTGCATGTGAATTATCACTTTTGGAACTAAATTAAGTGTGTTTAGAGTCATTTTAATGCCTGAAATTGGTCGAAATAGAAGCTTGTGAGTAAGAGAAAAAGTCTGTAATAATTGCAATTTTGGTCACATTGAGGCTTTAAAAAGTAGTTATTCAACATGAGGCACAATCCAAATGAGATTTTGAATAATTTTTTCTACAGTCCAAAAAATCCATTTTCTGATGAAAAAAGATGACCCGTGACCTGTCGAACTTTCTCCAGACGGTCAGAAATGGTTATTTTTTAATGTTACATTTTTTTACTGTAAATGACTATTGCGTGTGAATTATCACTTTTGGAACTAAAATAAGTGTGTTTAGAGTCATTTGAATGACTGAAATTGGTTGAAAAAGAAGCTTCTGAGTAGGAGAAAAAGTCTGTAAAAATGGGAATTTTGGTCACATTGAGGCTTTAAAAAGTAGTTATTCAACATGAGGCACAATCCAAATGACAATTTAAATCACTATTTTTCTACAGTCCAAAAAATCAATTTTCTGATGAAAAGCGATGATCCGTGACCTGTCGAACTTTCTCTAGACTGTCAGAAATGGTAATTTTTTATTGTTACATTTTTTGACTGTAAATGACTATTGCATGTGAATGATCACTTTTGGAACTAAAATAAGTGTGTTTAGAGTCATTTTAATGTCTGAAATTGTTCAAAATACAAGCTTCTGAGTAGGAGAAAAAGTCTGTAAAAATGGCAATTGTGGTCACATTAAGGCTTTAAAAAGTAGTTATTCAACATGAGGCACAATCCAAATGACAATTTGAATCATTTTTACTACAGTCCAAAAAATCTATTTTCTGATGAAAAACGATGACCCGTGACATGTCGAACTTTCTCCAGACTGTCAGAAATGGTAATTTTTTCATGTTACATTTTTTGACTGGAAAGGACTATTGCATGTGAATGACCACTTTTGGAACTAAAATAGGTGTGTTTAGATTCATTTTAATGCCTGAAATTAGTCGAAATAGAAGCTTCTGAGTAGGAGAAAAAGTCTGTAAAAATGGCAATTTTGAGTACTTGAGGCTTTAAAAAGTAGTTATTCAACATGAGGCACAATCCAAATGACATTTTGAATCATTTATTCTACAGTCCAAAAAATCCATTTTCTGATGAAAAGCGATAATCCGTGACCTCTCGAAATTTCTCCAGATGCTCAGAAATAGTAATTTTTTCATGTTTAATTTCTTGACTATAATGACTATTGCATGTGAATTATCACTTTTGGAACTAAATTAAGTGTGTTTAGAGTCATTTTAATGCCTGAAATTGGTCGAAATAGAAGCTTGTGAGTAAGAGAAAAAGTCTGTAATAATGGCAATTTTGGTCACATTGAGGCTTTAAAAAGTAGTTATTCAACATGAGGCACAATCCAAATGAGATTTTGAATAATTTTTTCTACAGTCCAAAAAATCCATTTTCTGATGAAAAGCGATAATCCGTGACCTCTCGAACTTTCTCTAGATGCTCAGAAATAGTAAGTTTTTTTATGTTTAATTTCTTGACTATAAATGACTATTGCATGTGAATTATCACTTTTGGAACTAAATTAAGTGTGTTTAGAGTCATTTTAATGCCTGAAATTGGTCGAAATAGAAGCTTGTGAGTAAGAGAAAAAGTCTGTAATAATGGAAATTTTGGTCACATTGAGGCTTTAAAAAGCAGTTATTCAACATGAGGCACAATCCAAATGACAATTTAAATCACTATTTTTCTACAGTCCAAAAAATCAATTTTCCGATGAAAAGCGTTGATCCGTGACCTGTCGAACTTTCTCTAGACTGTCAGAAATGGTAATTTTTTAATGTTACATTTTTTGACTGTAAATGACTATTGCATGTGAATGATCACTTTTGGAACTAAAATAAGTGTGTTTAGAGTCATTTTAATGTCTGAAATTGTTCAAAATACAAGCTTCTGAGTAGGAGAAAAAGTCTGTAAAAATGGCAATTTAGAGTACATAGAGGCTTTAAAAAGTAGTTATTCAACATGAGGCACAATCCAAATGACATTTTGAATCATTTTTTCTACAGTCCAAAAAATCAATTTTCTGATGAAAAACGATGACCCGTGACCTGTCGAACTTTCTCCAGAGGGTCAGACATGGTAATTTTTGTAATGTTACATTTTTTGACTGTAAATGACTATTGCATGTGAATTATCACTTTTAGAACTAAAATAAGTGTGTTTAGATTCATTTTAATGCCTGCAATTGGTCGAAATAGAAGCTTCTGAGTAGGAGAAAAAGCCTGTAAAAATGGCAATTTTGAGTACATTGAGGATTTCAAAAGTAGTTATTCAACATGAGGCACAATCCAAATGACATTTTGAATCATTTATTCTACAGTCCAAAAAATCAATTTTCTGATGAAAAGCGATAATCCGTGACCTCTCGAACTTTCTCCAGATGCTCAGAAATAGTAATTTTTTCATGTTTAATTTCTTGACTATAAATGACTATTGCATGTGAATGATCACTTTTGGAACTAAAATAAGTGTGTTTAGAGTCATTTTAATGTCTGAAATTGGTCGAAATAGAAGCTTCTGAGTAGGAGAAAAAGCCTGTAAAAATGGCAATTTTGAGTACATTGAGGCTTTAAAAAGTAGTTATTCAACACGAGGCACAATCCAAATGACATTTTGAATCATTCATTCTACAGTCCAAAAAATCAATTTTCTGATGAAAAGCGACAATCCGTGACCTCTCGAACTTTCTCCAGATGCTCAGAAATAGTAATTTTTTCATGTTTAATTTCTTGACTATAAATGACTATTGCATGTGAATTATCACTTTTGGAACTAAAATAAGTGTGTTTAGAGTCATTTGAATGACTGAAATTGGTTGAAAAAGAAGCTTCTGAGTAGGAGAAAAAGTCTGTAAAAATGGGAATTTTGGTCACATTGAGGCTTTAAAAAGTAGTTCTTCAACATGAGGCACAATCCAAATGACAATTTAAATCACTATTATTCTACAGTCCAAAAAATCAATTTTCTGATTAAAAGCGTTGATCCGTGACCTGTCGAACTTTCTCTAGACTGTCAGAAATGGTAATTTTTTAATGTTACATTTTTTGACTGTAAATGACTATTGCATGTGAATGATCACTTTTGGAACTAAAATAAGTGTGTTTAGAGTCATTTTAATGTCTGAAATTGTTCAAAATACAAGCTTCTGAGTAGGAGAAAAAGTCTGTAAAAATGGCAATTTAGAGTACATAGAGGCTTTAAAAAGTAGTTATTCAACATGAGGCACAATCCAAATGACATTTTGAATCATTTTTTCTACAGTCCAAAAAATCCATTTTCTGATGAAAAACGATGACCCGTGACCTGTCGAACTTTCTCCAGAGGGTCAGACATGGTAATTTTTGTAATGTTACATTTTTTGACTGTAAATGACTATTGCATGTGAATTATCACTTTTAGAACTAAAATAAGTGTGTTTAGATTCATTTTAATGCCTGCAATTGGTCGAAATTGAAGCTTCTGAGTAGGAGAAAAAGCCTGTAAAAATGGCAATTTTGAGTACATTGAGGATTTAAAAAGTAGTTATTCAACATGAGGCACAATCCAAATGACATTTTGAATCATTTATTCTACAGTCCAAAAAATCAATTTTCTGATGAAAAGCGATAATCCGTGACCTCTCGAACTTTCTCCAGATGCTCAGAAATAGTAATTTTTTCATGTTTAATTTCTTGACTATAAATGACTATTGCATGTGAATTATCACTTTTGGAACTAAATTAAGTGTGTTTAGAGTCATTTTAATGCCTGAAATTGGTCGAAATAGAAGCTTGTGAGTAAGAGAAAAAGTCTGTAATAATTGCAATTTTGGTCACATTGAGGCTTTAAAAAGTAGTTATTCAACATGAGGCACAATCCAAATGAGATTTTGAATAATTTTTTCTACAGTCCAAAAAATCCATTTTCTGATGAAAAAAGATGACCCGTGACCTGTCGAACTTTCTCCAGACGGTCAGAAATGGTTATTTTTTAATGTTACATTTTTTTACTGTAAATGACTATTGCGTGTGAATTATCACTTTTGGAACTAAAATAAGTGTGTTTAGAGTCATTTGAATGACTGAAATTGGTTGAAAAAGAAGCTTCTGAGTAGGAGAAAAAGTCTGTAAAAATGGGAATTTTGGTCACATTGAGGCTTTAAAAAGTAGTTATTCAACATGAGGCACAATCCAAATGACAATTTAAATCACTATTTTTCTACAGTCCAAAAAATCAATTTTCTGATGAAAAGCGATGATCCGTGACCTGTCGAACTTTCTCTAGACTGTCAGAAATGGTAATTTTTTAATGTTACATTTTTTGACTGTAAATGACTATTGCATGTGAATGATCACTTTTGGAACTAAAATAAGTGTGTTTAGAGTCATTTTAATGTCTGAAATTGTTCAAAATACAAGCTTCTGAGTAGGAGAAAAAGTCTGTAAAAATGGCAATTGTGGTCACATTAAGGCTTTAAAAAGTAGTTATTCAACATGAGGCACAATCCAAATGACAATTTGAATCATTTTTACTACAGTCCAAAAAATCCATTTTCTGATGAAAAACGATGACCCGTGACATGTCGAACTTTCTCCAGACTGTCAGAAATGGTAATTTTTTCATGTTACATTTTTTGACTGGAAAGGACTATTGCATGTGAATGACCACTTTTGGAACTAAAATAGGTGTGTTTAGATTCATTTTAATGCCTGAAATTAGTCGAAATAGAAGCTTCTGAGTAGGAGAAAAAGTCTGTAAAAATGGCAATTTTGAGTACTTGAGGCTTTAAAAAGTAGTTATTCAACATGAGGCACAATCCAAATGACATTTTGAATCATTTATTCTACAGTCCAAAAAATCCATTTTCTGATGAAAAGCGATAATCCGTGACCTCTCGAAATTTCTCCAGATGCTCAGAAATAGTAATTTTTTCATGTTTAATTTCTTGACTATAATGACTATTGCATGTGAATTATCACTTTTGGAACTAAATTAAGTGTGATTAGAGTCATTTTAATGCCTGAAATTGGTCGAAATAGAAGCTTGTGAGTAAGAGAAAAAGTCTGTAATAATGGCCATTTTGGTCACATTGAGGCTTTAAAAAGTAGTTATTCAACATGAGGCACAATCCAAATGAGATTTTGAATAATTTTTTCTACAGTCCAAAAAATCCATTTTCTGATGAAAAACGATGACCCGTGACCTGTCGAACTTTCTCCAGACGGTCAGAAATGGTTATTTTTTAATGTTACATTTTTTTACTGTAAATGACTATTGCGTGTGAATTATCACTTTTGGAACTAAAATAAGTGTGTTTAGAGTCATTTGAATGACTGAAATTGGTTGAAAAAGAAGCTTCTGAGTAGGAGAAAAAGTCTGTAAAAATGGGAATTTTGGTCACATTGAGGCTTTAAAAAGTAGTTATTCATTATGAGGCACAATCCAAATGACAATTTAAATCACTATTTTTCTACAGTCCAAAAAATCAATTTTCTGATGAAAAGCGATGATCCGTGACCTGTCGAACTTTCTCTAGACTGTCAGAAATGGTAATTTTTTAATGTTACATTTTTTGACTGTAAATGACTATTGCATGTGAATGATCACTTTTGGAACTAAAATAAGTGTGTTTAGAGTCATTTTAATGTCTGAAATTGTTCAAAATACAAGCTTCTGAGTAGGAGAAAAAGTCTGTAAAAATGGCAATTGTGGTCACATTAAGGCTTTAAAAAGTAGTTATTCAACATGAGGCACAATCCAAATGACAATTTGAATCATTTTTACTACAGTCCAAAAAATCCATTTTCTGATGAAAAACGATGACCCGTGACATGTCGAACTTTCTCCAGACTGTCAGAAATGGTAATTTTTTCATGTTACATTTTTTGACTGTAAAGGACTATTGCATGTGAATGACCACTTTTGGAACTAAAATAAGTGTGTTTAGATTCATTTTAATGCCTGAAATTAGTCGAAATAGAAGCTTCTGAGTAGGAGAAAAAGTCTGTAAAAATGGCAATTTTGAGTACATTGAGGATTTCAAAAGTAGTTATTCAACATGAGGCACAATCCAAATGACATTTTGAATCATTTATTCTACAGTCCAAAAAATCAATTTTCTGATGAAAAGCGATAATCCGTGACCTCTCGAACTTTCTCCAGATGCTCAGAAATAGTAATTTTTTCATGTTTAATTTCTTGACTATAAATGACTATTGCATGTGAATGATCACTTTTGGAACT
Organism: Triturus cristatus; assembly: GCF_964204655.1. Taxonomy (NCBI): domain Eukaryota; kingdom Metazoa; phylum Chordata; class Amphibia; order Caudata; family Salamandridae; genus Triturus; species Triturus cristatus. The sequence continues at coordinate 1,000,274,865 of NC_140583.1, read as the reverse complement.
AAAATAAGTGTGTTTAGAGTCATTTTAATGTCTGAAATTGGTCGAAATAGAAGCTTCTGAGTAGGAGAAAAAGCCTGTAAAAATGGCAATTTTGAGTACATTGAGGCTTTAAAAAGTAGTTATTCAACACGAGGCACAATCCAAATGACATTTTGAATCATTCATTCTACAGTCCAAAAAATAAATTTTCTGATGAAAAGCGACAATCCGTGACCTCTCGAACTTTCTCCAGATGCTCAGAAATAGTAATTTTTTCATGTTTAATTTCTTGACTATAAATGACTATTGCATGTGAATTATCACTTTTGGAACTAAAATAAGTGTGTTTAGAGTCATTTGAATGACTGAAATTGGTTGAAAAAGAAGCTTCTGAGTAGGAGAAAAAGTCTGTAAAAATGGGAATTTTGGTCACATTGAGGCTTTAAAAAGTAGTTATTCAACATGAGGCACAATCCAAATGACAATTTAAATCACTATTTTTCTACAGTCCAAAAAATCAATTTTCTGATGAAAAGCGATGATCCGTGACCTGTCGAACTTTCTCTAGACTGTCAGAAATGGTAATTTTGTATTGTTACATTTTTTGACTGTAAATGACTATTGCATGTGAATGATCACTTTTGGAACTAAAATAAGTGTGTTTAGAGTCATTTTAATGTCTGAAATTGTTCAAAATACAAGCTTCTGAATAGGAGAAAAAGTCTGTAAAAATGGCAATTGTGGTCACATTAAGGCTTTAAAAAATAGTTATTCAACATGAGGCACAATCCAAATGACAATTTGAATCATTTTTACTACAGTCCAAAAAATCCATTTTCTGATGAAAAACGATGACCCGTGACATGTCGAACTTTCTCCAGACTGTCAGAAATGGTAATTTTTTCATGTTACATTTTTTGACTGGAAAGGACTATTGCATGTGAATGACCACTTTTGGAACTAAAATAGGTGTGTTTAGATTCATTTTAATGCCTGAAATTAGTCGAAATAGAAGATTCTGAGTAGGAGAAAAAGTCTGTAAAAATGGCAATTTTGAGTACATTGAGGCTTTAAAAAGTAGTTATTCAACATGAGGCACAATCCAAATGACATTTTGAATCATTTTTTCTACAGTCCAAAAAATCCATTTTCTGATGAAAAACGATGACCCGTGACCTGTCGAACTTTCTCCAGAGGGTCAGACATGGTAATTTTTGTAATGTTACATTTTTTGACTGTAAATGACTATTGCATGTGAATTATCACCTTTAGAACTAAAAAAAGTGTGTTTAGATTCATTTTAATGCCTGCAATTGGTCGAAATTGAAGCTTCTGAGTAGGAGAAAAAGCCTGTAAAAATGGCAATTTTGAGTACATTGAGGATTTAAAAAGTAGTTATTCAACATGAGGCACAATCCAAATGACATTTTGAATCATTTATTCTACAGTCCAAAAAATCAACTTTCTGATGAAAAGCGATAATCCGTGACCTCTCGAACTTTCTCCAGATGCTCAGAAATAGTAATTTTTTCATGTTTAATTTCTTGACTATAAATGACTATTGCATGTGAATTATCACTTTTGGAACTAAATTAAGTGTGTTTAGAGTCATTTTAATGCCTGAAATTGGTCGAAATAGAAGCTTGTGAGTAAGAGAAAAAGTCTGTAATAATGGCAATTTTGGTCACATTGAGGCTTTAAAAAGTAGTTATTCAAGATGAGGCACAATCCAAATGAGATTTTGAATAATTTTTTCTACAGTCCAAAAAATCCATTTTCTGATGAAAAAAGATGACCCGTGACCTGTCGAACTTTCTCCAGACGGTCAGAAATGGTTATTTTTTTAATGTTACATTTTTTACTGTAAATGACTATTGCGTGTGAATTATCACTTTTGGAACTAAAATAAGTGTGTTTAGAGTCATTTGAATGACTGAAATTGGTTGAAAAAGAAGCTTCTGAGTAGGAGAAAAAGTCTGTAAAAATGGGAATTTTGGTCACATTGAGGCTTTAAAAAGTAGTTATTCAACATGAGGCACAATCCAAATGACAATTTAAATCACTATTTTTCTACAGTCCAAAAAATCAATTTTCTGATGAAAAGCGATGATCCGTGACCTGTCGAACTTTCTCTAGACTGTCAGAAATGGTAATTTTTTATTGTTACATTTTTTGACTGTAAATGACTATTGCATGTGAATGATCACTTTTGGAACTAAAATAAGTGTGTTTAGAGTCATTTTAATGTCTGAATTTGTTCAAAATACAAGCTTCTGAGTAGGAGAAAAAGTCTGTAAAAATGGCAATTGTGGTCACATTAAGGCTTTAAAAAGTAGTTATTCAACATGAGGCACAATCCAAATGACAATTTGAATCATTTTTACTACAGTCCAAAAAATCCATTTTCTGATGAAAAACGATGACCCGTGACATGTCGAACTTTCTCCAGACTGTCAGAAATGGTAATTTTTTCATGTTACATTTTTTGACTGTAAAGGACTATTGCATGTGAATGACCACTTTTGGAACTAAAATAAGTGTGTTTAGATTCATTTTAATGCCTGAAATTAGTCGAAATAGAAGCTTCTGAGTAGGAGAAAAAGTCTGTAAAAATGGCAATTTTGAGTACATTGAGGATTTAACCCCTTGAGTGCCCGCCCCTTTCCCCGCCCTGTGCCGGGCGTTTCATTAGCGGGCGGGGTTTATGACGAGCTGGTCTCGTCATGGGCACAGCGCAACCGCGGCCCATGACGAGACCAGCTCGTCATGGGCACTCAAGAGGTTAAAAAGTAGTTATTCAACATGAGGCACAATCCAAATGACATTTTGAATCATTTTTTCTACAGTCCAAAAAATCCATTTTCTGATGAAAAACGATGACCCGTGACCTGTCGAACTTTCTCCAGAGGGTCAGACATGGTAATTTTTGTAATGTTACATTTTTTGACTGTAAATGACTATTGCATGGGAATTATCACTTTTAGAACTAAAATAAGTGTGTTTAGATTCATTTTAATGCCTGCAATTGGTCGAAATTGAAGCTTCTGAGTAGGAGAAAAAGCCTGTAAAAATGGCAATTTTGAGTACATTGAGGATTTAAAAAGTAGTTATTCAACATGAGGCACAATCCAAATGACATTTTGAATCATTTATTCTACAGTCCAAAAAATCAATTTTCTGATGAAAAGCGATAATCCGTGACCTCTCGAACTTTCTCCAGATGCTCAGAAATAGTAATTTTTTCATGTTTAATTTCTTGACTATAAATGACTATTGCATGTGAATTATCACTTTTGGAACTAAATTAAGTGTGTTTAGAGTCATTTTAATGCCTGAAATTGGTCGAAATAGAAGCTTGTGAGTAAGAGAAAAAGTCTGTAATAATTGCAATTTTGGTCACATTGAGGCTTTAAAAAGTAGTTATTCAACATGAGGCACAATCCAAATGAGATTTTGAATAATTTTTTCTACAGTCCAAAAAATCCATTTTCTGATGAAAAAAGATGACCCGTGACCTGTCGAACTTTCTCCAGACGGTCAGAAATGGTTATTTTTTAATGTTACATTTTTTTACTGTAAAGGACTATTGCGTGTGAATTATCACTTTTGGAACTAAAATAAGTGTGTTTAGAGTCATTTGAATGACTGAAATTGGTTGAAAAAGAAGCTTCTGAGTAGGAGAAAAAGTCTGTAAAAATGGGAATTTTGGTCACATTGAGGCTTTAAAAAGTAGTTATTCAACATGAGGCCCAATCCAAATGACAATTTAAATCACTATTTTTCTACAGTCCAAAAAATCAATTTTCTGATGAAAAGCGATGATCCGTGACCTGTCGAACTTTCTCTAGACTGTCAGAAATGGTAATTTTGTATTGTTACATTTTTTGACTGTAAATGACTATTGCATGTGAATGATCACTTTTGGAACTAAAATAAGTGTGTTTAGAGTCATTTTAATGTCTGAAATTGTTCAAAATACAAGCTTCTGAGTAGGAGAAAAAGTCTGTAAAAATGGCAATTGTGGTCACATTAAGGCTTTAAAAAGTAGTTATTCAACATGAGGCACAATCCAAATGACAATTTGAATCATTTTTACTACAGTCCAAAAAATCCATTTTCTGATGAAAAACGATGACCCGTGACATGTCGAACTTTCTCCAGACTGTCAGAAATGGTAATTTTTTCATGTTACATTTTTTGACTGGAAAGGACTATTGCATGTGAATGACCACTTTTGGAACTAAAATAGGTGTGTTTAGATTCATTTTAATGCCTGAAATTAGTCGAAATAGAAGCTTCTGAGTAGGAGAAAAAGTCTGTAAAAATGGCAATTTTGAGTACTTGAGGCTTTAAAAAGTAGTTATTCAACATGAGGCACAATCCAAATGACATTTTGAATCATTTATTCTACAGTCCAAAAAATCCATTTTCTGATGAAAAGCGATAATCCGTGACCTCTCGAAATTTCTCCAGATGCTCAGAAATAGTAATTTTTTCATGTTTAATTTCTTGACTATAATGACTATTGCATGTGAATTATCACTTTTGGAACTAAATTAAGTGTGATTAGAGTCATTTTAATGCCTGAAATTGGTCGAAATAGAAGCTTGTGAGTAAGAGAAAAAGTCTGTAATAATGGCCATTTTGGTCACATTGAGGCTTTAAAAAGTAGTTATTCAACATGAGGCACAATCCAAATGAGATTTTGAATAATTTTTTCTACAGTCCAAAAAATCCATTTTCTGATGAAAAACGATGACCCGTGACCTGTCGAACTTTCTCCAGACGGTCAGAAATGGTTATTTTTTAATGTTACATTTTTTTACTGTAAATGACTATTGCGTGTGAATTATCACTTTTGGAACTAAAATAAGTGTGTTTAGAGTCATTTGAATGACTGAAATTGGTTGAAAAAGAAGCTTCTGAGTAGGAGAAAAAGTCTGTAAAAATGGGAATTTTGGTCACATTGAGGCTTTAAAAAGTAGTTATTCATTATGAGGCACAATCCAAATGACAATTTAAATCACTATTTTTCTACAGTCCAAAAAATCAATTTTCTGATGAAAAGCGATGATCCGTGACCTGTCGAACTTTCTCTAGACTGTCAGAAATGGTAATTTTTTAATGTTACATTTTTTGACTGTAAATGACTATTGCATGTGAATGATCACTTTTGGAACTAAAATAAGTGTGTTTAGAGTCATTTTAATGTCTGAAATTGTTCAAAATACAAGCTTCTGAGTAGGAGAAAAAGTCTGTAAAAATGGCAATTGTGGTCACATTAAGGCTTTAAAAAGTAGTTATTCAACATGAGGCACAATCCAAATGACAATTTGAATCATTTTTACTACAGTCCAAAAAATCCATTTTCTGATGAAAAACGATGACCCGTGACATGTCGAACTTTCTCCAGACTGTCAGAAATGGTAATTTTTTCATGTTACATTTTTTGACTGTAAAGGACTATTGCATGTGAATGACCACTTTTGGAACTAAAATAAGTGTGTTTAGATTCATTTTAATGCCTGAAATTAGTCGAAATAGAAGCTTCTGAGTAGGAGAAAAAGTCTGTAAAAATGGCAATTTTGAGTACATTGAGGATTTCAAAAGTAGTTATTCAACATGAGGCACAATCCAAATGACATTTTGAATCATTTATTCTACAGTCCAAAAAATCAATTTTCTGATGAAAAGCGATAATCCGTGACCTCTCGAACTTTCTCCAGATGCTCAGAAATAGTAATTTTTTCATGTTTAATTTCTTGACTATAAATGACTATTGCATGTGAATGATCACTTTTGGAACTAAAATAAGTGTGTTTAGAGTCATTTTAATGTCTGAAATTGGTCGAAATAGAAGCTTCTGAGTAGGAGAAAAAGCCTGTAAAAATGGCAATTTTGAGTACATTGAGGCTTTAAAAAGTAGTTCTTCAACAAGAGGCACAATCCAAATGACAATTTAAATCACTATTATTCTACAGTCCAAAAAATCAATTTTCTGATTAAAAGCGATAATCCGTGACCTCTCGAACTTTCTCTAGATGCTCAGAAATAGTAAGTTTTTTTATGTTTAATTTCTTGACTATAAATGACTATTGCATGTGAATTATCACTTTTGGAACTAAATTAAGTGTGTTTAGAGTCATTTTAATGCCTGAAATTGGTCGAAATAGAAGCTTGTGAGTAAGAGAAAAAGTCTGTAATAATGGAAATTTTGGTCACATTGAGGCTTTAAAAAGCAGTTATTCAACATGAGGCACAATCCAAATGACAATTTAAATCACTATTTTTCTACAGTCCAAAAAATCAATTTTCCGATGAAAAGCGTTGATCCGTGACCTGTCGAAATTTCTCTAGACTGTCAGAAATGGTAATTTTTTAATGTTACATTTTTTGACTGTAAATGACTATTGCATGTGAATGATCACTTTTGGAACTAAAATAAGTGTGTTTAGAGTCATTTTAATGTCTGAAATTGTTCAAAATACAAGCTTCTGAGTAGGAGAAAAAGTCTGTAAAAATGGCAATTTAGAGTACATAGAGGCTTTAAAAAGTAGTTATTCAACATGAGGCACAATCCAAATGACATTTTGAATCATTTTTTCTACAGTCCAAAAAATCCATTTTCTGATGAAAAACGATGACCCGTGACCTGTCGAACTTTCTCCAGAGGGTCAGACATGGTAATTTTTGTAATGTTACATTTTTTGACTGTAAATGACTATTGCATGTGAATTATCACTTTTAGAACTAAAATAAGTGTGTTTAGATTCATTTTAATGCCTGCAATTGGTCGAAATTGAAGCTTCTGAGTAGGAGAAAAAGCCTGTAAAAATGGCAATTTTGAGTACATTGAGGATTTAAAAAGTAGTTATTCAACATGAGGCACAATCCAAATGACATTTTGAATCATTTATTCTACAGTCCAAAAAATCAATTTTCTGATGAAAAGCGATAATCCGTGACCTCTCGAACTTTCTCCAGATGCTCAGAAATAGTAATTTTTTCATGTTTAATTTCTTGACTATAAATGACTATTGCATGTGAATTATCACTTTTGGAACTAAATTAAGTGTGTTTAGAGTCATTTTAATGCCTGAAATTGGTCGAAATAGAAGCTTGTGAGTAAGAGAAAAAGTCTGTAATAATTGCAATTTTGGTCACATTGAGGCTTTAAAAAGTAGTTATTCAACATGAGGCACAATCCAAATGAGATTTTGAATAATTTTTTCTACAGTCCAAAAAATCCATTTTCTGATGAAAAAAGATGACCCGTGACCTGTCGAACTTTCTCCAGACGGTCAGAAATGGTTATTTTTTAATGTTACATTTTTTTACTGTAAATGACTATTGCGTGTGAATTATCACTTTTGGAACTAAAATAAGTGTGTTTAGAGTCATTTGAATGACTGAAATTGGTTGAAAAAGAAGCTTCTGAGTAGGAGAAAAAGTCTGTAAAAATAGGAATTTTGGTCACATTGAGGCTTTAAAAAGTAGTTATTCAACATGAGGCACAATCCAAATGACAATTTAAATCACTATTTTTCTACAGTCCAAAAAATCAATTTTCTGATGAAAAGCGATGATCCGTGACCTGTCGAACTTTCTCTAGACTGTCAGAAATGGTAATTTTGTATTGTTACATTTTTTGACTGTAAATGACTATTGCATGTGAATGATCACTTTTGGAACTAAAATAAGTGTGTTTAGAGTCATTTTAATGTCTGAAATTGTTCAAAATACAAGCTTCTGAATAGGAGAAAAAGTCTGTAAAAATGGCAATTGTGGTCACATTAAGGCTTTAAAAAGTAGTTATTCAACATGAGGCACAATCCAAATGACAATTTGAATCATTTTTACTACAGTCCAAAAAATCCATTTTCTGATGAAAAACGATGACCCGTGACATGTCGAACTTTCTCCAGACTGTCAGAAATGGTAATTTTTTCATGTTACATTTTTTGACTGGAAAGGACTATTGCATGTGAATGACCACTTTTGGAACTAAAATAGGTGTGTTTAGATTCATTTTAATGCCTGAAATTAGTCGAAATAGAAGATTCTGAGTAGGAGAAAAAGTCTGTAAAAATGGCAATTTTGAGTACATTGAGGCTTTAAAAAGTAGTTATTCAACATGAGGCACAATCCAAATGACATTTTGAATCATTTTTTCTACAGTCCAAAAAACCCATTTTCTGATGAAAAACGATGACCCGTGACCTGTCGAACTTTCTCCAGAGGGTCAGACATGGTAATTTTTGTAATGTTACATTTTTTGACTGTAAATGACTATTGCATGTGAATTATCACCTTTAGAACTAAAATAAGTGTGTTTAGATTCATTTTAATGCCTGCAATTGGTCGAAATTGAAGCTTCTGAGTAGGAGAAAAAGCCTGTAAAAATGGCAATTTTGAGTACATTGAGGATTTAAAAAGTAGTTATTCAACATGAGGCACAATCCAAATGACATTTTGAATCATTTATTCTACAGTCCAAAAAATCAACTTTCTGATGAAAAGCGATAATCCGTGACCTCTCGAACTTTCTCCAGATGCTCAGAAATAGTAATTTTTTCATGTTTAATTTCTTGACTATAAATGACTATTGCATGTGAATTATCACTTTTGGAACTAAATTAAGTGTGTTTAGAGTCATTTTAATGCCTGAAATTGGTCGAAATAGAAGCTTGTGAGTAAGAGAAAAAGTCTGTAATAATGGCAATTTTGGTCACATTGAGGCTTTAAAAAGTAGTTATTCAACATGAGGCACAATCCAAATGAGATTTTGAATAATTTTTTCTACAGTCCAAAAAATCCATTTTCTGATGAAAAAAGATGACCCGTGACCTGTCGAACTTTCTCCAGACGGTCAGAAATGGTTATTTTTTTAATGTTACATTTTTTTACTGTAAATGACTATTGCGTGTGAATTATCACTTTTGGAACTAAAATAAGTGTGTTTAGAGTCATTTGAATGACTGAAATTGGTTGAAAAAGAAGCTTCTGAGTAGGAGAAAAAGTCTGTAAAAATGGGAATTTTGGTCACATTGAGGCTTTAAAAAGTAGTTATTCAACATGAGGCACAATCCAAATGACAATTTAAATCACTATTTTTCTACAGTCCAAAAAATCAATTTTCTGATGAAAAGCGATGATCCGTGACCTGTCGAACTTTCTCTAGACTGTCAGAAATGGTAATTTTTTCATGTTACATTTTTTGACTGTAAAGGACTATTGCATGTGAATGACCACTTTTGGAACTAAAATAAGTGTGTTTAGATTCATTTTAATGCCTGAAATTAGTCGAAATAGAAGCTTCTGAGTAGGAGAAAAAGTCTGTAAAAATGGCAATTTTGAGTACATTGAGGATTTAACCCCTTGAGTGCCCGCCCCTTTCCCCGCCCTGTGCCGGGCGTTTCATTAGCGGGCGGGGTTTATGACGAGCTGGTCTCGTCATGGGCACAGCGCAACCGCGGCCCATGACGAGACCAGCTCGTCATGGGCACTCAAGAGGTTAAAAAGTAGTTATTCAACATGAGGCACAATCCAAATGACATTTTGAATCATTTTTTCTACAGTCCAAAAAATCCATTTTCTGATGAAAAACGATGACCCGTGACCTGTCGAACTTTCTCCAGAGGGTCAGACATGGTAATTTTTGTAATGTTACATTTTTTGACTGTAAATGACTATTGCATGGGAATTATCACTTTTAGAACTAAAATAAGTGTGTTTAGATTCATTTTAATGCCTGCAATTGGTCGAAATAGAAGCTTCTGAGTAGAAGAAAAAGCCTGTAAAAATGGCAATTTTGAGTACATTGAGGATTTCAAAAGTAGTTATTCAACATGAGGCACAATCCAAATGACATTTTGAATCATTTATTCTACAGTCCAAAAAATCAATTTTCTGATGAAAAGCGATAATCCGTGACCTCTCGAACTTTCTCCAGATGCTCAGAAATAGTAATTTTTTCATGTTTAATTTCTTGACTATAAATTACTATTGCATGTGAATTATCACTTTTGGAACTAAAATAAGTGTGTTTAGAGTCATTTGAATGACTGAAATTGGTTGAAAAAGAAGCTTCTGAGTAGGAGAAAAAGTCTGTAAAAATGGGAATTTTGGTCACATTGAGGCTTTAAAAAGTAGTTCTTCAACATGAGGCACAATCCAAATGACAATTTAAATCACTATTATTCTACAGTCCAAAAAATCAATTTTCTGATGAAAAGCGATAATCCGTGACCTCTCGAACTTTCTCCAGATGCTCAGAAATAGTAAGTTTTTTTATGTTTAATTTCTTAACTATAAATGACTATTGCATGTGAATTATCACTTTTGGAACTAAATTAAGTGTGTTTAGAGTCATTTTAATGCCTGAAATTGGTCGAAATAGAAGCTTGTGAGTAAGAGAAAAAGTCTGTAATAATGGCAATTTTGGTCACATTGAGGCTTTAAAAAGCAGTTATTCAACATGAGGCACAATCCAAATGACAATTTAAATCACTATTTTTCTACAGTCCAAAAAATCAATTTTCTGATGAAAAGCGTTGATCCGTGACCTGTCGAACTTTCTCTAGACTGTCAGAAATAGTAAGTTTTTAATGTTACATTTTTTGACTTTAAATGACTATTGCATGTGAATGATCACTTTTGGAACTAAAATAAGTGTGTTTAGAGTCATTTTATTGTCTGAAATTGTTCAAAATACAAGCTTCTGAGTAGGAGAAAAAGTCTGTAAAAATGGCAATTTTGGTCACCTTAAGGGTTTAAAAAGTAGTTATTCAACATGAGGCACAATCCAAATGACAATTTGAATCATTTTTACTACAGTCCAAAAAATCAATTTTCTGATGAAAAACGATGACCCGTGACATGTCGAACTTTCTCCAGACTGTCAGAAATGGTAATTTTTTCATGTTACATTTTTTGACTGTAAAGGACTATTGCATGTGAATGACCACTTTTGGAACTAAAATAAGTGTGTTTAGATTCATTTTAATGCCTGAAATTAGTCGAAATAGAAGCTTCTGAGTAGGAGAAAAAGTCTGTAAAAATGGCAATTTTGAGTACATCGATGCTTTAAAAAGTAGTTATTCAACATGAGGCACAATCCAAATGACATTTTGAATCATTTTTTCTACAGTCCAAAAAATCCATTTTCTGATGAAAAACGATGACCCGTGACCTGTCGAACTTTCTCCAGAGGGTCAGACATGGTAATTTTTGTAATGTTACATTTTTTGACTGTAAATGACTATTGCATGTGAATTATCACTTTTAGAACTAAAATAAGTGTGTTTAGATTCATTTTAATGCCTGCAATTGGTCGAAATGGAAGCTTCTGAGTAGGAGAAAAAGCCTGTAAAAATGGCAATTTTGAGTACATTGAGGATTTAAAAAGTAGTTATTCAACATGAGGCACAATCCAAATGACATTTTGAATCATTTATTCTACAGTCCAAAAAATCAATTTTCTGATGAAAAGCGATAATCCGTTACCTCTCGAACTTTCTCCAGATGCTCAGAAATAGTAATTTTTTCATGTTTAATTTCTTGACTATAAATGACTATTGCATGTGAATTATCACTTTTGGAACTAAATTAAGTGTGTTTAGAGTCATTTTAATGCCTGAAATTGGTCAAAATAGAAGCTTGTGAGTAAGAGAAAAAGTCTGTAATAATGGCAATTTTGGTCACATTGAGGCTTTAAAAAGAAGTTATTCAACATGAGTGTTGGAAACGGCCCTTTTTGCAGGGTTATCCCCAAACTTTTTGCTTCTTCCTCCTTTATTTTTTCTGACCCGTGGTTGTTGGCAATAGGACTCTGGGCACTTTACCACTGCTGATCAGTGCTAAAGTGCATATGCTCTCCGTATAAATTGTTATATTGATTGGTTATCCATGATTGGTATATTTGTTTCACCTGTTAGCCCCTAGTAAAGTGCACTGCATGTGCCAGGGCTGGTGATTCAAATGCTACTAGTGGGCTGCAGCACTGATTGTGCCACCCACAGGAGTAGCGCTAAAATGATGTCTTAGGCCTGCTTGCAGTGCCTATGTGCAGTCCAGGACTGCCATGTCGACCTGGCCAGTGCACCCACTGACCAGGCCTTATCCTTCCCTTTCTGTACATGTCAGGCATCCCTATGGTGGCCCTAGGTACCCCCCTGGGCTGGGTGCAGTGTATCTGAAAGGTAGGGCATGTACTGAGGTGTGTAACATGCCCTGGTAGTGAATTACAGCCATTTTCGTTTTTCACTGCTGAGAGGCTATCTTGCCCATAGGATAGAATGGGGAAGGCTGTTTACATGCCTATCTTCCCATAGGGGCAAGATAGAAAATCCAAGTTTGGTATCTCTGTGTTCAGAATTTAATTATACATCTTTTTAGCAAGATGGTTTTTAAATTCACTGTGTGGGAATGGCACTTTTTAGAAAGTAGCTATTCTCCTGTTTAACCTTCCTGTGTGCCTGTGTGCTGGTTGGCTGACTGGTGTCAGGTGATGTGCTAGGTGGCTCCAGGAGCCTGGATGAGTCAGCAGCAGGGTGAATAGGCAGATCTGCTTTAGATGGGTGGGAGGAGTAGTCCCTGGGTCTGAATAGGGCTGCCCCTGACAAACACAAAGCTGGCTCCACCCCCTGCTGGCCAGGCTGAGGACTCTGCCTCTGCTGGCACAAAGAAGGCTCCACCTCCTGCTGAGCGTCTAACGACCCTGCCCCTCACTCTGAAAGGAACCAGGTGCTCCAGAGCAGAGCACACCCAGGAACCGGTTTGAGCAGGGGAATCCCCCCACTGGAACAAAGAGAGACAAAGACTTGGAGGGGTATAAGAAGAGGACCCCAGACACCTAAAACTTTAGATCACTTTGGAACTAAGAAGAAACCTCTGCCAAGGAGAAAGCTGGAAGAAACTGAAGAGGAGAAGACTGCCTGCTTGCTGTTTTGCTTTGCTGCCAAGGAGAGGGGAAGGACTTTGCTGTGTCCCCTTCTTTTGATTCTGATCTCCAAGGGCCTGAGAAGAGCTGGCTCCCTGTTAAGAAGTCCCAGGAACAAAAGGACTTCACCACCAGCTCCCCTGGAACTCTGCTGAGAGAGTTCTGACCTGCCTTGGAGTGCTTGCCCAGTCTTGGGGCTTCAGGAGGTCGTTTTGCTGTGTTGAGGGAGCTGGGAAGCAGAAGCGTGAACAAGAGTGACTGGTACCCAACGCATCATCCGATTGCGTGTCGCAAGACGAGAGTGCGTGGAAAATTTCATCGCGGCACCATTGCAACACGCAGGGTCTCCGCATCGCCGAGTGCGTCGAGCATCGTCCCGAAGCGTGAAGCTTCCTGCCATTGCGAGGGTTGTCGCAGAACCAGTTTGCGGGCCGCACCACTGCCGGTGCGTGAAAAGTCTCCAATCGCTGCGTGCGTCGACGCAGAGTCCCGTTCCGTGGCGCATCGAGAGTTGCGGCGCCGGAGGGCAACACTGCGCCACGCATCGCACCACATCGAAGAGTGTCGCATCGAACCTGTGCGTGAAGCTTCCCCCTAAGAAACCTACGCAACGAAAGCCAAAGGTATCGCATCCTCCCCCTACAGATCGGAGCCGGCGCATCCACCTCTGCTGCGTGAAGCAGGGCTGCTGCAAAGCCTCCCCAGGATCTCAGGAGCATCGCATCGCCTTTGCCATCTTCCTTGTTATAGCTTTTGGGAACCTTATCGCAACTACAGGTACTGTTGGGCACGAGAGTGTCGCATTTTGTGCATTGAGAGTCGCATTGTGCAGGACACTGACTTTGACATCCTGGAGTACTTTCTGCAAACTCTTGAACTATCTTTAAAGTAACCTTTTTGAATTATATGTTGGTTTGTCTGTAATATTTGGTCTTGGGAAGTTTTTAGTAAAGATTCCTTATTTTTCTAAAACTGGTGTGGAGTAAATCTGTGGTGTTTTCACTGTGTTACTGTGAGTGTTGGTACAAATACTTTACACATTGCCTTTGATAGCCTAGACTGCTCAGGCCAAGCTACCTAGAGGGTGAGCAGGGGTTATCTTAACAGTGTATCCCCCTTTCCCTGACTAGAAGCAAGGGTCCCTACTTGGACAGTGGTACCTACCCTGCCAACTAGAGACCCCCAGATCTAACATTGGTGGGCAGCGGTGAGGATTGAACTTGTATTTGTACTTGACCCACAGTAATTGGTGTACATCACTAGTTTAAGTGCAGACCAATAGACAACCACATACTATATATTTTTGATTCTATTTTTGAGTAACTCTTCAAGAGCATCATGTCTCAGGTGGCAACAAGTGAGAGGGCAGAATTGGAGTTTTCCATGGAGGATCTGTATTCGTACAAGGTTGAGGAGCTCAAGCAATTCTGCAAAGACCTTGGTTGCCCTGTGAAAAGCGGATCTAGAAGGGATGTGCTACAAAGAGTCTTGAAGGCCTGGTGGGAGGCCCAAGAAGAGGATGATGCAGATGAAGAGGATGGTTTTGCTTCCCAAGCTCTGCCCGTGGTCGGACCAGTCTCAAGGGCTGGCAGCTCCCATTCCAGTAGGAGTCTCACTCCAGAGGAGTTGGAGGAGAATCAAAGGGCTAGAGATCATGAGTTAGAAGTCATGAGGCTTGAGTTGAAGCTGATGGAAATGGAAACCCAAAACAAAATAGAAGAGAGCAAGAAGATGTATGCCTTGGAAGAATTGAAATTGACCTTGGCACATGAATTAAGAATGAGGGAGCTTGATATGGAGCTCGAGAGGCTTGAGGCCATGAGTGGCTCAGCTGAAGAAGAAAGGTTAGCTCAGGAAGTGAGCTTTGCTGAGTTGGAGGTGGAGTCCAGCTCAGATGGTGGCAGCAAGATTGTAGTTTCTAGTGCTGAGAGAAAGGTACAAACACCCAGAGATGTGGCGCCTAACTTGAGGGAGGGGGTTGACATACACCAGGGAGTTCAGGTTTATGATGTAGTTCCAGTGGAGTGCAGTATCCCTGAAGTGGATTGGGGAACTGGCACAGGGGACCATATTCCTAGTGGTGGGAGGGACACTCTACTGACCCTAGATGAGAGGTACAGGGAGAGGGGTTCCCCCATGGTAGAAACCTTGGTGTGTGAGTGTGGAGACCGCCCAGAAGAGTGTGAGTTGTGTGACAGAGACAGTCAGATACTGTCTTGCCAATCTCAGGAGAGTGGTGTGGGGTACGTGTGTGAGGCACTGGAGGGTGAGGCAAACGGTAGCTTGGTTAACAACTGTGGGGGGCTGTGTGATTCATTTGTTGGAGAGCATATTTTAAGTCCCTGTTTTCCAGAGCTATGCCAACACCCGGTGGAGTGTGAGTTCTCTGGTTCCAGAGAGCTTGCGTTGGAGGCAGACCTTTGGTTGGATGTCAAAAGGTCTGGAGAGGCATTGGGGAGTGATCCCAAAAGGAGTGGCCCGGATATCTTCCAGACCTGTGAGGTGGAAGAGGTTCAGTGTAGCCCGGTTAGGTCCCAGTGTAGTGGGAGGGGTGTAGGGGCTCACGTCCTGTCTCAGTGGAGAAGGGGTGAGTGTGGGACTGTGGGTCCCAAGGTGCCCGAAACCCCGTCTCAGGGCCTGGAGGGTTCCTTAAGAGAACGCCAGGTTAGGGGCCTAGACAGTGCTAGTAGGCCATTTGAGGAGGATCTCCTAGTGTCAGGAGAACCTGGAGCCTCTGTAAACAGAGCTCCAGTGGTTCTGGTGTCTGGCGGTACCGCTCCAGTTGGGAGGGTGCAGAAGTCCAGACTGAGGGGTGAGAGGGGGATGTGTTCCCCAGTGGGTGAACCAGTGGGTCAGGGACCAGCCAGAAGGGCTGAGTCCCCTAGGAGTGACCATGGTGACACCACTTCTGTCCTGGGGGATCTTCGCGCACTGTCAGGTGGACAGGGGCCGGGAGATCTGCGCCAGGCAGACTGTCACGAGACACATGAGTCATGTGTCACCCTCGGGGAGATACTGTGTGAGTCCCCAGAAGTCCTGGCATGCCAGGCAGGTGTGCAACCGCAGGGTTTAGTCCCTGGGATGGGAGGCCAGGTTCAGGATCTGCCTGACCTGGGGGGAAGGACATCTGTAAGCTGTGTCCTGACCGGTTTGGCTTCCAGGGGTACCCCTCCAGTGGGGAGGGTGCAGCTCTCTGGAAGGGGGTGCAGAGGGAGGGAGTCCTCGCCTCTGACCCCGGTGCAACCTGAGGGTTTAGACCCTAGGTTGGGAGACCAGTTGCTGGAGAGAGGTCCTGAACTGGAGGGAGGGACATCTGTAAGCAGTGTCTCTACCAGTTTGTCTTTGAGGTGTACCGCTCCGAGTAGGAGGGTGCAGAATTCTGGAAGAGGGTGCAGAGGGAGGGAGTCCTCGCCTCTGACCCCGGTTTACCTGGAGGGTTTAGACCCTAGGTGGGAGGGCCAGGTCCGGGGTGTCCCCCCTGACCTGGAATCCCAGTTGCAGGATAGAACCCCTGAACTGGTGGGTGAATGGTGCAGGACACCTGCCACAGGTGCCCTGACTATTCTAGAAGGGGGTACCGCTCCAGGTGGGAGGGTACAAAGCCCCAAGGAAGAGGAGGACTGGGTATGGAAAAGCCCACCCCAGCCTCCTGTCCAGCCACCGGATACAGGCCCGGGGCTGGTCGGTCAGTGCCAGGTTGTCAGACCCGACCTGACAGGGAAGGGAGTGGACAAAGGGTGCCAAGCACCTGGGGCTACCGCCCCCCACCCTCTGACGCCACAGGGGTTTGAGGGCACTGAGAGGAATAAGTCCTGGGTCTCATCCCTGACCACTGTCAGTGGTCACTGTGGCCTGCGGTATGTCTGTTGGGACACACCTGTGAGCAAGTTAAGGCTAGGTGCTGCACAGGTGGTGTCCACAGGTGAAGAGAAGGGTTCCACCTGGGTTGGCGAGGTGGACCCTGAGAGTATGGATGGAGAGATCCAACCGGGTTCAGGAAGGCATAGAACAGGAATAGTGCCCTGCTGTTTGGGCCAGTTTCCGTGTTCTATCGCCCTAAGCAGGGAATCCCATCGAGGTATCGTTTGGTCTACCCTGGCTTTAGGCTGGAAGGGGGTTGTGTTGGAAACGGCCCTTTTTGCAGGGTTATCCCCAAACTTTTTGCTTCTTCCTCCTTTATTTTTTCTGACCCGTGGTTGTTGGCAATAGGACTCTGGGCACTTTACCACTGCTGATCAGTGCTAAAGTGCATATGCTCTCCGTATAAATTGTTATATTGATTGGTTATCCATGATTGGTATATTTGTTTCACCTGTTAGCCCCTAGTAAAGTGCACTGCATGTGCCAGGGCTGGTGATTCAAATGCTACTAGTGGGCTGCAGCACTGATTGTGCCACCCACAGGAGTAGCGCTAAAATGATGTCTTAGGCCTGCTTGCAGTGCCTATGTGCAGTCCAGGACTGCCATGTCGACCTGGCCAGTGCACCCACTGACCAGGCCTTATCCTTCCCTTTCTGTACATGTCAGGCATCCCTATGGTGGCCCTAGGTACCCCCCTGGGCTGGGTGCAGTGTATCTGAAAGGTAGGGCATGTACTGAGGTGTGTAACATGCCCTGGTAGTGAATTACAGCCATTTTCGTTTTTCACTGCTGAGAGGCTATCTTGCCCATAGGATAGAATGGGGAAGGCTGTTTACATGCCTATCTTCCCATAGGGGCAAGATAGAAAATCCAAGTTTGGTATCTCTGTGTTCAGAATTTAATTATACATCTTTTTAGCAAGATGGTTTTAAAATTCACTGTGTGGGAATGGCACTTTTTAGAAAGTAGCTATTCTCCTGTTTAACCTTCCTGTGTGCCTGTGTGCTGGTTGGCTGACTGGTGTCAGGTGATGTGCTAGGTGGCTCCAGGAGCCTGGATGAGTCAGCAGCAGGGTGAATAGGGAGATCTGCTTTAGATGGGTGGGAGGAGTAGTCCCTGGGTCTGAATAGGGCTGCCCCTGACAAACACAAAGCTGGCTCCACCCCCTGCTGGCCAGGCTGAGGACTCTGCCTCTGCTGGCACAAAGAAGGCTCCACCTCCTGCTGAGCGTCTAACGACCCTGCCCCTCACTCTGAAAGGAACCAGGTGCTCCAGAGCAGAGCACACCCAGGAACCGGTTTGAGCAGGGGAATCCCCCCACTGGAACAAAGAGAGACAAAGACTTGGAGGGGTATAAGAAGAGGACCCCAGACACCTAAAACTTTACATCACTTTGGAACTAAGAAGAAACCTCTGCCAAGGAGAAAGCTGGAAGAAACTGAAGAGGAGAAGACTGCCTGCTTGCTGTTTTGCTTTGCTGCCAAGGAGAGGGGAAGGACTTTGCTGTGTCCCCTTCTTTTGATTCTGATCTCCAAGGGCCTGAGAAGAGCTGGCTCCCTGTTAAGAAGTCCCAGGAACAAAAGGACTTCACCACCAGCTCCCCTGGAACTCTGCTGAGAGAGTTCTGACCTGCCTTGGAGTGCTTGCCCAGTCTTGGGGCTTCAGGAGGTCGTTTTGCTGTGTTGAGGGAGCTGGGAAGCAGAAGCGTGAACAAGAGTGACTGGTACCCAACGCATCATCCGATTGCGTGTCGCAAGACGAGAGTGCGTGGAAAATTTCATCGCGGCACCATCGCAACACGCAGGGTCTCCGCATCGCCGAGTGCGTCGAGCATCGTCCCGAAGCGTGAAGCTTCCTGCCATTGCGAGGGTTGTCGCAGAACCAGTTTGCGGGCCGCACCACTGCCGGTGCGTGAAAAGTCTCCAATCGCTGCGTGCGTCGACGCAGAGTCCCGTTCCGTGGCGCATCGAGAGTTGCGGCGCCGGAGGGCAACGCTGCGCCACGCATCGCACCACATCGAAGAGTGTCGCATCGAACCTGTGCGTGAAGCTTCCCCCTAAGAAACCTACGCAACGAAAGCCAAAGGTATCGCATCCTCCCCCTACAGATCGGAGCCGGCGCATCCACCTCTGCTGCGTGAAGCAGGGCTGCTGCAAAGCCTCCCCAGGATCTCAGGAGCATCGCATCGCCTTTGCCATCTTCCTTGTTATAGCTTTTGGGAACCTTATCGCAACTACAGGTACTGTTGGGCACGAGAGTGTCGCATTTTGTGCATTGAGAGTCGCATTGTGCAGGACACTGACTTTGACATCCTGGAGTACTTTCTGCAAACTCTTGAACTATCTTTAAAGTAACCTTTTTGAATTATATGTTGGTTTGTCTGTAATATTTGGTCTTGGGAAGTTTTTAGTAAAGATTCCTTATTTTTCTAAAACTGGTGTGGAGTAAATCTGTGGTGTTTTCACTGTGTTACTGTGAGTGTTGGTACAAATACTTTACACATTGCCTTTGATAGCCTAGACTGCTCAGGCCAAGCTACCTAGAGGGTGAGCAGGGGTTATCTTAACAGTGTACCCCCCTTTCCCTGACTAGAAGCAAGGGTCCCTACTTGGACAGTGGTACCTACCCTGCCAACTAGAGACCCCCAGATCTAACAATGAGGCACAATCCAAATGAGATTTTGAATAATTTTTTCTACAGTCCAAAAAATCCATTTTCTGATGAAAAAAGATGACCCGTGACCTGTCGAACTTTCTCCAGACGGTCAGAAATGGTTATTTTTTAATGTTACATTTTTTTACTGTAAATGACTATTGCGTGTGAATTATCACTTTTGGAACTAAAATAAGTGTGTTTAGAGTCATTTGAATGACTGAAATTGGTTGAAAAAGAAGCTTCTGAGTAGGAGAAAAAGTCTGTAAAAATGGGAATTTTGGTCACATTGAGGCTTTAAAAAGTAGTTATTCAACCTGAGGCACAATCCAAATGACAATTTAAATCACTATTTTTCTACAGTCCAAAAAATCAATTTTCTGATGAAAAGCGTTGATCCGTGACCTGTCGAACTTTCTCTAGACTGTCAGAAATGGTAATTTTTTATTGTTACATTTTTTGACTGTAAATGACTATTGCATGTGAATGATCACTTTTGGAACTGAAATAAGTGTGTTTAGAGTCATTTTAATGTCTGAATTTGTTCAAAATACAAGCTTCTGAGTAGGAGAAAAAGTCTGTAAAAATGGCAATTGTGGTCACATTAAGGCTTTAAAAAGTAGTTATTCAACATGAGGCACAATCCAAATGACAATTTGAATCATTTTTACTACAGTCCAAAAAATCCATTTTCTGATGAAAAACGATGACCCGTGACATGTCGAACTTTCTCCAGACTGTCAGAAATGGTAATTTTTTCATGTTACATTTTTTGACTGTAAAGGACTGTTGCATGTGAATGACCACTTTTGGAACTAAAATAAGTGTGTTTAGATTCATTTTAATGCCTGAAATTAGTCGAAATGGAAGCTTCTGAGTAGGAGAAAAAGTCTGTAAAAATAGCAATTTTGAGTACATTGAGAATTTAACCCCTTGAGTGCCCGCCCCTTTCCCCGCCCTGTGCCGGGCGTTTCATTAGCGGGCGGGGTTTATGACGAGCTGGTCTCGTCATGGGCACAGCGCAACCGCGGCCCATGATGAGACCAGCTCGTCATGGGCACTCAAGAGGTTAAAAAGTAGTTATTCAACATGAGGCACAATCCAAATGACATTTTGAATCATTTTTTCTACAGTCCAAAAAATCCATTTTCTGATGAAAAACTATGACCCGTGACCTGTCGAACTTTCTCCAGAGGGTCAGACATGGTAATTTTTGTAATGTTACATTTTTTGACTGTAAATGACTATTGCATGTGAATTATCACTTTTAGAACTAAAATAAGTGTGTTTAGATTCATTTTAATGCCTGCAATTGGTCGATATAGAAGCTTCTGAGTAGGAGAAAAAGCCTGTAAAAATGGCAATTTTGAGTACATTGAGGATTTCAAAAGTAGTTATTCAACATGAGGCACAATCCAAATGACATTTTGAATCATTTATTCTACAGTCCAAAAAATCAATTTTCTGATGAAAAGCGATAATCCGTGACCTCTCGAACTTTCTCCAGATGCTCAGAAATAGTAATTTTTTCATGTTTAATTTCTTGACTATAAATGACTATTGCATATGAATTATCACTTTTGGAACTAAAATAAGTGTGTTTAGATTCATTTTAATGCCTGAAATTGGTCGAAAAAGAAGCTTCTGAGTAGGAGAAAAAGTCTGTAAAAATGGCAATTTTGAGTACATTGAGGCTTTAAAAAGTAGTTATTCAACACGAGGCACAATCCAAATGACATTTTGAATCATTCATTCTACAGCCCAAAAAATAAATTTTCTGATGAAAAGCGACAATCCGTGACCTCTCGAACTTTCTCCAGATGCTCAGAAATAGTAATTTTTTCATGTTTAATTTCTTGACTATAAATGACTATTGCATGTGAATTATCACTTTTGGAACTAAAATAAGTGTGTTTAGAGTCATTTTAATGCCTGAAATTGGTCGAAATAGAAGCTTGTGAGTAAGAGAAAAAGTCTGTAATAATGGCAATTTTGGTCACATTGAGGCTTTAAAAAGCAGTTATTCAACATGAGGCACAATCCAAATGACAATTTAAATCACTATTTTTCTACAGTCCAAAAAATCAATTTTCTGATGAAAAGCGTTGATCCGTGACCTGTCGAACTTTCTCTAGACTGTCAGAAATGGTAATTTTTTAATGTTACATTTTTTGACTGTAAATGACTATTGCATGTGAATGATCACTTTTGGAACTAAAATAAGTGTGTTTAGAGTCATTTTAATGTCTGAATTTGTTCAAAATACAAGCTTCTGAGTAGGAGAAAAAGTCTGTAAAAATGGCAATTGTGGTCACATTAAGGCTTTAAAAAGTAGTTATTCAACATGAGGCACAATCCAAATGACAATTTGAATCATTTTTACTACAGTCCAAAAAATCCATTTTCTGATGAAAAACAATGACCCGTGACATGTCGAACTTTCTCCAGACTGTCAGAAATGGTAATTTTTTCATGTTACATTTTTTGACTGTAAAGGACTATTGCATGTGAATGACCACTTTTGGAACTAAAATAAGTGTGTTTAGATTCATTTTAATGCCTGAAATTAGTCGAAATAGAAGCTTCTGAGTAGGAGAAAAAGTCTGTAAAAATGGCAATTTTGAGTACATTGAGAATTTAACCCCTTGAGTGCCCGCCCCTTCCCCCGCCCTGTGCCGGGCGTTTCATTAGCGGGCGGGGTTTATGACGAGCTGGTCTCATCATGGGCACAGCGCAACCGCGGCCCATGACGAGACCAGCTCGTCATGGGCACTCAAAAGGTTAAAAAGTAGTCATTCAACATGAGGCACAATCCAAATGACATTTTGAATCATTTTTTCTACAGTCCAAAAATCCATTTTCTGATGAAAAACGATGACCCATGACCTGTCGAACTTTCTCCAGAGGGTCAGACATGGTAATTTTTGTAATGTTACATTTTTTGACTGTAAATGACTATTGCATGCGAATTATCACTTTTAGAACTAAAATAAGTGTGTTTAGATTAATTTTAATGCCTGCATTTGGTCGAAATAGAAGCTTCTGAGTAGGAGAAAAAGCCTGTAAAAATGGCAATTTTGAGTACATTGAGGATTTAAAAAGTAGTTATTCAACATGAGGCACAATCCAAATGACATTTTGAATCATTTATTCTACAGTCCAAAAAATCAATTTTCTGATGACAAGCGATAATCCGTGACCTCTCGAACTTTCTCCAGATGCTCAGAAATAGTAATTTTTTCATGTTTAATTTCTTGACTATAAATGACTTTTGCATGTGAATTATCACTTTTGGAACTAAATTAAGTGTGTTTAGAGTCACTTTAATGCCTGAAATTGGTTGAAATAGAAGCTTGTGAGTAAGAGTAAAAGTCTGTAATAATGGCAATTTTGGTCACATTGAGGCTTTAAAAAGTAGTTATTCAACATGAGGCACAATCCAAATGACATTTTGAATAATTTTTTCTACAGTCCAAAAAATCCATTTTCTGATGAAAAACGATGACTCGTGACCTGTCAAACTTTCTCCAGATGGTCAGAAATGGTAATTTTTTAATGTTAAATTTTTTGACTGTAAATGACTATTGCATGTGAATGATCACTTTTGGAACTAAAATAGGTGTGTTTAGATTCATTTTAATGCCTGAAATTAGTCGAAATAGAAGCTTCTGAGTAGGAGAAAAAGTCTGTAAAAATGGCAATTTTGAGTACATTGAGGCTTTAAAAAGTAGTTATTCAACATGAGGCACAATCCAAATGACATTTTGAATCATTTATTCTACAGTCCAAAAAATCCATTTTCTGATGAAAAGCGATAATCCGTGACCTCTCGAACTTTCTCCAGATGCTCAGAAATAGTAATTTTTTCATGTTTAATTTCTTGACTATAAATGACTATTGCATGTGAATTATCACTTTTGGAACTAAATTAAGTGTGTTTAGAGTCATTTTAATGCCTGAAATTGGTCGAAATAGAAGCTTGTGAGTAAGAGAAAAAGTCTGTAATAATGGCAATTTTGGTCACATTGAGGCTTTAAAAAGTAGTTATTCAACATGAGGCACAATCCAAATGAGATTTTGAATAATTTTTTCTACAGTCCAAAAAATCCATTTTCTGATGAAAAACGATGACCCGTGACCTGTCAAACTTTCTCCAGACGGTCAGAAATGGTTATTTTTTAATGTTACATTTTTTTACTGTAAATGACTATTGCGTGTGAATTATCACTTTTGGAACTAAAATAAGTGTGTTTAGATTCATTTTAATGCCTGAAATTAGTCGAAATAGAAGCTTCTGAGTAGGAGAAAAAGTCTGTAAAAATGGCAATTTTGAGTACATCGAGGCTTTAACCCCTTGAGTGCCCGCCCCTTTCCCCGCCCTGTGCCGGGCGTTTCATTAGCGGGCGGGGTTTATGACGAGCTGGTCTCATCATGGGCACAGCGCAACCGCGGCCCATGAGGAGACCAGCTCGTCATGGGCACTCAAGAGGTTAAAAAGTAGTTATTCAACATGAGGCACAATCCAATGGACATTTTGAATCATTTTTTCTACAGTCCAAAAAATCAATTTTCTGATGAAAAACGATGACCCGTGACCTGTCGAACTTTCTCCAGAGGGTCAGACATGGTAATTTTTGTAATGTTACATTTTTTGACTGTAGATGACTATTGCATGTGAATTATCACTTTTAGAACTAAAATAAGTGTGTTTAGATTCATTTTAATGCCTGAAATTGGTCGAAATAGAAGCTTCTGAGTAGGAGAAAAAGTCTGTATAAATGGCAATTTTGAGTACATTGAGGCTTTAAAAAGTAGTTATTCAACATGAGGCACAATCCAAATGACATTTTGAATCATTTTTTCTACAGTGCAAAAAATCCATTTTCTGATGAAAAACGATGACCCGTGACCTGTCAAACTTTCTCCAGACGGTCAGACATGGGAATTTTTTTAATGTTACATTTTTTGACTGTAAATGACTATTGCTTGTGAGTTATCACTTTTAGAACTAAAATAAGTTTGTTTAGATTCATTTTAATGCCTGAAATTGGTCGAAATAGAAGCTTCTGAGTAAGAGAAAAAGTCTGTAATAATGGCAATTTTGGTCACATTGAGGCTTTAAAAGGTAGTAATTCAACATGAGGCACAATCCAAATGACATTTTGAATAATTTTTTCTACAGTCCAAAAAATCAATTTTCTGATGAAAAACGATGATCCGTGACCTGTCGAACTTTCTTCAGATGGTCAGAAATGGTTATTTTTTAATGTTACATTTTTTGACTGTAAATGACTATTGCATGTGAATTATCACTTTTGGAACTAAAATAAGTGTGTTTAGAGTCATTTGAATGACTGAAATTGACTGAAAAAGAAGCTTCTGAGTAGGAGAAAAAGTCTGTAAAAATGGGAATTTTGGTCACATTGAAGCTTTAAAAAGTAGTTATTCAACATGAGGCACAATCTAAATGACAATTTGAATCACTATTTATCTACAGTCCAAAAAATCAATTTTCTGATGAAAAGCGATGATCCGTGACCTGTCGAACTTTCTCTAGACTGTCAGAAATGGTAATTTTTTAATGTTACATTTTTTGACTGTAAAGGGCTATTGCATGTGAATGACCACTTTTGGAACTAAAATAAGTGTGTTTAGATTCATTTTAATGCCTGAAATTGGTCGAAATAGAAGCTTCTGAGTAGGAGAAAAGGTCTGTAAAAATGGCAATTTTGAGTACATTGAGGCTTTAAAAAGTAGTTATTCAACATGAGGCACAATCCAAATGACAATTTAAATCACTATTATTCTACAGTCCAAAAAAACAATTTTCTGATGAAAAGCGATAATCCGTGACCTCTCGAACTTTCTCCAGATGCTCAGAAATAGTAATTTTTTCATGTTTAATTTCTTGACTATAAATGACTATTGCATATGAATTATCACTTTTGGAACTAAAATAAGTGTGTTTAGATTCATTTTAATGCCTGAAATTGGTCGAAAAAGAAGCTTCTGAGTAGGAGAAAAAGTCTGTAAAAATGGCAATTTTGAGTACATTGAGGCTTTAAAAAGTAGTTATTCAACATGAGGCACAATCCAAATGACATTTTGAATCATTTATTCTACAGTCCAAAAAATCAATTTTCTGATGAAAAGCGATAATCCGTGACCTCTCAAACTTTCTCCAGATGATCAGAAATAGTAAGTTTTTTCATGTTTAATTTCTTGACTATAAATGACTATTGCATGTGAATGATCACTTTTGGAACTAAATTAGGTGTGTTTAGAGTCATTTTAGTGCCTGAAATTGGTCGAAATAGAAGCTTGTGAGTAAGAGAAAAAGTCTGTAGAAATGGCAATTTTGGTCACATTGAGGCTTTAAGAAGTAGTTATTCAACATGAGGCACAATCCAAATGACATTTTGAATAATTTTTTCTACAGTCCAAAAAATCAATTTTCTGATGAAAAACGATGACCCGTGACCTGTCGAACTTTCTCCAGACGGTCAGAAATGGTTATTTTTTAATGTTACATTTTTTTACTGTAAATGACTATTGCGTGTGAATTATCACTTTTGGAACTAAAATAAGTGTGTTTAGAGTCATTTGAATGACTGAAATTGGTTGAAAAAGAAGCTTCTGAGTAGGAGAAAAAGTCTGTAAAAATGGGAATTTTGGTCACATTGAGGCTTTAAAAAGTAGTTATTCAACATGAGGCACAATCCAAATGACAATTTAAATCACTATTATTCTACTTCCAAAAAAACAATTTTCTGATGAAAAGCGATAATCCGTGACCTCTCGAACTTTCTCCAGATGCTCAGAAATAGTAATTTTTTCATGTTTAATTTCTTGACTATAAATGACTATTGCATATGAATTATCACTTTTGGAACTAAACTAAGTGTGTTTAGATTCATTTTAATGCCTGCAATTGGTCAAAATAGAAGCTTCTGAGTAGGAGAAAAAGCCTGTAAAAATGGCAATTTTGAGTACATTGAGGCTTTAAAAAGTAGTTATTCAACACGAGGCACAATCCAAATGACATTTTGAATCATTCATTCTACAGTCCAAAAAATAAATTTTCTGATGAAAAGCGATAATCCGTGACCTCTCGAACTTTCTCCAGATGCTCAGAAATAGTAATTTTTTCATGTTTAATTTCTTGACTATAAATGACTATTGCATGTGAATTATCACTTTTGGAACTAAAATAAGTGTGTTTAGAGTCATTTGAATGACTGAAATTGGTTGAAAAAGAAGCTTCTGAGTAGGAAAAAAAGTCTGTAAAAATGGGAATTTTGGTCACATTGAGGCTTTAAAAAGTAGTTATTCAACATGAGGCACAATCCAAATGACAATTTAAATCACTATTATTCTACAGTCCAAAAAATCAATTTTCTGATGAAAAGCGATAATCCGTGACCTCTCGAACTTTCTCCAGATGCTCAGAAATAGTACGTTTTTTTATGTTTAATTTCTTGACTATAAATGACTATTGCATGTGAATTATCACTTTTGGAACTAAATTAAGTGTGTTTAGAGTCATTTTAATGCCTGAAATTGGTGGAAATAGAAGCTTGTGAGTAAGAGAAAAAGTCTGTAATAATGGCAATTTTGGTCACATTGAGGCTTTAAAAAGCATTTATTCAACATGAGGCACAATCCAAATGACAATTTAAATCACTATTTTTCTACAGTCCAAAAAATCAATTTTCTGATGAAAAGCGTTGATCCGTGACCTGTCGAACTTTCTCTAGACTGTCAGAAATGGTAATTTTTTAATGTTACATTTTTTGACTGTAAATGACTATTGCATGTGAATGATCACTTTTGGAACTAAAATAAGTGTGTTTAGAGTCATTTTAATGTCTGAAATTGTTCAAAATACAAGCTTCTGAGTAGGAGAAAAAGTCTGTAAAAATGGCAATTTTGGTCACATTAAGGCTATAAAAAGAAGTTATTCAACATGAGGCACAATCCAAATGACAATTTGAATCATTTTTACTACAGTCCAAAAAATCCATTTTCTGATGAAAAACGATGACCCGTGACATGTCGAACTTTCTCCAGACTGTCAGAAATGGTAATTTTTTCATGTTACATGTTTTGACTGTAAATGACTATTGCATGTGAATGATCACTTTTGGAACTAAAATAAGTTTGTTTAGAGTCATTTTAATGTCTGAAATTGTTCAAAATACAAGCTTCTGAGTAGGAGAAAAAGTCTGTAAAAATGGCAATTTTGGTCACATTGAGGCTTTAAAAAGCAGTTATTCAACATGAGGCACAATCCAAATGACAATTTAAATCACTATTTTTCTACAGTCCAAAAAATCAAGTTTCCGATGAAAAGCGATGATACGTGACCTGTCGAACTTTCTCTAGACTGTCAGAATAGGTAATGATCAGAAATAGTAAGTTTTTTCATGTTTAATTTCTTGACTATAAATGACTATTGCATGTGAATGATCACTTTTGGAACTAAATTAGGTGTGTTTAGAGTCATTTTAGTGCCTGAAATTGGTCGAAATAGAAGCTTGTGAGTAAGAGAAAAAGTCTGTAGAAATGGCAATTTTGGTCACATTGAGGCTTTAAGAAGTAGTTATTCAACATGAGGCACAATCCAAATGACATTTTGAATAATTTTTTCTACAGTCCAAAAAATCAATTTTCTGATGAAAAACGATGACCCGTGACCTGTCGAACTTTCTCCAGACGGTCAGAAATGGTTATTTTTTAATGTTACATTTTTTTACTGTAAATGACTATTGCGTGTGAATTATCACTTTTGGAACTAAAATAAGTGTGTTTAGAGTCATTTGAATGACTGAAATTGGTTGAAAAAGAAGCTTCTGAGTAGGAGAAAAAGTCTGTAAAAATGGGAATTTTGGTCACATTGAGGCTTTAAAAAGTAGTTATTCAACATGAGGCACAATCCAAATGACAATTTAAATCACTATTATTCTACAGTCCAAAAAATCCATTTTCTGATGAAAAGCGATAATCCGTGACCTCTCGAACTTTCTCCAGATGCTCAGAAATAGTAATTTTTTCATGTTTAATTTCTTGACTATAAATGACTATTGCATGTGAATTATCACTTTTGGAACTAAATTAAGTGTGTTTAGAGTCATTTTAATGCCTGAAATTGGTCGAAATAGAAGCTTGTGAGTAAGAGAAAAAGTCTGTAATAATGGCAATTTTGGTCACATTGAGGCTTTAAAAAGTAGTTATTCAACATGAGGCACAATCCAAATGAGATTTTGAATAATTTTTTCTACAGTCCAAAAAATCCATTTTCTGATGAAAAACGATGACCCGTGACCTGTCAAACTTTCTCCAGACGGTCAGAAATGGTTATTTTTTAATGTTACATTTTTTTACTGTAAATGACTATTGCGTGTGAATTATCACTTTTGGAACTAAAATAAGTGTGTTTAGATTCATTTTAATGCCTGAAATTAGTCGAAATAGAAGCTTCTGAGTAGGAGAAAAAGTCTGTAAAAATGGCAATTTTGAGTACATCGAGGCTTTAACCCCTTGAGTGCCCGCCCCTTTCCCTGCCCTGTGCCGGGCGTTTCATTAGCGGGCGGGGTTTATGACGAGCTGGTCTCATCATGGGCACAGCGCAACCGCGGCCCATGAGGAGACCAGCTCGTCATGGGCACTCAAGAGGTTAAAAAGTAGTTATTCAACATGAGGCACAATCCAATGGACATTTTGAATCATTTTTTCTACAGTCCAAAAAATCAATTTTCTGATGAAAAACAATGACCCGTGACCTGTCGAACTTTCTCCAGAGGGTCAGACATGGTAATTTTTGTAATGTTACATTTTTTGACTGTAGATGACTATTGCATGTGAATTATCACTTTTAGAACTAAAATAAGTGTGTTTAGATTCATTTTAATGCCTGAAATTGGTCGAAATAGAAGCTTCTGAGTAGGAGAAAAAGTCTGTATAAATGGCAATTTTGAGTACATTGAGGCTTTAAAAAGTAGTTATTCAACATGAGGCACAATCCAAATGACATTTTGAATCATTTTTTCTACAGTGCAAAAAATCCATTTTCTGATGAAAAACGATGACCCGTGACCTGTCAAACTTTCTCCAGACGGTCAGACATGGGAATTTTTTTAATGTTACATTTTTTGACTGTAAATGACTATTGCTTGTGAGTTATCACTTTTAGAACTAAAATAAGTTTGTTTAGATTCATTTTAATGCCTGAAATTGGTCGAAATAGAAGCTTCTGAGTAAGAGAAAAAGTCTGTAATAATGGCAATTTTGGTCACATTGAGGCTTTAAAAGGTAGTAATTCAACATGAGGCACAATCCAAATGACATTTTGAATAATTTTTTCTACAGTCCAAAAAATCAATTTTCTGATGAAAAACGATGATCCGTGACCTGTCGAACTTTCTTCAGATGGTCAGAAATGGTTATTTTTTAATGTTACATTTTTTGACTGTAAATGACTATTGCATGTGAATTATCACTTTTGGAACTAAAATAAGTGTGTTTAGAGTCATTTGAATGACTGAAATTGACTGAAAAAGAAGCTTCTGAGTAGGAGAAAAAGTCTGTAAAAATGGGAATTTTGGTCACATTGAAGCTTTAAAAAGTAGTTATTCAACATGAGGCACAATCTAAATGACAATTTGAATCACTATTTATCTACAGTCCAAAAAATCAATTTTCTGATGAAAAGCGATGATCCGTGACCTGTCGAACTTTCTCTAGACTGTCAGAAATGGTAATTTTTTAATGTTACATTTTTTGACTGTAAAGGGCTATTGCATGTGAATGACCACTTTTGGAACTAAAATAAGTGTGTTTAGATTCATTTTAATGCCTGAAATTGGTCGAAATAGAAGCTTCTGAGTAGGAGAAAAGGTCTGTAAAAATGGCAATTTTGAGTACATTGAGGCTTTAAAAAGTAGTTATTCAACATGAGGCACAATCCAAATGACAATTTAAATCACTATTATTCTACAGTCCAAAAAAACAATTTTCTGATGAAAAGCGATAATCCGTGACCTCTCGAACTTTCTCCAGATGCTCAGAAATAGTAATTTTTTCATGTTTAATTTCTTGACTATAAATGACTATTGCATATGAATTATCACTTTTGGAACTAAAATAAGTGTGTTTAGATTCATTTTAATGCCTGAAATTGGTCGAAAAAGAAGCTTCTGAGTAGGAGAAAAAGTCTGTAAAAATGGCAATTTTGAGTACATTGAGGCTTTAAAAAGTAGTTATTCAACATGAGGCACAATCCAAATGACATTTTGAATCATTTATTCTACAGTCCAAAAAATCAATTTTCTGATGAAAAGCGATAATCCGTGACCTCTCAAACTTTCTCCAGATGATCAGAAATAGTAAGTTTTTTCATGTTTAATTTCTTGACTATAAATGACTATTGCATGTGAATGATCACTTTTGGAACTAAATTAGGTGTGTTTAGAGTCATTTTAGTGCCTGAAATTGGTCGAAATAGAAGCTTGTGAGTAAGAGAAAAAGTCTGTAGAAATGGCAATTTTGGTCACATTGAGGCTTTAAGAAGTAGTTATTCAACATGAGGCACAATCCAAATGACATTTTGAATAATTTTTTCTACAGTCCAAAAAATCAATTTTCTGATGAAAAACGATGACCCGTGACCTGTCGAACTTTCTCCAGACGGTCAGAAATGGTTATTTTTTAATGTTACATTTTTTTACTGTAAATGACTATTGCGTGTGAATTATCACTTTTGGAACTAAAATAAGTGTGTTTATAGTCATTTGAATGACTGAAATTGGTTGAAAAAGAAGCTTCTGAGTAGGAGAAAAAGTCTGTAAAAATGGGAATTTTGGTCACATTGAGGCTTTAAAAAGTAGTTATTCAACATGAGGCACAATCCAAATGACAATTTAAATCACTATTATTCTACTTCCAAAAAAACAATTTTCTGATGAAAAGCGATAATCCGTGACCTCTCGAACTTTCTCCAGATGCTCAGAAATAGTAATTTTTTCATGTTTAATTTCTTGACTATAAATGACTATTGCATATGAATTATCACTTTTGGAACTAAAATAAGTGTGTTTAGATTCATTTTAATGCCTGCAATTGGTCAAAATAGAAGCTTCTGAGTAGGAGAAAAAGCCTGTAAAAATGGCAATTTTGAGTACATTGAGGCTTTAAAAAGTAGTTATTCAACACGAGGCACAATCCAAATGACATTTTGAATCATTCATTCTACAGTCCAAAAAATAAATTTTCTGATGAAAAGCGATAATCCGTGACCTCTCGAACTTTCTCCAGATGCTCAGAAATAGTAATTTTTTCATGTTTAATTTCTTGACTATAAATGACTATTGCATGTGAATTATCACTTTTGGAACTAAAATAAGTGTGTTTAGAGTCATTTGAATGACTGAAATTGGTTGAAAAAGAAGCTTCTGAGTAGGAAAAAAAGTCTGTAAAAATGGGAATTTTGGTCACATTGAGGCTTTAAAAAGTAGTTATTCAACATGAGGCACAATCCAAATGACAATTTAAATCACTATTATTCTACAGTCCAAAAAATCAATTTTCTGATGAAAAGCGATAATCCGTGACCTCTCGAACTTTCTCCAGATGCTCAGAAATAGTACGTTTTTTTATGTTTAATTTCTTGACTATAAATGACTATTGCATGTGAATTATCACTTTTGGAACTAAATTAAGTGTGTTTAGAGTCATTTTAATGCCTGAAATTGGTGGAAATAGAAGCTTGTGAGTAAGAGAAAAAGTCTGTAATAATGGCAATTTTGGTCACATTGAGGCTTTAAAAAGCATTTATTCAACATGAGGCACAATCCAAATGACAATTTAAATCACTATTTTTCTACAGTCCAAAAAATCAATTTTCTGATGAAAAGCGTTGATCCGTGACCTGTCGAACTTTCTCTAGACTGTCAGAAATGGTAATTTTTTAATGTTACATTTTTTGACTGTAAATGACTATTGCATGTGAATGATCACTTTTGGAACTAAAATAAGTGTGTTTAGAGTCATTTTAATGTCTGAAATTGTTCAAAATACAAGCTTCTGAGTAGGAGAAAAAGTCTGTAAAAATGGCAATTTTGGTCACATTAAGGCTATAAAAAGAAGTTATTCAACATGAGGCACAATCCAAATGACAATTTGAATCATTTTTACTACAGTCCAAAAAATCCATTTTCTGATGAAAAACGATGACCCGTGACATGTCGAACTTTCTCCAGACTGTCAGAAATGGTAATTTTTTCATGTTACATGTTTTGACTGTAAATGACTATTGCATGTGAATGATCACTTTTGGAACTAAAATAAGTTTGTTTAGAGTCATTTTAATGTCTGAAATTGTTCAAAATACAAGCTTCTGAGTAGGAGAAAAAGTCTGTAAAAATGGCAATTTTGGTCACATTGAGGCTTTAAGAAGTAGTTATTCAACATGAGGCACAATCCAAATGACATTTTGAATAATTTTTTCTACAGTCCAAAAAATCAATTTTCTGATGAAAAACGATGACCCGTGACCTGTCGAACTTTCTCCAGACGGTCAGAAATGGTTATTTTTTAATGTTACATTTTTTTACTGTAAATGACTATTGCGTGTGAATTATCACTTTTGGAACTAAAATAAGTGTGTTTAGAGTCATTTGAATGACTGAAATTGGTTGAAAAAGAAGCTTCTGAGTAGGAGAAAAAGTCTGTAAAAATGGGAATTTTGGTCACATTGAGGCTTTAAAAAGTAGTTATTCAACATGAGGCACAATCCAAATGACAATTTAAATCACTATTATTCTACAGTCCAAAAAAACAATTTTCTGATGAAAAGCGATAATCCGTGACCTCTCGAACTTTCTCCAGATGCTCAGAAATAGTAATTTTTTCATGTTTAATTTCTTGACTATAAATGACTATTGCATATGAATTATCACTTTTGGAACTAAAATAAGTGTGTTTAGATTCATTTTAATGCCTGCAATTGGTCAAAATAGAAGCTTCTGAGTAGGAGAAAAAGCCTGTAAAAATGGCAATTTTGAGTACATTGAGGCTTTAAAAAGTAGTTATTCAACATGAGGCACAATCCAAATGACATTTTGAATAATTTTTTCTACAGTCCAAAAAATCAATTTTCTGATGAAAAACGATGACCCGTGACCTGTCGAACTTTCTCCAGACGGTCAGAAATGGTTATTTTTTAATGTTACATTTTTTTACTGTAAATGACTATTGCGTGTGAATTATCACTTTTGGAACTAAAATAAGTGTGTTTAGAGTCATTTGAATGACTGAAATTGGTTGAAAAAGAAGCTTCTGAGTAGGAGAAAAAGTCTGTAAAAATGGGAATTTTGGTCACATTGAGGCTTTAAAAAGTAGTTATTCAACATGAGGCACAATCCAAATGACAATTTAAATCACTATTATTCTACAGTCCAAAAAAACAATTTTCTGATGAAAAGCGATAATCCGTGACCTCTCGAACTTTCTCCAGATGCTCAGAAATAGTAATTTTTTCATGTTTAATTTCTTGACTATAAATGACTATTGCATATGAATTATCACTTTTGGAACTAAAATAAGTGTGTTTAGATTCATTTTAATGCCTGCAATTGGTCAAAATAGAAGCTTCTGAGTAGGAGAAAAAGCCTGTAAAAATGGCAATTTTGAGTACATTGAGGCTTTAAAAAGTAGTTATTCAACACGAGGCACAATCCAAATGACATTTTGAATCATTCATTCTACAGTCCAAAAAATAAATTTTCTGATGAAAAGCGATAATCCGTGACCTCTCGAACTTTCTCCAGATGCTCAGAAATAGTAATTTTTTCATGTTTAATTTCTTGACTATAAATGACTATTGCATGTGAATTATCACTTTTGGAACTAAAATAAGTGTGTTTAGAGTCATTTGAATGACTGAAATTGGTTGAAAAAGAAGCTTCTGAGTAGGAGAAAAAGTCTGTAAAAATGGGAATTTTGGTCACATTGAGGCTTTAAAAAGTAGTTATTCAACATGAGGCACAATCCAAATGACAATTTAAATCACTATTATTCTACAGTCCAAAAAATCAATTTTCTGATGAAAAGCGATAATCCGTGACCTCTCGAACTTTCTCCAGATGCTCAGAAATAGTACGTTTTTTTATGTTTAATTTCTTGACTATAAATGACTATTGCATGTGAATTATCACTTTTGGAACTAAATTAAGTGTGTTTAGAGTCATTTTAATGCCTGAAATCGGTGGAAATAGAAGCTTGTGAGTAAGAGAAAAAGTCTGTAATAATGGCAATTTTGGTCACATTGAGGCTTTAAAAAGCATTTATTCAACATGAGGCACAATCCAAATGACAATTTAAATCACTATTTTTCTACAGTCCAAAAAATCAATTTTCTGATGAAAAGCGTTGATCCGTGACCTGTCGAACTTTCTCTAGACTGTCAGAAATGGTAATTTTTTAATGTTACATTTTTTGACTGTAAATGACTATTGCATGTGAATGATCACTTTTGGAACTAAAATAAGTGTGTTTAGAGTCATTTTAATGTCTGAAATTGTTCAAAATACAAGCTTCTGAGTAGGAGAAAAAGTCTGTAAAAATGGCAATTTTGGTCACATTGAGGCTTTAAAAAGCAGTTATTCAACATGAGGCACAATCCAAATGACAATTTAAATCACTATTTTTCTACAGTCCAAAAAATCAAGTTTCCGATGAAAAGCGATGATACGTGACCTGTCGAACTTTCTCTAGACTGTCAGAAATGGTAATTTTTTAATGTTACAGTTTTTTGACTGTAAATGACTATTGCATGTGAATGATCACTTTTGGAACTAAAATAAGTGTGTTTAGAGTCATTTTAATGTCTGAAATTGTTCAAAATACAAGCTTCTGAGTAGGAGAAAAAGTCTGTAAAAATGGCAATTTTGGTCACATTAAGCCTTTAAAAAGTAGTTATTCAACATGAGGCACAATCCAAATGACAATTTGAATCATTTTTACTACAGTCCAAAAAATCCATTTTCTGATGAAAAACGATGACCCGTGACATGTCGAACTTTCTCCAGACTGTCAGAAATGGTAATTTTTTCATGTTACATTTTTTGACTGTAAAGGACTATTGCATGTGAATGACCACTTTTGGAACTAAAAAAAGTGTGCTTAGATTCATTTTAATGCCTGAAATTAGTCGAAATAGAAGCTTCTGAGTAGGAGAAAAAGTCTGTAAAAATGGCAATTTTGAGTACATTGAGGCTTTAAAAAGTAGTTATTCAACATGAGGCACAATCCAAATGACATTTTGAATCATTTTTTCTACAGTCCAAAAAATCCATTTTCTGATGAAAAACGATGACCCATGACCTGTCGAACTTTCTCCAGAGGGTCAGACATGGTAATTTTTGTAATGTTACATTTTTTGACTGTAAATGACTATTGCATGCGAATTATCACTTTTAGAACTAAAATAAGTGTGTTTAGATTCATTTTAATGCCTGCATTTGGTCGAAATAGAAGCTTCTGAGTAGGAGAAAAAGCCTGTAAAAATGGCAATTTTGAGTACATTGAGGATTTAAAAAGTAGTTATTCAACATGAGGCACAATCCAAATGACATTTTGAATAATTTATTCTACAGTCCAAAAAATCAATTTTCTGATGACAAGCGATAATCCGTGACCTCTCGAACTTTCTCCAGATGCTCAGAAATAGTAATTTTTTCATGTTTAATTTCTTGACTATAAATGACTTTTGCATGTGAATTATCACTTTTGGAACTAAATTAAGTGTGTTTAGAGTCACTTTAATGCCTGAAATTGGTTGAAATAGAAGCTTGTGAGTAAGAGTAAAAGTCTGTAATAATGGCAATTTTGGTCACATTGAGGCTTTAAAAAGTAGTTATTCAACATGAGGCACAATCCAAATGACATTTTGAATAATTTTTTCTACAGTCCAAAAAATCCATTTTCTGATGAAAAACGATGACTCGTGACCTGTCAAACTTTCTCCAGATGGTCAGAAATGGTAATTTTTTAATGTTAAATTTTTTGACTGTAAATGACTATTGCATGTGAATGATCACTTTTGGAACTAAAATAATTGTGTTTAGAGTCATTTTAATGTCTGAAATTGTTCGAAATACAAGCTTCTGAGTAGCAGAAAAAGTCTGTAAAAATGGCAATTTTGGTCACATTAAGGCTTTAAAAAGTAGTTATTCAACATGAGGCACAATCCAAATGACAATTTGAATCATTTTTACTACAGTCCAAAAAATCCATTTTCTGATGAAAAACGATGACCCATGACATGTCGAACTTTCTCCAGACTGTCAGAAATGGTAATTTTTTCATGTTACATTTTTTGACTGTAAAGGACTATTGCATGTGAATGACCACTTTTGGAACTAAAATAGGTGTGTTTAGATTCATTTTAATGCCTGAAATTAGTCGAAATAGAAGCTTCTGAGTAGGAGAAAAAGTCTGTAAAAATGGCAATTTTGAGTACATTGAGGCTTTAAAAAGTAGTTATTCAACATGAGGCACAATCCAAATGACATTTTGAATCATTTATTCTACAGTCCAAAAAATCCATTTTCTGATGAAAAGCGATAATCCGTGACCTCTCGAACTTTCTCCAGATGCTCAGAAATAGTAATTTTTTCATGTTTAATTTCTTGACTATAAATGACTATTGCATGTGAATTATCACTTTTGGAACTAAATTAAGTGTGTTTAGAGTCATTTTAATGCCTGAAATTGGTCGAAATAGAAGCTTGTGAGTAAGAGAAAAAGTCTGTAATAATGGCAATTTTGGTCACATTGAGGCTTTAAAAAGTAGTTATTCAACATGAGGCACAATCCAAATGAGATTTTGAATAATTTTTTCTACAGTCCAAAAAATCAATTTTCTGATGAAAAACGATGACCCATGACCTGTCGAACTTTCTCCAGACGGTCAGAAATGGTTATTTTTTAATGTTACATTTTTTTACTGTAAATGACTATTGCGTGTGAATTATCACTTTTGGAACTAAAATAAGTGTGTTTAGAGTCATTTGAATGACTGAAATTGGTTGAAAAAGAAGCTTCTGAGTAGGAGAAAAAGTCTGTAAAAATGGGAATTTTGGTCACATTGAGGCTTTAAAAAGTAGTTATTCAACATGAGGCACAATCCAAATGACATTTTGAATCATTTATTCTACAGTCCAAAAAATCAATTTTCTGATGAAAAGCGATAATCTGTGACCTCTCAAACTTTCTCCAGATGATCAGAAATAGTAAGTTTTTTCATGTTTAATTTCTTGACTATAAATGACTATTGCATGTGAATGATCACTTTTGGAACTAAATTAGGTGTGTTTAGAGTCATTTTAGTGCCTGAAATTGGTCGAAATAGAAGCTTGTGAGTAAGAGAAAAAGTCTGTAGAAATGGCAATTTTGGTCACATTGAGGCTTTAAGAAGTAGTTATTCAACATGAGGCACAATCCAAATGACATTTTGAATAATTTTTTCTACAGTCCAAAAAATCAATTTTCTGATGAAAAACGATGACCCGTGACCTGTCGAACTTTCTCCAGACGGTCAGAAATGGTTATTTTTTAATGTTACATTTTTTTACTGTAAATGACTATTGCGTGTGAATTATCACTTTTGGAACTAAAATAAGTGTGTTTAGAGTCATTTGAATGACTGAAATTGGTTGAAAAAGAAGCTTCTGAGTAGGAGAAAATGTCTGTAAAAATGGGAATTTTGGTCACTTTGAGGCTTTAATATGAGGCACAATCCAAATGACAATTTAAATCACTATTATTCTACAGTCCAAAAAAACAATTTTCTGATGAAAAGCGATAATCCGTGACCTCTCGAACTTTCTCCAGATGCTCAGAAATAGTAATTTTTTCATGTTTAATTTCTTGACTATCAATGACTATTGCATATGAATTATCACTTTTGGAACTAAAATAAGTGTGTTTAGATTCATTTTAATGCCTGAAATTGGTCGAAAAAGAAGCTTCTGAGTAGGAGAAAAAGTCTGTAAAAATGGCAATTTTGAGTACATTGAGGCTTTAAAAAGTAGTTATTCAACATGAGGCACAATCCAAATGACATTTTAAATCATTTATTCTACAGTCCAAAAAATCAATTTTCTGATGAAAAGCGATAATCCGTGACCTCTCAAACTTTCTCCAGATGATCAGAAATAGTAAGTTTTTTCATGTTTAATTTCTTGACTATAAATGACTATTGCATGTGAATGATCACTTTGGGAACTAAATTAGGTGTGTTTAGAGTCATTTTAGTGCCTGAAATTGGTCGAAATAGAAGCTTGTGAGTAAGAGAAAAAGTCTGTAGAAATGGCAATTTTGGTCACATTGAGGCTTTAAGAAGTAGTTATTCAACATGAGGCACAATCCAAATGACATTTTGAATAATTTTTTCTACAGTCCAAAAAATCAATTTTCTGATAAAAACGATGACCCGTGACCTGTTGAACTTTCTCCAGACGGTCAGAAATGGTTATTTTTTAATGTTACATTTTTTTACTGTAAATGACTATTGCGTGTGAATTATCACTTTTGGAACTAAAATAAGTGTGTTTAGAGTCATTTGAATGACTGAAATTGGTTGAAAAAGAAGCTTCTGAGTAGGAGAAAAAGTCTGTAAAAATGGGAATTTTGGTCACATTGAGGCTTTAAAAAGTAGTTATTCAACATGAGGCACAATCCAAATGACATTTTGAATCATTTATTCTACAGTCCAAAAAATCCATTTTCTGATGAAAAGCGATAATCCGTGACCTCTCGAACTTTCTCCAGATGCTCAGAAATAGTAATTTTTTCATGTTTAATTTCTTGACTATAAATGACTATTGCATGTGAATTATCACTTTTGGAACTAAATTAAGTGTGTTTAGAGTCATTTTAATGCCTGAAATTGGTCGAAATAGAAGCTTGTGAGTAAGAGAAAAAGTCTGTAATAATGGCAATTTTGGTCACATTGAGGCTTTAAAAAGTAGTTATTCCACATGAGGCACAATCCAAATGAGATTTTGAATAATTTTTTCTACAGTCCAAAAAATCCATTTTCTGATGAAAAACGATGACCCGTGACCTGTCGAACTTTCTCCAGACGGTCAGAAATGGTTATTTTTTAATGTTACATTTTTTTACTGTAAATGACTATTGCGTGTGAATTATCACTTTTGGAACTAAAATAAGTGTGTTTAGATTCATTTTAGTGCCTGAAATTAGTCGAAATAGAAGCTTCTGAGTAGGAGAAAAAGTCTGTAAAAATGGCAATTTTGAGTACATCGAGGCTTTAACCCCTTGAGTGCCCGCCCCTTTCCCCGCCCTGTGCCGGGCGTTTCATTAGCGGGCGGGGTTTATGACGAGCTGGTCTCATCATGGGCACAGCGCAACCGCGGCCCATGAGGAGACCAGCTCGTCATGGGCACTCAAGAGGTTAAAAAGTAGTTATTCAACATGAGGCACAATCCAAAGGACATTTTGAATCATTTTTTCTACAGTCCAAAAAATCCATTTTCTGATGAAAAACGATGACCCGTGACCTGTCGAACTTTCTCCAGAGGGTCAGACATGGTAATTTTTGTAATGTTACATTTTTTGACTGTAGATGACTATTGCATGTGAATTATCACTTTTAGAACTAAAATAAGTGTGTTTAGAGTCATTTGAATGACTGAAATTGGTTGAAAAAGAAGCTTCTGAGTAGGAGAAAAAGTCTGTAAAAATGGGAATTTTGGTCACATTGAGGCTTTAAAAAGTAGTTATTCAACATGAGGCACAATCCAAATGACAATTTAAATCACTATTATTCTACAGTCCAAAAAAACAATTTTCTGATGGAAAGCGATAATCCGTGACCTCTCGAACTTTCTCCAGATGCTCAGAAATAGTAATTTTTTCATGTTTAATTTCTTGACTATAAATGACTATTGCATATGAATTATCACTTTTGGAACTAAAATAAGTGTGTTTAGATTCATTTTAATGCCTGAAATTGGTCGAAAAAGAAGCTTCTGAGTAGGAGAAAAAGTCTGTAAAAATGGCAATTTTGAGTACATTGAGGCTTTAAAAAGTAGTTATTCAACATGAGGCACAATCCAAATGACATTTTGAATCATTTATTCTACAGTCCAAAAAATCAATTTTCTGATGAAAAGCGATAATCCGTGACCTCTCAAACTTTCTCCAGATGATCAGAAATATTACGTTTTTTCATGTTTAATTTCTTGACTATAAATGACTATTGCATGTGAATGATCACTTTTGGAACTAAATTAGGTGTGTTTAGAGTCATTTTAGTGCCTGAAATTGGTCGAAATAGAAGCTTGTGAGTAAGAGAAAAAGTCTGTAGAAATGGCAATTTTGGTCACATTGAGGCTTTAAGAAGTAGTTATTCAACATGAGGCACAATCCAAATGACATTTTGAATAATTTTTTCTACAGTCCAAAAAATCAATTTTCTGATGAAAAACGATGACCCGTGACCTGTCGAACTTTCTCCAGACGGTCAGAAATGGTTATTTTTTAATGTTACATTTTTTTTACTGTAAATGACTATTGCGTGTGAATTATCACTTTTGGAACTAAAATAAGTGTGTTTAGAGTCATTTGAATGACTGAAATTGGTTGAAAAAGAAGCTTCTGAGTAGGAGAAAAAGTCTGTAAAAATGGGAATTTTGGTCACATTGAGGCTTTAAAAAGTAGTTATTCAACATGAGGCACAATCCAAATGACATTTTGAATCATTTATTCTACAGTCCAAAAAATCCATTTTCTGATGAAAAGCGATAATCCGTGACCTCTCGAACTTTCTCCAGATGCTCAGAAATAGTAATTTTTTCATGTTTAATTTCTTGACTATAAATGACTATTGCATGTGAATTATCACTTTTGGAACTAAATTAAGTGTGTTTAGAGTCATTTTAATGCCTGAAATTGGTCGAAGTAGAAGCTTGTGAGTAAGAGAAAAAGTCTGTAATAATGGCAATTTTGGTCACATTGAGGCTTTAAAAAGTAGTTATTCAACATGAGGCAGAATCCAAATGAGATTTTGAATAATTTTTTCTACAGTCCAAAAAATCCATTTTCTGATGAAAATCGATGACCCGTGACCTGTCGAACTTTCTCCAGACGGTCAGAAATGGTTATTTTTTAATGTTACATTTTTTTACTGTAAATCACTATTGCGTGTGAATTATCACTTTTGGAACTAAAATAAGTGTGTTTAGATTCATTTTAATGCCTGAAATTAGTCGAAATAGAAGCTTCTGAGTAGGAGAAAAAGTCTGTAAAAATGGCAATTTTGAGTACATCGAGGCTTTAACCCCTTGAGTGCCCGCCCCTTTCCCCGCCCTGTGCCGGGCGTTTCATTAGCGGGCGGGGTTTATGACGAGCTGGTCTCATCATGGGCACAGCGCAACCGCGGCCCATGAGGAGACCAGCTCGTCATGGGCACTCAAGAGGTTAAAAAGTAGTTATTCAACATGAGGCACAATCCAAAGGACATTTTGAATCATTTTTTCTACAGTCCAAAAAATCCATTTTCTGATGAAAAACGATGACCCGTGACCTGTCGAACTTTCTCCAGAGGGTCAGACATGGTAATTTTTGTAATGTTACATTTTTTGACTGTAGATGACTATTGCATGTGAATTATCACTTTTAGAACTAAAATAAGTGTGTTTAGAGTCATTTGAATGACTGAAATTGGTTGAAAAAGAAGCTTCTGAGTAGGAGAAAAAGTCTGTAAAAATGGGAATTTTGGTCACATTGAGGCTTTAAAAAGTAGTTATTCAACATGAGGCACAATCCAAATGACAATTTAAATCACTATTATTCTACAGTCCAAAAAAACAATTTTCTGATGAAAAGCGATAATCCGTGACCTCTCGAACTTTCTCCAGATGCTCAGAAATAGTAATTTTTTCATGTTTAATTTCTTGACTATAAATGACTATTGCATATGAATTATCACTTTTGGAACTAAAATAAGTGTGTTTAGATTCATTTTAATGCCTGAAATTGGTCGAAAAAGAAGCTTCTGTTTTGAGTACATTGAGGCTTTAAAAAGTAGTTATTCAACATGAGGCACAATCCAAATGACATTTTGAATCATTTATTCTACAGTCCAAAAAATCAATTTTCTGATGAAAAGCGATAATCCGTGACCTCTCAAACTTTCTCCAGATGATCAGAAATATTAAGTTTTTTCATGTTTAATTTCTTGACTATAAATGACTATTGCATGTGAATGATCACTTTTGGAACTAAATTAGGTGTGTTTAGAGTCATTTTAGTGCCTGAAATTGGTCGAAATAGAAGCTTGTGAGTAAGAGAAAAAGTCTGTAGAAATGGCAATTTTGGTCACATTGAGGCTTTAAGAAGTAGTTATTCAACATGAGGCACAATCCAAATGACATTTTGAATAATTTTTTCTACAGTCCAAAAAATCAATTTTCTGATGAAAAACGATGACCCGTGACCTGTCGAACTTTCTCCAGACGGTCAGAAATGGTTATTTTTTAATGGTACATTTTTTTTACTGTAAATGAATATTGCGTGTGAATTATCACTTTTGGAACTAAAATAAGTGTGTTTAGAGTCATTTGAATGACTGAAATTGGTTGAAAAAGAAGCTTCTGAGTAGGAGAAAAAGTCTGTAAAAATGGGAATTTTGGTCACATTGAGGCTTTAAAAAGTAGTTATTCAACATGAGGCACAATCCAAATGACATTTTGAATCATTTATTCTACAGTCCAAAAAATCCATTTTCTGATGAAAAGCGATAATCCGTGACCTCTCGAACTTTCTCCAGATGCTCAGAAATAGTAATTTTTTCATGTTTAATTTCTTGACTATAAATGACTATTGCATGTGAATTATCACTTTTGGAACTAAATTAAGTGTGTTTAGAGTCATTTTAATGCCTGAAATTGGTCGAAATAGAAGCTTGTGAGTAAGAGAAAAAGTCTGTAATAATGGCAATTTTGGTCACATTGAGGCTTTAAAAAGTAGTTATTCAACATGAGGCACAATCCAAATGAGATTTTGAATAATTTTTTCTACAGTCCAAAAAATCAATTTTCTGATGAAAAACGATGACCCGTGACCTGTCGAACTTTCTCCAGACGGTCAGAAATGGTTATTTTTTAATGTTACATTTTTTTACTGTAAATGACTATTGCGTGTGAATTATCACTTTTGGAACTAAAATAAGTGTGTTTAGAGTCATTTGAATGACTGAAATTGGTTGAAAAAGAAGCTTCTGAGTAGGAGAAAAAGTCTGTAAAAATGGGAATTTTGGTCACATTGAGGCTTTAAAAAGTAGTTATTCAACATGAGGCACAATCCAAATGACATTTTGAATCATTTATTCTACAGTCCAAAAAATCCATTTTCTGATGAAAAGCGATAATCCGTGACCTCTCGAACTTTCTCCAGATGCTCAGAAATAGTAATTTTTTCATGTTTAATTTCTTGACTATAAATGACTATTGCATGTGAATTATCACTTTTGGAACTAAAATAAGTGTGTTTAGAGTCATTTGAATTGACTGAAATTGGTTGAAAAAGAAGCTTCTGAGTAGGAGAAAAAGTCTGTAAAAATGGCAATTTTGGTCACATTGAGGCTTTAAAAAGCAGTTATTCAACATGAAGCACAATTCAAATGACAATTTAAATCACTATTTTTCTACAGTCCAAAAAATCAAGTTTCCGATGAAAAGCGATGATCCGTGACCTGTCGAACTTTCTCTAGACGGTCAGAAATGGTTATTTTTTAATGTTACATTTTTTTACTGTAAATGACTATTGCGTGTGAATTATCACTTTTGGAACTAAAATAAGTGTGTTTAGAGTCATTTGAATGACTGAAATTGGTTGAAAAAGAAGCTTCTGAGTAGGAGAAAAAGTCTGTAAAAATGGGAATTTTGGTCACATTGAGGCTTTAAAAAGTAGTTATTCAACATGAGGCACAATCCAAATGACAATTTAAATCACTATTATTCTACAGTCCAAAAAAAAAATTTCTGATGAAAAGCGATAATCCGTGACCTCT
The DNA here is from genome assembly GCF_964204655.1 of Triturus cristatus. Classification (NCBI taxonomy): domain Eukaryota; kingdom Metazoa; phylum Chordata; class Amphibia; order Caudata; family Salamandridae; genus Triturus; species Triturus cristatus. The sequence continues at coordinate 1,000,230,337 of NC_140583.1, read as the reverse complement.
CGAACTTTCTCCAGATGCTCAGAAATAGTAATTTTTTCATGTTTAATTTCTTGACTATCAATGACTATTGCATATGAATTATCACTTTTGGAACTAAAATAAGTGTGTTTAGATTCATTTTAATGCCTGAAATTGGTCGAAAAAGAAGCTTCTGAGTAGGAGAAAAAGTCTGTAAAAATGGCAATTTTGAGTACATTGAGGCTTTAAAAAGTAGTTATTCAACATGAGGCACAATCCAAATGACATTTTAAATCATTTATTCTACAGTCCAAAAAATCAATTTTCTGATGAAAAGCGATAATCCGTGACCTCTCAAACTTTCTCCAGATGATCAGAAATAGTAAGTTTTTTCATGTTTAATTTCTTGACTATAAATGACTATTGCATGTGAATGATCACTTTTGGAACTAAATTAGGTGTGTTTAGAGTCATTTTAGTGCCTGAAATTGGTCGAAATAGAAGCTTGTGAGTAAGAGAAAAAGTCTGTAGAAATGGCAATTTTGGTCACATTGATGCTTTAAGAAGTAGTTATTCAACATGAGGCACAATCCAAATGACATTTTGAATAATTTTTTCTACAGTCCAAAAAATCAATTTTCTGATGAAAAACGATGACCCGTGACCTGTCGAACTTTCTCCAGACGTTCAGAAATGGTTATTTTTTAAATGTTACATTTTTTTTTACTGTAAATGACTATTGCGTGTGAATTATCACTTTTGGAACTAAAATAAGTGTGTTTAGAGTCATTTGAATGACTGAAATTGGTTGGAAAAGAAGCTTCTGAGTAGGAGAAAAAGTCTGTAAAAATGGGAATTTTGGTCACATTGAGGCTTTAAAAAGTAGTTATTCAACATGAGGCACAATCCAAATGACATTTTGAATCATTTATTCTACAGTCCAAAAAATCCATTTTCTGATGAAAAGCGATAATCCGTGACCTCTCGAACTTTCTCCAGATGCTCAGAAATAGTAATTTTTTCATGTTTAATTTCTTGACTATAAATGACTATTGCATGTGAATTATCACTTTTGGAACTAAATTAAGTGTGTTTAGAGTCATTTTAATGCCTGAAATTGGTCGAAATAGAAGCTTGTGAGTAAGAGAAAAAGTCTGTAATAATGGCAATTTTGGTCACATTGAGGCTTTAAAAAGTAGTTATTCAACATGAGGCAGAATCCAAATGAGATTTTGAATAATTTTTTCTACAGTCCAAAAAATCCATTTTCTGATGAAAATCGATGATCCGTGACCTGTCGAACTTTCTCCAGACGGTCAGAAATGGTTATTTTTTAATGTTACATTTTTTTACTGTAAATCACTATTGCGTGTGAATTATCACTTTTGGAACTAAAATAAGTGTGTTTAGATTCATTTTAATGCCTGAAATTAGTCGAAATAGAAGCTTCTGAGTAGGAGAAAAAGTCTGTAAAAATGGCAATTTTGAGTACATCGAGGCTTTAACCCCTTGAGTGCCCGCCCCTTTCCCCGCCCTGTGCCGGGCGTTTCATTAGCGGGCGGGGTTTATGACGAGCTGGTCTCATCATGGGCACAGCGCAACCGCGGCCCATGAGGAGACCAGCTCGTCATGGGCACTCAAGAGGTTAAAAAGTAGTTATTCAACATGAGGCACAATCCAAAGGACATTTTGAATCATTTTTTCTACAGTCCAAAAAATCCATTTTCTGATGAAAAACGATGACCCGTGACCTGTCGAACTTTCTCCAGAGGGTCAGACATGGTAATTTTTGTAATGTTACATTTTTTGACTGTAGATGACTATTGCATGTGAATTATCACTTTTAGAACTAAAATAAGTGTGTTTAGAGTCATTTGAATGACTGAAATTGGTTGAAAAAGAAGCTTCTGAGTAGGAGAAAAAGTCTGTAAAAATGGGAATTTTGGTCACATTGAGGCTTTAAAAAGTAGTTATTCAACATGAGGCACAATCCAAATGACAATTTAAATCACTATTATTCTACAGTCCAAAAAAACAATTTTCTGATGAAAAGCGATAATCCGTGACCTCTCGAACTTTCTCCAGATGCTCAGAAATAGTAATTTTTTCATGTTTAATTTCTTGACTATAAATGACTATTGCATATGAATTATCACTTTTGGAACTAAAATAAGTGTGTTTAGATTCATTTTAATGCCTGAAATTGGTCGAAAAAGAAGCTTCTGAGTAGGAGAAAAAGTCTGTAAAAATTGCAATTTTGAGTACATTGAGGCTTTAAAAAGTAGTTATTCAACATGAGGCACAATCCAAATGACATTTTGAATCATTTATTCTACAGTCCAAAAAATCAATTTTCTGATGAAAAGCGATAATCCGTGACCTCTCAAACTTTCTCCAGATGATCAGAAATATTAAGTTTTTTCATGTTTAATTTCTTGACTATAAATGACTATTGCATGTGAATGATCACTTTTGGAACTAAATTATGTGTGTTTAGAGTCATTTTAGTGCCTGAAATTGGTCGAAATAGAAGCTTGTGAGTAAGAGAAAAAGTCTGTAGAAATGGCAATTTTGGTCACATTGAGGCTTTAAGAAGTAGTTATTCAACATGAGGCACAATCCAAATGACATTTTGAATAATTTTTTCTACAGTCCAAAAAATCAATTTTCTGATGAAAAACGATGACCCGTGACCTGTCGAACTTTCTCCAGACGGTCAGAAATGGTTATTTTTTAATGTTACATTTTTTTTACTGTAAATGACTATTGCGTGTGAATTATCACTTTTGGAACTAAAATAAGTGTGTTTAGAGTCATTTGAATGACTGAAATTGGTTGAAAAAGAAGCTTCTGAGTAGGAGAAAAAGTCTGTAAAAATGGGAATTTTGGTCACATTGAGGCTTTAAAAAGTAGTTATTCAACATGAGGCACAATCCAAATGACATTTTGAATCATTTATTCTACAGTCCAAAAAATCCATTTTCTGATGAAAAGCGATAATCCGTGACCTCTCGAACTTTCTCCAGATGCTCAGAAATAGTAATTTTTTCATGTTTAATTTCTTGACTATAAATGACTATTGCATGTGAATTATCACTTTTGGAACTAAATTAAGTGTGTTTAGAGTCATTTTAATGCCTGAAATTGGTCGAAATAGAAGCTTGTGAGTAAGAGAAAAAGTCTGTAATAATGGCAATTTTGGTCACATTGAGGCTTTAAAAAGTAGTTATTCAACATGAGGCACAATCCAAATGAGATTTTGAATAATTTTTTCTACAGTCCAAAAAATCATTTTCTGATGAAAAACGATGACCCGTGACCTGTCGAACTTTCTCCAGACGGTCAGAAATGGTTATTTTTTAATGTTACATTTTTTTACTGTAAATGACTATTGCGTGTGAATTATCACTTTTGGAACTAAAATAAGTGTGTTTAGAGTCATTCGAATGACTGAAATTGGTTGAAAAAGAAGCTTCTGAGTAGGAGAAAAAGTCTGTAAAAATGGGAATTTTGGTCACATTGAGGCTTTAAAAAGTAGTTATTCAACATGAGGCACAATCCAAATGACATTTTGAATCATTTATTCTACAGTCCAAAAAATCCATTTTCTGATGAAAAGCGATAATCCGTGACCTCTCGAACTTTCTCCAGATGCTCAGAAATAGTAATTTTTTCATGTTTAATTTCTTGACTATAAATGACTATTGCATGTGAATTATCACTTTTGGAACTAAAATAAGTGTGTTTAGAGTCATTTGAATGACTGAAATTGGTTGAAAAAGAAGCTTCTGAGTAGGAGAAAAAGTCTGTAAAAATGGCAATTTTGGTCACATTGAGGCTTTAAAAAGCAGTTATTCAACATGAAGCACAATTCAAATGACAATTTAAATCACTATTTTTCTACAGTCCAAAAAATCAAGTTTCCGATGAAAAGCGATGATCCGTGACCTGTCGAACTTTCTCTAGACGGTCAGAAATGGTTATTTTTTAATGTTACATTTTTTTACTGTAAATGACTATTGCGTGTGAATTATCACTTTTGGAACTAAAATAAGTGTGTTTAGAGTCATTTGAATGACTGAAATTGGTTGAAAAAGAAGCTTCTGAGTAGGAGAAAAAGTCTGTAAAAATGGGAATTTTGGTCACATTGAGGCTTTAAAAAGTAGTTATTCAACATGAGGCACAATCCAAATGACATTTTGAATCATTTATTCTACAGTCCAAAAAATCAATTTTCTGATGAAAAACGATAATCTGTGACCTCTCAAACTTTCTCCAGATGATCAGAAATAGTAAGTTTTTTCATGTTTAATTTCTTGACTATAAATGACTATTGCATGTGAATGATCACTTTTGGAACTAAAATAAGTGTGTTTAGAGTCATTTGAATGACTGAAATTGACTGAAAAAGAAGCTTCTGAGTAGGAGAAAAAGTCTGTAAAAATGGCAATTTTGAGTACATTGAGGCTTTAAAAAGTAGTTATTCAACATGAGGCACAATCCAAATGACATTTTGAATCATTTTTTCTACAGTGCAAAAAATCCATTTTCTGATGAAAAACGATGACCCGTGACCTGTCAAACTTTCTCCAGACGGTCAGACATGGGAATTTTTTTAATGTTACATTTTTTGACTGTAGATGACTATTGCATGTGAATTATCACTTTTAGAACTAAAATAAGTGTGTTTAGAGTCATTTGAATGACTGAAATTGGTTGAAAAAGAAGCTTCTGAGTAGGAGAAAAAGTCTGTAAAAATGGGAATTTTGGTCACATTGAGGCTTTAAAAAGTAGTTATTCAACATGAGGCACAATCCAAATGACAATTTAAATCACTATTATTCTACAGTCCAAAAAAACAATTTTCTGATGAAAAGCGATAATCCGTGACCTCTCGAACTTTCTCCAGATGCTCAGAAATAGTAATTTTTTCATGTTTAATTTCTTGACTATAAATGACTATTGCATATGAATTATCACTTTTGGAACTAAAATAAGTGTGTTTAGATTCATTTTAATGCCTGAAATTGGTCGAAAAAGAAGCTTCTGAGTAGGAGAAAAAGTCTGTAAAAATGGCAATTTTGAGTACATTGAGGCTTTAAAAAGTAGTTATTCAACATGAGGCACAATCCAAATGACATTTTGAATCATTTATTCTACAGTCCAAAAAATCAATTTTCTGATGAAAAGCGATAATCCGTGACCTCTCAAACTTTCTCCAGATGATCAGAAATAGTAAGTTTTTTCATGTTTAATTTCTTGACTATAAATGACTATTGCATGTGAATGATCACTTTTGGAACTAAATTAGGTGTGTTTAGAGTCATTTTAGTGCCTGAAATTGGTCGAAATAGAAGCTTGTGAGTAAGAGAAAAAGTCTGTAGAAATGGCAATTTTGGTCACATTGAGGCTTTAAGAAGTAGTTATTCAACATGAGGCACAATCCAAATGACATTTTGAATAATTTTTTCTACAGTCCAAAAAATCAATTTTCTGATGAAAAACGATGACCCGTGACCTGTCGAACTTTCTCCAGACGGTCAGAAATGGTTATTTTTGAATGTTACATTTTTTTACTGTAAATGACTATTGCGTGTGAATTATCACTTTTGGAACTAAAATAAGTGTGTTTAGAGTCATTTGAATGACTGAAATTGGTTGAAAAAGAAGCTTCTGAGTAGGAGAAAAAGTCTGTAAAAATGGGAATTTTGGTCACATTGAGGCTTTAAAAAGTAGTTATTCAACATGAGGCACAATCCAAATGACAATTTAAATCACTATTATTCTACAGTCCAAAAAAACAATTTTCTGATGAAAAGCGATAATCCGTGACCTCTCGAACTTTCTCCAGATGCTCAGAAATAGTAATTTTTTCATGTTTAATTTCTTGACTATAAATGACTATTGCATATGAATTATCACTTTTGGAACTAAAATAAGTGTGTTTAGATTCATTTTAATGCCTGCAATTGGTCGAAATAGAAGCTTCTGAGTAGGAGAAAAAGCCTGTAAAAATGGCAATTTTGAGTACATTGAGGCTTTAAAAAGTAGTTATTCAACACGAGGCACAATCCAAATGACATTTTGAATCATTCATTCTACAGTCCAAAAAATCCATTTTCTGATGAAAAGCGATAATCCGTGACCTCTCGAACTTTCTCCAGATGCTCAGAAATAGTAATTTTTTCATGTTTAATTTCTTGACTATAAATGACTATTGCATGTGAATTATCACTTTTGGAACTAAATTAAGTGTGTTTAGAGTCATTTTAATGCCTGAAATTGGTCGAAATAGAAGCTTGTGAGTAAGAGAAAAAGTCTGTAATAATGGCAATTTTGGTCACATTGAGGCTTTAAAAAGTAGTTATTCAACATGAGGCAGAATCCAAATGAGATTTTGAATAATTTTTTCTACAGTCCAAAAAATCCATTTTCTGATGAAAATCGATGACCCGTGACCTGTCGAACTTTCTCCAGACGGTCAGAATGGTTATTTTTTAATGTTACATTTTTTTACTGTAAATCACTATTGCGTGTGAATTATCACTTTTGGAACTAAAATAAGTGTGTTTAGATTCATTTTAATGCCTGAAATTAGTCGAAATAGAAGCTTCTGAGTAGGAGAAAAAGTCTGTAAAAATGGCAATTTTGAGTACATCGAGGCTTTAACCCCTTGAGTGCCCGCCCCTTTCCCCGCCCTGTGCCGGGCGTTTCATTAGCGGGCGGGGTTTATGACGAGCTGGTCTCATCATGGGCACAGCGCAACCGCGGCCCATGAGGAGACCAGCTCGTCATGGGCACTCAAGAGGTTAAAAAGTAGTTATTCAACATGAGGCACAATCCAAAGGACATTTTGAATCATTTTTTCTACAGTCCAAAAAATCCATTTTCTGATGAAAAACGATGACCCGTGACCTGTCGAACTTTCTCCAGAGGGTCAGACATGGTAATTTTTGTAATGTTACATTTTTTGACTGTAGATGACTATTGCATGTGAATTATCACTTTTAGAACTAAAATAAGTGTGTTTAGAGTCATTTGAATGACTGAAATTGGTTGAAAAAGAAGCTTCTGAGTAGGAGAAAAAGTCTGTAAAAATGGGAATTTTGGTCACATTGAGGCTTTAAAAAGTAGTTATTCAACATGAGGCACAATCCAAATGACAATTTAAATCACTATTATTCTACAGTCCAAAAAAACAATTTTCTGATGAAAAGCGATAATCCGTGACCTCTCGAACTTTCTCCAGATGCTCAGAAATAGTAATTTTTTCATGTTTAATTTCTTGACTATAAATGACTATTGCATATGAATTATCACTTTTGGAACTAAAATAAGTGTGTTTAGATTCATTTTAATGCCTGAAATTGGTTGAAAAAGAAGCTTCTGAGTAGGAGAAAAAGTCTGTAAAAATGGGAATTTTGGTCACATTGAGGCTTTAAAAAGTAGTTATTCAACATGAGGCACAATCCAAATGACATTTTGAATCATTTATTCTACAGTCCAAAAAATCCATTTTCTGATGAAAAGCAATAATCCGTGACCTCTCGAACTTTCTCCAGATGCTCAGAAATAGTAATTTTTTCATGTTTAATTTCTTGACTATAAATGACTATTGCATGTGAATTATCACTTTTGGAACTAAAATAAGTGTGTTTAGAGTCATTTGAATTGACTGAAATTGGTTGAAAAAGAAGCTTCTGAGTAGGAGAAAAAGTCTGTAAAAATGGCAATTTTGGTCACATTGAGGCTTTAAAAAGCAGTTATTCAACATGAAGCACAATTCAAATGACAATTTAAATCACTATTTTTCTACAGTCCAAAAAATCAAGTTTCCGATGAAAAGCGATGATCCGTGACCTGTCGAACTTTCTCTAGACGGTCAGAAATGGTTATTTTTTAATGTTACATTTTTTTACTGTAAATGACTATTGCGTGTGAATTATCACTTTTGGAACTAAAATAAGTGTGTTTAGAGTCATTTGAATGACTGAAATTGGTTGAAAAAGAAGCTTCTGAGTAGGAGAAAAAGTCTGTAAAAATGGGAATTTTGGTCACATTGAGGCTTTAAAAAGTAGTTATTCAACATGAGGCACAATCCAAATGACATTTTGAATCATTTATTCTACAGTCCAAAAAATCAATTTTCTGATGAAAAACGATAATCTGTGACCTCTCAAACTTTCTCCAGATGATCAGAAATAGTAAGTTTTTTCATGTTTAATTTCTTGACTATAAATGACTATTGCATGTGAATGATCACTTTTGGAACTAAATTAGGTGTGTTTAGAGTCATTTTAGTGCCTGAAATTGGTCGAAATAGAAGCTTGTGAGTAAGAGAAAAAGTCTGTAGAAATGGCAATTTTGGTCACATTGAGGCTTTAAGAAGTAGTTATTCAACATGAGGCACAATCCAAATGACATTTTGAATAATTTTTTCTACAGTCCAAAAAATCAATTTTCTGATGAAAAACGATGACCCGTGACCTGTCGAACTTTCTCCAGACGGTCAGAAATGGTTATTTTTTAATGTTACATTTTTTTACTGTAAATGACTATTGCGTGTGAATTATCACTTTTGGAACTAAAATAAGTGTGTTTAGAGTCATTTGAATGACTGAAATTTGTTGAAAAAGAAGCTTCTGAGTAGGAGAAAAAGTCTGTAAAAATGGGAATTTTGGTCACATTGAGGCTTTAAAAAGTAGTTATTCAACATGAGGCACAATCCAAATGACAATTTAAATCACTATTATTCTACAGTCCAAAAAAAAATTTTCTGATGAAAAGCGATAATCCGTGACCTCTCGAACTTTCTCCAGATGCTCAGAAATAGTAATTTTTTCATGTTTAATTTCTTGACTATAAATGACTATTGCATATGAATTATCACTTTTGGAACTAAAATAAGTGTGTTTAGATTCATTTTAATGCCTGAAATTGGTCGAAAAAGAAGCTTCTGAGTAGGAGAAAAAGTCTGTAAAAATGGCAATTTTGAGTACATTGAGGCTTTAAAAAGTAGTTATTCAACATGAGGCACAATCCAAATGACATTTTGAATCATTTATTCTACAGTCCAAAAAATCAATTTTCTGATGAAAAGCGATAATCCGTGACCTCTCAAACTTTCTCCAGATGATCAGAAATAGTAAGTTTTTTCATGTTTAATTTCTTGACTATAAATGACTATTGCATGTGAATGATCACTTTTGGAACTAAATTAGGTGTGTTTAGAGTCATTTTAGTGCCTGAAATTGGTTGAAATAGAAGCTTGTGAGTAAGAGAAAAAGTCTGTAGAAATGGCAATTTTGGTCACATTGAGGCTTTAAGAAGTAGTTATTCAACATGAGGCACAATCCAAATGACATTTTGAATAATTTTTTCTACAGTCCAAAAAATCAATTTTCTGATGAAAAACGATGACCCGTGACCTGTCGAACTTTCTCCAGATGCTCAGAAATAGTAATTTTTTCATGTTTAATTTCTTGACTATAAATGACTATTGCATGTGAATTATCACTTTTGGAACTAAATTAAGTGTGTTTAGAGTCATTTTAATGCCTGAAATTGGTCGAAATAGAAGCTTGTGAGTAAGAGAAAAAGTCTGTAATAATGGCAATTTTGGTCACATTGAGGCTTTAAAAAGTAGTTATTCAACATGAGGCAGAATCCAAATGAGATTTTGAATAATTTTTTCTACAGTCCAAAAAATCCATTTTCTGATGAAAATCGATGACCCGTGACCTGTCGAACTTTCTCCAGACGGTCAGAAATGGTTATTTTTTAATGTTACATTTTTTTACTGTAAATGACTATTGCGTGTGAATTATCACTTTTGGAACTAAAATAAGTGTGTTTAGATTCATTTTAATGCCTGAAATTAGTCGAAATAGAAGCTTCTGAGTAGGAGAAAAAGTCTGTAAAAATGGCAATTTTGAGTACATCGAGGCTTTAACCCCTTGAGTGCCCGCCCCTTTCCCCGCCCTGTGCCGGGCGTTTCATTAGCGGGCGGGGTTTATGACGAGCTGGTCTCATCATGGGCACAGCGCAACCGCGGCCCATGAGGAGACCAGCTCGTCATGGGCACTCAAGAGGTTAAAAAGTAGTTATTCAACATGAGGCACAATCCAAAGGACATTTTGAATCATTTTTTCTACAATCCAAAAAATCCATTTTCTGATGAAAAACGATGACCCGTGACCTGTCGAACTTTCTCCAGAGGGTCAGACATGGTAATTTTTGTAATGTTACATTTTTTGACTGTAGATGACTATTGCATGTGAATTATCACTTTTAGAACTAAAATAAGTGTGTTTAGAGTCATTTGAATGACTGAAATTGGTTGAAAAAGAAGCTTCTGAGTAGGAGAAAAAGTCTGTAAAAATGGGAATTTTGGTCACATTGAGGCTTTAAAAAGTAGTTATTCAACATGAGGCACAATCCAAATGACATTTTGAATCATTTATTCTACAGTCCAAAAAATCAATTTTCTGATGAAAAACGATAATCCGTGACCTCTCGAACTTTCTCCAGATGCTCAGAAATAGTAATTTTTTCATGTTTAATTTCTTGACTATAAATGACTATTGCATGTGAATTATCACTTTTGGAACTAAATTAAGTGTGTTTAGAGTCATTTTAATGCCTGAAATTGGTCGAAATAGAAGCTTGTGAGTAAGAGAAAAAGTCTGTAATAATGGCAATTTTGGTCACATTGAGGCTTTAAAAAGTAGTTATTCAACATGAGGCAGAATCCAAATGAGATTTTGAATAATTTTTTCTACAGTCCAAAAAATCCATTTTCTGATGAAAATCGATGATCCGTGACCTGTCGAACTTTCTCCAGACGGTCAGAAATGGTTATTTTTTAATGTTACATTTTTTTACTGTAAATCACTATTGCGTGTGAATTATCACTTTTGGAACTAAAATAAGTGTGTTTAGATTCATATTAATGCCTGAAATTAGTCGAAATAGAAGCTTCTGAGTAGGAGAAAAAGTCTGTAAAAATGGCAATTTTGAGTACATCGAGGCTTTAACCCCTTGAGTGCCCGCCCCTTTCCCCGCCCTGTGCCGGGCGTTTCATTAGCGGGCGGGGTTTATGACGAGCTGGTCTCATCATGGGCACAGCGCAACCGCGGCCCATGAGGAGACCAGCTCGTCATGGGCACTCAAGAGGTTAAAAAGTAGTTATTCAACATGAGGCACAATCCAAAGGACATTTTGAATCATTTTTTCTACAGTCCAAAAAATCCATTTTCTGATGAAAAACGATGACCCGTGACCTGTCGAACTTTCTCCAGAGGGTCAGACATGGTAATTTTTGTAATGTTACATTTTTTGACTGTAGATGACTATTGCATGTGAATTATCACTTTTAGAACTAAAATAAGTGTGTTTAGAGTCATTTGAATGACTGAAATTGGTTGAAAAAGAAGCTTCTGAGTAGGAGAAAAAGTCTGTAAAAATGGGAATTTTGGTCACATTGAGGCTTTAAAAAGTAGTTATTCAACATGAGGCACAATCCAAATGACAATTTAAATCACTATTATTCTACAGTCCAAAAAAACAATTTTCTGATGAAAAGCGATAATCCGTGACCTCTCGAACTTTCTCCAGATGCTCAGAAATAGTAATTTTTTCATGTTTAATTTCTTGACTATTAATGACTATTGCATATGAATTATCACTTTTGGAACTAAAATAAGTGTGTTTAGATTCATTTTAATGCCTGAAATTGGTCGAAAAAGAAGCTTCTGAGTAGGAGAAAAAGTCTGTAAAAATTGCAATTTTGAGTACATTGAGGCTTTAAAAAGTAGTTATTCAACATGAGGCACAATCCAAATGACATTTTGAATCATTTATTCTACAGTCCAAAAAATCAATTTTCTGATGAAAAGCGATAATCCGTGACCTCTCAAACTTTCTCCAGATGATCAGAAATATTAAGTTTTTTCATGTTTAATTTCTTGACTATAAATGACTATTGCATGTGAATGATCACTTTTGGAACTAAATTAGGTGTGTTTAGAGTCATTTTAGTGCCTGAAATTGGTCGAAATAGAAGCTTGTGAGTAAGAGAAAAAGTCTGTAGAAATGGCAATTTTGGTCACATTGAGGCTTTAAGAAGTAGTTATTCAACATGAGGCACAATCCAAATGACATTTTGAATAATTTTTTCTACAGTCCAAAAAATCAATTTTCTGATGAAAAACGATGACCCGTGACCTGTCGAACTTTCTCCAGACGGTCAGAAATGGTTATTTTTTAATGTTACATTTTTTTTACTGTAAATGACTATTGCGTGTGAATTATCACTTTTGGAACTAAAATAAGTGTGTTTAGAGTCATTTGAATGACTGAAATTGGTTGAAAAAGAAGCTTCTGAGTAGGAGAAAAAGTCTGTAAAAATGGGAATTTTGGTCACATTGAGGCTTTAAAAAGTAGTTATTCAACATGAGGCACAATCCAAATGACATTTTGAATCATTTATTCTACAGTCCAAAAAATCCATTTTCTGATGAAAAGCGATAATCCGTGACCTCTCGAACTTTCTCCAGATGCTCAGAAATAGTAATTTTTTCATGTTTAATTTCTTGACTATAAATGACTATTGCATGTGAATTATCACTTTTGGAACTAAATTAAGTGTGTTTAGAGTCATTTTAATGCCTGAAATTGGTCGAAATAGAAGCTTGTGAGTAAGAGAAAAAGTCTGTAATAATGGCAATTTTGGTCACATTGAGGCTTTAAAAAGTAGTTATTCAACATGAGGCACAATCCAAATGAGATTTTGAATAATTTTTTCTACAGTCCAAAAAATCAATTTTCTGATGAAAAACGATGACCCGTGACCTGTCGAACTTTCTCCAGACGGTCAGAAATGGTTATTTTTTAATGTTACATTTTTTTACTGTAAATGACTATTGCGTGTGAATTATCACTTTTGGAACTAAAATAAGTGTGTTTAGAGTCATTTGAATGACTGAAATTGGTTGAAAAAGAAGCTTCTGAGTAGGAGAAAAAGTCTGTAAAAATGGGAATTTTGGTCACATTGAGGCTTTAAAAAGTAGTTATTCAACATGAGGCACAATCCAAATGACATTTTGAATCATTTATTCTACAGTCCAAAAAATCCATTTTCTGATGAAAAGCGATAATCCGTGACCTCTCGAACTTTCTCCAGATGCTCAGAAATAGTAATTTTTTCATGTTTAATTTCTTGACTATAAATGACTATTGCATGTGAATTATCACTTTTGGAACTAAAATAAGTGTGTTTAGAGTCATTTGAATGACTGAAATTGGTTGAAAAAGAAGCTTCTGAGTAGGAGAAAAAGTCTGTAAAAATGGCAATTTTGGTCACATTGAGGCTTTAAAAAGCAGTTATTCAACATGAAGCACAATTCAAATGACAATTTAAATCACTATTTTTCTACAGTCCAAAAAATCAAGTTTCCGATGAAAAGCGATGATCCGTGACCTGTCGAACTTTCTCTAGACGGTCAGAAATGGTTATTTTTTAATGTTACATTTTTTTACTGTAAATGACTATTGCGTGTGAATTATCACTTTTGGAACTAAAATAAGTGTGTTTAGAGTCATTTGAATGACTGAAATTGGTTGAAAAAGAAGCTTCTGAGTAGGAGAAAAAGTCTGTAAAAATGGGAATTTTGGTCACATTGAGGCTTTAAAAAGTAGTTATTCAACATGAGGCACAATCCAAATGACATTTTGAATCATTTATTCTACAGTCCAAAAAATCAATTTTCTGATGAAAAACGATAATCTGTGACCTCTCAAACTTTCTCCAGATGATCAGAAATAGTAAGTTTTTTCATGTTTAATTTCTTGACTATAAATGACTATTGCATGTGAATGATCACTTTTGGAACTAAATTAGGTGTGTTTAGAGTCATTTTAGTGCCTGAAATTGGTCGAAATAGAAGCTTGTGAGTAAGAGAAAAAGTCTGTAGAAATGGCAATTTTGGTCACATTGAGGCTTTAAGAAGTAGTTATTCAACATGAGGCACAATCCAAATGACATTTTGAATAATTTTTTCTACAGTCCAAAAAATCAATTTTCTGATGAAAAACGATGACCCGTGACCTGTCGAACTTTCTCCAGACGGTCAGAAATGGTTATTTTTTAATGTTACATTTTTTTACTGTAAATGACTATTGCGTGTGAATTATCACTTTTGGAACTAAAATAAGTGTGTTTAGAGTCATTTGAATGACTGAAATTTGTTGAAAAAGAAGCTTCTGAGTAGGAGAAAAAGTCTGTAAAAATGGGAATTTTGGTCACATTGAGGCTTTAAAAAGTAGTTATTCAACATGAGGCACAATCCAAATGAAATTTTGAATCATTTATTCTACAGTCCAAAAAATCAATTTTCTGATGAAAAGCGATAATCCGTGACCTCTCAAACTTTCTTCAGATGATCAGAAATATTAAGTTTTTTCATGTTTAATTTCTTGACTATAAATGACTATTGCATGTGAATGATCACTTTTGGAACTAAATTAGGTGTGTTTAGAGTCATTTTAGTGCCTGAAATTGGTCGAAATAGAAGCTTGTGAGTAAGAGAAAAAGTCTGTAGAAATGGCAATTTTGGTCACATTGAGGCTTTAAGAAGTAGTTATTCAACATGAGGCACAATCCAAATGACATTTTGAATAATTTTTTCTACAGTCCAAAAAATCAATTTTCTGATGAAAAACGATGACCCGTGACCTGTCGAACTTTCTCCAGACGGTCAGAAATGGTTATTTTTTAATGTTACATTTTTTTTACTGTAAATGACTATTGCGTGTGAATTATCACTTTTGGAACTAAAATAAGTGTGTTTAGAGTCATTTGAATGACTGAAATTGGTTGAAAAAGAAGCTTCTGAGTAGGAGAAAAAGTCTGTAAAAATGGGAATTTTGGTCACATTGAGGCTTTAAAAAGTAGTTATTCAACATGAGGCACAATCCAAATGACATTTTGAATCATTTATTCTACAGTCCAAAAAATCCATTTTCTGATGAAAAGCGATAATCCGTGACCTCTCGAACTTTCTCCAGATGCTCAGAAATAGTAATTTTTTCATGTTTAATTTCTTGACTATAAATGACTATTGCATGTGAATTATCACTTTTGGAACTAAAATAAGTGTGTTTAGAGTCATTTGAATGACTGAAATTGGTTGAAAAAGAAGCTTCTGAGTAGGAGAAAAAGTCTGTAAAAATGGCAATTTTGGTCACATTGAGGCTTTAAAAAGCAGTTATTCAACATGAAGCACAATTCAAATGACAATTTAAATCACTATTTTTCTACAGTCCAAAAAATCAAGTTTCCGATGAAAAGCGATGATCCGTGACCTGTCGAACTTTCTCTAGACGGTCAGAAATGGTTATTTTTTAATGTTACATTTTTTTACTGTAAATGACTATTGCGTGTGAATTATCACTTTTGGAACTAAAATAAGTGTGTTTAGAGTCATTTGAATGACTGAAATTGGTTGAAAAAGAAGCTTCTGAGTAGGAGAAAAAGTCTGTAAAAATGGGAATTTTGGTCACATTGAGGCTTTAAAAAGTAGTTATTCAACATGAGGCACAATCCAAATGACATTTTGAATCATTTATTCTACAGTCCAAAAAATCAATTTTCTGATGAAAAACGATAATCTGTGACCTCTCAAACTTTCTCCAGATGATCAGAAATAGTAAGTTTTTTCATGTTTAATTTCTTGACTATAAATGACTATTGCATGTGAATGATCACTTTTGGAACTAAATTAGGTGTGTTTAGAGTCATTTTAGTGCCTGAAATTGGTCGAAATAGAAGCTTGTGAGTAAGAGAAAAAGTCTGTAGAAATGGCAATTTTGGTCACATTGAGGCTTTAAGAAGTAGTTATTCAACATGAGGCACAATCCAAATGACATTTTGAATAATTTTTTCTACAGTCCAAAAAATCAATTTTCTGATGAAAAACGATGACCCGTGACCTGTCGAACTTTCTCCAGACGGTCAGAAATGGTTATTTTTTAATGTTACATTTTTTTACTGTAAATGACTATTGCGTGTGAATTATCACTTTTGGAACTAAAATAAGTGTGTTTAGAGTCATTTGAATGACTGAAATTTGTTGAAAAAGAAGCTTCTGAGTAGGAGAAAAAGTCTGTAAAAATGGGAATTTTGGTCACATTGAGGCTTTAAAAAGTAGTTATTCAACATGAGGCACAATCCAAATGACAATTTAAATCACTATTATTCTACAGTCCAAAAAAACAATTTTCTGATGAAAAGCGATAATCCGTGACCTCTCGAACTTTCTCCAGATGCTCAGAAATAGTAATTTTTTCATGTTTAATTTCTTGACTATAAATGACTATTGCATATGAATTATCACTTTTGGAACTAAAATAAGTGTGTTTAGATTCATTTTAATGCCTGAAATTGGTCGAAAAAGAAGCTTCTGAGTAGGAGAAAAAGTCTGTAAAAATGGCAATTTTGAGTACATTGAGGCTTTAAAAAGTAGTTATTCAACATGAGGCACAATCCAAATGACATTTTGAATCATTTATTCTACAGTCCAAAAAATCAATTTTCTGATGAAAAGCGATAATCCGTGACCTCTCAAACTTTCTCCAGATGATCAGAAATAGTAAGTTTTTTCATGTTTAATTTCTTGACTATAAATGACTATTGCATGTGAATGATCACTTTTGGAACTAAATTAGGTGTGTTTAGAGTCATTTTAGTGCCTGAAATTGGTCGAAATAGAAGCTTGTGAGTAAGAGAAAAAGTCTGTAGAAATGGCAATTTTGGTCACATTGAGGCTTTAAGAAGTAGTTATTCAACATGAGGCACAATCCAAATGACATTTTGAATAATTTTTTCTACAGTCCAAAAAATCAATTTTCTGATGAAAAACGATGACCCGTGACCTGTCGAACTTTCTCCAGACGGTCAGAAATGGTTATTTTTGAATGTTACATTTTTTTACTGTAAATGACTATTGCGTGTGAATTATCACTTTTGGAACTAAAATAAGTGTGTTTAGAGTCATTTGAATGACTGAAATTGGTTGAAAAAGAAGCTTCTGAGTAGGAGAAAAAGTCTGTAAAAATGGGAATTTTGGTCACATTGAGGCTTTAAAAAGTAGTTATTCAACATGAGGCACAATCCAAATGACAATTTAAATCACTATTATTCTACAGTCCAAAAAAACAATTTTCTGATGAAAAGCGATAATCCGTGACCTCTCGAACTTTCTCCAGATGCTCAGAAATAGTAATTTTTTCATGTTTAATTTCTTGACTATAAATGACTATTGCATATGAATTATCACTTTTGGAACTAAAATAAGTGTGTTTAGATTCATTTTAATGCCTGCAATTGGTCGAAATAGAAGCTTCTGAGTAGGAGAAAAAGCCTGTAAAAATGGCAATTTTGAGTACATTGAGGCTTTAAAAAGTAGTTATTCAACACGAGGCACAATCCAAATGACATTTTGAATCATTCATTCTACAGTCCAAAAAATCCATTTTCTGATGAAAAGCGATAATCCGTGACCTCTCGAACTTTCTCCAGATGCTCAGAAATAGTCATTTTTTCATGTTTAATTTCTTGACTATAAATGACTATTGCATGTGAATTATCACTTTTGGAACTAAATTAAGTGTGTTTAGAGTCATTTTAATGCCTGAAATTGGTCGAAATAGAAGCTTGTGAGTAAGAGAAAAAGTCTGTAATAATGGCAATTTTGGTCACATTGAGGCTTTAAAAAGTAGTTATTCAACATGAGGCAGAATCCAAATGAGATTTTGAATAATTTTTTCTACAGTCCAAAAAATCCATTTTCTGATGAAAATCGATGACCCGTGACCTGTCGAACTTTCTCCAGACGGTCAGAAATGGTTATTTTTTAATGTTACATTTTTTTACTGTAAATCACTATTGCGTGTGAATTATCACTTTTGGAACTAAAATAAGTGTGTTTAGATTCATTTTAATGCCTGAAATTAGTCGAAATAGAAGCTTCTGAGTAGGAGAAAAAGTCTGTAAAAATGGCAATTTTGAGTACATCGAGGCTTTAACCCCTTGAGTGCCCGCCCCTTTCCCCGCCCTGTGCCGGGCGTTTCATTAGCGGGCGGGGTTTATGACGAGCTGGTCTCATCATGGGCACAGCGCAACCGCGGCCCATGAGGAGACCAGCTCGTCATGGGCACTCAAGAGGTTAAAAAGTAGTTATTCAACATGAGGCACAATCCAAAGGACATTTTGAATCATTTTTTCTACAGTCCAAAAAATCCATTTTCTGATGAAAAACGATGACCCGTGACCTGTCGAACTTTCTCCAGAGGGTCAGACATGGTAATTTTTGTAATGTTACATTTTTTGACTGTAGATGACTATTGCATGTGAATTATCACTTTTAGAACTAAAATAAGTGTGTTTAGAGTCATTTGAATGACTGAAATTGGTTGAAAAAGAAGCTTCTGAGTAGGAGAAAAAGTCTGTAAAAATGGGAATTTTGGTCACATTGAGGCTTTAAAAAGTAGTTATTCAACATGAGGCACAATCCAAATGACAATTTAAATCACTATTATTCTACAGTCCAAAAAAACAATTTTCTGATGAAAAGCGATAATCCGTGACCTCTCGAACTTTCTCCAGATGCTCAGAAATAGTAATTTTTTCATGTTTAATTTCTTGACTATAAATGACTATTGCATATGAATTATCACTTTTGGAACTAAAATAAGTGTGTTTAGATTCATTTTAATGCCTGAAATTGGTCGAAAAAGAAGCTTCTGAGTAGGAGAAAAAGTCTGTAAAAATGGCAATTTTGAGTACATTGAGGCTTTAAAAAGTAGTTATTCAACATGAGGCACAATCCAAATGACATTTTGAATCATTTATTCTACAGTCCAAAAAATCAATTTTCTGATGAAAAGCGATAATCCGTGACCTCTCAAACTTTCTCCAGATGATCAGAAATAGTAAGTTTTTTCATGTTTAATTTCTTGACTATAAATGACTATTGCATGTGAATGATCACTTTTGGAACTAAATTAGGTGTGTTTAGAGTCATTTTAGTGCCTGAAATTGGTCGAAATAGAAGCTTGTGAGTAAGAGAAAAAGTCTGTAGAAATAGCAATTTTGGTCACATTGAGGCTTTAAGAAGTAGTTATTCAACATGAGGCACAATCCAAATGACATTTTGAATAATTTTTTCTACAGTCCAAAAAATCAATTTTCTGATGAAAAACGATGACCCGTGACCTGTCGAACTTTCTCCAGACGGTCAGAAATGGTTATTTTTTAATGTTACATTTTTTTACTGTAAATGACTATTGCGTGTGAATTATCACTTTTGGAACTAAAATAAGTGTGTTTAGAGTCATTTGAATGACTGAAATTGGTTGAAAAAGAAGCTTCTGAGTAGGAGAAAAAGTCTGTAAAAATGGGAATTTTGGTCACATTGAGGCTTTAAAAAGTAGTTATTCAACATGAGGCACAATCCAAATGACATTTTGAATCATTTATTCTACAGTCCAAAAAATCCATTTTCTGATGAAAAGCGATAATCCGTGACCTCTCGAACTTTCTCCAGATGCTCAGAAATAGTAATTTTTTCATGTTTAATTTCTTGACTATAAATGACTATTGCATGTGAATTATCACTTTTGGAACTAAATTAAGTGTGTTTAGAGTCATTTTAATGCCTGAAATTGGTCGAAATAGAAGCTTGTGAGTAAGAGAAAAAGTCTGTAATAATGGCAATTTTGGTCACATTGAGGCTTTAAAAAGTAGTTATTCAACATGAGGCACAATCCAAATGAGATTTTGAATAATTTTTTCTACAGTCCAAAAAATCAATTTTCTGATGAAAAACGATGACCCGTGACCTGTCGAACTTTCTCCAGACGGTCAGAAATGGTTATTTTTTAATGTTACATATTTTTACTGTAAATGACTATTGCGTGTGAATTATCACTTTTGGAACTAAAATAAGTGTGTTTAGAGTCATTTGAATGACTGAAATTGGTTGAAAAAGAAGCTTCTGAGTAGGAGAAAAATTCTGTAAAAATGGGAATTTTGGTCACATTGAGGCTTTAAAAAGTAGTTATTCAACATGAGGCACAATCCAAATGACATTTTGAATCATTTATTCTACAGTCCAAAAAATCAATTTTCTGATGAAAAGCGATAATCTGTGACCTCTCAAACTTTCTCCAGATGATCAGAAATAGTAAGTTTTTTCATGTTTAATTTCTTGACTATAAATGACTATTGTATGTGAATGATCACTTTTGGAACTAAATTAGGTGTGTTTAGAGTCATTTTAGTGCCTGAAATTGGTCGAAATAGAAGCTTGTGAGTAAGAGAAAAAGTCTGTAGAAATGGCAATTTTGGTCACATTGAGGCTTTAAGAAGTAGTTATTCAACATGAGGCACAATCCAAATGACATTTTGAATAATTTTTTCTACAGTCCAAAAAATCAATTTTCTGATGAAAAACGATGACCCGTGACCTGTCGAACTTTCTCCAGACGGTCAGAAATGGTTATTTTTTAATGTTACATTTTTTTACTGTAAATGACTATTGCGTGTGAATTATCACTTTTGGAACTAAAATAAGTGTGTTTAGAGTCATTTGAATGACTGAAATTTGTTGAAAAAGAAGCTTCTGAGTAGGAGAAAAAGTCTGTAAAAATGGGAATTTTGGTCACATTGAGGCTTTAAAAAGTAGTTATTCAACATGAGGCACAATCCAAATGACAATTTAAATCACTATTATTCTACAGTCCAAAAAAACAATTTTCTGATGAAAAGCGATAATCCGTGACCTCTCGAACTTTCTCCAGATGCTCAGAAATAGTAATTTTTTCATGTTTAATTTCTTGACTATAAATGACTATTGCATATGAATTATCACTTTTGGAACTAAAATAAGTGTGTTTAGATTCATTTTAATGCCTGAAATTGGTCGAAAAAGAAGCTTCTGAGTAGGAGAAAAAGTCTGTAAAAATGGCAATTTTGAGTACATTGAGGCTTTAAAAAGTAGTTATTCAACATGAGGCACAATCCAAATGACATTTTGAATCATTTATTCTACAGTCCAAAAAATCAATTTTCTGATGAAAAGCGATAATCCGTGACCTCTCAAACTTTCTCCAGATGATCAGAAATAGTAAGTTTTTTCATGTTTAATTTCTTGACTATAAATGACTATTGCATGTGAATGATCACTTTTGGAACTAAATTAGTTGTGTTTAGAGTCATTTTAGTGCCTGAAATTGGTCGAAATAGAAGCTTGTGAGTAAGAGAAAAAGTCTGTAGAAATAGCAATTTTGGTCACATTGAGGCTTTAAGAAGTAGTTATTCAACATGAGGCACAATCCAAATGACATTTTGAATAATTTTTTCTACAGTCCAAAAAATCAATTTTCTGATGAAAAACGATGACCCGTGACCTGTCGAACTTTCTCCAGACGGTCAGAAATGGTTATTTTTTAATGTTACATTTTTTTACTGTAAATGACTATTGCGTGTGAATTATCACTTTTGGAACTAAAATAAGTGTGTTTAGAGTCATTTGAATGACTGAAATTGGTTGAAAAAGAAGCTTCTGAGTAGGAGAAAAAGTCTGTAAAAATGGGAATTTTGGTCACATTGAGGCTTTAAAAAGTAGTTATTCAACATGAGGCACAATCCAAATGACATTTTGAATCATTAATTCTACAGTCCAAAAAATCAATTTTCTGATGAAAAGCGATAATCTGTGACCTCTCAAACTTTCTCCAGATGATCAGAAATAGTAAGTTTTTTCATGTTTAATTTCTTGACTATAAATGACTATTGTATGTGAATGATCACTTTTGGAACTAAATTAGGTGTGTTTAGAGTCATTTTAGTGCCTGAAATTGGTCGAAATAGAAGCTTGTGAGTAAGAGAAAAAGTCTGTAGAAATGGCAATTTTGGTCACATTGAGGCTTTAAGAAGTAGTTATTCAACATGAGGCACAATCCAAATGACATTTTGAATAATTTTTTCTACAGTCCAAAAAATCAATTTTCTGATGAAAAACGATGACCCGTGACCTGTCGAACTTTCTCCAGACGGTCAGAAATGGTTATTTTTTAATGTTACATTTTTTTACTGTAAATGACTATTGCGTGTGAATTATCACTTTTGGAACTAAAATAAGTGTGTTTAGAGTCATTTGAATGACTGAAATTTGTTGAAAAAGAAGCTTCTGAGTAGGAGAAAAAGTCTGTAAAAATGGGAATTTTGGTCACATTGAGGCTTTAAAAAGTAGTTATTCAACATGAGGCACAATCCAAATGACAATTTAAATCACTATTATTCTACAGTCCAAAAAAACAATTTTCTGATGAAAAGCGATAATCCGTGACTTCTCGAACTTTCTCCAGATGCTCAGAAATAGTAATTTTTTCATGTTTAATTTCTTGACTATAAATGACTATTGCATATGAATTATCACTTTTGGAACTAAAATAAGTGTGTTTAGATTCATATTAATGCCTGAAATTGGTCGAAAAAGAAGCTTCTGAGTAGGAGAAAAAGTCTGTAAAAATGGCAATTTTGAGTACATTGAGGCTTTAAAAAGTAGTTATTCAACATGAGGCACAATCCAAATGACATTTTGAATCATTTATTCTACAGTCCAAAAAATCAATTTTCTGATGAAAAGCGATAATCCGTGACCTCTCAAACTTTCTCCAGATGATCAGAAATAGTAAGTTTTTTCATGTTTAATTTCTTGACTATAAATGACTATTGCATGTGAATGATCACTTTTGGAACTAAATTAGGTGTGTTTAGAGTCATTTTAGTGCCTGAAATTGGTCGAAATAGAAGCTTGTGAGTAAGAGAAAAAGTCTGTAGAAATGGCAATTTTGGTCACATTGAGGCTTTAAGAAGTAGTTATTCAACATGAGGCACAATCCAAATGACATTTTGAATAATTTTTTCTACAGTCCAAAAAATCAATTTTCTGATGAAAAACGATGACCCGTGACCTGTCGAACTTTCTCCAGACGGTCAGAAATGGTTATTTTTGAATGTTACATTTTTTTACTGTAAATGACTATTGCGTGTGAATTATCACTTTTGGAACTAAAATAAGTGTGTTTAGAGTCATTTGAATGACTGAAATTGGTTGAAAAAGAAGCTTCTGAGTAGGAGAAAAAGTCTGTAAAAATGGGAATTTTGGTCACATTGAGGCTTTAAAAAGTAGTTATTCAACATGAGGCACAATCCAAATGACAATTTAAATCACTATTATTCTACAGTCCAAAAAAACAATTTTCTGATGAAAAGCGATAATCCGTGACCTCTCGAACTTTCTCCAGATGCTCAGAAATAGTAATTTTTTCAAGTTTAATTTCTTGACTATAAATGACTATTGCATATGAATTATCACTTTTGGAACTAAAATAAGTGTGTTTAGATTCATTTTAATGCCTGCAATTGGTCGAAATAGAAGCTTCTGAGTAGGAGAAAAAGCCTGTAAAAATGGCAATTTTGAGTACATTGAGGCTTTAAAAAGTAGTTATTCAACACGAGGCACAATCCAAATGACATTTTGAATCATTCATTCTACAGTCCAAAAAATAAATTTTCTGATGAAAAGCGATAATCCGTGACCTCTCGAACTTTCTCCAGATGCTCAGAAATAGTAATTTTTTCATGTTTAATTTCTTGACTATAAATGACTATTGCATGTGAATTATCACTTTTGGAACTAAAATAAGTGTGTTTAGAGTCATTTGAATGACTGAAATTGGTTGAAAAAGAAGCTTCTGAGTAGGAGAAAAAGTCTGTAAAAATGGCAATTTTGGTCACATTGAGGCTTTAAAAAGCAGTTATTCAACATGAAGCACAATTCAAATGACAATTTAAATCACTATTTTTCTACAGTCCAAAAAATCAAGTTTCCGATGAAAAGCGATGATCCGTGACCTGTCGAACTTTCTCTAGACTGTCAGAAATGGTAATTTTTTAATGTTACATTTTTTGACTGTAAATGACTATTGCATGTGAATGATCACTTTTGGAACTAAAATAAGTGTGTTTAGAGTCATTTTAATGTCTGAAATTGTTCAAAATACAAGCTTCTGAGTAGGAGAAAAAGTCTGTAAAAATGGCAATTTTGGTCACATTGAGGCTTTAAGAAGTAGTTATTCAACATGAGGCACAATCCAAATTACATTTTGAATAATTTTTTCTACAGTCCAAAAAATCAATTTTCTGCTGAAAAACGATGACCCGTGACCTGTCGAACTTTCTCCAGAAGGTCAGAAATGGTTATTTTTTAATGTTACATTTTTTTACTGTAAATGACTATTGCGTGTGAAATATCACTTTTGGAACTAAAATAAGTGTGTTTAGAGTCATTTGAATGACTGAAATTGGTTGAAAAAGAAGCTTCTGAGTAGGAGAAAAAGTCTGTAAAAATAGGAATTTTGGTCACATTGAGGCTTTAAAAAGTATTTATTCAACATGAGGCACAATCCAAATGACATTTTGAATCATTTATTCTACAGTCCAAAAAATCAATTTTCTGATGAAAAGCGATAATCCGTGACCTCTCAAACTTTCTCCAGATGATCAGAAATAGTAAGTTTTTTCATGTTTAATTTCTTGACTATAAATGACTATTGCATGTGAATGATCACTTTTGGAACTAAATTAGGTGTGTTTAGAGTCATTTTAGTGCCTGAAATTGGTCGAAATAGAAGCTTGTGAGTAAGAGAAAAAGTCTGTAGAAATGGCAATTTTGGTCACATTGAGGCTTTAAGAAGTAGTTATTCAACATGAGGCACAATCCAAATGACATTTTGAATAATTTTTTCTACAGTCCAAAAAATCAATTTTCTGATGAAAAACGATGACCCGTGACCTGTCGAACTTTCTCTAGACGGTCAGAAATGGTAATTTTTTAATGTTACATTTTTTGACTGTAAATGACTATTGCATGTGAATGATCACTTTTGGAACTAAAATAAGTGTGTTTAGAGTCATTTTAATGTCTGAAATTGTTCAAAATACAAGCTTCTGAGTAGGAGAAAAAGTCTGTAAAAATGGCTATTTTGGTCACATTGAGGCTTTAAGAAGTAGTTATTCAACATGAGGCACAATCCAAATGACATTTTGAATAATTTTTTCTACAGTCCAAAAAATCAATTTTCTGATGAAAAGCGATAATCCGTGACCTCTCGAACTTTCTCCAGATGCTCAGAAATAGTAATTTTTTCATGTTTAATTTCTTGACTATAAATGACTATTGCATATGAATTATCACTTTTGGAACTAAAATAAGTGTGTTTAGATTCATTTTAATGCCTGAAATTGGTCGAAAAAGAAGCTTCTGAGTAGGAGAAAAAGTCTGTAAAAATGGCAATTTTGAGTACATTGAGGCTTTAAAAAGTAGTTATTCAACATGAGGCACAATCCAAATGACATTTTGAATCATTTATTCTACAGTCCAAAAAATCAATTTTCTGATGGAAAGCGATAATCCGTGACCTCTCAAACTTTCTCCAGATGATCAGAAATATTAAGTTTTTTCATGTTTAATTTCTTGACTATAAATGACTATTGCATGTGAATGATCACTTTTGGAACTAAATTAGGTGTGTTTAGAGTCATTTTAGTGCCTGAAATTGGTCGAAATAGAAGCTTGTGAGTAAGAGAAAAAGTCTGTAGAAATGGCAATTTTGGTCACATTGAGGCTTTAAGAAGTAGTTATTCAACATGAGGCACAATCCAAATGACATTTTGAATAATTTTTTCTACAGTCCAAAAAATCAATTTTCTGATGAAAAACGATGACCCGTGACCTGTCGAACTTTCTCCAGACGGTCAGAAATGGTTATTTTTGAATGTTAATTTTTTTTACTGTAAATGACTATTGCGTGTGAATGATCACTTTTGGAACTAAATTAGGTGTGTTTAGAGTCATTTGAATGACTGAAATTGGTTGAAAAAGAAGCTTCTGAGTAGGAGAAAAAGTCTGTAAAAATGGGAATTTTGGTCACATTGAGGCTTTAAAAAGTAGTTATTCAACATGAGGCACAATCCAAATGACAATTTAAATCACTATTATTCTACAGTCCAAAAAAACAATTTTCTGATGAAAAGCGATAATCCGTGACCTCTCGAACTTTCTCCAGATGCTCAGAAATAGTAATTTTTTCATGTTTAATTTCTTGACTATAAATGACTATTGCATATGAATTATCACTTTTGGAACTAAAATAAGTGTGTTTAGATTCATTTTAATGCCTGCAATTGGTCGAAATAGAAGCTTCTGAGTAGGAGAAAAAGCCTGTAAAAATGGCAATTTTGAGTACATTGAGGCTTTAAAAAGTAGTTATTCAACACGAGGCACAATCCAAATGACATTTTGAATCATTCATTCTACAGTCCAAAAAATCCATTTTCTGATGAAAAGCGATAATCCGTGACCTCTCGAACTTTCTCCAGATGCTCAGAAATAGTAATTTTTTCATGTTTAATTTCTTGACTATAAATGACTATTGCATGTGAATTATCACTTTTGGAACTAAATTAAGTGTGTTTAGAGTCATTTTAATGCCTGAAATTGGTCGAAATAGAAGCTTGTGAGTAAGAGAAAAAGTCTGTAATAATGGCAATTTTGGTCACATTGAGGCTTTAAAAAGTAGTTATTCAACATGAGGCAGAATCCAAATGAGATTTTGAATAATTTTTTCTACAGTCCAAAAAATCCATTTTCTGATGAAAATCGATGACCCGTGACCTGTCGAACTTTCTCCAGACGGTCAGAAATGGTTATTTTTTAATGTTACATTTTTTTACTGTAAATCACTATTGCGTGTGAATTATCACTTTTGGAACTAAAATAAGTGTGTTTAGATTCATTTTAATGCCTGAAATTAGTCGAAATAGAAGCTTCTGAGTAGGAGAAAAAGTCTGTAAAAATGGCAATTTTGAGTACATCGAGGCTTTAACCCCTTGAGTGCCCGCCCCTTTCCCCGCCCTGTGCCGGGCGTTTCATTAGCGGGCGGGGTTTATGACGAGCTGGTCTCATCATGGGCACAGCGCAACCGCGGCCCATGAGGAGACCAGCTCGTCATGGGCACTCAAGAGGTTAAAAAGTAGTTATTCAACATGAGGCACAATCCAAAGGACATTTTGAATCATTTTTTCTACAGTCCAAAAAATCCATTTTCTGATGAAAAACGATGACCCGTGACCTGTCGAACTTTCTCCAGAGGGTCAGACATGGTAATTTTTGTAATGTTACATTTTTTGACTGTAGATGACTATTGCATGTGAATTATCACTTTTAGAACTAAAATAAGTGTGTTTAGAGTCATTTGAATGACTGAAATTGGTTGAAAAAGAAGCTTCTGAGTAGGAGAAAAAGTCTGTAAAAATGGGAATTTTGGTCACATTGAGGCTTTAAAAAGTAGTTATTCAACATGAGGCACAATCCAAATGACAATTTAAATCACTATTATTCTACAGTCCAAAAAAACAATTTTCTGATGAAAAGCGATAATCCGTGACCTCTCGAACTTTCTCCAGATGCTCAGAAATAGTAATTTTTTCATGTTTAATTTCTTGACTATAAATGACTATTGCATATGAATTATCACTTTTGGAACTAAAATAAGTGTGTTTAGATTCATTTTAATGCCTGAAATTGGTCGAAAAAGAAGCTTCTGAGTAGGAGAAAAAGTCTGTAAAAATGGCAATTTTGAGTACATTGAGGCTTTAAAAAGTAGTTATTCAACATGAGGCACAATCCAAATGACATTTTGAATCATTTATTCTACAGTCCAAAAAATCAATTTTCTGATGAAAAGCGATAATCCGTGACCTCTCAAACTTTCTCCAGATGATCAGAAATAGTAAGTTTTTTCATGTTTAATTTCTTGACTATAAATGACTATTGCATGTGAATGATCACTTTTGGAACTAAATTAGGTGTGTTTAGAGTCATTTTAGTGCCTGAAATTGGTCGAAATAGAAGCTTGTGAGTAAGAGAAAAAGTCTGTAGAAATAGCAATTTTGGTCACATTGAGGCTTTAAGAAGTAGTTATTCAACATGAGGCACAATCCAAATGACATTTTGAATAATTTTTTCTACAGTCCAAAAAATCAATTTTCTGATGAAAAACGATGACCCGTGACCTGTCGAACTTTCTCCAGACGGTCAGAAATGGTTATTTTTTAATGTTACATTTTTTTACTGTAAATGACTATTGCGTGTGAATTATCACTTTTGGAACTAAAATAAGTGTGTTTAGAGTCATTTGAATGACTGAAATTGGTTGAAAAAGAAGCTTCTGAGTAGGAGAAAAAGTCTGTAAAAATAGGAATTTTGGTCACATTGAGGCTTTAAAAAGTAGTTATTCAACATGAGGCACAATCCAAATGACAATTTAAATCACTATTATTCTACAGTCCAAAAAAACAATTTTCTGATGAAAAGCGATAATCCGTGACCTCTCGAACTTTCTCCAGATGCTCAGAAATAGTAATTTTTTCATGTTTAATTTCTTGACTATAAATGACTATTGCATATGAATTATCACTTTTGGAACTAAAATAAGTGTGTTTAGATTCATTTTAATGCCTGCAATTGGTCGAAATAGAAGCTTCTGAGTAGGAGAAAAAGCCTGTAAAAATGGCAATTTTGAGTACATTGAGGCTTTAAAAAGTAGTTATTCAACACGAGGCACAATCCAAATGACATTTTGAATCATTCATTCTACAGTCCAAAAAATCCATTTTCTGATGAAAAGCGATAATCCGTGACCTCTCGAACTTTCTCCAGATGCTCAGAAATAGTAATTTTTTCATGTTTAATTTCTTGACTATAAATGACTATTGCATGTGAATTATCACTTTTGGAACTAAATTAAGTGTGTTTAGAGTCATTTTAATGCCTGAAATTGGTCGAAATAGAAGCTTGTGAGTAAGAGAAAAAGTCTGTAATAATGGCAATTTTGGTCACATTGAGGCTTTAAAAAGTAGTTATTCAACATGAGGCAGAATCCAAATGAGATTTTGAATAATTTTTTCTACAGTCCAAAAAATCCATTTTCTGATGAAAATCGATGACCCGTGACCTGTCGAACTTTCTCCAGACGGTCAGAAATGGTTATTTTTTAATGTTACATTTTTTTACTGTAAATGACTATTGCGTGTGAAATATCACTTTTGGAACTAAAATAAGTGTGTTTAGAGTCATTTGAATGACTGAAATTGGTTGAAAAAGAAGCTTCTGAGTAGGAGAAAAAGTCTGTAAAAATAGGAATTTTGGTCACATTGAGGCTTTAAAAAGTAGTTATTCAACATGAGGCACAATCCAAATGACATTTTGAATCATTTATTCTACAGTCCAAAAAATCAATTTTCTGATGAAAAGCGATAATCCGTGACCTCTCAAACTTTCTCCAGATGATCAGAAATAGTAAGTTTTTTCATGTTTAATTTCTTGACTATAAATGACTATTGCATGTGAATGATCACTTTTGGAACTAAATTAGGTGTGTTTAGAGTCATTTTAGTGCCTGAAATTGGTCGAAATAGAAGCTTGTGAGTAAGAGAAAAAGTCTGTAGAAATGGCAATTTTGGTCACATTGAGGCTTTAAGAAGTAGTTATTCAACATGAGGCACAATCCAAATGACATTTTGAATAATTTTTTCTACAGTCCAAAAAA
Source organism: Triturus cristatus (assembly GCF_964204655.1). Lineage (NCBI taxonomy): Eukaryota > Metazoa > Chordata > Amphibia > Caudata > Salamandridae > Triturus > Triturus cristatus. The sequence continues at coordinate 1,000,200,643 of NC_140583.1, read as the reverse complement.
TCAATTTTCTGATGAAAAACGATGACCCGTGACCTGTCGAACTTTCTCTAGACGGTCAGAAATGGTAATTTTTTAATGTTACATTTTTTGACTGTAAATGACTATTGCATGTGAATGATCACTTTTGGAACTAAAATAAGTGTGTTTAGAGTCATTTTAATGTCTGAAATTGTTCAAAATACAAGCTTCTGAGTAGGAGAAAAAGTCTGTAAAAATGGCTATTTTGGTCACATTGAGGCTTTAAGAAGTAGTTATTCAACATGAGGCACAATCCAAATGACATTTTGAATAATTTTTTCTACAGTCCAAAAAATCAATTTTCTGATGAAAAGCGATAATCCGTGACCTCTCGAACTTTCTCCAGATGCTCAGAAATAGTAATTTTTTCATGTTTAATTTCTTGACTATAAATGACTATTGCATATGAATTATCACTTTTGGAACTAAAATAAGTGTGTTTAGATTCATTTTAATGCCTGAAATTGGTCGAAAAAGAAGCTTCTGAGTAGGAGAAAAAGTCTGTAAAAATGGCAATTTTGAGTACATTGAGGCTTTAAAAAGTAGTTATTCAACATGAGGCACAATCCAAATGACATTTTGAATCATTTATTCTACAGTCCAAAAAATCAATTTTCTGATGAAAAGCGATAATCCGTGACCTCTCAAACTTTCTCCAGATGATCAGAAATATTAAGTTTTTTCATGTTTAATTTCTTGACTATAAATGACTATTGCATGTGAATGATCACTTTTGGAACTAAATTAGGTGTGTTTAGAGTCATTTTAGTGCCTGAAATTGGTCGAAATAGAAGCTTGTGAGTAAGAGAAAAAGTCTGTAGAAATGGCAATTTTGGTCACATTGAGGCTTTAAGAAGTAGTTATTCAACATGAGGCACAATCCAAATGACATTTTGAATAATTTTTTCTACAGTCCAAAAAATCAATTTTCTGATGAAAAACGATGACCCGTGACCTGTCGAACTTTCTCCAGACGGTCAGAAATTGTTATTTTTGAATGTTACATTTTTTTACTGTAAATGACTATTGCGTGTGAATTATCACTTTTGGAACTAAAATAAGTGTGTTTAGAGTCATTTGAATGACTGAAATTGGTTGAAAAAGAAGCTTCTGAGTAGGAGAAAAAGTCTGTAAAAATGGGAATTTTGGTCACATTGAGGCTTTAAAAAGTAGTTATTCAACATGAGGCACAATCCAAATGACAATTTAAATCACTATTATTCTACAGTCCAAAAAAACAATTTTCTGATGAAAAGCGATAATCCGTGACCTCTCGAACTTTCTCCAGATGCTCAGAAATAGTAATTTTTTCATGTTTAATTTCTTGACTATAAATGACTATTGCATATGAATTATCACTTTTGGAACTAAAATAAGTGTGTTTAGATTCATTTTAATGCCTGCAATTGGTCGAAATAGAAGCTTCTGAGTAGGAGAAAAAGCCTGTAAAAATGGCAATTTTGAGTACATTGAGGCTTTAAAAAGTAGTTATTCAACACGAGGCACAATCCAAATGACATTTTGAATCATTCATTCTACAGTCCAAAAAATCCATTTTCTGATGAAAAGCGATAATCCGTGACCTCTCGAACTTTCTCCAGATGCTCAGAAATAGTAATTTTTTCATGTTTAATTTCTTGACTATAAATGACTATTGCATGTGAATTATCACTTTTGGAACTAAATTAAGTGTGTTTAGAGTCATTTTAATGCCTGAAATTGGTCGAAATAGAAGCTTGTGAGTAAGAGAAAAAGTCTGTAAAAATGGCAATTTTGGTCACATTGAGGCTTTAAAAAGCAGTTATTCAACATGAAGCACAATTCAAATGACAATTTAAATCACTATTTTTCTACAGTCCAAAAAATCAAGTTTCCGATGAAAAGCGATGATCCGTGACCTGTCGAACTTTCTCTAGACTGTCAGAAATGGTAATTTTTTAATGTTACATTTTTTGACTGTAAATGACTATTGCATGTGAATGATCACTTTTGGAACTAAATTAGGTGTGTTTAGAGTCATTTTAATGTCTGAAATTGTTCAAAATACAAGCTTCTGAGTAGGAGAAAAAGTCTGTAAAAATGGCAATTTTGGTCACATTGAGGCTTTAAGAAGTAGTTATTCAACATGAGGCACAATCCAAATGACATTTTGAATAATTTTTTCTACAGTCCAAAAAATCAATTTTCTGATGAAAAACGATGACCCGTGACCTGTCGAACTTTCTCCAGACGGTCAGAAATGGTTATTTTTTAATGTTACATTTTTTTACTGTAAATGACTGTTGCGTGTGAATTATCACTTTTGGAACTAAAATAAGTGTGTTTAGAGTCATTTGAATGACTGAAATTGGTTGAAAAAGAAGCTTCTGAGTAGGAGAAAAAGTCTGTAAAAATAGGAATTTTGGTCACATTGAGGCTTTAAAAAGTAGTTATTCAACATGAGGCACAATCCAAATGACATTTTGAATCATTTATTCTACAGTCCAAAAAATCAATTTTCTGATGAAAAGCGATAATCCGTGACCTCTCAAACTTTCTCCAGATGATCAGAAATAGTAAGTTTTTTCATGTTTAATTTCTTGACTATAAATGACTATTGCATGTGAATGATCACTTTTGGAACTAAATTAGGTGTGTTTAGAGTCATTTTAGTGCCTGAAATTGGTCGAAATAGAAGCTTGTGAGTAAGAGAAAAAGTCTGTAGAAATGGCAATTTTGGTCACATTGAGGCTTTAAGAAGTAGTTATTCAACATGAGGCACAATCCAAATGACATTTTGAATAATTTTTTCTACAGTCCAAAAAATCAATTTTCTGATGAAAAACGATGACCCGTGACCTGTCGAACTTTCTCTAGACGGTCAGAAATGGTAATTTTTTAATGTTACATTTTTTGACTGTAAATGACTATTGCATGTGAATGATCACTTTTGGAACTAAAATAAGTGTGTTTAGAGTCATTTTAATGTCTGAAATTGTTCAAAATACAAGCTTCTGAGTAGGAGAAAAAGTCTGTAAAAATGGCAATTTTGGTCACATTGAGGCTTTAAGAAGTAGTTATTCAACATGAGGCACAATCCAAATGACATTTTGAATAATTTTTTCTACAGTCCAAAAAATCAATTTTCTGATGAAAAACGATGACCCGTGACCTGTCGAACTTTCTCCAGACGGTCAGAAATGGTTATTTTTTAATGTTACATTTTTTTACTGTAAATGACTATTGCGTGTGAATTATCACTTTTGGAACTAAAATAAGTGTGTTTAGAGTCATTTGAATGACTGAAATTGGTTGAAAAAGAAGCTTCTGAGTAGGAGAAAAAGTCTGTAAAAATGGGAATTTTGGTCACATTGAGGCTTTAAAAAGTAGTTATTCAACATGAGGCACAATCCAAATGACATTTTGAATCATTTATTCTACAGTCCAAAAAATCCATTTTCTGATGAAAAGCGATAATCCGTGACCTCTCGAACTTTCTCCAGATGCTCAGAAATAGTAATTTTTTCATGTTTAATTTCTTGACTATAAATGACTATTGCATGTGAATTATCACTTTTGGAACTAAATTAAGTGTGTTTAGAGTCATTTTAATGCCTGAAATTGGTCGAAATAGAAGCTTGTGAGTAAGAGAAAAAGTCTGTAATAATGGCAATTTTGGTCACATTGAGGCTTTAAAAAGTAGTTATTCCACATGAGGCACAATCCAAATGAGATTTTGAATAATTTTTTCTACAGTCCAAAAAATCCATTTTCTGATGAAAAACGATGACCCGTGACCTGTCGAACTTTCTCCAGACGGTCAGAAATGGTTATTTTTTAATGTTACATTTTTTTACTGTAAATGACTATTGCGTGTGAATTATCACTTTTGGAACTAAAATAAGTGTGTTTAGATTCATTTTAATGCCTGAAATTAGTCGAAATAGAAGCTTCTGAGTAGGAGAAAAAGTCTGTAAAAATGGCAATTTTGAGTACATCGAGGCTTTAACCCCTTGAGTGCCCGCCCCTTTCCCCGCCCTGTGCCGGGCATTTCATTAGCGGGCGGGGTTTATGACGAGCTGGTCTCATCATGGGCACAGCGCAACCGCGGCCCATGAGGAGACCAGCTCGTCATGGGCACTCAAGAGGTTAAAAAGTAGTTATTCAACATGAGGCACAATCCAAAGGACATTTTGAATCATTTTTTCTACAGTCCAAAAAATCCATTTTCTGATGAAAAACGATGACCCGTGACCTGTCGAACTTTCTCCAGAGGGTCAGACATGGTAATTTTTGTAATGTTACATTTATTGACTGTAGATGACTATTGCATGTGAATTATCACTTTTAGAACTAAAATAAGTGTGTTTAGAGTCATTTGAATGACTGAAATTGGTTGAAAAAGAAGCTTCTGAGTAGGAGAAAAAGTCTGTAAAAATGGGAATTTTGGTCACATTGAGGCTTTAAAAAGTAGTTATTCAACATGAGGCACAATCCAAATGACAATTTAAATCACTATTATTCTACAGTCCAAAAATCAATTTTCTGATGAAAAGCGATAATCCGTGACCTCTCGAACTTTCTCCAGATGCTCAGAAATAGTAATTTTTTCATGTTTAATTTCTTGACTATAAATGACTATTGCATATGAATTATCACTTTTGGAACTAAAATAAGTGTGTTTAGATTCATTTTAATGCCTGAAATTGGTCGAAAAAGAAGCTTCTGAGTAGGAGAAAAAGTCTGTAAAAATGGCAATTTTGAGTACATTGAGGCTTTAAAAAGTAGTTATTCAACATGAGGCACAATCCAAATGACATTTTGAATCATTTATTCTACAGTCCAAAAAATCAATTTTCTGATGAAAAGCGATAATCCGTGACCTCTCAAACTTTCTCCAGATGATCAGAAATATTAAGTTTTTTCATGTTTAATTTCTTGACTATAAATGACTATTGCATGTGAATGATCACTTTTGGAACTAAATTAGGTGTGTTTAGAGTCATTTTAGTGCCTGAAATTGGTCGAAATAGAAGCTTGTGAGTAAGAGAAAAAGTCTGTAGAAATGGCAATTTTGGTCACATTGAGGCTTTAAAAAGTAGTTATTCAACATGAGGCACAATCCAAATGACATTTTGAATCATTTATTCTACAGTCCAAAAAATCAATTTTCTGATGAAAAGCGATAATCCGTGACCTCTCAAACTTTCTCCAGATGATCAGAAATAGTAAGTTTTTTCATGTTTAATTTCTTGACTATAAATGACTATTGCATGTGAATGATCACTTTTGGAACTAAATTAGGTGTGTTTAGAGTCATTTTAGTGCCTGAAATTGGTCGAAATAGAAGCTTGTGAGTAAGAGAAAAAGTCTGTAGAAATGGCAATTTTGGTCACATTGAGGCTTTAAGAAGTAGTTATTCAACATGAGGCACAATCCAAATGACATTTTGAATAATTTTTTCTACAGTCCAAAAAATCAATTTTCTGATGAAAAACGATGACCCGTGACCTGTCGAACTTTCTCCAGACGGTCAGAAATGGTTATTTTTGAATGTTATATTTTTTTACTGTAAATGACTATTGCGTGTGAATTATCACTTTTGGAACTAAAATAAGTGTGTTTAGAGTCATTTGAATGACTGAAATTGGTTGAAAAAGAAGCTTCTGAGTAGGAGAAAAAGTCTGTAAAAATGGGAATTTTGGTCACATTGAGGCTTTAAAAAGTAGTTATTCAACATGAGGCACAATCCAAATGACAATTTAAATCACTATTATTCTACAGTCCAAAAAAACAATTTTCTGATGAAAAGCGATAATCCGTGACCTCTCGAACTTTCTCCAGATGCTCAGAAATAGTAATTTTTTCATGTTTAATTTCTTGACTATAAATGACTATTGCATATGAATTATCACTTTTGGAACTAAAATAAGTGTGTTTAGATTCATTTTAATGCCTGCAATTGGTCGAAAAGAAGCTTCTGAGTAGGAGAAAAAGCCTGTAAAAATGGCAATTTTGAGTACATTGAGGCTTTAAAAAGTAGTTATTCAACACGAGGCACAATCCAAATGACATTTTGAATCATTCATTCTACAGTCCAAAAAATAAATTTTCTGATGAAAAGCGATAATCCGTGACCTCTCGAACTTTCTCCAGATGCTCAGAAATAGTAATTTTTTCATGTTTAATTTCTTGACTATAAATGACTATTGCATGTGAATTATCACTTTTGGAACTAAAATAAGTGTGTTTAGAGTCATTTGCATGACTGAAATTGGTTGAAAAAGAAGCTTCTGAGTAGGAGAAAAAGTCTGTAAAAATGGGAATTTTGGTCACATTGAGGCTTTAAAAAGTAGTTATTCAACATGAGGCACAATCCAAATGACAATTTAAATCACTATTATTCTACAGTCCAAAAATCAATTTTCTGATGAAAAGCGATAATCCGTGACCTCTCGAACTTTCTCCAGATGCTCAGAAATAGTAATTTTTTCATGTTTAATTTCTTGACTATAAATGACTATTGCATATGAATTATCACTTTTGGAACTAAAATAAGTGTGTTTAGATTCATTTTAATGCCTGAAATTGGTCGAAAAAGAAGCTTCTGAGTAGGAGAAAAAGTCTGTAAAAATGGCAATTTTGAGTACATTGAGGCTTTAAAAAGTAGTTATTCAACATGAGGCACAATCCAAATGACATTTTGAATCATTTATTCTACAGTCCAAAAAATCAATTTTCTGATGAAAAGCGATAATCCGTGACCTCTCAAACTTTCTCCAGATGATCAGAAATATTAAGTTTTTTCATGTTTAATTTCTTGACTATAAATGACTATTGCATGTGAATGATCACTTTTGGAACTAAATTAGGTGTGTTTAGAGTCATTTTAGTGCCTGAAATTGGTCGAAATAGAAGCTTGTGAGTAAGAGAAAAAGTCTGTAGAAATGGCAATTTTGGTCACATTGAGGCTTTAAAAAGTAGTTATTCAACATGAGGCACAATCCAAATGACATTTTGAATCATTTATTCTACAGTCCAAAAAATCAATTTTCTGATGAAAAGCGATAATCCGTGACCTCTCAAACTTTCTCCAGATGATCAGAAATAGTAAGTTTTTTCATGTTTAATTTCTTGACTATAAATGACTATTGCATGTGAATGATCACTTTTGGAACTAAATTAGGTGTGTTTAGAGTCATTTTAGTGCCTGAAATTGGTCGAAATAGAAGCTTGTGAGTAAGAGAAAAAGTCTGTAGAAATGGCAATTTTGGTCACATTGAGGCTTTAAGAAGTAGTTATTCAACATGAGGCACAATCCAAATGACATTTTGAATAATTTTTTCTACAGTCCAAAAAATCAATTTTCTGATGAAAAACGATGACCCGTGACCTGTCGAACTTTCTCCAGACGGTCAGAAATGGTTATTTTTGAATGTTACATTTTTTTACTGTAAATGACTATTGCGTGTGAATTATCACTTTTGGAACTAAAATAAGTGTGTTTAGAGTCATTTGAATGACTGAAATTGGTTGAAAAAGAAGCTTCTGAGTAGGAGAAAAAGTCTGTAAAAATGGGAATTTTGGTCACATTGAGGCTTTAAAAAGTAGTTATTCAACATGAGGCACAATCCAAATGACAATTTAAATCACTATTATTCTACAGTCCAAAAAAACAATTTTCTGATGAAAAGCGATAATCCGTGACCTCTCGAACTTTCTCCAGATGCTCAGAAATAGTAATTTTTTCATGTTTAATTTCTTGACTATAAATGACTATTGCATATGAATTATCACTTTTGGAACTAAAATAAGTGTGTTTAGATTCATTTTAATGCCTGCAATTGGTCGAAAAGAAGCTTCTGAGTAGGAGAAAAAGCCTGTAAAAATGGCAATTTTGAGTACATTGAGGCTTTAAAAAGTAGTTATTCAACACGAGGCACAATCCAAATGACATTTTGAATCATTCATTCTACAGTCCAAAAAATAAATTTTCTGATGAAAAGCGATAATCCGTGACCTCTCGAACTTTCTCCAGATGCTCAGAAATAGTAATTTTTTCATGTTTAATTTCTTGACTATAAATGACTATTGCATGTGAATTATCACTTTTGGAACTAAAATAAGTGTGTTTAGAGTCATTTGCATGACTGAAATTGGTTGAAAAAGAAGCTTCTGAGTAGGAGAAAAAGTCTGTAAAAATGGCAATTTTGGTCACATTGAGGCTTTAAGAAGTAGTTATTCAACATGAGGCACAATCCAAATGACATTTTGAATAATTTTTTCTACAGTCCAAAAAATCAATTTTCTGATGAAAAACGATGACCCGTGACCTGTCGAACTTTCTCCAGACGGTCAGAAATGGTTATTTTTTAATGTTACATTTTTTTACTGTAAATGACTGTTGCGTGTGAATTATCACTTTTGGAACTAAAATAAGTGTGTTTAGAGTCATTTGAATGACTGAAATTGGTTGAAAAAGAAGCTTCTGAGTAGGAGAAAAAGTCTGTAAAAATAGGAATTTTGGTCACATTGAGGCTTTAAAAAGTAGTTATTCAACATGAGGCACAATCCAAATGACATTTTGAATCATTTATTCTACAGTCCAAAAAATCAATTTTCTGATGAAAAGCGATAATCCGTGACCTCTCAAACTTTCTCCAGATGATCAGAAATAGTAAGTTTTTTCATGTTTAATTTCTTGACTATAAATGACTATTGCATGTGAATGATCACTTTTGGAACTAAATTAGGTGTGTTTAGAGTCATTTTAGTGCCTGAAATTGGTCGAAATAGAAGCTTGTGAGTAAGAGAAAAAGTCTGTAGAAATGGCAATTTTGGTCACATTGAGGCTTTAAGAAGTAGTTATTCAACATGAGGCACAATCCAAATGACATTTTGAATAATTTTTTCTACAGTCCAAAAAATCAATTTTCTGATGAAAAACGATGACCCGTGACCTGTCGAACTTTCTCTAGACGGTCAGAAATGGTAATTTTTTAATGTTACATTTTTTGACTGTAAATGACTATTGCATGTGAATGATCACTTTTGGAACTAAAATAAGTGTGTTTAGAGTCATTTTAATGTCTGAAATTGTTCAAAATACAAGCTTCTGAGTAGGAGAAAAAGTCTGTAAAAATGGCAATTTTGGTCACATTGAGGCTTTAAGAAGTAGTTATTCAACATGAGGCACAATCCAAATGACATTTTGAATAATTTTTTCTACAGTCCAAAAAATCAATTTTCTGATGAAAAACGATGACCCGTGACCTGTCGAACTTTCTCCAGACGGTCAGAAATGGTTATTTTTTAATGTTACATTTTTTTACTGTAAATGACTATTGCGTGTGAATTATCACTTTTGGAACTAAAATAAGTGTGTTTAGAGTCATTTGAATGACTGAAATTGGTTGAAAAAGAAGCTTCTGAGTAGGAGAAAAAGTCTGTAAAAATGGGAATTTTGGTCACATTGAGGCTTTAAAAAGTAGTTATTCAACATGAGGCACAATCCAAATGACATTTTGAATCATTTATTCTACAGTCCAAAAAATCCATTTTCTGATGAAAAGCGATAATCCGTGACCTCTCGAACTTTCTCCAGATGCTCAGAAATAGTAATTTTTTCATGTTTAATTTCTTGACTATAAATGACTATTGCATGTGAATTATCACTTTTGGAACTAAATTAAGTGTGTTTAGAGTCATTTTAATGCCTGAAATTGGTCGAAATAGAAGCTTGTGAGTAAGAGAAAAAGTCTGTAATAATGGCAATTTTGGTCACATTGAGGCTTTAAAAAGTAGTTATTCCACATGAGGCACAATCCAAATGAGATTTTGAATAATTTTTTCTACAGTCCAAAAAATCCATTTTCTGATGAAAAACGATGACCCGTGACCTGTCGAACTTTCTCCAGACGGTCAGAAATGGTTATTTTTTAATGTTACATTTTTTTACTGTAAATGACTATTGCGTGTGAATTATCACTTTTGGAACTAAAATAAGTGTGTTTAGATTCATTTTAATGCCTGAAATTAGTCGAAATAGAAGCTTCTGAGTAGGAGAAAAAGTCTGTAAAAATGGCAATTTTGAGTACATCGAGGCTTTAACCCCTTGAGTGCCCGCCCCTTTCCCCGCCCTGTGCCGGGCATTTCATTAGCGGGCGGGGTTTATGACGAGCTGGTCTCATCATGGGCACAGCGCAACCGCGGCCCATGAGGAGACCAGCTCGTCATGGGCACTCAAGAGGTTAAAAAGTAGTTATTCAACATGAGGCACAATCCAAAGGACATTTTGAATCATTTTTTCTACAGTCCAAAAAATCCATTTTCTGATGAAAAACGATGACCCGTGACCTGTCGAACTTTCTCCAGAGGGTCAGACATGGTAATTTTTGTAATGTTACATTTATTGACTGTAGATGACTATTGCATGTGAATTATCACTTTTAGAACTAAAATAAGTGTGTTTAGAGTCATTTGAATGACTGAAATTGGTTGAAAAAGAAGCTTCTGAGTAGGAGAAAAAGTCTGTAAAAATGGGAATTTTGGTCACATTGAGGCTTTAAAAAGTAGTTATTCAACATGAGGCACAATCCAAATGACAATTTAAATCACTATTATTCTACAGTCCAAAAATCAATTTTCTGATGAAAAGCGATAATCCGTGACCTCTCGAACTTTCTCCAGATGCTCAGAAATAGTAATTTTTTCATGTTTAATTTCTTGACTATAAATGACTATTGCATATGAATTATCACTTTTGGAACTAAAATAAGTGTGTTTAGATTCATTTTAATGCCTGAAATTGGTCGAAAAAGAAGCTTCTGAGTAGGAGAAAAAGTCTGTAAAAATGGCAATTTTGAGTACATTGAGGCTTTAAAAAGTAGTTATTCAACATGAGGCACAATCCAAATGACATTTTGAATCATTTATTCTACAGTCCAAAAAATCAATTTTCTGATGAAAAGCGATAATCCGTGACCTCTCAAACTTTCTCCAGATGATCAGAAATATTAAGTTTTTTCATGTTTAATTTCTTGACTATAAATGACTATTGCATGTGAATGATCACTTTTGGAACTAAATTAGGTGTGTTTAGAGTCATTTTAGTGCCTGAAATTGGTCGAAATAGAAGCTTGTGAGTAAGAGAAAAAGTCTGTAGAAATGGCAATTTTGGTCACATTGAGGCTTTAAAAAGTAGTTATTCAACATGAGGCACAATCCAAATGACATTTTGAATCATTTATTCTACAGTCCAAAAAATCAATTTTCTGATGAAAAGCGATAATCCGTGACCTCTCAAACTTTCTCCAGATGATCAGAAATAGTAAGTTTTTTCATGTTTAATTTCTTGACTATAAATGACTATTGCATGTGAATGATCACTTTTGGAACTAAATTAGGTGTGTTTAGAGTCATTTTAGTGCCTGAAATTGGTCGAAATAGAAGCTTGTGAGTAAGAGAAAAAGTCTGTAGAAATGGCAATTTTGGTCACATTGAGGCTTTAAGAAGTAGTTATTCAACATGAGGCACAATCCAAATGACATTTTGAATAATTTTTTCTACAGTCCAAAAAATCAATTTTCTGATGAAAAACGATGACCCGTGACCTGTCGAACTTTCTCTAGACGGTCAGAAATGGTAATTTTTTAATGTTACATTTTTTGACTGTAAATGACTATTGCATGTGAATGATCACTTTTGGAACTAAAATAAGTGTGTTTAGAGTCATTTTAATGTCTGAAATTGTTCAAAATACAAGCTTCTGAGTAGGAGAAAAAGTCTGTAAAAATGGCTATTTTGGTCACATTGAGGCTTTAAGAAGTAGTTATTCAACATGAGGCACAATCCAAATGACATTTTGAATAATTTTTTCTACAGTCCAAAAAATCAATTTTCTGATGAAAAACGATGACCCGTGACCTGTCGAACTTTCTCCAGACGGTCAGAAATGGTTATTTTTTAATGTTACATTTTTTTACTGTAAATGACTATTGCGTGTGAATTATCACTTTTGGAACTAAAATAAGTGTGTTTAGAGTCATTTGAATGACTGAAATTGGTTGAAAAAGAAGCTTCTGAGTAGGAGAAAAAGTCTGTAAAAATGGGAATTTTGGTCACATTGAGGCTTTAAAAAGTAGTTATTCAACATGAGGCACAATCCAAATGACATTTTGAATCATTTATTCTACAGTCCAAAAAATCCATTTTCTGATGAAAAGCGATAATCCGTGACCTCTCGAACTTTCTCCAGATGCTCAGAAATAGTAATTTTTTCATGTTTAATTTCTTGACTATAAATGACTATTGCATGTGAATTATCACTTTTGGAACTAAATTAAGTGTGTTTAGAGTCATTTTAATGCCTGAAATTGGTCGAAATAGAAGCTTGTGAGTAAGAGAAAAAGTCTGTAATAATGGCAATTTTGGTCACATTGAGGCTTTAAAAAGTAGTTATTCCACATGAGGCACAATCCAAATGAGATTTTGAATAATTTTTTCTACAGTCCAAAAAATCCATTTTCTGATGAAAAACGATGACCCGTGACCTGTCGAACTTTCTCCAGACGGTCAGAAATGGTTATTTTTTAATGTTACATTTTTTTACTGTAAATGACTATTGCGTGTGAATTATCACTTTTGGAACTAAAAGAAGTGTGTTTAGATTCATTTTAATGCCTGAAATTAGTCGAAATAGAAGCTTCTGAGTAGGAGAAAAAGTCTGTAAAAATGGCAATTTTGAGTACATCGAGGCTTTAACCCCTTGAGTGCCCGCCCCTTTCCCCGCCCTGTGCCGGGCATTTCATTAGCGGGCGGGGTTTATGACGAGCTGGTCTCATCATGGGCACAGCGCAACCGCGGCCCATGAGGAGACCAGCTCGTCATGGGCACTCAAGAGGTTAAAAAGTAGTTATTCAACATGAGGCACAATCCAAAGGACATTTTGAATCATTTTTTCTACAGTCCAAAAAATCCATTTTCTGATGAAAAACGATGACCCGTGACCTGTCGAACTTTCTCCAGAGGGTCAGACATGGTAATTTTTGTAATGTTACATTTTTTGACTGTAGATGACTATTGCATGTGAATTATCACTTTTAGAACTAAAATAAGTGTGTTTAGAGTCATTTGAATGACTGAAATTGGTTGAAAAAGAAGCTTCTGAGTAGGAGAAAAAGTCTGTAAAAATGGGAATTTTGGTCACATTGAGGCTTTAAAAAGTAGTTATTCAACATGAGGCACAATCCAAATGACAATTTAAATCACTATTATTCTACAGTCCAAAAAAACAATTTTCTGATGAAAAGCGATAATCCGTGACCTCTCGAACTTTCTCCAGATGCTCAGAAATAGTAATTTTTTCATGTTTAATTTCTTGACTATAAATGACTATTGCATATGAATTATCACTTTTGGAACTAAAATAAGTGTGTTTAGATTCATTTTAATGCCTGAAATTGGTCGAAAAAGAAGCTTCTGAGTAGGAGAAAAAGTCTGTAAAAATGGCAATTTTGAGTACATTGAGGCTTTAAAAAGTAGTTATTCAACATGAGGCACAATCCAAATGACATTTTGAATCATTTATTCTACAGTCCAAAAAATCAATTTTCTGATGAAAAGCGATAATCCGTGACCTCTCAAACTTTCTCCAGATGATCAGAAATATTAAGTTTTTTCATGTTTAATTTCTTGACTATAAATGACTATTGCATGTGAATGATCACTTTTGGAACTAAATTAGGTGTGTTTAGAGTCATTTTAGTGCCTGAAATTGGTCGAAATAGAAGCTTGTGAGTAAGAGAAAAAGTCTGTAGAAATGGCAATTTTGGTCACATTGAGGCTTTAAGAAGTCGTTATTCAACATGAGGCACAATCCAAATGACATTTTGAATAATTTTTTCTACAGTCCAAAAAATCAATTTTCTGATGAAAAACGATGACCCGTGACCTGTCGAACTTTCTCCAGACGGTCAGAAATGGTTATTTTTTAATGTTACATTTTTTTTACTGTAAATGACTATTGTGTGTGAATTATCACTTTTGGAACTAAAATAAGTGTGTTTAGAGTCATTTGAATGACTGAAATTGGTTGAAAAAGAAGCTTCTGAGTAGGAGAAAAAGTCTGTAAAAATGGGAATTTTGGTCACATTGAGGCTTTAAAATGTAGTTATTCAACATGAGGCACAATCCAAATGACATTTTGAATCATTTATTCTACAGTCCAAAAAATCCATTTTCTGATGAAAAGCGATAATCTGTGACCTCTCGAACTTTCTCCAGATGCTCAGAAATAGTAATTTTTTCATGTTTAATTTCTTGACTATAAATGACTATTGCATGTGAATTATCACTTTTGGAACTAAAATAAGTGTGTTTAGAGTCATTTGAATGACTGAAATTGGTTGAAAAAGAAGCTTCTGAGTAGGAGAAAAAGTCTGTAAAAATGGCAATTTTGGTCACATTGAGGCTTTAAAAAGCAGTTATTCAACATGAAGCACAATTCAAATGACAATTTAAATCACTATTTTTCTACAGTCCAAAAAATCAAGTTTCCGATGAAAAGCGATGATCCGTGACCTGTCGAACTTTCTCTAGACTGTCAGAAATGGTAATTTTTTAATGTTACATTTTTTGACTGTAAATGACTATTGCATGTGAATGATCACTTTTGGAACTAAAATAAGTGTGTTTAGAGTCATTTTAATGTCTGAAATTGTTCAAAATACAAGCTTCTGAGTAGGAGAAAAAGTCTGTAAAAATGGCAATTTTGGTCATTTTGAGGCTTTAAAATGTAGTTATTCAACATGAGGCACAATCCAAATGACATTTTGAATCATTTATTCTACAGTCCAAAAAATCAATTTTCTGATGAAAAGCGATAATCCGTGACCTCTCAAACTTTCTCCAGATGATCAGAAATAGTAAGTTTTTTCATGTTTAATTTCTTGACTATAAATGACTATTGCATGTGAATGATCACTTTTGGAACTAAATTAGGTGTGTTTAGAGTCATTTTAGTGCCTGAAATTGGTCGAAATAGAAGCTTGTGAGTAAGAGAAAAAGTCTGTAGAAATGGAAATTTTGGTCACATTGAGGCTTTAAGAAGTAGTTATTCAACATGAGGCACAATCCAATTGACATTTTGAATAATTTTTTCTACAGTCCAAAAAATCAATTTTCTGATGAAAAACGATGACCCGTGACCTGTCGAACTTTCTCCAGACGGTCAGAAATGGTTATTTTTTAATGTTACATTTTTTTACTGTAAATGACTATTGCGTGTGAATTATCACTTTTGGAACTAAAATAAGTGTGTTTAGAGTCATTTGAATGACTGAAATTTGTTGAAAAAGAAGCTTCTGAGTAGGAGAAAAAGTCTGTAAAAATGGGAATTTTGGTCACATTGAGGCTTTAAAAAGTAGTTATTCAACATGAGGCACAATCCAAATGACAATTTAAATCACTATTATTCTACAGTCCAAAAAAACAATTTTCTGATGAAAAGCGATAATCCGTGACCTCTCGAACTTTCTCCAGATGCTCAGAAATAGTAATTTTTTCATGTTTAATTTCTTGACTATCAATGACTATTGCATATGAATTATCACTTTTGGAACTAAAATAAGTGTGTTTAGATTCATTTTAATGCCTGAAATTGGTCGAAAAAGAAGCTTCTGAGTAGGAGAAAAAGTCTGTAAAAATGGCAATTTTGAGTACATTGAGGCTTTAAAAAGTAGTTATTCAACATGAGGCACAATCCAAATGACATTTTGAATAATTTATTCTACAGTCCAAAAAATCAATTTTCTGATGAAAAGCGATAATCCGTGACCTCTCAAACTTTCTCCAGATGATCAGAAATAGTAAGTTTTTTCATGTTTAATTTCTTGACTATAAATGACTATTGCATGTGAATGATCACTTTTGGAACTAAATTAGGTGTGTTTAGACTCATTTTAGTGCCTGAAATTGGTCGAAATAGAAGCTTGTGAGTAAGAGAAAAAGTCTGTAGAAATGGCAATTTTGGTCACATTGAGGCTTTAAGAAGTAGTTATTCAACATGAGGCACAATCCAAATGACATTTTGAATAATTTTTTCTACAGTCCAAAAAATCAATTTTCTGATGAAAAACGATGACCCGTGACCTGTCGAACTTTCTCCAGACGGTCAGAAATGGTTATTTTTTAATGTTACATTTTTTTACTGTAAATGACTATTGCGTGTGAATTATCACTTTTGGAACTAAAATAAGTGTGTTTAGAGTCATTTTAATGTCTGAAATTGTTCAAAATACAAGCTTCTGAGTAGGAGAAAAAGTCTGTAAAAATGGCAATTTTGGTCACATTGAGGCTTTAAGAAGTAGTTATTCAACATGAGGCACAATCCAAATGACATTTTGAATAATTTTTTCTACAGTCCAAAAAATCAATTTTCTGATGAAAAACGATGACCCGTGACCTGTCGAACTTTCTCCAGACGGTCAGAAATGGTTATTTTTTAATGTTACATTTTTTTACTGTAAATGACTATTGCGTGTGAATTATCACTTTTGGAACTAAAATAAGTGTGTTTAGAGTCATTTGAATGACTGAAATTGGTTGAAAAAGAAGCTTCTGAGTAGGAGAAAAAGTCTGTAAAAATGGGAATTTTGGTCACATTGAGGCTTTAAAAAGTAGTTATTCAACATGAGGCACAATCCAAATGACATTTTGAATCATTTATTCTACAGTCCAAAAAATCCATTTTCTGATGAAAAGCGATAATCCGTGACCTCTCGAACTTTCTCCAGATGCTCAGAAATAGTAATTTTTTCATGTTTAATTTCTTGACTATAAATGACTATTGCATGTGAATTATCACTTTTGGAACTAAATTAAGTGTGTTTAGAGTCATTTTAATGCCTGAAATTGGTCGAAATAGAAGCTTGTGAGTAAGAGAAAAAGTTTGTAATAATGGCAATTTTGGTCACATTGAGGCTTTAAAAAGTAGTTATTCCACATGAGGCACAATCCAAATGAGATTTTGAATAATTTTTTCTACAGTCCAAAAAATCCATTTTCTGATGAAAAACGATGACCCGTGACCTGTCGAACTTTCTCCAGACGGTCAGAAATGGTTATTTTTTAATGTTACATTTTTTTACTGTAAATGACTATTGCGTGTGAATTATCACTTTTGGAACTAAAATAAGTGTGTTTAGATTCATTTTAATGCCTGAAATTAGTCGAAATAGAAGCTTCTGAGTAGGAGAAAAAGTCTGTAAAAATGGCAATTTTGAGTACATCGAGGCTTTAACCCCTTGAGTGCCCGCCCCTTTCCCCGCCCTGTGCCGGGCATTTCATTAGCGGGCGGGGTTTATGACGAGCTGGTCTCATCATGGGCACAGCGCAACCGCGGCCCATGAGGAGACCAGCTCGTCATGGGCACTCAAGAGGTTAAAAAGTAGTTATTCAACATGAGGCACAATCCAAAGGACATTTTGAATCATTTTTTCTACAGTCCAAAAAATCCATTTTCTGATGAAAAACGATGACCCGTGACCTGTCGAACTTTCTCCAGAGGGTCAGACATGGTAATTTTTGTAATGTTACATTTTTTGACTGTAGATGACTATTGCATGTGAATTATCACTTTTAGAACTAAAATAAGTGTGTTTAGAGTCATTTGAATGACTGAAATTGGTTGAAAAAGAAGCTTCTGAGTAGGAGAAAAAGTCTGTAAAAATGGGAATTTTGGTCACATTGAGGCTTTAAAAAGTAGTTATTCAACATGAGGCACAATCCAAATGACAATTTAAATCACTATTATTCTACAGTCCAAAAAAACAATTTTCTGATGAAAAGCGATAATCCGTGACCTCTCGAACTTTCTCCAGATGCTCAGAAATAGTAATTTTTTCATGTTTAATTTCTTGACTATAAATGACTATTGCATATGAATTATCACTTTTGGAACTAAAATAAGTGTGTTTAGATTCATTTTAATGCCTGAAATTGGTCGAAAAAGAAGCTTCTGAGTAGGAGAAAAAGTCTGTAAAAATGGCAATTTTGAGTACATTGAGGCTTTAAAAAGTAGTTATTCAACATGAGGCACAATCCAAATGACATTTTGAATCATTTATTCTACAGTCCAAAAAATCAATTTTCTGATGAAAAGCGATAATCCGTGACCTCTCAAACTTTCTCCAGATGATCAGAAATATTAAGTTTTTTCATGTTTAATTTCTTGACTATAAATGACTATTGCATGTGAATGATCACTTTTGGAACTAAATTAGGTGTGTTTAGAGTCATTTTAGTGCCTGAAATTGGTCGAAATAGAAGCTTGTGAGTAAGAGAAAAAGTCTGTAGAAATGGCAATTTTGGTCACATTGAGGCTTTAAGAAGTAGTTATTCAACATGAGGCACAATCCAAATGACATTTTGAATAATTTTTTCTACAGTCCAAAAAATCAATTTTCTGATGAAAAACGATGACCCGTGACCTGTCGAACTTTCTCCAGACGGTCAGAAATGGTTATTTTTTAATGTTACATTTTTTTTACTGTAAATGACTATTGTGTGTGAATTATCACTTTTGGAACTAAAATAAGTGTGTTTAGAGTCATTTGAATGACTGAAATTGGTTGAAAAAGAAGCTTCTGAGTAGGAGAAAAAGTCTGTAAAAATGGGAATTTTGGTCACATTGAGGCTTTAAAATGTAGTTATTCAACATGAGGCACAATCCAAATGACATTTTGAATCATTTATTCTACAGTCCAAAAAATCCATTTTCTGATGAAAAGCGATAATCTGTGACCTCTCGAACTTTCTCCAGATGCTCAGAAATAGTAATTTTTTCATGTTTAATTTCTTGACTATAAATGACTATTGCATGTGAATTATCACTTTTGGAACTAAAATAAGTGTGTTTAGAGTCATTTGAATGACTGAAATTGGTTGAAAAAGAAGCTTCTGAGTAGGAGAAAAAGTCTGTAAAAATGGCAATTTTGGTCACATTGAGGCTTTAAAAAGCAGTTATTCAACATGAAGCACAATTCAAATGACAATTTAAATCACTATTTTTCTACAGTCCAAAAAATCAAGTTTCCGATGAAAAGCGATGATCCGTGACCTGTCGAACTTTCTCTAGACTGTCAGAAATGGTAATTTTTTAATGTTACATTTTTTGACTGTAAATGACTATTGCATGTGAATGATCACTTTTGGAACTAAAATAAGTGTGTTTAGAGTCATTTTAATGTCTGAAATTGTTCAAAATACAAGCTTCTGAGTAGGAGAAAAAGTCTGTAAAAATGGCAATTTTGGTCATTTTGAGGCTTTAAAATGTAGTTATTCAACATGAGGCACAATCCAAATGACATTTTGAATCATTTATTCTACAGTCCAAAAAATCAATTTTCTGATGAAAAGCGATAATCCGTGACCTCTCAAACTTTCTCCAGATGATCAGAAATAGTAAGTTTTTTCATGTTTAATTTCTTGACTATAAATGACTATTGCATGTGAATGATCACTTTTGGAACTAAATTAGGTGTGTTTAGAGTCATTTTAGTGCCTGAAATTGGTCGAAATAGAAGCTTGTGAGTAAGAGAAAAAGTCTGTAGAAATGGAAATTTTGGTCACATTGAGGCTTTAAGAAGTAGTTATTCAACATGAGGCACAATCCAAATGACATTTTGAATAATTTTTTCTACAGTCCAAAAAATCAATTTTCTGATGAAAAACGATGACCCGTGACCTGTCGAACTTTCTCCAGACGGTCAGAAATGGTTATTTTTTAATGTTACATTTTTTTACTGTAAATGACTATTGCGTGTGAATTATCACTTTTGGAACTAAAATAAGTGTGTTTAGAGTCATTTGAATGACTGAAATTTGTTGAAAAAGAAGCTTCTGAGTAGGAGAAAAAGTCTGTAAAAATGGGAATTTTGGTCACATTGAGGCTTTAAAAAGTAGTTATTCAACATGAGGCACAATCCAAATGACAATTTAAATCACTATTATTCTACAGTCCAAAAAAACAATTTTCTGATGAAAAGCGATAATCCGTGACCTCTCGAACTTTCTCCAGATGCTCAGAAATAGTAATTTTTTCATGTTTAATTTCTTGACTATCAATGACTATTGCATATGAATTATCACTTTTGGAACTAAAATAAGTGTGTTTAGATTCATTTTAATGCCTGAAATTGGTCGAAAAAGAAGCTTCTGAGTAGGAGAAAAAGTCTGTAAAAATGGCAATTTTGAGTACATTGAGGCTTTAAAAAGTAGTTATTCAACATGAGGCACAATCCAAATGACATTTTGAATCATTTATTCTACAGTCCAAAAAATCAATTTTCTGATGAAAAGCGATAATCCGTGACCTCTCAAACTTTCTCCAGATGATCAGAAATAGTAAGTTTTTTCATGTTTAATTTCTTGACTATAAATGACTATTGCATGTGAATGATCACTTTTGGAACTAAATTAGGTGTGTTTAGACTCATTTTAGTGCCTGAAATTGGTCGAAATAGAAGCTTGTGAGTAAGAGAAAAAGTCTGTAGAAATGGCAATTTTGGTCACATTGAGGCTTTAAGAAGTAGTTATTCAACATGAGGCACAATCCAAATGACATTTTGAATAATTTTTTCTACAGTCCAAAAAATCAATTTTCTGATGAAAAACGATGACCCGTGACCTGTCGAACTTTCTCCAGACGGTCAGAAATGGTTATTTTTTAATGTTACATTTTTTTACTGTAAATGACTATTGCGTGTGAATTATCACTTTTGGAACTAAAATAAGTGTGTTTAGAGTCATTTGAATGACTGAAATTGGTTGAAAAAGAAGCTTCTGAGTAGGAGAAAAAGTCTGTAAAAATAGGAATTTTGGTCACATTGAGGCTTTAAAAAGTAGTTATTCAACATGAGGCACAATCCAAATGACATTTTGAATCATTTTTTCTACAGTCCAAAAAATCAATTTTCTGATGAAAAACGATGACCCGTGACCTGTCGAACTTTCTCCAGACGGTCAGAAATGGTTATTTTTTAATGTTACATTTTTTTACTGTAAATGACTATTGCGTGTGAATTATCACTTTTGGAACTAAATTAGGTGTGTTTAGAGTCATTTTAGTGCCTGAAATTGGTCGAAATAGAAGCTTGTGAGTAAGAGAAAAAGTCTGTAGAAATGGCAATTTTGGTCACATTGAGGCTTTAAGAAGTAGTTATTCAACATGAGGCACAATCCAAATGACATTTTGAATAATTTTTTCTACAGTCCAAAAAATCAATTTTCTGATGAAAAACGATGACCCGTGACCTGTCGAACTTTCTCTAGACGGTCAGAAATGGTAATTTTTTAATGTTACATTTTTTGACTGTAAATGACTATTGCATGTGAATGATCACTTTTGGAACTAAAATAAGTGTGTTTAGAGTCATTTTAATGTCTGAAATTGTTCAAAATACAAGCTTCTGAGTAGGAGAAAAAGTCTGTAAAAATGGCAATTTTGGTCACATTGAGGCTTTAAGAAGTAGTTATTCAACATGATGCACAATCCAAATGACATTTTGAATAATTTTTTCTACAGTCCAAAAAATCAATTTTCTGATGAAAAACGATGACCCGTGACCTGTCGAACTTTCTCCAGACGGTCAGAAATGGTTATTTTTTAATGTTACATTTTTTTACTGTAAATGACTATTGCGTGTGAATTATCACTTTTGGAACTAAAATAAGTGTGTTTAGAGTCATTTGAATGACTGAAATTGGTTGAAAAAGAAGCTTCTGAGTAGGAGAAAAAGTCTGTAAAAATGGGAATTTTGGTCACATTGAGGCTTTAAAAAGTAGTTATTCAACATGAGGCACAATCCAAATGACAATTTAAATCACTATTATTCTACAGTCCAAAAAAACAATTTTCTGATGAAAAGCGATAATCCGTGACCTCTCGAACTTTTTCCAGATGCTCAGAAATAGTAATTTTTTCATGTTTAATTTCTTGACTATCAATGACTATTGCATATGAATTATCACTTTTGGAACTAAAATAAGTGTGTTTAGATTCATTTTAATGCCTGAAATTGGTCGAAAAAGAAGCTTCTGAGTAGGAGAAAAAGTCTGTAAAAATGGCGATTTTGAGTACATTGAGGCTTTAAAAAGTAGTTATTCAACATGAGGCACAATCCAAATGACATTTTGAATAATTTTTTCTACAGTCCAAAAAATCAATTTTCTGATGAAAAACGATGACCCGTGACCTGTCGAACTTTCTCCAGACGGTCAGAAATGGTTATTTTTTAATGTTACATTTTTTTACTGTAAATGACTATTGCGTGTGAATTATCACTTTTGGAACTAAAATAAGTGTGTTTAGAGTCATTTGAATGACTGAAATTGGTTGAAAAAGAAGCTTCTGAGTAGGAGAAAAAGTCTGTAAAAATAGGAATTTTGGTCACATTGAGGCTTTAAAAAGTAGTTATTCAACATGAGGCACAATCCAAATGACATTTTGAATCATTTATTCTACAGTCCAAAAAATCCATTTTCTGATGAAAAGCGATAATCCGTGACCTCTCGAACTTTCTCCAGATGCTCAGAAATAGTAATTTTTTCATGTTTAATTTCTTGACTATAAATGACTATTGCATGTGAATTATCACTTTTGGAACTAAATTAAGTGTGTTTAGAGTCATTTTAATGCCTGAAATTGGTCGAAATAGAAGCTTGTGAGTAAGAGAAAAAGTCTGTAATAATGGCAATTTTGGTCACATTGAGGCTTTAAAAAGTAGTTATTCCACATGAGGCACAATCCAAATGAGATTTTGAATAATTTTTTCCACAGTCCAAAAAATCCATTTTCTGATGAAAAACGATGACCCGTGACCTGTCGAACTTTCTCCAGACGGTCAGAAATGGTTATTTTTTAATGTTACATTTTTTTACTGTAAATGACTATTGCGTGTGAATTATCACTTTTGGAACTAAAATAAGTGTGTTTAGATTCATTTTAATGCCTGAAATTAGTCGAAATAGAAGCTTCTGAGTAGGAGAAAAAGTCTGTAAAAATGGCAATTTTGAGTACATCGAGGCTTTAACCCCTTGAGTGCCCGCCCCTTTCCCCGCCCTGTGCCGGGCGTTTCATTAGCGGGCGGGGTTTATGACGAGCTGGTCTCATCATGGGCACAGCGCAACCGCGGCCCATGAGGAGACCAGCTCGTCATGGGCACTCAAGAGGTTAAAAAGTAGTTATTCAACATGAGGCACAATCCAAAGGACATTTTGAATCATTTTTTCTACAGTCCAAAAAATCCATTTTCTGATGAAAAACGATGACCCGTGACCTGTCGAACTTTCTCCAGAGGGTCAGACATGGTAATTTTTGTAATGTTACATTTTTTGACTGTAGATGACTATTGCATGTGAATTATCACTTTTAGAACTAAAATAAGTGTGTTTAGAGTCATTTGAATGACTGAAATTGGTTGAAAAAGAAGCTTCTGAGTAGGAGAAAAAGTCTGTAAAAATGGGAATTTTGGTCACATTGAGGCTTTAAAAAGTAGTTATTCAACATGAGGCACAATCCAAATGACAATTTAAATCACTATTATTCTACAGTCCAAAAAAACAATTTTCTGATGAAAAGCGATAATCCGTGACCTCTCGAACTTTCTCCAGATGCTCAGAAATAGTAATTTTTTCATGTTTAATTTCTTGACTATAAATGACTATTGCATGTGAATTATCACTTTTGGAACTAAATTAAGTGTGTTTAGAGTCATTTTAATGCCTGAAATTGGTCGAAAAAGAAGCTTGTGAGTAAGAGAAAAAGTCTGTAATAATGGCAATTTTGGTCACATTGAGGCTTTAAAAAGTAGTTATTCAACATGAGGCAGAATCCAAATGAGATTTTGAATAATTTTTTCTACAGTCCAAAAAATCCATTTTCTGATGAAAATCGATGACCCGTGACCTGTCGAACTTTCTCCAGACGGTCAGAAATGGTTATTTTTTAATGTTACATTCTTTTACTGTAAATGACTATTGCGTGTGAATTATCACTTTTGGAACTAAAATAAGTGTGTTTAGAGTCATTTGAATGACTGAAATTGGTTGAAAAAGAAGCTTCTGAGTAGGAGAAAAAGTCTGTAAAAATGGGAATTTTGGTCACATTGAGGCTTTAAAAAGTAGTTATTCAACATGAGGCACAATCCAAATGACATTTTGAATCATTTATTCTACAGTCCAAAAAATCCATTTTCTGATGAAAAGCGATAATCTGTGACCTCTCGAACTTTCTCCAGATGCTCAGAAATAGTAATTTTTTCATGTTTAATTTCTTGACTATAAATGACTATTGCATGTGAATTATCACTTTTGGAACTAAAATAAGTGTGTTTAGAGTCATTTGAATGACTGAAATTGGTTGAAAAAGAAGCTTCTGAGTAGGAGAAAAAGTCTGTAAAAATGGCAATTTTGGTCACATTGAGGCTTTAAAAAGCAGTTATTCAACATGAAGCACAATTCAAATGACAATTTAAATCACTATTTTTCTACAGTCCAAAAAATCAAGTTTCCGATGAAAAGCGATGATCCGTGACCTGTCGAACTTTCTCTAGACTGTCAGAAATGGTAATTTTTTAATGTTACATTTTTTGACTGTAAATGACTATTGCATGTGAATGATCACTTTTGGAACTAAAATAAGTGTGTTTAGAGTCATTTTAATGTCTGAAATTGTTCAAAATACAAGCTTCTGAGTAGGAGAAAAAGTCTGTAAAAATGGCAATTTTGGTCATTTTGAGGCATTAAAAAGTAGTTATTCAACATGAGGCACAATCCAAATGACATTTTGAATCATTTATTCTACAGTCCAAAAAATCAATTTTCTGATGAAAAGCGATAATCCGTGACCTCTCAAACTTTCTCCAGATGATCAGAAATAGTAAGTTTTTTCATGTTTAATTTCTTGACTATAAATGACTATTGCATGTGAATGATCACTTTTGGAACTAAATTAGGTGTGTTTAGAGTCATTTTAGTGCCTGAAATTGGTCGAAATAGAAGCTTGTGAGTAAGAGAAAAAGTCTGTAGAAATGGAAATTTTGGTCACATTGAGGCTTTAAGAAGTAGTTATTCAACATGAGGCACAATCCAAATGACATTTTGAATAATTTTTTCTACAGTCCAAAAAATCAATTTTCTGATGAAAAACGATGACCCGTGACCTGTCGAACTTTCTCCAGACGGTCAGAAATGGTTATTTTTTAATGTTACATTTTTTTACTGTAAATGACTATTGCGTGTGAATTATCACTTTTGGAACTAAAATAAGTGTGTTTAGAGTCATTTGAATGACTGAAATTTGTTGAAAAAGAAGCTTCTGAGTAGGAGAAAAAGTCTGTAAAAATGGGAATTTTGGTCACATTGAGGCTTTAAAAAGTAGTTATTCAACATGAGGCACAATCCAAATGACAATTTAAATCACTATTATTCTACAGTCCAAAAAAACAATTTTCTGATGAAAAGCGATAATCCGTGACCTCTCGAACTTTCTCCAGATGCTCAGAAATAGTAATTTTTTCATGTTTAATTTCTTGACTATAAATGACTATTGCATATGAATTATCACTTTTGGAACTAAAATAAGTGTGTTTAGATTCATTTTAATGCCTGAAATTGGTCGAAAAAGAAGCTTCTGAGTAGGAGAAAAAGTCTGTAAAAATGGCAATTTTGAGTACATTGAGGCTTTAAAAAGTAGTTATTCAACATGAGGCACAATCCAAATGACATTTTGAATCATTTATTCTACAGTCCAAAAAATCAATTTTCTGATGAAAAGCGATAATCCGTGACCTCTCAAACTTTCTCCAGATGATCAGAAATAGTAAGTTTTTTCATGTTTAATTTCTTGACTATAAATGACTATTGCATGTGAATGATCACTTTTGGAACTAAATTAGGTGTGTTTAGAGTCATTTTAGTGCCTGAAATTGGTCGAAATAGAAGCTTGTGAGTAAGAGAAAAAGTCTGTAGAAATGGCAATTTTGGTCACATTGAGGCTTTAAGAAGTAGTTATTCAACATGAGTCACAATCCAAATGACATTTTGAATAATTTTTTCTACAGTCCAAAAAATCAATTTTCTGATGAAAAACGATGACCCGTGACCTGTCGAACTTTCTCCAGACGGTCAGAAATGGTTATTTTTTAATGTTACATTTTTTTACTGTAAATGACTATTGCGTGTGAATTATCACTTTTGGAACTAAAATAAGTGTGTTTAGAGTCATTTGAATGACTGAAATTGGTTGAAAAAGAAGCTTCTGAGTAGGAGAAAAAGTCTGTAAAAATGGGAATTTTGGTCACATTGAGGCTTTAAAAAGTAGTTATTCAACATGAGGCACAATCCAAATGACAATTTAAATCACTATTATTCTACAGTCCAAAAAAACAATTTTCTGATGAAAAGCGATAATCCGTGACCTCTCGAACTTTCTCCAGATGCTCAGAAATAGTAATTTTTTCATGTTTAATTTCTTGACTATAAATGACTATTGCATATGAATTATCACTTTTGGAACTAAAATAAGTGTGTTTAGATTCATTTTAATGCCTGCAATTGGTCGAAATAGAAGCTTCTGAGTAGGAGAAAAAGCCTGTAAAAATGGCAATTTTGAGTACATTGAGGCTTTAAAAAGTAGTTATTCAACACGAGGCACAATCCAAATGACATTTTGAATCATTCATTCTACAGTCCAAAAAATAAATTTTCTGATGAAAAGCGATAATCCGTGACCTCTCGAACTTTCTCCAGATGCTCAGAAATAGTAATTTTTTCATGTTTAATTTCTTGACTATAAATGACTATTGCGTGTGAATTATCACTTTTGGAACTAAAATAAGTGTGTTTAGATTCATTTTAATGCCTGAAATTAGTCGAAATAGAAGCTTCTGAGTAGGAGAAAAAGTCTGTAAAAATGGCAATTTTGAGTACATCGAGGCTTTAACCCCTTGAGTGCCCGCCCCTTTCCCCGCCCTGTGCCGGGCGTTTCATTAGCGGGCGGGGTTTATGACGAGCTGGTCTCATCATGGGCACAGCGCAACCGCGGCCCATGAGGAGACCAGCTCGTCATGGGCACTCAAGAGGTTAAAAAGTAGTTATTCAACATGAGGCACAATCCAAAGGACATTTTGAATCATTTTTTCTACAGTCCAAAAAATCCATTTTCTGATGAAAAACGATGACCCGTGACCTGTCGAACTTTCTCCAGAGGGTCAGACATGGTAATTTTTGTAATGTTACATTTTTTGACTGTAGATGACTATT
This sequence comes from Triturus cristatus, assembly GCF_964204655.1. NCBI lineage: Eukaryota > Metazoa > Chordata > Amphibia > Caudata > Salamandridae > Triturus > Triturus cristatus. The sequence goes on along the minus strand of NC_140583.1, from coordinate 1,000,173,325 downwards.
GCATGTGAATTATCACTTTTAGAACTAAAATAAGTGTGTTTAGAGTCATTTGAATGACTGAAATTGGTTGAAAAAGAAGCTTCTGAGTAGGAGAAAAAGTCTGTAAAAATGGGAATTTTGGTCACATTGAGGCTTTAAAAAGTAGTTATTCAACATGAGGCACAATCCAAATGACAATTTAAATCACTATTATTCTACAGTCCAAAAAAACAATTTTCTGATGAAAAGCGATAATCCGTGACCTCTCGAACTTTCTCCAGATGCTCAGAAATAGTAATTTTTTCATGTTTAATTTCTTGACTATAAATGACTATTGCATGTGAATTATCACTTTTGGAACTAAATTAAGTGTGTTTAGAGTCATTTTAATGCCTGAAATTGGTCGAAAAAGAAGCTTGTGAGTAAGAGAAAAAGTCTGTAATAATGGCAATTTTGGTCACATTGAGGCTTTAAAAAGTAGTTATTCAACATGAGGCAGAATCCAAATGAGATTTTGAATAATTTTTTCTACAGTCCAAAAAATCCATTTTCTGATGAAAATCGATGACCCGTGACCTGTCGAACTTTCTCCAGACGGTCAGAAATGGTTATTTTTTAATGTTACATTCTTTTACTGTAAATGACTATTGCGTGTGAATTATCACTTTTGGAACTAAAATAAGTGTGTTTAGAGTCATTTGAATGACTGAAATTGGTTGAAAAAGAAGCTTCTGAGTAGGAGAAAAAGTCTGTAAAAATGGGAATTTTGGTCACATTGAGGCTTTAAAAAGTAGTTATTCAACATGAGGCACAATCCAAATGACATTTTGAATCATTTATTCTACAGTCCAAAAAATCCATTTTCTGATGAAAAGCGATAATCTGTGACCTCTCGAACTTTCTCCAGATGCTCAGAAATAGTAATTTTTTCATGTTTAATTTCTTGACTATAAATGACTATTGCATGTGAATTATCACTTTTGGAACTAAAATAAGTGTGTTTAGAGTCATTTGAATGACTGAAATTGGTTGAAAAAGAAGCTTCTGAGTAGGAGAAAAAGTCTGTAAAAATGGCAATTTTGGTCACATTGAGGCTTTAAAAAGCAGTTATTCAACATGAAGCACAATTCAAATGACAATTTAAATCACTATTTTTCTACAGTCCAAAAAATCAAGTTTCCGATGAAAAGCGATGATCCGTGACCTGTCGAACTTTCTCTAGACTGTCAGAAATGGTAATTTTTTAATGTTACATTTTTTGACTGTAAATGACTATTGCATGTGAATGATCACTTTTGGAACTAAAATAAGTGTGTTTAGAGTCATTTTAATGTCTGAAATTGTTCAAAATACAAGCTTCTGAGTAGGAGAAAAAGTCTGTAAAAATGGCAATTTTGGTCATTTTGAGGCATTAAAAAGTAGTTATTCAACATGAGGCACAATCCAAATGACATTTTGAATCATTTATTCTACAGTCCAAAAAATCAATTTTCTGATGAAAAGCGATAATCCGTGACCTCTCAAACTTTCTCCAGATGATCAGAAATAGTAAGTTTTTTCATGTTTAATTTCTTGACTATAAATGACTATTGCATGTGAATGATCACTTTTGGAACTAAATTAGGTGTGTTTAGAGTCATTTTAGTGCCTGAAATTGGTCGAAATAGAAGCTTGTGAGTAAGAGAAAAAGTCTGTAGAAATGGAAATTTTGGTCACATTGAGGCTTTAAGAAGTAGTTATTCAACATGAGGCACAATCCAAATGACATTTTGAATAATTTTTTCTACAGTCCAAAAAATCAATTTTCTGATGAAAAACGATGACCCGTGACCTGTCGAACTTTCTCCAGACGGTCAGAAATGGTTATTTTTTAATGTTACATTTTTTTACTGTAAATGACTATTGCGTGTGAATTATCACTTTTGGAACTAAAATAAGTGTGTTTAGAGTCATTTGAATGACTGAAATTTGTTGAAAAAGAAGCTTCTGAGTAGGAGAAAAAGTCTGTAAAAATGGGAATTTTGGTCACATTGAGGCTTTAAAAAGTAGTTATTCAACATGAGGCACAATCCAAATGACAATTTAAATCACTATTATTCTACAGTCCAAAAAAACAATTTTCTGATGAAAAGCGATAATCCGTGACCTCTCGAACTTTCTCCAGATGCTCAGAAATAGTAATTTTTTCATGTTTAATTTCTTGACTATAAATGACTATTGCATATGAATTATCACTTTTGGAACTAAAATAAGTGTGTTTAGATTCATTTTAATGCCTGAAATTGGTCGAAAAAGAAGCTTCTGAGTAGGAGAAAAAGTCTGTAAAAATGGCAATTTTGAGTACATTGAGGCTTTAAAAAGTAGTTATTCAACATGAGGCACAATCCAAATGACATTTTGAATCATTTATTCTACAGTCCAAAAAATCAATTTTCTGATGAAAAGCGATAATCCGTGACCTCTCAAACTTTCTCCAGATGATCAGAAATAGTAAGTTTTTTCATGTTTAATTTCTTGACTATAAATGACTATTGCATGTGAATGATCACTTTTGGAACTAAATTAGGTGTGTTTAGAGTCATTTTAGTGCCTGAAATTGGTCGAAATAGAAGCTTGTGAGTAAGAGAAAAAGTCTGTAGAAATGGCAATTTTGGTCACATTGAGGCTTTAAGAAGTAGTTATTCAACATGAGTCACAATCCAAATGACATTTTGAATAATTTTTTCTACAGTCCAAAAATCAATTTTCTGATGAAAAACGATGACCCGTGACCTGTCGAACTTTCTCCAGACGGTCAGAAATGGTTATTTTTTAATGTTACATTTTTTTACTGTAAATGACTATTGCGTGTGAATTATCACTTTTGGAACTAAAATAAGTGTGTTTAGAGTCATTTGAATGACTGAAATTGGTTGAAAAAGAAGCTTCTGAGTAGGAGAAAAAGTCTGTAAAAATGGGAATTTTGGTCACATTGAGGCTTTAAAAAGTAGTTATTCAACATGAGGCACAATCCAAATGACAATTTAAATCACTATTATTCTACAGTCCAAAAAAACAATTTTCTGATGAAAAGCGATAATCCGTGACCTCTCGAACTTTCTCCAGATGCTCAGAAATAGTAATTTTTTCATGTTTAATTTCTTGACTATAAATGACTATTGCATATGAATTATCACTTTTGGAACTAAAATAAGTGTGTTTAGATTCATTTTAATGCCTGCAATTGGTCGAAATAGAAGCTTCTGAGTAGGAGAAAAAGCCTGTAAAAATGGCAATTTTGAGTACATTGAGGCTTTAAAAAGTAGTTATTCAACACGAGGCACAATCCAAATGACATTTTGAATCATTCATTCTACAGTCCAAAAAATAAATTTTCTGATGAAAAGCGATAATCCGTGACCTCTCGAACTTTCTCCAGATGCTCAGAAATAGTAATTTTTTCATGTTTAATTTCTTGACTATAAATGACTATTGCATGTGAATTATCACTTTTGGAACTAAAATAAGTGTGTTTAGAGTCATTTGAATGACTGAAATTGGTTGAAAAAGAAGCTTCTGAGTAGGAGAAAAAGTCTGTAAAAATGGCAATTTTGGTCACATTGAGGCTTTAAAAGCAGCTATTCAACATGAAGCACAATTCAAATGACAATTTAAATCACTATTTTTCTACAGTCCAAAAAATCAAGTTTCCGATGAAAAGCGATGATCCGTGACCTGTCGAACTTTCTCTAGACTGTCAGAAATGGTAATTTTTTAATGTTACATTTTTTGACTGTAAATGACTATTGCATGTGAATGATCACTTTTGGAACTAAAATAAGTGTGTTTAGAGTCATTTTAATGTCTGAAATTGTTCAAAATACAAGCTTCTGAGTAGGAGAAAAAGTGTATAAAAATGGCAATTTTGGTCACATTGAGGCTTTAAGAAGTAGTTATTCAACATGAGGCACAATCCAAATGACATTTTGAATAATTTTTTCTACAGTCCAAAAAATCAATTTTCTGATGAAAAACGATGACCCGTGACCTGTCGAACTTTCTCCAGACGGTCAGAAATGGTTATTTTTTAATGTTACATTTTTTTACTGTAAATGACTATTGCGTGTGAATTATCACTTTTGGAACTAAAATAAGTGTGTTTAGAGTCATTTGAATGACTGAAATTGGTTGAAAAAGAAGCTTCTGAGTAGGAGAAAAAGTCTGTAAAAATAGGAATTTTGGTCACATTGAGGCTTTAAAAAGTAGTTATTCAACATGAGGCACAATCCAAATGACATTTTGAATCATTTATTCTACAGTCCAAAAAATCAATTTTCTGATGAAAAGCGATAATCCGTGACCTCTCAAACTTTCTCCAGATGATCAGAAATAGTAAGTTTTTTCATGTTTAATTTCTTGACTATAAATGACTATTGCATGTGAATGATCACTTTTGGAACTAAATTAGGTGTGTTTAGAGTCATTTTAGTGCCTGAAATTGGTCGAAATAGAAGCTTGTGAGTAAGAGAAAGAGTCTGTAGAAATGGCAATTTTGGTCACATTGAGGCTTTAAGAAGTAGTTATTCATCATGAGGCACAATCCAAATGACATTTTGAATAATTTTTTCTACAGTCCAAAAAATCCATTTTCTGATGAAAAACGATGACCCGTGACCTGTCGAACTTTCTCCAGACGGTCAGAAATGGTTATTTTTTAATGTTACATTTTTTTACTGTAAATGACTATTGCGTGTGAATTATCACTTTTGGAACTAAAATAAGTGTGTTTAGATTCATTTTAATGCCTGAAATTAGTCGAAATAGAAGCTTCTGAGTAGGAGAAAAAGTCTGTAAAAATGGCAATTTTGAGTACATCGAGGCTTTAACCCCTTGAGTGCCCGCCCCTTTCCCCGCCCTGTGCCGGGCGTTTCATTAGCGGGCGGGGTTTATGACGAGCTGGTCTCATCATGGGCACAGCGCAACCGCGGCCCATGAGGAGACCAGCTCGTCATGGGCACTCAAGAGGTTAAAAAGTAGTTATTCAACATGAGGCACAATCCAAAGGACATTTTGAATCATTTTTTCTACAGTCCAAAAAATCCATTTTCTGATGAAAAACGATGACCCGTGACCTGTCGAACTTTCTCCAGAGGGTCAGACATGGTAATTTTTGTAATGTTACATTTTTTGACTGTAGATGACTATTGCATGTGAATTATCACTTTTAGAACTAAAATAAGTGTGTTTAGAGTCATTTGAATGACTGAAATTGGTTGAAAAAGAAGCTTCTGAGTAGGAGAAAAAGTCTGTAAAAATGGGAATTTTGGTCACATTGAGGCTTTAAAAAGTAGTTATTTAACATGAGGCACAATCCAAATGACAATTTAAATCACTATTATTCTACAGTCCAAAAAAACAATTTTCTGATGAAAAGCGATAATCCGTGACCTCTCGAACTTTCTCCAGATGATCAGAAATATTAAGTTTTTTCATGTTTAATTTCAAGACTATAAATGACTATTGCATGTGAATTATCACTTTTGGAACTAAAATAAGTGTGTTTAGAGTCATTTGAATGACTGAAATTGACTGAAAAAGAAGCTTCTGAGTAGGAGAAAAAGTCTGTAAAAATGGCAATTTTGAGTACATTGAGGCTTTAAAAAGTAGTTATTCAACATGAGGCACAATCCAAATGACATTTTGAATCATTTTTTCTACAGTGCAAAAATCCATTTTCTGATGAAAAACGATGACCCGTGACCTGTCAAACTTTCTCCAGACGGTCAGACATGGGAATTTTTTTAATGTTACATTTTTTGACTGTAGATGACTATTGCATGTGAATTATCACTTTTAGAACTAAAATAAGTGTGTTTAGAGTCATTTTGAATGACTGAAATTGGTTGAAAAAGAAGCTTCTGAGTAGGAGAAAAAGTCTGTAAAAATGGGAATTTTGGTCACATTGAGGCTTTAAAAAGTAGTTATTCAACATGAGGCACAATCCAAATGACAATTTAAATCACTATTATTCTACAGTCCAAAAAAAACAATTTTCTGATGAAAAGCGATAATCCGTGACCTCTCGAACTTTCTCCAGATGCTCAGAAATAGTAATTTTTTCATGTTTAATTTCTTGACTATAAATGACTATTGCATATGAATTATCACTTTTGGAACTAAAATAAGTGTGTTTAGATTCATTTGAATGACTGAAATTGGTCGAAAAAGAAGCTTCTGAGTAGGAGAAAAAGTCTGTAAAAATGGCAATTTTGAGTACATTGAGGCTTTAAAAAGTAGTTATTCAACATGAGGCACAATCCAAATGACATTTTGAATCATTTATTCTACAGTCCAAAAAATCCATTTTCTGATGAAAAGCGATAATCCGTGACCTCTCGAACTTTCTCCAGATGCTCAGAAATAGTAATTTTTTCATGTTTAATTTCTTGACTATAAATGACTATTGCATGTGAATTATCACTTTTGGAACTAAATTAAGTGTGTTTAGAGTCATTTTAATGCCTGAAATTGGTCGAAATAGAAGCTTGTGAGTAAGAGAAAAAGTCTGTAATAATGGCAATTTTGGTCACATTGAGGCTTTAAAAAGTGGTTATTCAACATGAGGCACAATCCAAATGAGATTTTGAATAATTTTTTCTACAGTCCAAAAAATCCATTTTCTGATGAAAAACGATGACCCGTGACCTGTCGAACTTTCTCCAGACGGTCAGAAATGGTTATTTTTTAATGTTACATTTTTTTACTGTAAATGACTATTGCGTGTGAATTATCACTTTTGGAACTAAAATAAGTGTGTTTAGATTCATTTTAATGCCTGAAATTAGTCGAAATAGAAGCTTCTGAGTAGGAGAAAAAGTCTGTAAAAATGGCAATTTTGAGTACATCGAGGCTTTAACCCCTTGAGTGCCCGCCCCTTTCCCCGCCCTGTGCCGGGCGTTTCATTAGCGGGCGGGGTTTATGATGAGCTGGTCTCATCATGGGCACAGCGCAACCGCGGCCCATGAGGAGACCAGCTCGTCATGGGCACTCAAGAGGTTAAAAAGTAGTTATTCAACATGAGGCACAATCCAAAGGACATTTTGAATCATTTTTTCTACAGTCCAAAAAATCCATTTTCTGATGAAAAAAGATGACCCGTGACCTGTCGAACTTTCTCCAGAGGGTCAGACATGGTAATTTTTGTAATGTTACATTTTTTGACTGTAGATGACTATTGCATGTGAATTATCACTTTTAGAACTAAAATAAGTGTGTTTAGATTCATTTTAATGCCTGCAATTGGTCGAAATAGAAGTTTCTGAGTAGGAGAAAAAGCCTGTAAAAATGGCAATTTTGAGTACATTGAGGATTTAAAAAGTAGTTATTCAACATGAGGCACAATCCAAATGACATTTTGAATCATTTATTCTACAGTCCAAAAAATCAATTTTCTGATGAAAAGCAATAATCCGTGACCTCTCGAACTTTCTCCAGATGCTCAGAAATAGTAATTTTTTCATGTTTAATTTCTTGACTATAAATGACTATTGCATGTGAATTATCACTTTTGGAACTAAAATAAGTGTGTTTAGAGTCATTTGAATGACTGAAATTGACTGAAAAAGAAGCTTCTGAGTAGGAGAAAAAGTCTGTAAAAATGGCAATTTTGAGTACATTGAGGCTTTAAAAAGTAGTTATTCAACATGAGGCACAATCCAAATGACATTTTGAATCATTTTTTCTACAGTGCAAAAAATCCATTTTCTGATGAAAAACGATGACCCGTGACCTGTCAAACTTTCTCCAGACGGTCAGACATGGGAATTTTTTTAATGTTACATTTTTTGACTGTAAATGACTATTGCTTGTGAGTTATCACTTTTAGAACTAAAATAAGTTTGTTTAGATTCATTTTAATGCCTGAAATTGGTCGAAATAGAAGCTTCTGAGTAGGAGAAAAAGCCTGTAAAAATGGCAATTTTGAGTACATTGAGGCTTTAAAAAGTAGTTATTCAAAATGAGGCACAATCCAAATGACATTTTGAATCATTTTTTCTACAGTCCAAAAAATCCATTTTCTGATGAAAAACGATGACCGAACTTTCTCCAGACGGTCAGACATGGTAATTTTTTTAATGTTACATTTTTTTACTGTAAATGACTATTGCATGTGAATGATCACTTTTGCAACTAAAATAAGTGTGTTTAGAGTCATTTTAATGCCTGAAATTGGTCGAAATAGAAGCTTCTGAGTAAGAGAAAAAGTCTGTAATAATGGCAATTTTGGTCACATTGAGGCTTTAAAAGGTAGTAATTCAACATTAGGCACAATCCAAATGACATTTTGAATAATTTTTTCTACAGTCCAAAAAATCAATTTTCTGATGAAAAACGATGATCCGTGACCTGTCGAACTTTCTTCAGATGGTCAGAAATGGTTATTTTTTAATGTTACATTTTTTGACTGTAAATGACTATTGCATGTGAATTATCACTTTTGGAACTAAAATAAGTGTGTTTAGAGTCATTTGAATGACTGAAATTGACTGAAAAAGAAGCTTCTGAGTAGGAGAAAAAGTCTGTAAAAATGGGAATTTTGGTCACATTGAAGCTTTAAAAAGTAGTTATTCAACATGAGGCACAATCTAAATGACAATTTGAATCACTATTTATCTACAGTCCAAAAAATCAATTTTCTGATGAAAAGCGATGATCCGTGACCTGTCGAACTTTCTCTAGACTGTCAGAAATGGTAATTTTTTAATGTTACATTTTTTGACTGTAAAGGGCTATTGCATGTGAATGACCACTTTTGGAACTAAAATAAGTGTGTTTAGATTCATTTTAATGCCTGAAATTGGTCGAAATAGAAGCTTCTGAGTAGGAGAAAAGGTCTGTAAAAATTGCAATTTTGAGTACATTGAGGCTTTAAAAAGTAGTTATTCAACATGTGGCACAATCGAAATGACATTTTGAATCATTTTTTCTACAGTCCAAAAAATCTATTTTCTGATGAAAAACGATAATCCGTGACCTGTCGAACTTTCTCCAGATGGTCAGACATGGTAATTTTTTTAATGTTACATGTTTTTGACTGTAAATGACTATTGCATGCGAGTTATCACTTTTGGAACTAAAATAAGTGTGTTTAGATTCATTTTAATGCCTGAAATTGGTCGAAAAAGAAGCTTCTGAGTAGGAGAAAAAGTCTGTAAAAATGGCAATTTTGAGTACATTGAGGCTTTAAAAAGTAGTTATTCAACATGAGGCACAATCCAAATGACATTTTGAATCATTTATTCTACAGTCCAAAAAATCAATGTTCTGATGAAAAGCGATAATCCGTGACCTCTCAAACTTTCTCCAGATGATCAGAAATAGTAAGTTTTTTCATGTTTAATTTCTTGACTATAAATGACTATTGCATGTGAATGATCACTTTTGGAACTAAATTAGGTGTGTTTAGAGTCATTTTAGTGCCTGAAATTGGTCGAAATAGAAGCTTCTGAGTAGGAGAAAAGGTCTGTAAAAATGGCAATTTTGAGTACATTGAGGCTTTAAAAAGTAGTTATTCAACATGTGGCACAATCGAAATGACATTTTGAATAATTTTTTCTACAGTCCAAAAAATCTATTTTCTGATGAAAAACGATAATCCGTGACCTCTCGAACTTTCTCCAGATGCTCAGAAATAGTAATTTTTTCATGTTTAATTTCTTGACTATAAATGACTATTGCATGTGAATGATCACTTTTGGAACTAAATTAGGTGTGTTTAGAGTCATTTTAGTGCCTGAAATTGGTCGAAATAGAAGCTTGTGAGTAAGAGAAAAAGTCTGTAGAAATGGCAATTTTGGTCACATTGAGGCTTTAAGAAGTAGTTATTCAACATGAGGCACAATCCAAATGACATTTTGAATAATTTTTTCTACAGCCCAAAAAATCCATTTTCTGATGAAAAACGATGACCCGTGACCTGTCAAACTTTCTCCAGACGGTCAGACATGGGAATTTTTTTAATGTTACATTTTTTGACTGTAAATGACTATTGCTTGTGAGTTATCACTTTTAGAACTAAAATAAGTTTGTTTAGATTCATTTTAATGCCTGAAATTGGTCGAAATAGAAGCTTCTGAGTAGGAGAAAAAGCCTGTAAAAATGGCAATTTTGAGTACATTGAGGCTTTAAAAAGTAGTTATTCAAAATGAGGCACAATCCAAATGACATTTTGAATCATTTTTTCTACAGTGCAAAAAATCCATTTTCTGATGAAAAACGATGACCCGTGACCTGTCAAACTTTCTCCAGACGGTCAGACATGGGAATTTTTTTAATGTTACATTTTTTGACTGTAAATGACTATTGCTTGTGAGTTATCACTTTTAGAACTAAAATAAGTTTGTTTAGATTCATTTTAATGCCTGAAATTGGTCGAAATAGAAGCTTCTGAGTAAGAGAAAAAGTCTGTAATAATGGCAATTTTGGTCACATTGAGGCTTTAAAAGGTAGTAATTCAACATTAGGCACAATCCAAATGACATTTTGAATAATTTTTTCTACAGTCCAAAAAATCAATTTTCTGATGAAAAACGATGATCCGTGACCTGTCGAACTTTCTTCAGATGGTCAGAAATGGTTATTTTTTAATGTTACATTTTTTGACTGTAAATGACTATTGCATGTGAATTATCACTTTTGGAACTAAAATAAGTGTGTTTAGAGTCATTTGAATGACTGAAATTGACTGAAAAAGAAGCTTCTGAGTAGGAGAAAAAGTCTGTAAAAATGGGAATTTTGGTCACATTGAAGCTTTAAAAAGTAGTTATTCAACATGAGGCACAATCTAAATGACAATTTGAATCACTATTTATCTACAGTCCAAAAAATCAATTTTCTGATGAAAAGCGATGATCCGTGACCTGTCGAACTTTCTCTAGACTGTCAGAAATGGTAATTTTTTAATGTTACATTTTTTGACTGTAAAGGGCTATTGCATGTGAATGACCACTTTTGGAACTAAAATAAGTGTGTTTAGATTCATTTTAATGCCTGAAATTGGTCGAAATAGAAGCTTCTGAGTAGGAGAAAAGGTCTGTAAAAATTGCAATTTTGAGTACATTGAGGCTTTAAAAAGTAGTTATTCAACATGTGGCACAATCGAAATGACATTTTGAATCATTTTTTCTACAGTCCAAAAAATCTATTTTCTGATGAAAAACGATAATCCGTGACCTGTCGAACTTTCTCCAGATGGTCAGACATGGTAATTTTTTTAATGTTACATGTTTTTGACTGTAAATGACTATTGCATGCGAGTTATCACTTTTGGAACTAAAATAAGTGTGTTTAGATTCATTTTAATGCCTGAAATTGGTCGAAAAAGAAGCTTCTGAGTAGGAGAAAAAGTCTGTAAAAATGGCAATTTTGAGTACATTGAGGCTTTAAAAAGTAGTTATTCAACATGAGGCACAATCCAAATGACATTTTGAATCATTTATTCTACAGTCCAAAAAATCAATTTTCTGATGAAAAGCGATAATCCGTGACCTCTCAAACTTTCTCCAGATGATCAGAAATAGTAAGTTTTTTCATGTTTAATTTCTTGACTATAAATGACTATTGCATGTGAATGATCACTTTTGGAACTAAATTAGGTGTGTTTAGAGTCATTTTAGTGCCTGAAATTGGTCGAAATAGAAGCTTCTGAGTAGGAGAAAAGGTCTGTAAAAATGGCAATTTTGAGTACATTGAGGCTTTAAAAAGTAGTTATTCAACATGTGGCACAATCGAAATGACATTTTGAATCATTTTTTCTACAGTCCAAAAAATCTATTTTCTGATGAAAAACGATAATCCGTGACCTCTCGAACTTTCTCCAGATGCTCAGAAATAGTAATTTTTTCATGTTTAATTTCTTGACTATAAATGACTATTGCATGTGAATGATCACTTTTGGAACTAAATTAGGTGTGTTTAGAGTCATTTTAGTGCCTGAAATTGGTCGAAATAGAAGCTTGTGAGTAAGAGAAAAAGTCTGTAGAAATGGCAATTTTGGTCACATTGAGGCTTTAAGAAGTAGTTATTCAACATGAGGCACAATCCAAATGACATTTTGAATAATTTTTTCTACAGTCCAAAAAATCAATTTTCTGATGAAAAACGATGACCCGTGACCTGTCGAACTTTCTCCAGACGGTCAGAAATGGTTATTTTTTAATGTTACATTTTTTTACTGTAAATGACTATTGCGTGTGAATTATCACTTTTGGAACTAAAATAAGTGTGTTTAGAGTCATTTGAATGACTGAAATTGGTTGAAAAAGAAGCTTCTGAGTAGGAGAAAAAGTCTGTAAAAATGGGAATTTTGGTCACATTGAGGCTTTAAAAAGTAGTTATTCAACATGAGGCACAATCCAAATGACAATTTAAATCACTATTATTCTACAGTCCAAAAAAACAATTTTCTGATGAAAAGCGATAATCCGTGACCTCTCGAACTTTCTCCAGATGCTCAGAAATAGTAATTTTTTCATGTTTAATTTCTTGACTATAAATGACTATTGCATATGAATTATCACTTTTGGAACTAAAATAAGTGTGTTTAGATTCATTTTAATGCCTGCAATTGGTCGAAATAGAAGCTTCTGAGTAGGAGAAAAAGCCTGTAAAAATGGCAATTTTGAGTACATTGAGGCTTTAAAAAGTAGTTATTCAACACGAGGCACAATCCAAATGACATTTTGAATCATTCATTCTACAGTCCAAAAAATACATTTTCTGATGAAAAGCGATAATCCGTGACCTCTCGAACTTTCTCCAGATGCTCAGAAATAGTAATTTTTTCATGTTTAATTTCTTGACTATAAATGACTATTGCATGTGAATTATCACTTTTGGAACTAAAATAAGTGTGTTTAGAGTCATTTGAATGACTGAAATTGGTTGAAAAAGAAGCTTCTGAGTAGGAGAAAAAGTCTGTAAAAATGGCAATTTTGGTCACATTGAGGCTTTAAAAAGCAGTTATTCAACATGAGGCACAATTCAAATGACAATTTAAATCACTATTTTTCTACAGTCCAAAAAATCAAGTTTCCGATGAAAAGCGATGATCCGTGACCTGTCGAACTTTCTCTAGACTGTCAGAAATGGTAATTTTTTAATGTTACATTTTTTGACTGTAAATGACTATTGCATGTGAATGATCACTTTTGGAACTAAAATAAGTGTGTTTAGAGTCATTTTAATGTCTGAAATTGTTCAAAATACAAGCTTCTGAGTAGGAGAAAAAGTCTGTAAAAATGGCAATTTTGGTCACATTGAGGCTTTAAGAAGTAGTTATTCAACATGAGGCACAATCCAAATGACATTTTGAATAATTTTTTCTACAGTCCAAAAAATCAATTTTCTGATGAAAAACGATGACCCGTGACCTGTAGAACTTTCTCCAGACGGTCAGAAATGGTTATTTTTTAATGTTACATTTTTTTACTGTAAATGACTATTGCGTGTGAATTATCACTTTTGGAACTAAAATAAGTGTGTTTAGAGTCATTTGAATGACTGAAATTGGTTGAAAAAGAAGCTTCTGAGTAGGAGAAAAAGTCTGTAAAAATGGGAATTTTGGTCACATTGAGGCTTTAAAAAGTAGTTATTCAACATGAGGCACAATCCAAATGACAATTTAAATCACTATTATTCTACAGTCCAAAAAAACAATTTTCTGATGAAAAGCGATAATCCGTGACCTCTCGAACTTTCTCCAGATGCTCAGAAATAGTAATTTTTTCATGTTTAATTTCTTGACTATAAATGACTATTGCATATGAATTATCACTTTTGGAACTAAAATAAGTGTGTTTAGATTCATTTTAATGTCTGAAATTGGTCGAAAAAGAAGCTTCTGAGTAGGAGAAAAAGTCTGTAAAAATGGCAATTTTGAGTACATTGAGGCTTTAAAAAGTAGTTATTCAACATGAGGCACAATCCAAATGACATTTTGAATCATTTATTCTACAGTCCAAAAAATCAATTTTCTGATGAAAAGCGATAATCCGTGACCTCTCAAACTTTCTCCAGATGATCAGAAATAGTAAGTTTTTTCATGTTTAATTTCTTGACTATAAATGACTATTGCATGTGAATGATCACTTTTGGAACTAAATTAGGTGTGTTTAGAGTCATTTTAGTGCCTGAAATTGGTCGAAATAGAAGCTTGTGAGTAAGAGAAAAAGTCTGTAGAAATGGCAATTTTGGTCACATTGAGGCTTTAAGAAGTAGTTATTCAACATGAGGCACAATCCAAATGACATTTTGAATAATTCTTTCTACAGTCCAAAAAATCAATTTTCTGATGAAAAACGATGACCCGTGACCTGTCGAGCTTTCTCCAGACGGTCAGAAATGGTTATTTTTTAATGTTACATTTTTTTACTGTAAATGACTATTGCGTGTGAATTATCACTTTTGGAACTAAAATAAGTGTGTTTAGAGTCATTTGAATGACTGAAATTGGTTGAAAAAGAAGCTTCTGAAGAGGAGAAAAAGTCTGTAAAAATGGCAATTTTGGTCACATTGAGGCTTTAAAAAGCAGTTATTCAACATGAGGCACAATTCAAATGACAATTTAAATCACTATTTTTCTACAGTCCAAAAAATCAAGTTTCCGATGAAAAGCGATCCGTGACCTGTCGAACTTTCTCTAGACTGTCAGAAATGGTAATTTTTTAATGTTACATTTTTTGACTGTAAATGACTATTGCATGTGAATGATCACTTTTGGAACTAAAATAAGTGTGTTTAGAGTCATTTTAATGTCTGAAATTGTTCAAAATACAAGCTTCTGAGTAGGAGAAAAAGTCTGTAAAAATGGCAATTTTGGTCACATTGAGGCTTTAAGAAGTAGTTATTCAACATGAGGCACAATCCAAATGACATTTTGAATAATTTTTTCTACAGTCCAAAAAATCAATTTTCTGATGAAAAACGATGACCCGTGACCTGTAGAACTTTCTCCAGACGGTCAGAAATGGTTATTTTTTAATGTTACATTTTTTTACTGTAAATGACTATTGCGTGTGAATTATCACTTTTGGAACTAAAATAAGTGTGTTTAGAGTCATTTGAATGACTGAAATTGGTTGAAAAAGAAGCTTCTGAGTAGGAGAAAAAGTCTGTAAAAATGGGAATTTTGGTCACATTGAGGCTTTAAAAAGTAGTTATTCAACATGAGGCACAATCCAAATGACAATTTAAATCACTATTATTCTACAGTCCAAAAAAACAATTTTCTGATGAAAAGCGATAATCCGTGACCTCTCGAACTTTCTCCAGATGCTCAGAAATAGTAATTTTTTCATGTTTAATTTCTTGACTATAAATGACTATTGCATATGAATGATCACTTTTGGAACTAAATTAGGTGTGTTTAGAGTCATTTTAGTGCCTGAAATTGGTCGAAATAGAAGCTTGTGAGTAAGAGAAAAAGTCTGTAGAAATGGCAATTTTGGTCACATTGAGGCTTTAAGAAGTAGTTATTCAACATGAGGCACAATCCAAATGACATTTTGAATAATTCTTTCTACAGTCCAAAAAATCAATTTTCTGATGAAAAACGATGACCCGTGACCTGTCGAGCTTTCTCCAGACGGTCAGAAATGGTTATTTTTTAATGTTACATTTTTTTACTGTAAATGACTATTGCGTGTGAATTATCACTTTTGGAACTAAAATAAGTGTGTTTAGAGTCATTTGAATGACTGAAATTGGTTGAAAAAGAAGCTTCTGAGTAGGAGAAAAAGTCTGTAAAAATGGCAATTTTGGTCACATTGAGGCTTTAAAAAGCAGTTATTCAACATGAGGCACAATTCAAATGACAATTTAAATCACTATTTTTCTACAGTCCAAAAAATCAAGTTTCCAATGAAAAGCGATGATCCGTGACCTGTAGAACTTTCTCTAGACTGTCAGCAATGGTAATTTTTTAATGTTACATTTTTTGACTGTAAATGACTATTGCATGTGAATGATCACTTTTGGAACTAAAATAAGTGTGTTTAGAGTCATTTTAATGTCTGAAATTGTTCAAAATACAAGCTTCTGAGTAGGAGAAAAAGTCTGTAAAAATGGCAATTTTGGTCACATTGAGGCTTTAAGAAGTAGTTATTCAACATGAGGCACAATCCAAATGACATTTTGAATAATTTTTTCTACAGTCCAAAAAATCAATTTTCTGATGAAAAACGATGACCCGTGACCTGTAGAACTTTCTCCAGACGGTCAGAAATGGTTATTTTTTAATGTTACATTTTTTTACTGTAAATGACTATTGCGTGTGAATTATCACTTTTGGAACTAAAATAAGTGTGTTTAGAGTCATTTGAATGACTGAAATTGGTTGAAAAAGAAGCTTCTGAGTAGGAGAAAAAGTCTGTAAAAATGGGAATTTTGGTCACATTGAGGCTTTAAAAAGTAGTTATTCAACATGAGGCACAATCCAAATGACAATTTAAATCACTATTATTCTACAGTCCAAAAAAACAATTTTCTGATGAAAAGCGATAATCCGTGACCTCTCGAACTTTCTCCAGATGCTCAGAAATAGTAATTTTTTCATGTTTAATTTCTTGACTATAAATGACTATTGCATATGAATTATCACTTTTGGAACTAAAATAAGTGTGTTTAGATTCATTTTAATGCCTGAAATTGGTCGAAAAAGAAGCTTCTGAGTAGGAGAAAAAGTCTGTAAAAATGGCAATTTTGAGTACATTGAGGCTTTAAAAAGTAGTTATTCAACATGAGGCACAATCCAAATGACATTTTGAATCATTTATTCTACAGTCCAAAAAATCAATTTTCTGATGAAAAGCGATAATCCGTGACCTCTCAAACTTTCTCCAGATGATCAGAAATAGTAAGTTTTTTCATGTTTAATTTCTTGACTATAAATGACTATTGCATGTGAATGATCACTTTTGGAACTAAATTAGGTGTGTTTAGAGTCATTTTAGTGCCTGAAATTGGTCGAAATAGAAGCTTGTGAGTAAGAGAAAAAGTCTGTAGAAATGGCAATTTTGGTCACATTGAGGCTTTAAGAAGTAGTTATTCAACATGAGGCACAATCCAAATGACATTTTGAATAATTCTTTCTACAGTCCAAAAAATCAATTTTCTGATGAAAAACGATGACCCGTGACCTGTCGAGCTTTCTCCAGACGGTCAGAAATGGTTATTTTTTAATGTTACATTTTTTTACTGTAAATGACTATTGCGTGTGAATTATCACTTTTGGAACTAAAATAAGTGTGTTTAGAGTCATTTGAATGACTGAAATTGGTTGAAAAAGAAGCTTCTGAGTAGGAGAAAAAGTCTGTAAAAATGGCAATTTTGGTCACATTGAGGCTTTAAAAAGCAGTTATTCAACATGAGGCACAATTCAAATGACAATTTAAATCACTATTTTTCTACAGTCCAAAAAATCAAGTTTCCAATGAAAAGCGATGATCCGTGACCTGTAGAACTTTCTCTAGACTGTCAGCAATGGTAATTTTTTAATGTTACATTTTTTGACTGTAAATGACTATTGCATGTGAATGATCACTTTTGGAACTAAAATAAGTGTGTTTAGAGTCATTTTAATGTCTGAAATTGTTCAAAATAGAAGCTTCTGAGTAGGAGAAAAAGTCTGTAAAAATGGCAATTTTGGTCACATTAAGCCTTTAAAAAGTAGTTATTCAACATGAGGCACAATCCAAATGACGATTTGAATCATTTTTACTACAGTCCAAAAAATCCATTTTCTGATGAAAAACGATGACCCGTGACATGTCGAACTTTCTCCAGACTGTCAGAAATGGTAATTTTTTCATGTTACATTTTTTGACTGTAAAGGACTATTGCATGTGAATGACCACTTTTGGAACTAAAATAAGTGTGTTTAGATTCATTTTAATGCCTGAAATTAGTCGAAATAGAAGCTTCTGAGTAGGAGAAAAAGTCTGTAAAAATGGCAATTTTGAGTACATTGAGGCTTTAAAAAGTAGTTATTCAACATGAGGCACAATCCAAATGACATTTTGAATCATTTTTTCTACAGTCCAAAAAATCCATTTTCTGATGAAAAACGATGACCCATGACCTGTCGAACTTTCTCCAGAGGGTCAGACATGGTAATTTTTGTAATGTTACATTTTTTGACTGTAAATGACTATTGCATGTGAATTATCACTTTTAGAACTCAAATAAGTGTGTTTAGATTCATTTTAATGCCTGCAATTGGTCGAAATAGAAGCTTCTGAGTAGGAGAAAAAGCCTGTAAAAATGGCAATTTTGAGTACATTGAGGATTTAAAAAGTAGTTATTCAACATGAGGCACAATCCAAATGACATTTTGAATCATTTATTCTACAGTCCAAAAAATCAATTTTCTGATGAAAAGCGATAATCCTTGACCTCTCGAACTTTCTCCAGATGCTCAGAAATAGTAATTTTTTCATGTTTAATTTCTTGACTATAAATGACTATTGCATGTGAATTATCACTTTTGGAATTAAAATAAGTGTGTTTAGATTCATTTTAATGCCTGCAATTGGTCGAAATAGAAGCTTCTGAGTAGGAGAAAAAGCCTGTAAAAATGGCAATTTTGAGTACATTGAGGCTTTAAAAAGTAGTTATTCAACACGAGGCACAATCCAAATGACATTTTGAATCATTCATTCTACAGTCCAAAAAATAAATTTTCTGATGAAAAGCGATAATCCGTGACCTCTCGAACTTTCTCCAGATGCTCAGAAATAGTACGTTTTTTTATGTTTAATTTCTTGACTATAAATGACTATTGCATGTGAATTATCACTTTTGGAACTAAATTAAGTGTGTTTAGAGTCATTTTAATGCCTGAAATTGGTCGAAATAGAAGCTTGTGAGTAAGAGAAAAAGTCTGTAATAATGGCAATTTTGGTCACATTGAGGCTTTAAAAAGCAGTTATTCAACATGAGGCACAATCCAAATGACAATTTAAATCACTATTGTTCTACAGTCCAAAAAATCAATTTTCTGATGAAATGCGATGATCCGTGACCTGTTGAACTTTCTCTAGACTGTCAGAAATGGTAATTTTTTAATGTTACATTTTTTGACTGTAAATGACTATTGCATGTGAATGATCACTTTTGCAACTAAAATAAGTGTGTTTAGAGTCATTTTAATGCCTGAAATTGGTCGAAATAGAAGCTTCTGAGTAAGAGAAAAAGTCTGTAATAATGGCAATTTTGGTCACATTGAGGCTTTAAAAGGTAGTAATTCAACATGAGGCACAATCCAAATGACATTTTGAATAATTTTTTCTACAGTCCAAAAAATCAATTTTCTGATGAAAAACGATGACCCGTGACCTGTCGAACTTTCTCCAGACGGTCAGAAATGGTTATTTTTTAATGTTACATTTTTTTACTGTAAATGACTATTGCGTGTGAATTATCACTTTTGGAACTACAATAAGTGTGTTTAGAGTCATTTGAATGACTGAAATTGGTTGAAAAAGAAGCTTCTTAGTAGGAGAAAAAGTCTGTAAAAATGGGAATTTTGGTCACATTGAGGCTTTAAAAAGTAGTTATTCAACATGAGGCACAATCCAAATGACATTTTGAATCATTTATTCTACAGTCCAAAAAATCCATTTTCTGATGAAAAGCGATAATCCGTGACCTCTCGAACTTTCTCCAGATGCTCAGAAATAGTAATTTTTTCATGTTTAATTTCTTGACTATAAATGACTATTGCATGTGAATTATCACTTTTGGAACTAAATTAAGTGTGTTTAGAGTCATTTTAATGCCTGAAATTGGTCGAAATAGAAGCTTGTGAGTAAGAGAAAAAGTCTGTAATAATGGCAATTTTGGTCACATTGAGGCTTTAAAAAGTAGTTATTCCACATGAGGCACAATCCAAATGAGATTTTGAATAATTTTTTCTACAGTCCAAAAAATCCATTTTCTGATGAAAAACGATGACCCGTGACCTGTCGAACTTTCTCCAGACGGTCAGAAATGGTTATTTTTTAATGTTACATTTTTTTACTGTAAATGACTATTGCGTGTGAATTATCACTTTTGGAACTAAAATAAGTGTGTTTAGATTCATTTTAATGCCTGAAATTAGTCGAAATAGAAGCTTCTGAGTAGGAGAAAAAGTCTGTAAAAATGGCAATTTTGAGTACATCGAGGCTTTAACCCCTTGAGTGCCCGCCCCTTTCCCCGCCCTGTGCCGGGCGTTTCATTAGCGGGCGGGGTTTATGACGAGCTGGTCTCATCATGGGCACAGCGCAACCGCGGCCCATGAGGAGACCAGCTCGTCATGGGCACTCAAGAGGTTAAAAAGTAGTTATTCAACATGAGGCACAATCCAAATGACATTTTGAATCATTTTTTCTACAGTCCAAAAAATCCATTTTCTGATGAAAAACGATGACCCGTGACCTGTCAAACTTTCTCCAGACAGTCAGACATGGGAATTTTTTTAATGTTACATTTTTTGACTGTAGATGACTATTGCATGTGAATTATCACTTTTAGAACTAAAATAAGTGTGTTTAGAGTCATTTGAATGACTGAAATTGGTTGAAAAAGAAGCTTCTGAGTAGGAGAAAAAGTCTGTAAAAATGGGAATTTTGGTCACATTGAGGCTTTAAAAAGTAGTTATTCAACATGAGGCACAATCCAAATGACAATTTAAATCACTATTATTCTACAGTCCAAAAAAACAATTTTCTGATGAAAAGCGATAATCCGTGACCTCTCGAACTTTCTCCAGATGCTCAGAAATAGTAATTTTTTCATGTTTAATTTCTTGACTATAAATGACTATTGCATATGAATTATCACTTTTGGAACTAAAATAAGTGTGTTTAGATTCATTTGAATGACTGAAATTGGTCGAAAAAGAAGCTTCTGAGTAGGAGAAAAAGTCTGTAAAAATGGCAATTTTGAGTACATTGAGGCTTTAAAAAGTAGTTATTCAACATGAGGCACAATCCAAATGACATTTTGAATCATTTATTCTACAGTCCAAAAAATCAATTTTCTGATGAAAAGCGATAACCCGTGACCTGTCGAACTTTCTCCAGACGGTCAGAAATGGTTATTTTTTAATGTTACATTTTTTTACTGTAAATGACTATTGCGTGTGAATTATCACTTTTGGAACTAAAATAAGTGTGTTTAGATTCATTTTAATGCCTGAAATTAGTCGAAATAGAAGCTTCTGAGTAGGAGAAAAAGTCTGTAAAAATGGCAATTTTGAGTACATCGAGGCTTTAACCCCTTGAGTGCCCGCCCCTTTCCCCGCCCTGTGCCGGGCGTTTCATTAGCGGGCGGGGTTTATGACGAGCTGGTCTCATCATGGGCACAGCGCAACCGCGGCCCATGAGGAGACCAGCTCGTCATGGGCACTCAAGAGGTTAAAAAGTAGTTATTCAACATGAGGCACAATCCAAAGGACATTTTGAATCATTTTTTCTACAGTCCAAAAAATCCATTTTCTGATGAAAAAAGATGACCCGTGACCTGTCGAACTTTCTCCAGAGGGTCAGACATGGTAATTTTTGTAATGTTACATTTTTTGACTGTAGATGACTATTGCATGTGAATTATCACTTTTAGAACTAAAATAAGTGTGTTTAGATTCATTTTAATGCCTGCAATTGGTCGAAATAGAAGTTTCTGAGTAGGAGAAAAAGCCTGTAAAAATGGCAATTTTGAGTACATTGAGGATTTAAAAAGTAGTTATTCAACATGAGGCACAATCCAAATGACATTTTGAATCATTTATTCTACAGTCCAAAAAATCAATTTTCTGATGAAAAGCAATAATCCGTGACCTCTCGAACTTTCTCCAGATGCTCAGAAATAGTAATTTTTTCATGTTTAATTTCTTGACTATAAATGACTATTGCATGTGAATTATCACTTTTGGAACTAAAATAAGTGTGTTTAGAGTCATTTGAATGACTGAAATTGACTGAAAAAGAAGCTTCTGAGTAGGAGAAAAAGTCTGTAAAAATGGCAATTTTGAGTACATTGAGGCTTTAAAAAGTAGTTATTCAACATGAGGCACAATCCAAATGACATTTTGAATCATTTTTTCTACAGTGCAAAAAATCCATTTTCTGATGAAAAACGATGACCCGTGACCTGTCAAACTTTCTCCAGACGGTCAGACATGGGAATTTTTTTAATGTTACATTTTTTGACTGTAAATGACTATTGCTTGTGAGTTATCACTTTTAGAACTAAAATAAGTTTGTTTAGATTCATTTTAATGCCTGAAATTGGTCGAAATAGAAGCTTCTGAGTAGGAGAAAAAGCCTGTAAAAATGGCAATTTTGAGTACATTGAGACTTTAAAAAGTAGTTATTCAAAATGAGGCACAATCCAAATGACATTTTGAATCATTTTTTCTACAGTCCAAAAAATCCATTTTCTGATGAAAAACGATGACCCGTGACCTGTCGAACTTTCTCCAGACGGTCAGACATGGTAATTTTTTTAATGTTACATTTTTTTACTGTAAATGACTATTGCATGTGAATGATCACTTTTGCAACTAAAATAAGTGTGTTTAGAGTCATTTTAATGCCTGAAATTGGTCGAAATAGAAGCTTCTGAGTAAGAGAAAAAGTCTGTAATAATGGCAATTTTGGTCACATTGAGGCTTTAAAAGGTAGTAATTCAACATTAGGCACAATCCAAATGACATTTTGAATAATTTTTTCTACAGTCCAAAAAATCAATTTTCTGATGAAAAACGATGATCCGTGACCTGTCGAACTTTCTTCAGATGGTCAGAAATGGTTATTTTTTAATGTTACATTTTTTGACTGTAAATGACTATTGCATGTGAATTATCACTTTTGGAACTAAAATAAGTGTGTTTAGAGTCATTTGAATGACTGAAATTGACTGAAAAAGAAGCTTCTGAGTAGGAGAAAAAGTCTGTAAAAATGGGAATTTTGGTCACATTGAGGCTTTAAAAAGTAGTTATTCAACATGAGGCACAATCCAAATGACAATTTAAATCACTATTATTCTACAGTCCAAAAAAACAATTTTCTGATGAAAAGCGATAATCCGTGACCTCTCGAACTTTCTCCAGATGCTCAGAAATAGTAATTTTTTCATGTTTAATTTCTTGACTATAAATGACTATTGCATATGAATTATCACTTTTGGAACTAAAATAAGTGTGTTTAGATTCATTTTAATGCCTGAAATTGGTCGAAAAAGAAGCTTCTGAGTAGGAGAAAAAGTCTGTAAAAATGGCAATTTTGAGTACATTGAGGCTTTAAAAAGTAGTTATTCAACATGAGGCACAATCTAAATGACAATTTGAATCACTATTTATCTACAGTCCAAAAAATCAATTTTCTGATGAAAAGCGATAATCCGTGACCTGTCGAACTTTCTCTAGACTGTCAGAAATGGTAATTTTTTAATGTTACATTTTTTGACTGTAAAGGGCTATTGCATGTGAATGACCACTTTTGGAACTAAAATAAGTGTGTTTAGATTCATTTTAATGCCTGAAATTGGTCGAAATAGAAGCTTCTGAGTAGGAGAAAAGGTCTGTAAAAATTGCAATTTTGAGTACATTGAGGCTTTAAAAAGTAGTTATTCAACATGTGGCACAATCGAAATGACATTTTGAATCATTTTTTCTACAGTCCAAAAAATCTATTTTCTGATGAAAAACGATAATCCGTGACCTGTCGAACTTTCTCCAGATGGTCAGACATGGTAATTTTTTTAATGTTACATGTTTTTGACTGTAAATGACTATTGCATGCGAGTTATCACTTTTGGAACTAAAATAAGTGTGTTTAGATTCATTTTAATGCCTGAAATTGGTCGAAAAAGAAGCTTCTGAGTAGGAGAAAAAGTCTGTAAAAATGGCAATTTTGAGTACATTGAGGCTTTAAAAAGTAGTTATTCAACATGAGGCACAATCCAAATGACATTTTGAATCATTTATTCTACAGTCCAAAAAATCAATTTTCTGATGAAAAGCGATAATCCGTGACCTCTCAAACTTTCTCCAGATGATCAGAAATAGTAAGTTTTTTCATGTTTAATTTCTTGACTATAAATGACTATTGCATGTGAATGATCACTTTTGGAACTAAATTAGGTGTGTTTAGAGTCATTTTAGTGCCTGAAATTGGTCGAAATAGAAGCTTGTGAGTAAGAGAAAAAGTCTGTAGAAATGGCAATTTTGGTCACATTGAGGCTTTAAGAAGTAGTTATTCAACATGAGGCACAATCCAAATGACATTTTGAATAATTTTTTCTACAGTCCAAAAAATCAATTTTCTGATGAAAAACGATGACCCGTGACCTGTCGAACTTTCTCCAGACGGTCAGAAATGGTTATTTTTTAATGTTACATTTTTTTTACTGTAAATGACTATTGCGTGTGAATTATCACTTTTGGAACTAAAATAAGTGTGTTTAGAGTCATTTGAATGACTGAAATTGGTTGAAAAAGAAGCTTCTGAGTAGGAGAAAAAGTCTGTAAAAATGGGAATTTTGGTCACATTGAGGCTTTAAAAAGTAGTTATTCAACATGAGGCACAATCCAAATGACAATTTAAATCACTATTATTCTACAGTCCAAAAAAACAATTTTCTGATGAAAAGCGATAATCCGTGACCTCTCGAACTTTCTCCAGATGCTCAGAAATAGTAATTTTTTCATGTTTAATTTCTTGACTATAAATGACTATTGCATATGAATTATCACTTTTGGAACTAAAATAAGTGTGTTTAGATTTATTTATTTATTTTTGACATTTGTTAAGCGCGAACGAATACCCGTAGGCGTCTCGGCGCTAGACCTTAGCAGGTGTCTCTTAACGAGGCATGGGAAACAAGAGGAGAAAGGTATACTATCACTGATTAAACAGCCAGGTTTTCAGCTTCCTACGGAACTGTAAAAGTGAGGGGCAAGTTCTAATGTGATGAGGCAGAGTGTTCCATATCTTTGGGGCGGCGACTAGAAACCGGCGGTCTCCCCAGGACACTGTTTTAGAGCGTGGAACCACTAGTTGGTTCAGATTGGAAGAGCGAAGCTGTCTGGATGGTATGTAAGGAATAAGCTTGTCCTTGAGGAGGCGAGGCCCCTGATCATGAAGTGCTTTGTAAATTATACAAAGTGACTTGAACTTAATCCTGTTTTGGATGGTCAGCCAGTGAAAAGTTCTTATGGTGTCAGTGATAGGAGCAAACTTTGGTGATCTGGACAGAAGACGCGCTGAAGCATTTTGTATTGTCTGTAGTTTTTTTATAACCCTAACTTGGGCATTAAGAAAAAGAGAGTTACAATAGTCTAGTGATGAAAGCACTAAAGAACTGACCAAAGTTTTAGCAGCAGTATCTGGCAGGAAAGGAATGATTTTCCTTATCATTCGGAGTTTGTAATGAGCAGTGGCTGCGACCTTATTTGCATGAGCCATGAAGTTGAGCTGGTTGTCAAAGGTAACTCCCAAATTCCTGACTTTGAGGGTCGGAGTAGGGGGAGTACCAAAGGCCGACGGCCACCAGGAAGTGGGCCATCTCGGGGAGAGAGAACCAAAGATGAGCACCTCCGTCTTATCGGAATTAAGTTTCAGACAGTTATCTGTCATCCACTCTCCGACTGCTACCATACCGTTTTTAAAACGTTCTGCTACCTCATGCCCGTCACCTTTGATGGCCAACACTAGTTGCGTATCATCCGCATATGAGGTTAGGCTCATCCCGAATGCTTTGATCACACCCGCAAGGTCCGACACATAGATGTTAAAAAGTGTCGGACTAAGGGAGGAGCCTTGAGGAACCCCACAAGGAAGTGAACGCTTGGCCGATTGATATGGCCCCAGAGTGACCACTTGTGATCTGTTGGACAGGAAGGAGGAGAGCAGATCTCTCGCTGTATGGAAAATTCCCATCCGTCCGACACGGTCTACTAAGATCTTATGGTCGACCGTGTCGAAGGCCGCCGAGAGGTCAAGCAGAACAAGAAGTGCTGTCCCTCCTTGGTCACGGACAATTCTAATGTCGTCCGCTGCGTTAAGAAGGGCGGTTTCGGTTCCGTGATATTTTCGGAAGCCAAACTGTGTGTCATCCAGCAGCTGATGTTTCTCGACGTATTCTGAGAGCTGCTGGTTCATGGCTTTCTCCGTCACCTTAGCTAAGAAGGGGAGGCTTGCTATAGGTCTGTAATTCTTTAGTTCCTCCTTATCTAGGTTGGATTTCTTAAGCAAGGGCTTAATGAGTGTATTTTTTAAGGAGTCTGGATAGATCCCGGAACTGAAGATGGTATTACAGACCAGAGAGATAATAGGCGCGGTAACGTCTATTACGTTGGAAAGCACTGACGAAGGGCATGGGTCCAAGGCCGATCCGGATTTGATGGATCTGATAATGGTTTTTATGTGTTCCGTGGTAAGAGGCAGAAAACTAGACAGGATGTTTCCTGAGGTGGTGTGAGCGGTGGGAGATCTCGGAGTGATGGTGGTGGAAATGAACGTTTGATAAATGTTGTTAACTTTGGAGAAAAAGAATTCAGACAATGCGTCGCAAAGAGATTGAGAGGGCACAGGATATAAATCAGGTGCGTTGCCGGACAAGGTTTGGGTGATATCAAAGAGTTGTTTACTCGAATTTTTGGCTATTTCAATTTGATCTGCAAAAAAGGTCTTTTTGGCAGCAGTGATCATAATTTTGTAAGTGGATAAGGATTGTTTATAGGTGATCTTGCTTTCGTTATTGTAATTTCTGCGCCAAAGCCTTTCCCTGTTCCGACACAGTTGTTTTTGGATACGCAGTTCCTCTGTGTACCACGGAGCAGTAGGTGAGCTTCTGTTTCTAGAGTGGAATTTCGTGGGTACTAATTGATTAGTGGCGGCACCTATCCATTCGTGAAATTGCCTAGTGGCAGTAATGGGGTCATTGGATATCTCTGGACAAGTATTGTCCAGTAGTGATTTTAATTCGGTATGGTTAAGACTCTTCCATACTTTAAAGGGACCTGGAGCTATGGCCGTGGGCTTCTTCCTCTTTTGTTCCTTTATGGACAGGCTACTGAAAATAACGAAGTGATCAGTCCATGGCATGGGAAGAATGCTGGTTATGTGTAGGTCCTCTGCGTTTGAGAATATACCGTCCAATGTATGACCTGCCTGATGGGTGGGGGAGGTGACCAGTTGTCTAAGGCCCATCGTTTTTAGGTCCGATATCAGGGCGGCAGTATCGTTATCGTTTTCTAGATCCAAATGGAAATTCATGTCGCCCAGTATAGTTGCGGAGACTTCAGTGGCTATTTCTTCAGTTATTACATGTAAATTAGTCAAGAAGGCTGCTCTCGACCCAGGAGGGCGGTAAAGGAGAACTCCCTTAAAATTAAACAGAGCGGAAAACTTAATGTCAAAGTGCATAGCTTCACAAGAAGCACCTGGAATTAGGGATGTGCGGGCTTCGAAGTGGTCTCTCGTGATAAGAGCTAAACCTCCTCCCTTTTTCCCGACTCTATCCTGTCGATAGGCTTTATAGCCAGGAGGCAATGCTACCACTAGATCAGGTGCTGAAGCGTCATCAGTCCACGTTTCGGTAATGATGAGATTCATTTTAATGCCTGAAATTGGTCGAAAAAGAAGCTTCTGAGTAGGAGAAAAAGTCTGTAAAAATGGCAATTTTGAGTACATTGAGGCTTTAAAAAGTAGTTATTCAACATGAGGCACAATCCAAATGACATTTTGAATCATTTATTTTACAGTCCAAAAAATCAATTTTCTGATGAAAAGCGATAATCCGTGACCTCTCAAACTTTCTCCAGATGATCAGAAATAGTAAGTTTTTTCATGTTTAATTTCTTGACTATAAATGACTATTGCATGTGAATGATCACTTTTGGAACTAAATTAGGTGTGTTTAGAGTCATTTTAGTGCCTGAAATTGGTCGAAATAAAAGCTTGTGAGTAAGAGAAAAAGTCTGTAGAAATGGCAATTTTGGTCACATTGAGGCTTTAAGAAGTAGTTATTCAACATGAGGCACAATCCAAATGACATTTTGAATAATTTTTTCTACAGTCCAAAAAATCAATTTTCTGATGAAAAACGATGACCTGTGACCTGTCGAACTTTCTCCAGACGGTCAGAAATGGTTATTTTTTAATGTTACATTTTTTTACTGTAAATGACTATTGCGTGTGAATTATCACTTTTGGAACTAAAATAAGTGTGTTTAGAGTCATTTGAATGACTGAAATTGGTTGAAAAAGAAGCTTCTGAGTAGGAGAAAAAGTCTGTAAAAATGGGAATTTTGGTCACATTGAGGCTTTAAAAAGTAGTTATTCAACATGAGGCACAATCCAAATGACAATTTAAATCACTATTATTCTACAGTCCAAAAAAACAATTTTCTGATGAAAAGCGATAATCCGTGACCTCTCGAACTTTCTCCAGATGCTCAGAAATAGTAATTTTTTCATGTTTAATTTCTTGACTATAAATGACTATTGCATATGAATTATCACTTTTGGAACTAAAATAAGTGTGTTTAGATTCATTTTAATGCCTGAAATTGGTCGAAAAAGAAGCTTCTGAGTAGGAGAAAAAGTCTGTAAAAATGGCAATTTTGAGTACATTGAGGCTTTAAAAAGTAGTTATTCAACATGAGGCACAATCCAAATGACATTTTGAATCATTTATTTTACAGTCCAAAAAATCAATTTTCTGATGAAAAGCGATAATCCGTGACCTCTCAAACTTTCTCCAGATGATCAGAAATAGTAAGTTTTTTCATGTTTAATTTCTTGACTATAAATGACTATTGCATGTGAATGATCACTTTTGGAACTAAATTAGGTGTGTTTAGAGTCATTTTAGTGCCTGAAATTGGTCGAAATAAAAGCTTGTGAGTAAGAGAAAAAGTCTGTAGAAATGGCAATTTTGGTCACATTGAGGCTTTAAGAAGTAGTTATTCAACATGAGGCACAATCCAAATGACATTTTGAATAATTTTTTCTACAGTCCAAAAAATCAATTTTCTGATGAAAAACGATGACCTGTGACC
Organism: Triturus cristatus; assembly: GCF_964204655.1. Classification (NCBI taxonomy): domain Eukaryota; kingdom Metazoa; phylum Chordata; class Amphibia; order Caudata; family Salamandridae; genus Triturus; species Triturus cristatus. The sequence goes on along the minus strand of NC_140583.1, from coordinate 1,000,144,263 downwards.
TGTCGAACTTTCTCCAGACGGTCAGAAATGGTTATTTTTTAATGTTACATTTTTTTACTGTAAATGACTATTGCGTGTGAATTATCACTTTTGGAACTAAAATAAGTGTGTTTAGAGTCATTTGAATGACTGAAATTGGTTGAAAAAGAAGCTTCTGAGTAGGAGAAAAAGTCTGTAAAAATGGGAATTTTGGTCACATTGAGGCTTTAAAAAGTAGTTATTCAACATGAGGCACAATCCAAATGACAATTTAAATCACTATTATTTTACAGTCCAAAAAAACAATTTTCTGATGAAAAGCGATAATCCGTGACCTCTCGAACTTTCTCCAGATGCTCAGAAATAGTAATTTTTTCATGTTTAATTTCTTGACTATAAATGACTATTGCATATGAATTATCACTTTTGGAACTAAAATAAGTGTGTTTAGATTCATTTTAATGCCTGCAATTGGTCGAAATAGAAGCTTCTGAGTAGGAGAAAAAGCCTGTAAAAATGGCAATTTTGAGTACATTGAGGCTTTAAAAAGTAGTTATTCAACACGAGGCACAATCCAAATGACATTTTGAATCATTCATTCTACAGTCCAAAAAATACATTTTCTGATGAAAAGCGATAATCCGTGACCTCTCGAACTTTCTCCAGATGCTCAGAAATAGTAATTTTTTCATGTTTAATTTCTTGACTATAAATGACTATTGCATGTGAATTATCACTTTTGGAACTAAAATAAGTGTGTTTAGAGTCATTTGAATGACTGAAATTGGTTGAAAAAGAAGCTTCTGAGTAGGAGAAAAAGTCTGTAAAAATGGCAATTTTGGTCACATTGAGGCTTTAAAAAGCAGTTATTCAACATGAGGCACAATTCAAATGACAATTTAAATCACTATTTTTCTACAGTCCAAAAAATCAAGTTTCCGATGAAAAGCGATGATCCGTGACCTGTCGAACTTTCTCTAGACTGTCAGAAATGGTAATTTTTTAATGTTACATTTTTTGACTGTAAATGACTATTGCATGTGAATGATCACTTTTGGAACTAAAATAAGTGTGTTTAGAGTCATTTTAATGTCTGAAATTGTTCAAAATACAAGCTTCTGAGTAGGAGAAAAAGTCTGTAAAAATGGCAATTTTGGTCACATTGAGGCTTTAAGAAGTAGTTATTCAACATGAGGCACAATCCAAATGACATTTTGAATAATTTTTTCTACAGTCCAAAAAATCAATTTTCTGATGAAAAACGATGACCCGTGACCTGTCGAACTTTCTCCAGACGGTCAGAAATGGTTATTTTTTAATGTTACATTTTTTTACTGTAAATGACTATTGCGTGTGAATTATCACTTTTGGAACTAAAATAAGTGTGTTTAGAGTCATTTGAATGACTGAAATTGGTTGAAAAAGAAGCTTCTGAGTAGGAGAAAAAGTCTGTAAAAATGGGAATTTTGGTCACATTGAGGCTTTAAAAAGTAGTTATTCAACATGAGGCACAATCCAAATGACATTTTGAATCATTTATTCTACAGTCCAAAAAATCAATTTTCTGATGAAAAGCGATAATCTGTGACCTCTCAAACTTTCTCCAGATGATCAGAAATAGTAAGTTTTTTCATGTTTAATTTCTTGACTATAAATGACTATTGCATGTGAATGATCACTTTTGGAACTAAATTAGGTGTGTTTAGAGTCATTTTAGTGCCTGAAATTGGTCGAAATAGAAGCTTGTGAGTAAGAGAAAAAGTCTGTAGAAATGGCAATTTTGGTCACATTGAGGCTTTAAGAAGTAGTTATTCAACATGAGGCACAATCCAAATGACATTTTGAATAATTCTTTCTACAGTCCAAAAAATCAATTTTCTGATGAAAAACGATGACCCGTGACCTGTCGAGCTTTCTCCAGACGGTCAGAAATGGTTATTTTTTAATGTTACATTTTTTTACTGTAAATGACTATTGCGTGTGAATTATCACTTTTGGAACTAAAATAAGTGTGTTTAGAGTCATTTGAATGACTGAAATTGGTTGAAAAAGAAGCTTCTGAGTAGGAGAAAAAGTCTGTAAAAATGGCAATTTTGGTCACATTGAGGCTTTAAAAAGCAGTTATTCAACATGAGGCACAATTCAAATGACAATTTAAATCACTATTTTTCTACAGTCCAAAAAATCAAGTTTCCAATGAAAAGCGATGATCCGTGACCTGTAGAACTTTCTCTAGACTGTCAGCAATGGTAATTTTTTAATGTTACATTTTTTGACTGTAAATGACTATTGCATGTGAATGATCACTTTTGGAACTAAAATAAGTGTGTTTAGAGTCATTTTAATGTCTGAAATTGTTCAAAATAGAAGCTTCTGAGTAGGAGAAAAAGTCTGTAAAAATGGCAATTTTGGTCACATTAAGCCTTTAAAAAGTAGTTATTCAACATGAGGCACAATCCAAATGACGATTTGAATCATTTTTACTACAGTCCAAAAAATCCATTTTCTGATGAAAAACGATGACCCGTGACATGTCGAACTTTCTCCAGACTGTCAGAAATGGTAATTTTTTCATGTTACATTTTTTGACAGTAAAGGACTATTGCATGTGAATGACCACTTTTGGAACTAAAATAAGTGTGTTTAGATTCATTTTAATGCCTGAAATTGGTCGAAATAGAAGCTTCTGAGTAGGAGAAAAAGTCTGTATAAATGGCAATTTTGAGTACATTGAGGCTTTAAAAAGTAGTTATTCAACATGAGGCACAATCCAAATGACATTTTGAATCATTTTTTCTACAGTCCAAAAAATCCATTTTCTGATGAAAAACGATGACCCATGACCTGTCGAACTTTCTCCAGAGGGTCAGACATGGTAAGTTTTGTAATGTTACATTTTTTGACTGTAAATGACTATTGCATGTGAATTATCACTTTTAGAACTCAAATAAGTGTGTTTAGATTCATTTTAATGCCTGCAATTGGTCGAAATAGAAGCTTCTGAGTAGGAGAAAAAGCCTGTAAAAATGGCAATTTTGAGTACATTGAGGATTTAAAAAGTAGTTATTCAACATGAGGCACAATCCAAATGACATTTTGAATCATTTATTCTACAGTCCAAAAAATCAATTTTCTGATGAAAAGCGATAATCCTTGACCTCTCGAACTTTCTCCAGATGCTCAGAAATAGTAATTTTTTCATGTTTAATTTCTTGACTATAAATGACTATTGCATGTGAATTATCACTTTTGGAATTAAAATAAGTGTGTTTAGATTCATTTTAATGCCTGCAATTGGTCGAAATAGAAGCTTCTGAGTAGGAGAAAAAGCCTGTAAAAATGGCAATTTTGAGTACATTGAGGCTTTAAAAAGTAGTTATTCAACACGAGGCACAATCCAAATGACATTTTGAATCATTCATTCTACAGTCCAAAAAATAAATTTTCTGATGAAAAGCGATAATCCGTGACCTCTCGAACTTTCTCCAGATGCTCAGAAATAGTACGTTTTTTTATGTTTAATTTCTTGACTATAAATGACTATTGCATGTGAATTATCACTTTTGGAACTAAATTAAGTGTGTTTAGAGTCATTTTAATGCCTGAAATTGGTCGAAATAGAAGCTTGTGAGTAAGAGAAAAAGTCTGTAATAATGGCAATTTTGGTCACATTGAGGCTTTAAAAAGCAGTTATTCAACATGAGGCACAATCCAAATGACAATTTAAATCACTATTGTTCTACAGTCCAAAAAATCAATTTTCTGATGAAAAGCGATGATCCGTGACCTGTTGAACTTTCTCTAGACTGTCAGAAATGGTAATTTTTTAATGTTACATTTTTTGACTGTAAATGACTATTGCATGTGAATGATCACTTTTGCAACTAAAATAAGTGTGTTTAGAGTCATTTTAATGCCTGAAATTGGTCGAAATAGAAGCTTCTGAGTAAGAGAAAAAGTCTGTAATAATGGCAATTTTGGTCACATTGAGGCTTTAAAAGGTAGTAATTCAACATGAGGCACAATCCAAATGACATTTTGAATAATTTTTTCTACAGTCCAAAAAATCAATTTTCTGATGAAAAACGATGATCCGTGACCTGTCGAACTTTCTTCAGATGGTCAGAAATGGTTATTTTTTAATGTTACATTTTTTGACTGTAAATGACTATTGCATGTGAATTATCACTTTTGGAACTAAAATAAGTGTGTTTAGAGTCATTTGAATGACTGAAATTGACTGAAAAAGAAGCTTCTGAGTAGGAGAAAAAGTCTGTAAAAATGGGAATTTTGGTCACATTGAAGCTTTAAAAAGTAGTTATTCAACATGAGGCACAATCTAAATGACAATTTGAATCACTATTTATCTACAGTCCAAAAAATCAATTTTCTGATGAAAAGCGATGATCCGTGACCTGTCGAACTTTCTCTAGACTGTCAGAAATGGTAATTTTTTAATGTTACATTTTTTGACTGTAAAGGGCTATTGCATGTGAATGACCACTTTTGGAACTAAAATAAGTGTGTTTAGATTCATTTTAATGCCTGAAATTGGTCGAAATAGAAGCTTCTGAGTAGGAGAAAAGGTCTGTAAAAATTGCAATTTTGAGTACATTGAGGCTTTAAAAAGTAGTTATTCAACATGTGGCACAATCGAAATGACATTTTGAATCATTTTTTCTACAGTCCAAAAAATCTATTTTCTGATGAAAAACGATAATCCGTGACCTGTCGAACTTTCTCCAGATGGTCAGACATGGTAATTTTTTTAATGTTACATGTTTTTGACTGTAAATGACTATTGCATGCGAGTTATCACTTTTGGAACTAAAATAAGTGTGTTTAGATTCATTTTAATGCCTGAAATTGGTCGAAAAAGAAGCTTCTGAGTAGGAGAAAAAGTCTGTAAAAATGGCAATTTTGAGTACATTTAGGCTTTAAAAAGTAGTTATTCAACATGAGGCACAATCCAAATGACATTTTGAATCATTTATTCTACAGTCCAAAAAATCAATTTTCTGATGAAAAGCGATAATCCGTGACCTCTCAAACTTTCTCCAGATGATCAGAAATAGTAAGTTTTTTCATGTTTAATTTCTTGACTATAAATGACTATTGAATGTGAATGATCACTTTTGGAACTAAATTAGGTGTGTTTAGACTCATTTTAGTGCCTGAAATTGGTCGAAATAGAAGCTTGTGAGTAAGAGAAAAAGTCTGTAGAAATGGCAATTTTGGTCTCATTGAGGCTTTAAGAAGTAGTTATTCAACATGAGGCACAATCCAAATGACATTTTGAATAATTTTTTCGACAGTCCAAAAAATCAATTTTCTGATGAAAAACGATGACCCGTGACCTGTCGAACTTTCTCCAGACGGTCAGAAATGGTTATTTTTTAATGTTACATTTTTTTTACTGTAAATGACTATTGCGTGTGAATTATCACTTTTGGAACTAAAATAAGTGTGTTTAGAGTCATTTGAATGACTGAAATTGGTTGAAAAAGAAGCTTCTGAGTAGGAGAAAAAGTCTGTAAAAATGGGAATTTTGGTCACATTGAGGCTTTAAAAAGTAGTTATTCAACATGAGGCACAATCCAAATGACAATTTAAATCACTATTATTCTACAGTCCAAAAAAACAATTTTCTGATGAAAAGCGATAATCCGTGACCTCTCGAACTTTCTCCAGATGCTCAGAAATAGTAATTTTTTCATGTTTAATTTCTTGACTATAAATGACTATTGCATATGAATTATCACTTTTGGAACTAAAATAAGTGTGTTTAGATTCATTTTAATGCCTGAAATTGGTCGAAAAAGAAGCTTCTGAGTAGGAGAAAAAGTCTGTAAAAATGGCAATTTTGAGTACATTGAGGCTTTAAAAAGTAGTTATTCAACATGAGGCACAATCCAAATGACATTTTGAATCATTTATTTTACAGTCCAAAAAATCAATTTTCTGATGAAAAGCGATAATCCGTGACCTCTCAAACTTTCTCCAGATGATCAGAAATAGTAAGTTTTTTCATGTTTAATTTCTTGACTATAAATGACTATTGCATGTGAATGATCACTTTTGGAACTAAATTAGGTGTGTTTAGAGTCATTTTAGTGCCTGAAATTGGTCGAAATAGAAGCTTGTGAGTAAGAGAAAAAGTCTGTAGAAATGGCAATTTTGGTCACATTGAGGCTTTAAGAAGTAGTTATTCAACATGAGGCACAATCCAAATGACATTTTGAATAATTTTTTCTACAGTCCAAAAAATCAATTTTCTGATGAAAAACGATGACCCGTGACCTGTCGAACTTTCTCCAGACGGTCAGAAATGGTTATTTTTTAATGTTACATTTTTTTACTGTAAATGACTATTGCGTGTGAATTATCACTTTTGGAACTAAAATAAGTGTGTTTAGAGTCATTTGAATGACTGAAATTGGTTGAAAAAGAAGCTTCTGAGTAGGAGAAAAAGTCTGTAAAAATGGGAATTTTGGTCACATTGAGGCTTTAAAAAGTAGTTATTCAACATGAGGCACAATCCAAATGACAATTTAAATCACTATTATTCTACAGTCCAAAAAAACAATTTTCTGATGAAAAGCGATAATCCGTGACCTCTCAAACTTTCTCCAGATGCTCAGAAATAGTAATTTTTTCATGTTTAATTTCTTGACTATAAATGACTATTGCATATGAATTATCACTTTTGGAACTAAAATAAGTGTGTTTAGATTCATTTTAATGCCTGAAATTGGTCGAAAAAGAAGCTTCTGAGTAGGAGAAAAAGTCTGTAAAAATGGCAATTTTGAGTACATTGAGGCTTTAAAAAGTAGTTATTCAACATGAGGCACAATCCAAATGACATTTTGAATCATTTATTCTACAGTCCAAAAAATCAATTTTCTGATTAAAAGCGATAATCCGTGACCTCTCAAACTTTCTCCAGATGATCAGAAATAGTAAGTTTTTTCATGTTTAATTTCTTGACTATAAATGACTATTGCATGTGAATGACCACTTTTGGAACTAAATTAGGTGTGTTTAGAGTCATTTTAGTGCCTGAAATTGGTCGAAATAGAAGCTTGTGAGTAAGAGAAAAAGTCTGTAGAAATGGCAATTTTGGTCACATTGAGGCTTTAAGAAGTAGTTATTCAACATGAGGCACAATCCAAATGACATTTTGAATAATTCTTTCTACAGTCCAAAAAATCAATTTTCTGATGAAAAACGATGACCCGTGACCTGTCGAGCTTTCTCCAGACAGTCAGAAATGGTTATTTTTTAATGTTACTTTTTTTACTGTAAATGACTATTGCGTGTGAATTATCACTTTTGGAACTAAAATAAGTGTGTTTAGAGTCATTTGAATGACTGAAATTGGTTGAAAAAGAAGCTTCTGAGTAGGAGAAAAAGTCTGTAAAAATGGCAGTTTTGGTCACATTGAGGCTTTAAAAAGCAGTTATTCAACATGAGGCACAATTCAAATGACAATTTAAATCACTATTTTTCTACAGTCCAAAAAATCAAGTTTCCAATGAAAAGCGATGATCCGTGACCTGTCGAACTTTCTCTAGACTGTCAGCAATGGTAATTTTTTAATGTTACATTTTTTGACTGTAAATGACTATTGCATGTGAATGATCACTTTTGGAACTAAAATAAGTGTGTTTAGAGTCATTTTAATGTCTGAAATTGTTCAAAATACAAGCTTCTGAGTAGGAGAAAAAGTCTGTAAAAATGGCAATTTTGGTCACACTAAGCCTTTAAAAAGTAGTTATTCAACATGAGGCACAATCCAAATGACGATTTGAATCATTTTTACTACAGTCCAAAAAATCCATTTTCTGATGAAAAACGATGACCCGTGACATGTCGAACTTTCTCCAGACTGTCAGAAATGGTAATTTTTTCATGTTACATTTTTTGACTGTAAAGGACTATTGCATGTGAATGACCACTTTTGGAACTAAAATAAGTGTGTTTAGATTCATTTTAATGCCTGAAATTAGTCGAAATAGAAGCTTCTGAGTAGGAGAAAAAGTCTGTAAAAATGGCAATTTTGAGTACATTGAGGCTTTAAAAAGTAGTTATTCAACATGAGGCACAATCCAAATGACATTTTGAATCATTTTTTCTACAGTCCAAAAAATCAATTTTCTGATGAAAAACGATGACCCGTGACCTGTCGAACTTTCTCCAGACGGTCAGAAATGGTTATTTTTTAATGTTACATTTTTTTACTGTAAATGACTATTGCGTGTGAATTATCACTTTTGGAACTAAAATAAGTGTGTTTAGAGTCATTTGAATGACTGAAATTGGTTGAAAAAGAAGGTTCTGAGTAGGAGAAAAAGTCTGTAAAAATGGGAATTTTGGTCACATTGAGGCTTTAAAAAGTAGTTATTCAACATGAGGCACAATCCAAATGACAATTTAAATCACTATTATTCTACAGTCCAAAAAAACAATTTTCTGATGAAAAGCGATAATCCGTGACCTCTCGAACTTTCTCCAGATGCTCAGAAATAGTAATTTTTTCATGTTTAATTTCTTGACTATAAATGACTATTGCATATGAATTATCACTTTTGGAACTAAAATAAGTGTGTTTAGATTCATTTTAATGCCTGAAATTGGTCGAAAAAGAAGCTTCTGAGTAGGAGAAAAAGTCTGTAAAAATGGCAATTTTGAGTACATTGAGGCTTTAAAAAGTAGTTATTCAACATGAGGCACAATCCAAATGACATTTTGAATCATTTATTTTACAGTCCAAAAAATCAATTTTCTGATGAAAAGCGATAATCCGTGACCTCTCAAACTTTCTCCAGATGATCAGAAATAGTAAGTTTTTTCATGTTTAATTTCTTGACTATAAATGACTATTGCATGTGAATGATCACTTTTGGAACTAAATTAGGTGTGTTTAGAGTCATTTTAGTGCCTGAAATTGGTCGAAATAGAAGCTTGTGAGTAAGAGAAAAAGTCTGTAGAAATGGCAATTTTGGTCACATTGAGGCTTTAAGAAGTAGTTATTCAACATGAGGCACAATCCAAATGACATTTTGAATAATTTTTTCTACAGTCCAAAAAATCAATTTTCTGATGAAAAACGATGACCCGTGACCTGTCGAACTTTCTCCAGACGGTCAGAAATGGTTATTTTTTAATGTTACATTTTTTTACTGTAAATGACTATTGCGTGTGAATTATCACTTTTGGAACTAAAATAAGTGTGTTTAGAGTCATTTGAATGACTGAAATTGGTTGAAAAAGAAGCTTCTGAGTAGGAGAAAAAGTCTGTAAAAATGGGAATTTTGGTCACATTGAGGCTTTAAAAAGTAGTTATTCAACATGAGGCACAATCCAAATGACAATTTAAATCACTATTATTCTACAGTCCAAAAAAACAATTTTCTGATGAAAAGCGATAATCCGTGACCTCTCAAACTTTCTCCAGATGATCAGAAATAGTAAGTTTTTTCATGTTTAATTTCTTGACTATAAATGACTATTGAATGTGAATGATCACTTTTGGAACTAAATTAGGTGTGTTTAGACTCATTTTAGTGCCTGAAATTGGTCGAAATAGAAGCTTGTGAGTAAGAGAAAAAGTCTGTAGAAATGGCAATTTTGGTCTCATTGAGGCTTTAAGAAGTAGTTATTCAACATGAGGCACAATCCAAATGACATTTTGAATAATTTTTTCGACAGTCCAAAAAATCAATTTTCTGATGAAAAACGATGACCCGTGACCTGTCGAACTTTCTCCAGACGGTCAGAAATGGTTATTTTTTAATGTTACATTTTTTTACTGTAAATGACTATTGCGTGTGAATTATCACTTTTGGAACTAAAATAAGTGTGTTTAGAGTCATTTGAATGACTGAAATTGGTTGAAAAAGAAGCTTCTGAGTAGGAGAAAAAGTCTGTAAAAATGGGAATTTTGGTCACATTGAGGCTTGAAAAAGTAGTTATTCAACATGAGGCACAATCCAAATGACAATTTAAATCACTATTATTTTACAGTCCAAAAAAACAATTTTCTGATGAAAAGCGATAATCCGTGACCTCTCGAACTTTCTCCAGATGCTCAGAAATAGTAATTTTTTCATGTTTAATTTCTTGACTATAAATGACTATTGCATATGAATTATCACTTTTGGAACTAAAATAAGTGTGTTTAGATTCATTTTAATGCCTGCAATTGGTCGAAATAGAAGCTTCTGAGTAGGAGAAAAAGCCTGTAAAAATGGCAATTTAGAGTACATTGAGGCTTTAAAAAGTAGTTATTCAACATGAGGCACAATCCAAAAGACATTTTGAATAATTTTTTCTACAGTCCGAAAAATCATTTTTCTGATGAAAAGCGATGATCCGTGACCTGTCGAACTTTCTCCAGATGGTCAGAAATGGTAATTTTTTCATGTTAAATTTTTTGACTGTAAATGACTATTGCATGTGAATTATCACTTTTGGAACTAAAATAAGTGTGTTTAGAGTCATTTTAATGCCTGAAATTGGTCGAAATAGAAGCTTCTGAGTAAGAGAAAAAGTCTGTAAAAATGGCAATTTTGGTCACATTGAGGCTCTAAAAATTAGTTATTCAACACGAGGCACAATCCAAATGACATTTTGAATCATTCATTCTACAGTCCAAAAAATACATTTTCTGATGAAAAGCGATAATCCGTGACCTCTCGAACTTTCTCCAGATGCTCAGAAATAGTAATTTTTTCATGTTTAATTTCTTGACTATAAATGACTATTGCATGTGAATTATCACTTTTGGAACTAAAATAAGTGTGTTTAGAGTCATTTGAATGACTGAAATTGGTTGAAAAAGAAGCTTCTGAGTAGGAGAAAAAGTCTGTAAAAATGGCAATTTTGGTCACATTGAGGCTTTAAAAAGCAGTTATTCAACATGAGGCACAATTCAAATGACAATTTAAATCACTATTTTTCTACAGTCCAAAAAATCAAGTTTCCGATGAAAAGCGATGATCCGTGACCTGTCGAACTTTCTCTAGACTGTCAGAAATGGTAATTTTTTAATGTTACATTTTTTGACTGTAAATGACTATTGCATGTGAATGATCACTTTTGGAACTAAAATAAGTGTGTTTAGAGTCATTTTAATGTCTGAAATTGTTCAAAATACAAGCTTCTGAGTAGGAGAAAAAGTCTGTAAAAATGGCAATTTTGGTCACATTGAGGCTTTAAGAAGTAGTTATTCAACATGAGGCACAATCCAAATGACATTTTGAATAATTTTTTCTACAGTCCAAAAAATCAATTTTCTGATGAAAAACGATGACCCGTGACCTGTCGAACTTTCTCCAGACGGTCAGAAATGGTTATTTTTTAATGTTACATTTTTTTACTGTAAATGACTATTGCGTGTGAATTATCACTTTTGGAACTAAAATAAGTGTGTTTAGAGTCATTTGAATGACTGAAATTGGTTGAAAAAGAAGCTTCTGAGTAGGAGAAAAAGTCTGTAAAAATGGGAATTTTGGTCACATTGAGGCTTTAAAAAGTAGTTATTCAACATGAGGCACAATCCAAATGACATTTTGAATCATTTATTCTACAGTCCAAAAAATCAATTTTCTGATGAAAAGCGATAATCTGTGACCTCTCAAACTTTCTCCAGATGATCAGAAATAGTAAGTTTTTTCATGTTTAATTTCTTGACTATAAATGACTATTGCATGTGAATGATCACTTTTGGAACTAAATTAGGTGTGTTTAGAGTCATTTTAGTGCCTGAAATTGGTCGAAAAAGAAGCTTCTGAGTAGGAGAAAAAGTCTGTAAAAATGGCAATTTTGGTCACATTGAGGCTTTAAAAAGCAGTTATTCAACATGAGGCACAATTCAAATGACAATTTAAATCACTATTTTTCTACAGTCCAAAAAATCAAGTTTCCAATGAAAAGCGATGATCCGTGACCTGTAGAACTTTCTCTAGACTGTCAGCAATGGTAATTTTTTAATGTTACATTTTTTGACTGTAAATGACTATTGCATGTGAATGATCACTTTTGGAACTAAAATAAGTGTGTTTAGAGTCATTTTAATGTCTGAAATTGTTCAAAATAGAAGCTTCTGAGTAGGAGAAAAAGTCTGTATAAATGGCAATTTTGAGTACATTGAGGCTTTAAAAAGTAGTTATTCAACATGAGGCACAATCCAAATGACATTTTGAATCATTTTTTCTACAGTCCAAAAAATCCATTTTCTGATGAAAAACGATGACCCATGACCTGTCGAACTTTCTCCAGAGGGTCAGACATGGTAAGTTTTGTAATGTTACATTTTTTGACTGTAAATGACTATTGCATGTGAATTATCACTTTTAGAACTCAAATAAGTGTGTTTAGATTCATTTTAATGCCTGCAATTGGTCGAAATAGAAGCTTCTGAGTAGGAGAAAAAGCCTGTAAAAATGGCAATTTTGAGTACATTGAGGATTTAAAAAGTAGTTATTCAACATGAGGCACAATCCAAATGACATTTTGAATCATTTATTCTACAGTCCAAAAAATCAATTTTCTGATGAAAAGCGATAATCCTTGACCTCTCGAACTTTCTCCAGATGCTCAGAAATAGTAATTTTTTCATGTTTAATTTCTTGACTATAAATGACTATTGCATGTGAATTATCACTTTTGGAATTAAAATAAGTGTGTTTAGATTCATTTTAATGCCTGCAATTGGTCGAAATAGAAGCTTCTGAGTAGGAGAAAAAGCCTGTAAAAATGGCAATTTTGAGTACATTGAGGCTTTAAAAAGTAGTTATTCAACACGAGGCACAATCCAAATGACATTTTGAATCATTCATTCTACAGTCCAAAAAATAAATTTTCTGATGAAAAGCGATAATCCGTGACCTCTCGAACTTTCTCCAGATGCTCAGAAATAGTACGTTTTTTTATGTTTAATTTCTTGACTATAAATGACTATTGCATGTGAATTATCACTTTTGGAACTAAATTAAGTGTGTTTAGAGTAATTTTAATGCCTGAAATTGGTCGAAATAGAAGCTTGTGAGTAAGAGAAAAAGTCTGTAATAATGGCAATTTTGGTCACATTGAGGCTTTAAAAAGCAGTTATTCAACATGAGGCACAATCCAAATGACAATTTAAATCACTATTGTTCTACAGTCCAAAAAATCAATTTTCTGATGAAAAGCGATGATCCGTGACCTGTTGAACTTTCTCTAGACTGTCAGAAATGGTAATTTTTTAATGTTACATTTTTTGACTGTAAATGACTATTGCATGTGAATGATCACTTTTGCAACTAAAATAAGTGTGTTTAGAGTCATTTTAATGCCTGAAATTGGTCGAAATAGAAGCTTCTGAGTAAGAGAAAAAGTCTGTAATAATGGCAATTTTGGTCACATTGAGGCTTTAAAAGGTAGTAATTCAACATGAGGCACAATCCAAATGACATTTTGAATAATTTTTTCTACAGTCCAAAAAATCAATTTTCTGATGAAAAACGATGATCCGTGACCTGTCGAACTTTCTTCAGATGGTCAGAAATGGTTATTTTTTAATGTTACATTTTTTGACTGTAAATGACTATTGCATGTGAATTATCACTTTTGGAACTAAAATAAGTGTGTTTAGAGTCATTTGAATGACTGAAATTGACTGAAAAAGAAGCTTCTGAGTAGGAGAAAAAGTCTGTAAAAATGGGAATTTTGGTCACATTGAAGCTTTAAAAAGTAGTTATTCAACATGAGGCACAATCTAAATGACAATTTGAATCACTATTTATCTACAGTCCAAAAAATCAATTTTCTGATGAAAAGCGATGATCCGTGACCTGTCGAACTTTCTCTAGACTGTCAGAAATGGTAATTTTTTAATGTTACATTTTTTGACTGTAAAGGGCTATTGCATGTGAATGACCACTTTTGGAACTAAAATAAGTGTGTTTAGATTCATTTTAATGCCTGAAATTGGTCGAAATAGAAGCTTCTGAGTAGGAGAAAAGGTCTGTAAAAATTGCAATTTTGAGTACATTGAGGCTTTAAAAAGTAGTTATTCAACATGTGGCACAATCGAAATGACATTTTGAATCATTTTTTCTACAGTCCAAAAAATCTATTTTCTGATGAAAAACGATAATCCGTGACCTGTCGAACTTTCTCCAGATGGTCAGACATGGTAATTTTTTTAATGTTACATGTTTTTGACTGTAAATGACTATTGCATGCGAGTTATCACTTTTGGAACTAAAATAAGTGTGTTTAGATTCATTTTAATGCCTGAAATTGGTCGAAAAAGAAGCTTCTGAGTAGGAGAAAAAGTCTGTAAAAATGGCAATTTTGAGTACATTGAGGCTTTAAAAAGTAGTTATTCAACATGAGGCACAATCCAAATGACATTTTGAATCATTTATTCTACAGTCCAAAAAATCAATTTTCTGATGAAAAGCGATAATCCGTGACCTCTCAAACTTTCTCCAGATGATCAGAAATAGTAAGTTTTTTCATGTTTAATTTCTTGACTATAAATGACTATTGAATGTGAATGATCACTTTTGGAACTAAATTAGGTGTGTTTAGACTCATTTTAGTGCCTGAAATTGGTCGAAATAGAAGCTTGTGAGTAAGAGAAAAAGTCTGTAGAAATGGCAATTTTGGTCTCATTGAGGCTTTAAGAAGTAGTTATTCAACATGAGGCACAATCCAAATGACATTTTGAATAATTTTTTCGACAGTCCAAAAAATCAATTTTCTGATGAAAAACGATGACCCGTGACCTGTCGAACTTTCTCCAGACGGTCAGAAATGGTTATTTTTTAATGTTACATTTTTTTTACTGTAAATGACTATTGCGTGTGAATTATCACTTTTGGAACTAAAATAAGTGTGTTTAGAGTCATTTGAATGACTGAAATTGGTTGAAAAAGAAGCTTCTGAGTAGGAGAAAAAGTCTGTAAAAATGGGAATTTTGGTCACATTGAGGCTTTAAAAAGTAGTTATTCAACATGAGGCACAATCCAAATGACAATTTAAATCACTATTATTCTACAGTCCAAAAAAACAATTTTCTGATGAAAAGCGATAATCCGTGACCTCTCGAACTTTCTCCAGATGCTCAGAAATAGTAATTTTTTCATGTTTAATTTCTTGACTATAAATGACTATTGCATATGAATTATCACTTTTGGAACTAAAATAAGTGTGTTTAGATTCATTTTAATGCCTGAAATTGGTCGAAAAAGAAGCTTCTGAGTAGGAGAAAAAGTCTGTAAAAATGGCAATTTTGAGTACATTGAGGCTTTAAAAAGTAGTTATTCAACATGAGGCACAATCCAAATGACATTTTGAATCATTTATTTTACAGTCCAAAAAATCAATTTTCTGATGAAAAGCGATAATCCGTGACCTCTCAAACTTTCTCCAGATGATCAGAAATAGTAAGTTTTTTCATGTTTAATTTCTTGACTATAAATGACTATTGCATGTGAATGATCACTTTTGGAACTAAATTAGGTGTGTTTAGAGTCATTTTAGTGCCTGAAATTGGTCGAAATAGAAGCTTGTGAGTAAGAGAAAAAGTCTGTAGAAATGGCAATTTTGGTCACATTGAGGCTTTAAGAAGTAGTTATTCAACATGAGGCACAATCCAAATGACATTTTGAATAATTTTTTCTACAGTCCAAAAAATCAATTTTCTGATGAAAAACGATGACCCGTGACCTGTCGAACTTTCTCCAGACGGTCAGAAATGGTTATTTTTTAATGTTACATTTTTTTACTGTAAATGACTATTGCGTGTGAATTATCACTTTTGGAACTAAAATAAGTGTGTTTAGAGTCATTTGAATGACTGAAATTGGTTGAAAAAGAAGCTTCTGAGTAGGAGAAAAAGTCTGTAAAAATGGGAATTTTGGTCACATTGAGGCTTTAAAAAGTAGTTATTCAACATGAGGCACAATCCAAATGACAATTTAAATCACTATTATTCTACAGTCCAAAAAAACAATTTTCTGATGAAAAGCGATAATCCGTGACCTCTCAAACTTTCTCCAGATGCTCAGAAATAGTAATTTTTTCATGTTTAATTTCTTGACTATAAATGACTATTGCATATGAATTATCACTTTTGGAACTAAAATAAGTGTGTTTAGATTCATTTTAATGCCTGAAATTGGTCGAAAAAGAAGCTTCTGAGTAGGAGAAAAAGTCTGTAAAAATGGCAATTTTGAGTACATTGAGGCTTTAAAAAGTAGTTATTCAACATGAGGCACAATCCAAATGACATTTTGAATCATTTATTCTACAGTCCAAAAAATCAATTTTCTGATGAAAAGCGATAATCCGTGACCTCTCAAACTTTCTCCAGATGATCAGAAATAGTAAGTTTTTTCATGTTTAATTTCTTGACTATAAATGACTATTGCATGTGAATGACCACTTTTGGAACTAAATTAGGTGTGTTTAGAGTCATTTTAGTGCCTGAAATTGGTCGAAATAGAAGCTTGTGAGTAAGAGAAAAAGTCTGTAGAAATGGCAATTTTGGTCACATTGAGGCTTTAAGAAGTAGTTATTCAACATGAGGCACAATCCAAATGACATTTTGAATAATTCTTTCTACAGTCCAAAAAATCAATTTTCTGATGAAAAACGATGACCCGTGACCTGTCGAGCTTTCTCCAGACAGTCAGAAATGGTTATTTTTTAATGTTACTTTTTTTACTGTAAATGACTATTGCGTGTGAATTATCACTTTTGGAACTAAAATAAGTGTGTTTAGAGTCATTTGAATGACTGAAATTGGTTGAAAAAGAAGCTTCTGAGTAGGAGAAAAAGTCTGTAAAAATGGCAGTTTTGGTCACATTGAGGCTTTAAAAAGCAGTTATTCAACATGAGGCACAATTCAAATGACAATTTAAATCACTATTTTTCTACAGTCCAAAAAATCAAGTTTCCAATGAAAAGCGATGATCCGTGACCTGTCGAACTTTCTCTAGACTGTCAGCAATGGTAATTTTTTAATGTTACATTTTTTGACTGTAAATGACTATTGCATGTGAATGATCACTTTTGGAACTAAAATAAGTGTGTTTAGAGTCATTTTAATGTCTGAAATTGTTCAAAATACAAGCTTCTGAGTAGGAGAAAAAGTCTGTAAAAATGGCAATTTTGGTCACACTAAGCCTTTAAAAAGTAGTTATTCAACATGAGGCACAATCCAAATGACGATTTGAATCATTTTTACTACAGTCCAAAAAATCCATTTTCTGATGAAAAACGATGACCCGTGACATGTCGAACTTTCTCCAGACTGTCAGAAATGGTAATTTTTTCATGTTACATTTTTTGACTGTAAAGGACTATTGCATGTGAATGACCACTTTTGGAACTAAAATAAGTGTGTTTAGATTCATTTTAATGCCTGAAATTAGTCGAAATAGAAGCTTCTGAGTAGGAGAAAAAGTCTGTAAAAATGGCAATTTTGAGTACATTGAGGCTTTAAAAAGTAGTTATTCAACATGAGGCACAATCCAAATGACATTTTGAATCATTTTTTCTACAGTCCAAAAAATCAATTTTCTGATGAAAAACGATGACCCGTGACCTGTCGAACTTTCTCCAGACGGTCAGAAATGGTTATTTTTTAATGTTACATTTTTTTACTGTAAATGACTATTGCGTGTGAATTATCACTTTTGGAACTAAAATAAGTGTGTTTAGAGTCATTTGAATGACTGAAATTGGTTGAAAAAGAAGGTTCTGAGTAGGAGAAAAAGTCTGTAAAAATGGCAATTTTGGTCACATTGAGGCTTTAAAAAGTAGTTATTCAACATGAGGCACAATCCAAATGACAATTTAAATCACTATTATTCTACAGTCTAAAAAAACAATTTTCTGATGAAAAGCGATAATCCGTGACCTCTCGAACTTTCTCCAGATGCTCAGAAATAGTAATTTTTTCATGTTTAATTTCTTGACTATAAATGACTATTGCATATGAATTATCACTTTTGGAACTAAAATAAGTGTGTTTAGATTCATTTTAATGCCTGAAATTGGTCGAAAAAGAAGCTTCTGAGTAGGAGAAAAAGTCTGTAAAAATGGCAATTTTGAGTACATTGAGGCTTTAAAAAGTAGTTATTCAACATGAGGCACAATCCAAATGACATTTTGAATCATTTATTCTACAGTCCAAAAAATCAATTTTCTGATGAAAAGCGATAATCCTTGACCTCTCGAACTTTCTCCAGATGCTCAGAAATAGTAATTTTTTCATGTTTAATTTCTTGACTATAAATGACTATTGCATGTGAATTATCACTTTTGGAATTAAAATAAGTGTGTTTAGATTCATTTTAATGCCTGCAATTGGTCGAAATAGAAGCTTCTGAGTAGGAGAAAAAGCCTGTAAAAATGGCAATTTTGAGTACATTGAGGCTTTAAAAAGTAGTTATTCAACACGAGGCACAATCCAAATGACATTTTGAATCATTCATTCTACAGTCCAAAAAATAAATTTTCTGATGAAAAGCGATAATCCGTGACCTCTCGAACTTTCTCCAGATGCTCAGAAATAGTACGTTTTTTTATGTTTAATTTCTTGACTATAAATGACTATTGCATGTGAATTATCACTTTTGGAACTAAATTAAGTGTGTTTAGAGTCATTTTAATGCCTGAAATTGGTCGAAATAGAAGCTTGTGAGTAAGAGAAAAAGTCTGTAATAATGGCAATTTTGGTCACATTGAGGCTTTAAAAAGCAGTTATTCAACATGAGGCACAATCCAAATGACAATTTAAATCACTATTGTTCTACAGTCCAAAAAATCAATTTTCTGATGAAAAGCGATGATCCGTGACCTGTTGAACTTTCTCTAGACTGTCAGAAATGGTAATTTTTTAATGTTACATTTTTTGACTGTAAATGACTATTGCATGTGAATGATCACTTTTGCAACTAAAATAAGTGTGTTTAGAGTCATTTTAATGCCTGAAATTGGTCGAAATAGAAGCTTCTGAGTAAGAGAAAAAGTCTGTAATAATGGCAATTTTGGTCACATTGAGGCTTTAAAAGGTAGTAATTCAACATGAGGCACAATCCAAATGACATTTTGAATAATTTTTTCTACAGTCCAAAAAATCAATTTTCTGATGAAAAACGATGATCCGTGACCTGTCGAACTTTCTTCAGATGGTCAGAAATGGTTATTTTTTAATGTTACATTTTTTGACTGTAAATGACTATTGCATGTGAATTATCACTTTTGGAACTAAAATAAGTGTGTTTAGAGTCATTTGAATGACTGAAATTGACTGAAAAAGAAGCTTCTGAGTAGGAGAAAAAGTCTGTAAAAATGGGAATTTTGGTCACATTGAAGCTTTAAAAAGTAGTTATTCAACATGAGGCACAATCTAAATGACAATTTGAATCACTATTTATCTACAGTCCAAAAAATCAATTTTCTGATGAAAAGCGATGATCCGTGACCTGTCGAACTTTCTCTAGACTGTCAGAAATGGTAATTTTTTAATGTTACATTTTTTGACTGTAAAGGGCTATTGCATGTGAATGACCACTTTTGGAACTAAAATAAGTGTGTTTAGATTCATTTTAATGCCTGAAATTGGTCGAAATAGAAGCTTCTGAGTAGGAGAAAAGGTCTGTAAAAATTGCAATTTTGAGTACATTGAGGCTTTAAAAAGTAGTTATTCAACATGTGGCACAATCGAAATGACATTTTGAATCATTTTTTCTACAGTCCAAAAAATCTATTTTCTGATGAAAAACGATAATCCGTGACCTGTCGAACTTTCTCCAGATGGTCAGACATGGTAATTTTTTTAATGTTACATGTTTTTGACTGTAAATGACTATTGCATGCGAGTTATCACTTTTGGAACTAAAATAAGTGTGTTTAGATTCATTTTAATGCCTGAAATTGGTCGAAAAAGAAGCTTCTGAGTAGGAGAAAAAGTCTGTAAAAATGGCAATTTTGAGTACATTGAGGCTTTAAAAAGTAGTTATTCAACATGAGGCACAATCCAAATGACATTTTGAATCATTTATTCTACAGTCCAAAAAATCAATTTTCTGATGAAAAGCGATAATCCGTGACCTCTCAAACTTTCTCCAGATGATCAGAAATAGTAAGTTTTTTCATGTTTAATTTCTTGACTATAAATGACTATTGAATGTGAATGATCACTTTTGGAACTAAATTAGGTGTGTTTAGACTCATTTTAGTGCCTGAAATTGGTCGAAATAGAAGCTTGTGAGTAAGAGAAAAAGTCTGTAGAAATGGCAATTTTGGTCTCATTGAGGCTTTAAGAAGTAGTTATTCAACATGAGGCACAATCCAAATGACATTTTGAATAATTTTTTCGACAGTCCAAAAAATCAATTTTCTGATGAAAAACGATGACCCGTGACCTGTCGAACTTTCTCCAGACGGTCAGAAATGGTTATTTTTTAATGTTACATTTTTTTTACTGTAAATGACTATTGCGTGTGAATTATCACTTTTGGAACTAAAATAAGTGTGTTTAGAGTCATTTGAATGACTGAAATTGGTTGAAAAAGAAGCTTCTGAGTAGGAGAAAAAGTCTGTAAAAATGGGAATTTTGGTCACATTGAGGCTTTAAAAAGTAGTTATTCAACATGAGGCACAATCCAAATGACAATTTAAATCACTATTATTCTACAGTCCAAAAAAACAATTTTCTGATGAAAAGCGATAATCCGTGACCTCTCGAACTTTCTCCAGATGCTCAGAAATAGTAATTTTTTCATGTTTAATTTCTTGACTATAAATGACTATTGCATATGAATTATCACTTTTGGAACTAAAATAAGTGTGTTTAGATTCATTTTAATGCCTGAAATTGGTCGAAAAAGAAGCTTCTGAGTAGGAGAAAAAGTCTGTAAAAATGGCAATTTTGAGTACATTGAGGCTTTAAAAAGTAGTTATTCAACATGAGGCACAATCCAAATGACATTTTGAATCATTTATTTTACAGTCCAAAAAATCAATTTTCTGATGAAAAGCGATAATCCGTGACCTCTCAAACTTTCTCCAGATGATCAGAAATAGTAAGTTTTTTCATGTTTAATTTCTTGACTATAAATGACTATTGCATGTGAATGATCACTTTTGGAACTAAATTAGGTGTGTTTAGAGTCATTTTAGTGCCTGAAATTGGTCGAAATAGAAGCTTGTGAGTAAGAGAAAAAGTCTGTAGAAATGGCAATTTTGGTCACATTGAGGCTTTAAGAAGTAGTTATTCAACATGAGGCACAATCCAAATGACATTTTGAATAATTTTTTCTACAGTCCAAAAAATCAATTTTCTGATGAAAAACGATGACCCGTGACCTGTCGAACTTTCTCCAGACGGTCAGAAATGGTTATTTTTTAATGTTACATTTTTTTACTGTAAATGACTATTGCGTGTGAATTATCACTTTTGGAACTAAAATAAGTGTGTTTAGAGTCATTTGAATGACTGAAATTGGTTGAAAAAGAAGCTTCTGAGTAGGAGAAAAAGTCTGTAAAAATGGGAATTTTGGTCACATTGAGGCTTTAAAAAGTAGTTATTCAACATGAGGCACAATCCAAATGACAATTTAAATCACTATTATTCTACAGTCCAAAAAAACAATTTTCTGATGAAAAGCGATAATCCGTGACCTCTCAAACTTTCTCCAGATGATCAGAAATAGTAAGTTTTTTCATGTTTAATTTCTTGACTATAAATGACTATTGCATGTGAATGACCACTTTTGGAACTAAATTAGGTGTGTTTAGAGTCATTTTAGTGCCTGAAATTGGTCGAAATAGAAGCTTGTGAGTAAGAGAAAAAGTCTGTAGAAATGGCAATTTTGGTCACATTGAGGCTTTAAGAAGTAGTTATTCAACATGAGGCACAATCCAAATGACATTTTGAATAATTCTTTCTACAGTCCAAAAAATCAATTTTCTGATGAAAAACGATGACCCGTGACCTGTCGAGCTTTCTCCAGACAGTCAGAAATGGTTATTTTTTAATGTTACTTTTTTTACTGTAAATGACTATTGCGTGTGAATTATCACTTTTGGAACTAAAATAAGTGTGTTTAGAGTCATTTGAATGACTGAAATTGGTTGAAAAAGAAGCTTCTGAGTAGGAGAAAAAGTCTGTAAAAATGGCAGTTTTGGTCACATTGAGGCTTTAAAAAGCAGTTATTCAACATGAGGCACAATTCAAATGACAATTTAAATCACTATTTTTCTACAGTCCAAAAAATCAAGTTTCCAATGAAAAGCGATGATCCGTGACCTGTCGAACTTTCTCTAGACTGTCAGCAATGGTAATTTTTTAATGTTACATTTTTTGACTGTAAATGACTATTGCATGTGAATGATCACTTTTGGAACTAAAATAAGTGTGTTTAGAGTCATTTTAATGTCTGAAATTGTTCAAAATACAAGCTTCTGAGTAGGAGAAAAAGTCTGTAAAAATGGCAATTTTGGTCACACTAAGCCTTTAAAAAGTAGTTATTCAACATGAGGCACAATCCAAATGACGATTTGAATCATTTTTACTACAGTCCAAAAAATCCATTTTCTGATGAAAAACGATGACCCGTGACATGTCGAACTTTCTCCAGACTGTCAGAAATGGTAATTTTTTCATGTTACATTTTTTGACTGTAAAGGACTATTGCATGTGAATGACCACTTTTGGAACTAAAATAAGTGTGTTTAGATTCATTTTAATGCCTGAAATTAGTCGAAATAGAAGCTTCTGAGTAGGAGAAAAGGTCTGTAAAAATTGCAATTTTGAGTACATTGAGGCTTTAAAAAGTAGTTATTCAACATGTGGCACAATCGAAATGACATTTTGAATCATTTTTTCTACAGTCCAAAAAATCTATTTTCTGATGAAAAACGATAATCCGTGACCTGTCGAACTTTCTCCAGATGGTCAGACATGGTAATTTTTTTAATGTTACATGTTTTTGACTGTAAATGACTATTGCATGCGAGTTATCACTTTTGGAACTAAAATAAGTGTGTTTAGATTCATTTTAATGCCTGAAATTGGTCGAAAAAGAAGCTTCTGAGTAGGAGAAAAAGTCTGTAAAAATGGCAATTTTGAGTACATTGAGGCTTTAAAAAGTAGTTATTTAACATGAGGCACAATCCAAATGACATTTTGAATCATTTATTCTACAGTCCAAAAAATCAATTTTCTGATGAAAAGCGATAATCCGTGACCTCTCAAACTTTCTCCAGATGATCAGAAATAGTAAGTTTTTTCATGTTTAATTTCTTGACTATAAATGACTATTGAATGTGAATGATCACTTTTGGAACTAAATTAGGTGTGTTTAGACTCATTTTAGTGCCTGAAATTGGTCGAAATAGAAGCTTGTGAGTAAGAGAAAAAGTCTGTAGAAATGGCAATTTTGGTCTCATTGAGGCTTTAAGAAGTAGTTATTCAACATGAGGCACAATCCAAATGACATTTTGAATAATTTTTTCGACAGTCCAAAAAATCAATTTTCTGATGAAAAACGATGACCCGTGACCTGTCGAACTTTCTCCAGACGGTCAGAAATGGTTATTTTTTAATGTTACATTTTTTTTACTGTAAATGACTATTGCGTGTGAATTATCACTTTTGGAACTAAAATAAGTGTGTTTAGAGTCATTTGAATGACTGAAATTGGTTGAAAAAGAAGCTTCTGAGTAGGAGAAAAAGTCTGTAAAAATGGGAATTTTGGTCACATTGAGGCTTTAAAAAGTAGTTATTCAACATGAGGCACAATCCAAATGACAATTTAAATCACTATTATTCTACAGTCCAAAAAAACAATTTTCTGATGAAAAGCGATAATCCGTGACCTCTCGAACTTTCTCCAGATGCTCAGAAATAGTAATTTTTTCACGTTTAATTTCTTGACTATAAATGACTATTGCATATGAATTATCACTTTTGGAACTAAAATAAGTGTGTTTAGATTCATTTTAATGCCTGAAATTGGTCGAAAAAGAAGCTTCTGAGTAGGAGAAAAAGTCTGTAAAAATGGCAATTTTGAGTACATTGAGGCTTTAAAAAGTAGTTATTCAACATGAGGCACAATCCAAATGACATTTTGAATCATTTATTTTACAGTCCAAAAAATCAATTTTCTGATGAAAAGCGATAATCCGTGACCTCTCAAACTTTCTCCAGATGATCAGAAATAGTAAGTTTTTTCATGTTTAATTTCTTGACTATAAATGACTATTGCATGTGAATGATCACTTTTGGAACTAAATTAGGTGTGTTTAGAGTCATTTTAGTGCCTGAAATTGGTCGAAATAGAAGCTTGTGAGTAAGAGAAAAAGTCTGTAGAAATGGCAATTTTGGTCACATTGAGGCTTTAAGAAGTAGTTATTCAACATGAGGCACAATCCAAATGACATTTTGAATAATTTTTTCTACAGTCCAAAAAATCAATTTTCTGATGAAAAACGATGACCCGTGACCTGTCGAACTTTCTCCAGACGGTCAGAAATGGTTATTTTTTAATGTTACATTTTTTTACTGTAAATGACTATTGCGTGTGAATTATCACTTTTGGAACTAAAATAAGTGTGTTTAGAGTCATTTGAATGACTGAAATTGGTTGAAAAAGAAGCTTCTGAGTAGGAGAAAAAGTCTGTAAAAATGGGAATTTTGGTCACATTGAGGCTTTAAAAAGTAGTTATTCAACATGAGGCACAATCCAAATGACAATTTAAATCACTATTATTCTACAGTCCAAAAAAACAATTTTCTGATGAAAAGCGATAATCCGTGACCTCTCAAACTTTCTCCAGATGCTCAGAAATAGTAATTTTTTCATGTTTAATTTCTTGACTATAAATGACTATTGCATATGAATTATCACTTTTGGAACTAAAATAAGTGTGTTTAGATTCATTTTAATGCCTGAAATTGGTCGAAAAAGAATCTTCTGAGTAGGAGAAAAAGTCTGTAAAAATGGCAATTTTGAGTACATTGAGGCTTTAAAAAGTAGTTATTCAACATGAGGCACAATCCAAATGACATTTTGAATCATTTATTCTACAGTCCAAAAAATCAATTTTCTGATGAAAAGCGATAATCCGTGACCTCTCAAACTTTCTCCAGATGATCAGAAATAGTAAGTTTTTTCATGTTTAATTTCTTGACTATAAATGACTATTGCATGTGAATGACCACTTTTGGAACTAAATTAGGTGTGTTTAGAGTCATTTTAGTGCCTGAAATTGGTCGAAATAGAAGCTTGTGAGTAAGAGAAAAAGTCTGTAGAAATGGCAATTTTGGTCACATTGAGGCTTTAAGAAGTAGTTATTCAACATGAGGCACAATCCAAATGACATTTTGAATAATTCTTTCTACAGTCCAAAAAATCAATTTTCTGATGAAAAACGATGACCCGTGACCTGTCGAGCTTTCTCCAGACAGTCAGAAATGGTTATTTTTTAATGTTACTTTTTTTACTGTAAATGACTATTGCGTGTGAATTATCACTTTTGGAACTAAAATAAGTGTGTTTAGAGTCATTTGAATGACTGAAATTGGTTGAAAAAGAAGCTTCTGAGTAGGAGAAAAAGTCTGTAAAAATGGCAGTTTTGGTCACATTGAGGCTTTAAAAAGCAGTTATTCAACATGAGGCACAATTCAAATGACAATTTAAATCACTATTTTTCTACAGTCCAAAAAATCAAGTTTCCAATGAAAAGCGATGATCCGTGACCTGTCGAACTTTCTCTAGACTGTCAGCAATGGTAATTTTTTAATGTTACATTTTTTGACTGTAAATGACTATTGCATGTGAATGATCACTTTTGGAACTAAAATAAGTGTGTTTAGAGTCATTTTAATGTCTGAAATTGTTCAAAATACAAGCTTCTGAGTAGGAGAAAAAGTCTGTAAAAATGGCAATTTTGGTCACACTAAGCCTTTAAAAAGTAGTTATTCAACATGAGGCACAATCCAAATGACGATTTGAATCATTTTTACTACAGTCCAAAAAATCCATTTTCTGATGAAAAACGATGACCCGTGACATGTCGAACTTTCTCCAGACTGTCAGAAATGGTAATTTTTTCATGTTACATTTTTTGACTGTAAAGGACTATTGCATGTGAATGACCACTTTTGGAACTAAAATAAGTGTGTTTAGATTCATTTTAATGCCTGAAATTAGTCGAAATAGAAGCTTCTGAGTAGGAGAAAAAGTCTGTAAAAATGGCAATTTTGAGTACATTGAGGCTTTAAAAAGTAGTTATTCAACATGAGGCACAATCCAAATGACATTTTGAATCATTTTTTCTACAGTCCAAAAAATCAATTTTCTGATGAAAAACGATGACCCGTGACCTGTCGAACTTTCTCCAGACGGTCAGAAATGGTTATTTTTTAATGTTACATTTTTTTACTGTAAATGACTATTGCGTGTGAATTATCACTTTTGGAACTAAAATAAGTGTGTTTAGAGTCATTTGAATGACTGAAATTGGTTGAAAAAGAAGGTTCTGAGTAGGAGAAAAAGTCTGTAAAAATGGGAATTTTGGTCACATTGAGGCTTTAAAAAGTAGTTATTCAACATGAGGCACAATCCAAATGACAATTTAAATCACTATTATTCTACAGTCCAAAAAAACAATTTTCTGATGAAAAGCGATAATCCGTGACCTCTCGAACTTTCTCCAGATGCTCAGAAATAGTAATTTTTTCATGTTTAATTTCTTGACTATAAATGACTATTGCATATGAATTATCACTTTTGGAACTAAAATAAGTGTGTTTAGATTCATTTTAATGCCTGAAATTGGTCGAAAAAGAAGCTTCTGAGTAGGAGAAAAAGTCTGTAAAAATGGCAATTTTGAGTACATTGAGGCTTTAAAAAGTAGTTATTCAACATGAGGCACAATCCAAATGACATTTTGAATCATTTATTCTACAGTCCAAAAAATCAATTTTCTGATGAAAAGCGATAATCCGTGACCTCTCAAACTTTCTCCAGATGATCAGAAATAGTAAGTTTTTTCATGTTTAATTTCTTGACTATAAATGACTATTGCATGTGAATGATCACTTTTGGAACTAAATTAGGTGTGTTTAGAGTCATTTTAGTGCCTGAAATTGGTCGAAATAGAAGCTTGTGAGTAAGAGAAAAAGTCTGTAGAAATGGCAATTTTGGTCACATTGAGGCTTTAAGAAGTAGTTATTCAACATGAGGCACAATCCAAATGACATTTTGAATAATTCTTTCTACAGTCCAAAAAATCAATTTTCTGATGAAAAACGATGACCCGTGACCTGTCGAGCTTTCTCCAGACGGTCAGAAATGGTTATTTTTTAATGTTACATTTTTTTTACTGTAAATGACTATTGCGTGTGAATTATCACTTTTGGAACTAAAATAAGTGTGTTTAGAGTCATTTGAATGACTGAAATTGGTTGAAAAAGAAGCTTCTGAGTAGGAGAAAAAGTCTGTAAAAATGGCAATTTTGGTCACATTGAGGCTTTAAAAAGCAGTTATTCAACATGAGGCACAATTCAAATGACAATTTAAATCACTATTTTTCTACAGTCCAAAAAATCAAGTTTCCAATGAAAAGCGATGATCCGTGACCTGTCAAACTTTCTCTAGACTGTCAGCAATGGTAATTTTTTAATGTTACATTTTTTGACTGTAAATGACTATTGCATGTGAATGATCACTTTTGGAACTAAAATAAGTGTGTTTAGAGTCATTTTAATGTCTGAAATTGTTCAAAATACAAGCTTCTGAGTAGGAGAAAAAGTCTGTAAAAATGGCAATTTTGGTCACACTAAGCCTTTAAAAAGTAGTTATTCAACATGAGGCACAATCCAAATGACGATTTTAATCATTTTTACTACAGTCCAAAAAATCCATTTTCTGATGAAAAACGATGACCCGTGACATGTCGAACTTTCTCCAGACTGTCAGAAATGGTAATTTTTTCATGTTACATTTTTTGACTGTAAAGGACTATTGCATGTGAATGACCACTTTTGGAACTAAAATAAGTGTGTTTAGATTCATTTTAATGCCTGAAATTAGTCGAAATAGAAGCTTCTGAGTAGGAGAAAAAGTCTGTAAAAATGGCAATTTTGAGTACATTGAGGCTTTAAAAAGTAGTTATTCAACATGAGGCACAATCCAAATGACATTTTGAATCATTTATTCTACAGTCCAAAAAATCAATTTTCTGATGAAAAGCGATAATCCTTGACCTCTCGAACTTTCTCCAGATGCTCAGAAATAGTAATTTTTTCATGTTTAATTTCTTGACTATAAATGACTATTGCATGTGAATTATCACTTTTGGAACTAAAATAAGTGTGTTTAGATTCATTTTAATGCCTGCAATTGGTCGAAATAGAAGCTTCTGAGTAGGAGAAAAAGCCTGTAAAAATGGCAATTTTGAGTACATTGAGGCTTTAAAAAGTAGTTATTCAACACGAGGCACAATCCAAATGACATTTTGAATCATTCATTCTACAGTCCAAAAAATAAATTTTCTGATGAAAAGCGATAATCCGTGACCTCTCGAACTTTCTCCAGATGCTCAGAAATAGTAATTTTTTCATGTTTAATTTCTTGACTATAAATGACTATTGCATGTGAATTATCACTTTTGGAACTAAAATAAGTGTGTTTAGAGTCATTTGAATGACTGAAATTGGTTGAAAAAGAAGCTTCTGAGTAGGAGAAAAAGTCTGTAAAAATGGCAATTTTGGTCACATTGAGGCTTTAAAAAGCAGTTATTCAACATGAAGCACAATTCAAATGACAATTTAAATCACTATTTTTCTACAGTCCAAAAAATCAAGTTTCCGATGAAAAGCGATGATCCGTGACCTGTCGAACTTTCTCTAGACTGTCA
The DNA here is from genome assembly GCF_964204655.1 of Triturus cristatus. NCBI lineage: Eukaryota > Metazoa > Chordata > Amphibia > Caudata > Salamandridae > Triturus > Triturus cristatus. The sequence goes on along the minus strand of NC_140583.1, from coordinate 1,000,115,352 downwards.
GAAATGGTAATTTTTTAATGTTACATTTTTTGACTGTAAATGACTATTGCATGTGAATGATCACTTTTGGAACTAAAATAAGTGTGTTTAGAGTCATTTTAATGTCTGAAATTGTTCAAAATACAAGCTTCTGAGTAGGAGAAAAAGTCTGTAAAAATGGCAATTTTGGTCACATTGAGGCTTTAAGAAGTAGTTATTCAACATGAGGCACAATCCAAATGACATTTTGAATAATTTTTTCTACAGTCCAAAAAATCAATTTTCTGATGAAAAACGATGACCCGTGACCTGTCGAACTTTCTCCAGACGGTCAGAAATGGTTATTTTTTAATGTTACATTTTTTTACTGTAAATGACTATTGCGTGTGAATTATCACTTTTGGAACTAAAATAAGTGTGTTTAGAGTGATTTGAATGACTGAAATTGGTTGAAAAAGAAGCTTCTGAGTAGGAGAAAAAGTCTGTAAAAATAGGAATTTTGGTCACATTGAGGCTTTAAAAAGTAGTTATTCAACATGAGGCACAATCCAAATGACATTTTGAATCATTTATTCTACAGTCCAAAAAATCAATTTTCTGATGAAAAGCGATAATCCGTGACCTCTCGAACTTTCTCCAGATGATCAGAAATAGTAAGTTTTTTCATGTTTAATTTCTTGACTATAAATGACTATTGCATGTGAATTATCACTTTTGGAACTAAATTAAGTGTGTTTAGAGTCATTTTAATGCCTGAAATTGGTCGAAATAGAAGCTTGTGAGTAAGAGAAAAAGTCTGTAATAATGGCAATTTTGGTCACATTGAGGCTTTAAAAAGTAGTTATTCCACATGAGGCACAATCCAAATGAGATTTTGAATAATTTTTTCTACAGTCCAAAAAATGCATTTTCTGATGAAAAACGATGACCCGTGACCTGTCGAACTTTCTCCAGACGGTCAGAAATGGTTATTTTTTAATGTTACATTTTTTTACTGTAAATGACTATTGCGTGTGAATTATCACTTTTGGAACTAAAATAAGTGTGTTTAGATTCATTTTAATGCCTGAAATTAGTCGAAATAGAAGCTTCTGAGTAGGAGAAAAAGTCTGTAAAAATGGCAATTTTGAGTACATCGAGGCTTTAACCCCTTGAGTGCCCGCCCCTTTCCCCGCCCTGTGCCGGGCGTTTCATTAGCGGGCGGGGTTTATGACGAGCTGGTCTCATCATGGGCACAGCGCAACCGCGGCCCATGAGGAGACCAGCTCGTCATGGGCACTCAAGAGGTTAAAAAGTAGTTATTCAACATGAGGCACAATCCAAAGGACATTTTGAATCATTTTTTCTACAGTCCAAAAAATCCATTTTCTGATGAAAAACGATGACCCGTGACCTGTCGAACTTTCTCCAGAGGGTCAGACATGGTAATTTTTGTAATGTTACATTTTTTGACTGTAGATGACTATTGCATGTGAATTATCACTTTTAGAACTAAAATAAGTGTGTTTAGAGTCATTTGAATGACTGAAATTGGTTGAAAAAGAAGCTTCTGAGTAGGAGAAAAAGTCTGTAAAAATGGGAATTTTGGTCACATTGAGGCTTTAAAAAGTAGTTATTCAACATGAGGCACAATCCAAATGACAATTTAAATCACTATTATTCTACAGTCCAAAAAAACAATTTTCTGATGAAAAGCGATAATCCGTGACCTCTCGAACTTTCTCCAGATGCTCAGAAATAGTAATTTTTTCATGTTTAATTTCTTGACTATAAATGACTATTGCATATGAATTATCACTTTTGGAACTAAAATAAGTGTGTTTAGATTCATTTTAATGCCTGAAATTGGTCGAAAAAGAAGCTTCTGAGTAGGAGAAAAAGTCTGTAAAAATGGCAATTTTGAGTACATTGAGGCTTTAAAAAGTAGTTATTCAACATGAGGCACAATCCAAATGACATTTTGAATCATTTATTCTACAGTCCAAAAAATCAATTTTCTGATGAAAAGCGATAATCCGTGACCTCTCAAACTTTCTCCAGATGATCAGAAATATTAAGTTTTTTCATGTTTAATTTCTTGACTATAAATGACTATTGCATGTGAATGATCACTTTTGGAACTAAATTAGGTGTGTTTAGAGTCATTTTAGTGCCTGAAATTGGTCGAAATAGAAGCTTGTGAGTAAGAGAAAAAGTCTGTAGAAATGGCAATTTTGGTCACATTGAGGCTTTAAGAAGTAGTTATTCAACATGAGGCACAATCCAAATGACATTTTGAATAATTTTTTCTACAGTCCAAAAAATCAATTTTCTGATGAAAAACGATGACCCGTGACCTGTCGAGCTTTCTCCAGACGGTCAGAAATGGTTATTTTTTAATGTTACATTTTTTTTACTGTAAATGACTATTGCGTGTGAATTATCACTTTTGGAACTAAAATAAGTGTGTTTAGAGTCATTTGAATGACTGAAATTGGTTGAAAAAGAAGCTTCTGAGTAGGAGAAAAAGTCTGTAAAAATGGGAATTTTGGTCACATTGAGGCTTTAAAAAGTAGTTATTCAACATGAGGCACAATCCAAATGACATTTTGAATCATTTATTCTACAGTCCAAAAAATCCATTTTCTGATGAAAAGCGATAATCCGTGACCTCTCGAACTTTCTCCAGATGCTCAGAAATAGTAATTTTTTCATGTTTAATTTCTTGACTATAAATGACTATTGCATGTGAATTATCACTTTTGGAACTAAATTAAGTGTGTTTAGAGTCATTTTAATGCCTGAAATTGGTCGAAATAGAAGCTTGTGAGTAAGAGAAAAAGTCTGTAATAATGGCAATTTTGGTCACATTGAGGCTTTAAAAAGTAGTTATTCAACATGAGGCACAATCCAAATGAGATTTTGAATAATTTTTTCTACAGTCCAAAAAATCCATTTTCTGATGAAAATCGAAGACCCGTGACCTGTCGAACTTTCTCCAGACGGTCAGAAATGGTTATTTTTTAATGTTACATTTTTTTACTGTAAATGACTATTGCGTGTGAATTATCACTTTTGGAACTAAAATAAGTGTGTTTAGATTCATTTTAATGCCTGAAATTAGTCGAAATAGAAGCTTCTGAGTAGGAGAAAAAGTCTGTAAAAATGGCAATTTTGAGTACATTGAGGCTTTAAAAAGTAGTTATTCAACATGAGGCACAATCCAAATGACATTTTGAATCATTTATTCTACAGTCCAAAAAATCAATTTTCTGATGAAAAGCGATAATCCGTGACCTCTCAAACTTTCTCCAGATGATCAGAAATAGTAAGTTTTTTCATGTTTAATTTCTTGACTATAAATGACTATTGCATGTGAATGATCACTTTTGGAACTAAATTAGGTGTGTTTAGAGTCATTTTAGTGCCTGAAATTGGTCGAAATAGAAGCTTGTGAGTAAGAGAAAAAGTCTGTAGAAATGGCAATTTTGGTCACATTGAGGCTTTAAGAAGTAGTTATTCAACATGAGGCACAATCCAAATGACATTTTGAATAATTTTTTCTACAGTCCAAAAAATCAATTTTCTGATGAAAAGCGATAATCCTTGACCTCTCGAACTTTCTCCAGATGCTCACAAATAGTAATTTTTTCATGTTTAATTTCTTGACTATAAATGACTATTGCATGTGAATTATCACTTTTGGAACTAAAATAAGTGTGTTTAGATTCATTTTAATGCCTGCAATTGGTCGAAATAGAAGCTTCTGAGTAGGAGAAAAAGCCTGTAAAAATGGCAATTTTGAGTACATTGAGGCTTTAAAAAGTAGTTATTCAACACGAGGCACAATCCAAATGACATTTTGAATCATTCATTCTACAGTCCAAAAAATAAATTTTCTGATGAAAAGCGATAATCCGTGACCTCTCGAACTTTCTCCAGATGCTCAGAAATAGTAATTTTTTCATGTTTAATTTCTTGACTATAAATGACTATTGCATGTGAATTATCACTTTTGGAACTAAAATAAGTGTGTTTAGAGTCATTTGAATGACTGAAATTGGTTGAAAAAGAAGCTTCTGAGTAGGAGAAAAAGTCTGTAAAAATGGCAATTTTGGTCACATTGAGGCTTTAAAAAGCAGTTATTCAACATGAAGCACAATTCAAATGACAATTTAAATCACTATTTTTCTACAGTCCAAAAAATCAAGTTTCCGATGAAAAGCGATGACCCGTGACCTGTCGAACTTTCTCCAGACGGTCAGAAATGGTTATTTTTTAATGTTACATTTTTTTACTGTAAATGACTATTGCGTGTGAATTATCACTTTTGGAACTAAAATAAGTGTGTTTAGAGTCATTTGAATGACTGAAATTGGTTGAAAAAGAAGCTTCTGAGTAGGAGAAAAAGTCTGTAAAAATAGGAATTTTGGTCACATTGAGGCTTTAAAAAGTAGTTATTCAACATGAGGCACAATCCAAATGACATTTTGAATCATTTATTCTACAGTCCAAAAAATCAATTTTCTGATGAAAAGCGATAATCCGTGACCTCTCAAACTTTCTCCAGATGATCAGAAATAGTAAGTTTTTTCATGTTTAATTTCTTGACTATAAATGACTATTGCATGTGAATGATCACTTTTGGAACTAAATTAGGTGTGTTTAGAGTCATTTTAGTGCCTGAAATTGGTCGAAATAGAAGCTTGTGAGTAAGAGAAAAAGTCTGTAGAAATGGCAATTTTGGTCACATTGAGGCTTTAAGAAGTAGTTATTCAACATGAGGCACAATCCAAATGACATTTTGAATAATTTTTTCTACAGTCCAAAAAATCAATTTTCTGATGAAAAACGATGACCCGTGACCTGTCGAACTTTCTCTAGACGGTCAGAAATGGTTATTTTTTAATGTTACATTTTTTGACTGTAAATGACTATTGCATGTGAATGATCACTTTTGGAACTAAAATAAGTGTGTTTAGAGTCATTTTAATGTCTGAAATTGTTCAAAATACAAGCTTCTGAGTAGGAGAAAAAGTCTGTAAAAATGGCTATTTTGGTCACATTGAGGCTTTAAGAAGTAGTTATTCAAGATGAGGCACAATCCAAATGACATTTTGAATAATTTTTTCTACAGTCCAAAAAATCAATTTTCTGATGAAAAACGATGACCCGTGACCTGTCGAACTTTCTCCAGACGGTCAGAAATGGTTATTTTTTAATGTTACATTTTTTTACTGTAAATGACTATTGCGTGTGAATTATCACTTTTGGAACTAAAATAAGTGTGTTTAGAGTCATTTGAATGACTGAAATTGGTTGAAAAAGAAGCTTCTTAGTAGGAGAAAAAGTCTGTAAAAATGGGAATTTTGGTCACATTGAGGCTTTAAAAAGTAGTTATTCAACATGAGGCACAATCCAAATGACATTTTGAATCATTTATTCTACAGTCCAAAAAATCCATTTTCTGATGAAAAGCGATAATCCGTGACCTCTCGAACTTTCTCCAGATGCTCAGAAATAGTAATTTTTTCATGTTTAATTTCTTGACTATAAATGACTATTGCATGTGAATTATCACTTTTGGAACTAAATTAAGTGTGTTTAGAGTCATTTTAATGCCTGAAATTGGTCGAAATAGAAGCTTGTGAGTAAGAGAAAAAGTCTGTAATAATGGCAATTTTGGTCACATTGAGGCTTTAAAAAGTAGTTATTCCACATGAGGCACAATCCAAATGAGATTTTGAATAATTTTTTCTACAGTCCAAAAAATCCATTTTCTGATGAAAAACGATGAACCGTGACCTGTCGAGCTTTCTCCAGACGGTCAGAAATGGTTATTTTTTAATGTTACATTTTTTTACTGTAAATGACTATTGCGTGTGAATTATCACTTTTGGAACTAAAATAAGTGTGTTTAGAGTCATTTGAATGACTGAAATTGGTTGAAAAAGAAGCTTCTGAGTAGGAGAAAAAGTCTGTAAAAATGGCAATTTTGGTCACATTGAGGCTTTAAAAAGCAGTTATTCAACATGAGGCACAATTCAAATGACAATTTAAATCACTATTTTTCTACAGTCCAAAAAATCAAGTTTCCAATGAAAAGCGATGATCCGTGACCTGTAGAACTTTCTCTAGACTGTCAGCAATGGTAATTTTTTAATGTTACATTTTTTGACTGTAAATGACTATTGCATGTGAATGATCACTTTTGGAACTAAAATAAGTGTGTTTAGAGTCATTTTAATGTCTGAAATTGTTCAAAATAGAAGCTTCTGAGTAGGAGAAAAAGTCTGTAAAAATGGCAATTTTGGTCACATTAAGCCTTTAAAAAGTAGTTATTCAACATGAGGCACAATCCAAATGACGATTTGAATCATTTTTACTACAGTCCAAAAAATCCATTTTCTGATGAAAAACGATGACCCGTGACATGTCGAACTTTCTCCAGACTGTCAGAAATGGTAATTTTTTCATGTTACATTTTTTGACAGTAAAGGACTATTGCATGTGAATGACCACTTTTGGAACTAAAATAAGTGTGTTTAGATTCATTTTAATGCCTGAAATTGGTCGAAATAGAAGCTTCTGAGTAGGAGAAAAAGTCTGTATAAATGGCAATTTTGAGTACATTGAGGCTTTAAAAAGTAGTTATTCAACATGAGGCACAATCCAAATGACATTTTGAATCATTTTTTCTACAGTCCAAAAAATCCATTTTCTGATGAAAAACGATGACCCATGACCTGTCGAACTTTCTCCAGAGGGTCAGACATGGTAAGTTTTGTAATGTTACATTTTTTGACTGTAAATGACTATTGCATGTGAATTATCACTTTTAGAACTCAAAAAAGTGTGTTTAGATTCATTTTAATGCCTGCAATTGGTCGAAATAGAAGCTTCTGAGTAGGAGAAAAAGCCTGTAAAAATGGCAATTTTGAGTACATTGAGGATTTAAAAAGTAGTTATTCAACATGAGGCACAATCCAAATGACATTTTGAATCATTTATTCTACAGTCCAAAAAATCAATTTTCTGATGAAAAGCGATAATCCTTGACCTCTCGAACTTTCTCCAGATGCTCAGAAATAGTAATTTTTTCATGTTTAATTTCTTGACTATAAATGACTATTGCATGTGAATTATCACTTTTGGAATTAAAATAAGTGTGTTTAGATTCATTTTAATGCCTGCAATTGGTCGAAATAGAAGCTTCTGAGTAGGAGAAAAAGCCTGTAAAAATGGCAATTTTGAGTACATTGAGGCTTTAAAAAGTAGTTATTCAACACGAGGCACAATCCAAATGACATTTTGAATCATTCATTCTACAGTCCAAAAAATAAATTTTCTGATGAAAAGCGATAATCCGTGACCTCTCGAACTTTCTCCAGATGCTCAGAAATAGTACGTTTTTTTATGTTTAATTTCTTGACTATAAATGACTATTGCATGTGAATTATCACTTTTGGAACTAAATTAAGTGTGTTTAGAGTCATTTTAATGCCTGAAATTGGTCGAAATAGAAGCTTGTGAGTAAGAGAAAAAGTCTGTAATAATGGCAATTTTGGTCACATTGAGGCTTTAAAAAGCAGTTATTCAACATGAGGCACAATCCAAATGACAATTTAAATCACTATTGTTCTACAGTCCAAAAAATCAATTTTCTGATGAAAAGCGATGATCCGTGACCTGTTGAACTTTCTCTAGACTGTCAGAAATGGTAATTTTTTAATGTTACATTTTTTGACTGTAAATGACTATTGCATGTGAATGATCACTTTTGCAACTAAAATAAGTGTGTTTAGAGTCATTTTAATGCCTGAAATTGGTCGAAATAGAAGCTTCTGAGTAAGAGAAAAAGTCTGTAATAATGGCAATTTTGGTCACATTGAGGCTTTAAAAGGTAGTAATTCAACATGAGGCACAATCCAAATGACATTTTGAATAATTTTTTCTACAGTCCAAAAAATCAATTTTCTGATGAAAAACGATGATCCGTGACCTGTCGAACTTTCTTCAGATGGTCAGAAATGGTTATTTTTTAACGTTACATTTTTTGACTGTAAATGACTATTGCATGTGAATTATCACTTTTGGAACTAAAATAAGTGTGTTTAGAGTCATTTGAATGACTGAAATTGACTGAAAAAGAAGCTTCTGAGTAGGAGAAAAAGTCTGTAAAAATGGGAATTTTGGTCACATTGAAGCTTTAAAAAGTAGTTATTCAACATGAGGCACAATCTAAATGACAATTTGAATCACTATTTATCTACAGTCCAAAAAATCAATTTTCTGATGAAAAGCGATGATCCGTGACCTGTCGAACTTTCTCTAGACTGTCAGAAATGGTAATTTTTTAATGTTACATTTTTTGACTGTAAAGGGCTATTGCATGTGAATGACCACTTTTGGAACTAAAATAAGTGTGTTTAGATTCATTTTAATGCCTGAAATTGGTCAAATAGAAGCTTCTGAGTAGGAGAAAAGGTCTGTAAAAATTGCAATTTTGAGTACATTGAGGCTTTAAAAAGTAGTTATTCAACATGTGGCACAATCGAAATGACATTTTGAATCATTTTTTCTACAGTCCAAAAAATCTATTTTCTGATGAAAAACGATAATCCGTGACCTGTCGAACTTTCTCCAGATGGTCAGACATGGTAATTTTTTTAATGTTACATGTTTTTGACTGTAAATGACTATTGCATGCGAGTTATCACTTTTGGAACTAAAATAAGTGTGTTTAGATTCATTTTAATGCCTGAAATTGGTCGAAAAAGAAGCTTCTGAGTAGGAGAAAAAGTCTGTAAAAATGGCAATTTTGAGTACATTGAGGCTTTAAAAAGTAGTTATTCAACATGAGGCACAATCCAAATGACATTTTGAATCATTTATTCTACAGTCCAAAAAATCAATTTTCTGATGAAAAGCGATAATCCGTGACCTCTCAAACTTTCTCCAGATGATCAGAAATAGTAAGTTTTTTCATGTTTAATTTCTTGACTGTAAATGACTATTGAATGTGAATGATCACTTTTGGAACTAAATTAGGTGTGTTTAGACTCATTTTAGTGCCTGAAATTGGTCGAAATAGAAGCTTGTGAGTAAGAGAAAAAGTCTGTAGAAATGGCAATTTTGGTCTCATTGAGGCTTTAAGAAGTAGTTATTCAACATGAGGCACAATCCAAATGACATTTTGAATAATTTTTTCGACAGTCCAAAAAATCAATTTTCTGATGAAAAACGATGACCCGTGACCTGTCGAACTTTCTCCAGACGGTCAGAAATGGTTATTTTTTAATGTTACATTTTTTTTACTGTAAATGACTATTGCGTGTGAATTATCACTTTTGGAACTAAAATAAGTGTGTTTAGAGTCATTTGAATGACTGAAATTGGTTGAAAAAGAAGCTTCTGAGTAGGAGAAAAAGTCTGTAAAAATGGGAATTTTGGTCACATTGAGGCTTTAAAAAGTAGTTATTCAACATGAGGCACAATCCAAATGACAATTTAAATCACTATTATTCTACAGTCCAAAAAAACAATTTTCTGATGAAAAGCGATAATCCGTGACCTCTCGAACTTTCTCCAGATGCTCAGAAATAGTAATTTTTTCATGTTTAATTTCTTGACTATAAATGACTATTGCATATGAATTATCACTTTTGGAACTAAAATAAGTGTGTTTAGATTCATTTTAATGCCTGAAATTGGTCGAAAAAGAAGCTTCTGAGTAGGAGAAAAAGTCTGTAAAAATGGCAATTTTGAGTACATTGAGGCTTTAAAAAGTAGTTATTCAACATGAGGCACAATCCAAATGACATTTTGAATCATTTATTTTACAGTCCAAAAAATCAATTTTCTGATGAAAAGCGATAATCCGTGACCTCTCAAACTTTCTCCAGATGATCAGAAATAGTAAGTTTTTTCATGTTTAATTTCTTGACTATAAATGACTATTGCATGTGAATGATCACTTTTGGAACTAAATTAGGTGTGTTTAGAGTCATTTTAGTGCCTGAAATTGGTCGAAATAGAAGCTTGTGAGTAAGAGAAAAAGTCTGTAGAAATGGCAATTTTGGTCACATTGAGGCTTTAAGAAGTAGTTATTCAACATGAGGCACAATCCAAATGACATTTTGAATAATTTTTTCTACAGTCCAAAAAATCAATTTTCTGATGAAAAACGATGACCCGTGACCTGTCGAACTTTCTCCAGACGGTCAGAAATGGTTATTTTTTAATGTTACATTTTTTTACTGTAAATGACTATTGCGTGTGAATTATCACTTTTGGAACTAAAATAAGTGTGTTTAGAGTCATTTGAATGACTGAAATTGGTTGAAAAAGAAGCTTCTGAGTAGGAGAAAAAGTCTGTAAAAATGGGAATTTTGGTCACATTGAGGATTTAAAAAGTAGTTATTCAACATGAGGCACAATCCAAATGACAATTTAAATCACTATTATTCTACAGTCCAAAAAAACAATTTTCTGATGAAAAGCGATAATCCGTGACCTCTCGAACTTTCTCCAGATGCTCAGAAATAGTAATTTTTTCATGTTTAATTTCTTGACTATAAATGACTATTGCATATGAATTATCACTTTTGGAACTAAAATAAGTGTGTTTAGATTCATTTTAATGCCTGAAATTGGTCGAAAAAGAAGCTTCTGAGTAGGAGAAAAAGTCTGTAAAAATGGCAATTTTGAGTACATTGAGGCTTTAAAAAGTAGTTATTCAACATGAGGCACAATCCAAATGACATTTTGAATCATTTATTCTACAGTCCAAAAAATCAATTTTCTGATGAAAAGCGATAATCCGTGACCTCTCAAACTTTCTCCAGATGATCAGAAATAGTAAGTTTTTTCATGTTTAATTTCTTGACTATAAATGACTATTGCATGTGAATGACCACTTTTGGAACTAAATTAGGTGTGTTTAGAGTCATTTTAGTGCCTGAAATTGGTCGAAATAGAAGCTTGTGAGTAAGAGAAAAAGTCTGTAGAAATGGCAATTTTGGTCACATTGAGGCTTTAAGAAGTAGTTATTCAACATGAGGCACAATCCAAATGACATTTTGAATAATTCTTTCTACAGTCCAAAAAATCAATTTTCTGATGAAAAACGATGACCCGTGACCTGTCGAGCTTTCTCCAGACAGTCAGAAATGGTTATTTTTTAATGTTACTTTTTTTACTGTAAATGACTATTGCGTGTGAATTATCACTTTTGGAACTAAAATAAGTGTGTTTAGAGTCATTTGAATGACTGAAATTGGTTGAAAAAGAAGCTTCTGAGTAGGAGAAAAAGTCTGTAAAAATGGCAATTTTGGTCACATTGAGGCTTTAAAAAGCAGTTATTCAACATGAGGCACAATTCAAATGACAATTTAAATCACTATTTTTCTACAGTCCAAAAAATCAAGTTTCCAATGAAAAGCGATGATCCGTGACCTGTCGAACTTTCTCTAGACTGTCAGCAATGGTAATTTTTTAATGTTACATTTTTTGACTGTAAATGACTATTGCATGTGAATGATCACTTTTGGAACTAAAATAAGTGTGTTTAGAGTCATTTTAATGTCTGAAATTGTTCAAAATACAAGCTTCTGAGTAGGAGAAAAAGTCTGTAAAAATGGCAATTTTGGTCACACTAAGCCTTTAAAAAGTAGTTATTCAACATGAGGCACAATCCAAATGACGATTTGAATCATTTTTACTACAGTCCAAAAAATCCATTTTCTGATGAAAAACGATGACCCGTGACATGTCGAACTTTCTCCAGACTGTCAGAAATGGTAATTTTTTCATGTTACATTTTTTGACTGTAAAGGACTATTGCATGTGAATGACCACTTTTGGAACTAAAATAAGTGTGTTTAGATTCATTTTAATGCCTGAAATTAGTCGAAATAGAAGCTTCTGAGTAGGAGAAAAAGTCTGTAAAAATGGCAATTTTGAGTACATTGAGGCTTTAAAAAGTAGTTATTCAACATGAGGCACAATCCAAATGACATTTTGAATCATTTTTTCTACAGTCCAAAAAATCAATTTTCTGATGAAAAACGATGACCCGTGACCTGTCGAACTTTCTCCAGACGGTCAGAAATGGTTATTTTTTAATGTTACATTTTTTTACTGTAAATGACTATTGCGTGTGAATTATCACTTTTGGAACTAAAATAAGTGTGTTTAGAGTCATTTGAATGACTGAAATTGGTTGAAAAAGAAGGTTCTGAGTAGGAGAAAAAGTCTGTAAAAATGGGAATTTTGGTCACATTGAGGCTTTAAAAAGTAGTTATTCAACATGAGGCACAATCCAAATGACAATTTAAATCACTATTATTCTACAGTCCAAAAAAACAATTTTCTGATGAAAAGCGATAATCCGTGACCTCTCGAACTTTCTCCAGATGCTCAGAAATAGTAATTTTTTCATGTTTAATTTCTTGACTATAAATGACTATTGCATATGAATTATCACTTTTGGAACTAAAATAAGTGTGTTTAGATTCATTTTAATGCCTGAAATTGGTCGAAAAAGAAGCTTCTGAGTAGGAGAAAAAGTCTGTAAAAATGGCAATTTTGAGTACATTGAGGCTTTAAAAAGTAGTTATTCAACATGAGGCACAATCCAAATGACATTTTGAATCATTTATTCTACAGTCCAAAAAATCAATTTTCTGATGAAAAGCGATAATCCGTGACCTCTCAAACTTTCTCCAGATGATCAGAAATAGTAAGTTTTTTCATGTTTAATTTCTTGACTATAAATGACTATTGCATGTGAATGATCACTTTTGGAACTAAATTAGGTGTGTTTAGAGTCATTTTAGTGCCTGAAATTGGTCGAAATAGAAGCTTGTGAGTAAGAGAAAAAGTCTGTAGAAATGGCAATTTTAGTCACATTGAGGCTTTAAGAAGTAGTTATTCAACATGAGGCACAATCCAAATGACATTTTGAATAATTCTTTCTACAGTCCAAAAAATCAATTTTCTGATGAAAAACGATGACCCGTGACCTGTCGAGCTTTCTCCAGACGGTCAGAAATGGTTATTTTTTAATGTTACATTTTTTTACTGTAAATGACTATTGCGTGTGAATTATCACTTTTGGAACTAAAATAAGTGTGTTTAGAGTCATTTGAATGACTGAAATTGGTTGAAAAAGAAGCTTCTGAGTAGGAGAAAAAGTCTGTAAAAATGGCAATTTTGGTCACATTGAGGCTTTAAAAAGCAGTTATTCAACATGAGGCACAATTCAAATGACAATTTAAATCACTATTTTTCTACAGTCCAAAAAATCAAGTTTCCAATGAAAAGCGATGATCCGTGACCTGTCAAACTTTCTCTAGACTGTCAGCAATGGTAATTTTTTAATGTTACATTTTTTGACTGTAAATGACTATTGCATGTGAATGATCACTTTTGGAACTAAAATAAGTGTGTTTAGAGTCATTTTAATGTCTGAAATTGTTCAAAATACAAGCTTCTGAGTAGGAGAAAAAGTCTGTAAAAATGGCAATTTTGGTCACACTAAGCCTTTAAAAAGTAGTTATTCAACATGAGGCACAATCCAAATGACGATTTTAATCATTTTTACTACAGTCCAAAAAATCCATTTTCTGATGAAAAACGATGACCCGTGACATGTCGAACTTTCTCCAGACTGTCAGAAATGGTAATTTTTTCATGTTACATTTTTTGACTGTAAAGGACTATTGCATGTGAATGACCACTTTTGGAACTAAAATAAGTGTGTTTAGATTCATTTTAATGCCTGAAATTAGTCGAAATAGAAGCTTCTGAGTAGGAGAAAAAGTCTGTAAAAAGGCAATTTTGAGTACATTGAGGCTTTAAAAAGTAGTTATTCAACATGAGGCACAATCCAAATGACATTTTGAATCATTTATTCTACAGTCCAAAAAATCAATTTTCTGATGAAAAGCGATAATCCTTGACCTCTCGAACTTTCTCCAGATGCTCAGAAATAGTAATTTTTTCATGTTTAATTTCTTGACTATAAATGACTATTGCATGTGAATTATCACTTTTGGAACTAAAATAAGTGTGTTTAGATTCATTTTAATGCCTGCAATTGGTCGAAATAGAAGCTTCTGAGTAGGAGAAAAAGCCTGTAAAAATGGCAATTTTGAGTACATTGAGGCTTTAAAAAGTAGTTATTCAACACGAGGCACAATCCAAATGACATTTTGAATCATTCATTCTACAGTCCAAAAAATAAATTTTCTGATGAAAAGCGATAATCCGTGACCTCTCGAACTTTCTCCAGATGCTCAGAAATAGTAATTTTTTCATGTTTAATTTCTTGACTATAAATGACTATTGCATGTGAATTATCACTTTTGGAACTAAAATAAGTGTGTTTAGAGTCATTTGAATGACTGAAATTGGTTGAAAAAGAAGCTTCTGAGTAGGAGAAAAAGTCTGTAAAAATGGCAATTTTGGTCACATTGAGGCTTTAAAAAGCAGTTATTCAACATGAAGCACAATTCAAATGACAATTTAAATCACTATTTTTCTACAGTCCAAAAAATCAAGTTTCCGATGAAAAGCGATGATCCGTGACCTGTCGAACTTTCTCTAGACTGTCAGAAATGGTAATTTTTTAATGTTACATTTTTTGACTGTAAATGACTATTGCATGTGAATGATCACTTTTGGAACTAAAATAAGTGTGTTTAGAGTCATTTTAATGTCTGAAATTGTTCAAAATACAAGCTTCTGAGTAGGAGAAAAAGTCTGTAAAAATGGCAATTTTGGTCACATTGAGGCTTTAAGAAGTAGTTATTCAACATGAGGCACAATCCAAATGACATTTTGAATAATTTTTTCTACAGTCCAAAAAATCAATTTTCTGATGAAAAACGATGACCCGTGACCTGTCGAACTTTCTCCAGACGGTCAGAAATGGTTATTTTTTAATGTTACATTTTTTTACTGTAAATGACTATTGCGTGTGAATTATCACTTTTGGAACTAAAATAAGTGTGTTTAGAGTGATTTGAATGACTGAAATTGGTTGAAAAAGAAGCTTCTGAGTAGGAGAAAAAGTCTGTAAAAATAGGAATTTTGGTCACATTGAGGCTTTAAAAAGTAGTTATTCAACATGAGGCACAATCCAAATGACATTTTGAATCATTTATTCTACAGTCCAAAAAATCAATTTTCTGATGAAAAGCGATAATCCGTGACCTCTCGAACTTTCTCCAGATGATCAGAAATAGTAAGTTTTTTCATGTTTAATTTCTTGACTATAAATGACTATTGCATGTGAATTATCACTTTTGGAACTAAATTAAGTGTGTTTAGAGTCATTTTAATGCCTGAAATTGGTCGAAATAGAAGCTTGTGAGTAAGAGAAAAAGTCTGTAATAATGGCAATTTTGGTCACATTGAGGCTTTAAAAAGTAGTTATTCCACATGAGGCACAATCCAAATGAGATTTTGAATAATTTTTTCTACAGTCCAAAAAATCAATTTTCTGATGAAAAGCGATAATCCGTGACCTCTCGAACTTTCTCCAGATGATCAGAAATAGTAAGTTTTTTCATGTTTAATTTCTTGACTATAAATGACTATTGCATGTGAATTATCACTTTTGGAACTAAATTAAGTGTGTTTAGATTCATTTTAATGCCTGAAATTAGTCGAAATAGAAGCTTCTGAGTAGGAGAAAAAGTCTGTAAAAATGGCAATTTTGAGTACATCGAGGCTTTAACCCCTTGAGTGCCCGCCCCTTTCCCCGCCCTGTGCCGGGCGTTTCATTAGCGGGCGGGGTTTATGACGAGCTGGTCTCATCATGGGCACAGCGCAACCGCGGCCCATGAGGAGACCAGCTCGTCATGGGCACTCAAGAGGTTAAAAAGTAGTTATTCAACATGAGGCACAATCCAAAGGACATTTTGAATCATTTTTTCTACAGTCCAAAAAATCCATTTTCTGATGAAAAACGATGACCCGTGACCTGTCGAACTTTCTCCAGAGGGTCAGACATGGTAATTTTTGTAATGTTACATTTTTTGACTGTAGATGACTATTGCATGTGAATTATCACTTTTAGAACTAAAATAAGTGTGTTTAGAGTCATTTGAATGACTGAAATTGGTTGAAAAAGAAGCTTCTGAGTAGGAGAAAAAGTCTGTAAAAATGGGAATTTTGGTCACATTGAGGCTTTAAAAAGTAGTTATTCAACATGAGGCACAATCCAAATGACAATTTAAATCACTATTATTCTACAGTCCAAAAAAACAATTTTCTGATGAAAAGCGATAATCCGTGACCTCTCGAACTTTCTCCAGATGCTCAGAAATAGTAATTTTTTCATGTTTAATTTCTTGACTATAAATGACTATTGCATTTGAATTATCACTTTTGGAACTAAAATAAGTGTGTTTAGATTCATTTTAATGCCTGAAATTGGTCGAAAAAGAAGCTTCTGAGTAGGAGAAAAAGTCTGTAAAAATGGCAATTTTGAGTACATTGAGGCTTTAAAAAGTAGTTATTCAACATGAGGCACAATCCAAATGACATTTTGAATCATTTATTCTACAGTCCAAAAAATCAATTTTCTGATGAAAAGCGATAATCCGTGACCTCTCAAACTTTCTCCAGATGATCAGAAATAGTAAGTTTTTTCATGTTTAATTTCTTGACTATAAATGACTATTGCATGTGAATGACCACTTTTGGAACTAAATTAGGTGTGTTTAGAGTCATTTTAGTGCCTGAAATTGGTCGAAATAGAAGCTTGTGAGTAAGAGAAAAAGTCTGTAGAAATGGCAATTTTGGTCACATTGAGGCTTTAAGAAGTAGTTATTCAACATGAGGCACAATCCAAATGACATTTTGAATAATTTTTTCTACAGTCCAAAAAATCAATTTTCTGATGAAAAACGATGACCCGTGACCTGTCGAGCTTTCTCCAGACGGTCAGAAATGGTTATTTTTGAATGTTACATTTTTTTTACTGTAAATGACTATTGCGTGTGAATTATCACTTTTGGAACTAAAATAAGTGTGTTTAGAGTCATTTGAATGACTGAAATTGGTTGAAAAAGAAGCTTCTGAGTAGGAGAAAAAGTCTGTAAAAATGGGAATTTTGGTCACATTGAGGCTTTAAAAAGTAGTTATTCAACATGAGGCACAATCCAAATGACATTTTGAATCATTTATTCTACAGTCCAAAAAATCCATTTTCTGATGAAAAGCGATTATCCGTGACCTCTCGAACTTTCTCCAGATGCTCAGAAATAGTAATTTTTTCATGTTTAATTTCTTGACTATAAATGACTATTGCATGTGAATTATCACTTTTGGAACTAAATTAAGTGTGTTTAGAGTCATTTTAATGCCTGAAATTGGTCGAAATAGAAGCTTGTGAGTAAGAGAAAAAGTCTGTAATAATGGCAATTTTGGTCACATTGAGGCTTTAAAAAGTAGTTATTCAACATGAGGCACAATCCAAATGAGATTTTGAATAATTTTTTCTACAGTCCAAAAAATCCATTTTCTGATGAAAATCGAAGACCCGTGACCTGTCGAACTTTCTCCAGACGGTCAGAAATGGTTATTTTTTAATGTTACATTTTTTTACTGTAAATGACTATTGCGTGTGAATTATCACTTTTGGAACTAAAATAAGTGTGTTTAGATTCATTTTAATGCCTGAAATTAGTCGAAATAGAAGCTTCTGAGTAGGAGAAAAAGTCTGTAAAAATGGCAATTTTGAGTACATTGAGGCTTTAAAAAGTAGTTATTCAACATGAGGCACAATCCAAATGACATTTTGAATCATTTATTCTACAGTCCAAAAAATCAATTTTCTGATGAAAAGCGATAATCCGTGACCTCTCAAACTTTCTCCAGATGATCAGAAATAGTAAGTTTTTTCATGTTTAATTTCTTGACTATAAATGACTATTGCATGTGAATGATCACTTTTGGAACTAAATTAGGTGTGTTTAGAGTCATTTTAGTGCCTGAAATTGGTCGAAATAGAAGCTTGTGAGTAAGAGAAAAAGTCTGTAGAAATGGCAATTTTGGTCACATTGAGGCTTTAAGAAGTAGTTATTCAACATGAGGCACAATCCAAATGACATTTTGAATAATTTTTTCTACAGTCCAAAAAATCAATTTTCTGATGAAAAGCGATAATCCTTGACCTCTCGAACTTTCTCCAGATGCTCACAAATAGTAATTTTTTCATGTTTAATTTCTTGACTATAAATGACTATTGCATGTGAATTATCACTTTTGGAACTAAAATAAGTGTGTTTAGATTCATTTTAATGCCTGCAATTGGTCGAAATAGAAGCTTCTGAGTAGGAGAAAAAGCCTGTAAAAATGGCAATTTTGAGTACATTGAGGCTTTAAAAAGTAGTTATTCAACACGAGGCACAATCCAAATGACATTTTGAATCATTCATTCTACAGTCCAAAAAATAAATTTTCTGATGAAAAGCGATAATCCGTGACCTCTCGAACTTTCTCCAGATGCTCAGAAATAGTAATTTTTTCATGTTTAATTTCTTGACTATAAATGACTATTGCATGTGAATTATCACTTTTGGAACTAAAATAAGTGTGTTTAGAGTCATTTGAATGACTGAAATTGGTTGAAAAAGAAGCTTCTGAGTAGGAGAAAAAGTCTGTAAAAATGGCAATTTTGGTCACATTGAGGCTTTAAAAAGCAGTTATTCAACATGAAGCACAATTCAAATGACAATTTAAATCACTATTTTTCTACAGTCCAAAAAATCAAGTTTCCGATGAAAAGCGATGACCCGTGACCTGTCGAACTTTCTCCAGACGGTCAGAAATGGTTATTTTTTAATGTTACATTTTTTTACTGTAAATGACTATTGCGTGTGAATTATCACTTTTGGAACTAAAATAAGTGTGTTTAGAGTCATTTGAATGACTGAAATTGGTTGAAAAAGAAGCTTCTGAGTAGGAGAAAAAGTCTGTAAAAATAGGAATTTTGGTCACATTGAGGCTTTAAAAAGTAGTTATTCAACATGAGGCACAATCCAAATGACATTTTGAATCATTTATTCTACAGTCCAAAAAATCAATTTTCTGATGAAAAGCGATAATCCGTGACCTCTCAAACTTTCTCCAGATGATCAGAAATAGTAAGTTTTTTCATGTTTAATTTCTTGACTATAAATGACTATTGCATGTGAATGATCACTTTTGGAACTAAATTAGGTGTGTTTAGAGTCATTTTAGTGCCTGAAATTGGTCGAAATAGAAGCTTGTGAGTAAGAGAAAAAGTCTGTAGAAATGGCAATTTTGGTCACATTGAGGCTTTAAGAAGTAGTTATTCAACATGAGGCACAATCCAAATGACATTTTGAATAATTTTTTCTACAGTCCAAAAAATCAATTTTCTGATGAAAAACGATGACCCGTGACCTGTCGAACTTTCTCTAGACGGTCAGAAATGGTTATTTTTTAATGTTACATTTTTTGACTGTAAATGACTATTGCATGTGAATGATCACTTTTGGAACTAAAATAAGTGTGTTTAGAGTCATTTTAATGTCTGAAATTGTTCAAAATACAAGCTTCTGAGTAGGAGAAAAAGTCTGTAAAAATGGCTATTTTGGTCACATTGAGGCTTTAAGAAGTAGTTATTCAAGATGAGGCACAATCCAAATGACATTTTGAATAATTTTTTCTACAGTCCAAAAAATCAATTTTCTGATGAAAAACGATGACCCGTGACCTGTCGAACTTTCTCCAGACGGTCAGAAATGGTTATTTTTTAATGTTACATTTTTTTACTGTAAATGACTATTGCGTGTGAATTATCACTTTTGGAACTAAAATAAGTGTGTTTAGAGTCATTTGAATGACTGAAATTGGTTGAAAAAGAAGCTTCTTAGTAGGAGAAAAAGTCTGTAAAAATGGGAATTTTGGTCACATTGAGGCTTTAAAAAGTAGTTATTCAACATGAGGCACAATCCAAATGACATTTTGAATCATTTATTCTACAGTCCAAAAAATCAATTTTCTGATGAAAAGCGATAATCCGTGACCTCTCGAACTTTCTCCAGATGCTCAGAAATAGTAATTTTTTCATGTTTAATTTCTTGACTATAAATGACTATTGCATGTGAATTATCACTTTTGGAACTAAATTAAGTGTGTTTAGAGTCATTTTAATGCCTGAAATTGGTCGAAATAGAAGCTTGTGAGTAAGAGAAAAAGTCTGTAATAATGGCAATTTTGGTCACATTGAGGCTTTAAAAAGTAGTTATTCCACATGAGGCACAATCCAAATGAGATTTTGAATAATTTTTTCTACAGTCCAAAAAATCCATTTTCTGATGAAAAACGATGAACCGTGACCTGTCGAACTTTCTCCAGACGGTCAGAAATGCTTATTTTTTAATGTTACATTTTTTTACTGTAAATGACTATTGCGTGTGAATTATCACTTTTGGAACTAAAATAAGTGTGTTTAGATTCATTTTAATGCCTGAAATTAGTCGAAATAGAAGCTTCTGAGTAGGAGAAAAAGTCTGTAAAAATGGCAATTTTGAGTACATCGAGGCTTTAACCCCTTGAGTGCCCGCCCCTTTCCCCGCCCTGTGCCGGGCGTTTCATTAGCGGGCGGGGTTTATGACGAGCTGGTCTCATCATGGGCACAGCGCAACCGCGGCCCATGAGGAGACCAGCTCGTCATGGGCACTCAAGAGGTTAAAAAGTAGTTATTCAACATGAGGCACAATCCAAAGGACATTTTGAATCATTTTTTCTACAGTCCAAAAAATCCATTTTCTGATGAAAAACGATGACCCGTGACCTGTCGAACTTTCTCCAGAGGGTCAGACATGGTAATTTTTGTAATGTTACATTTTTTGACTGTAGATGACTATTGCATGTGAATTATCACTTTTAGAACTAAAATAAGTGTGTTTAGATTCATTTTAATGCCTGAAATTAGTCGAAATAGAAGCTTCTGAGTAGGAGAAAAAGTCTGTAAAAATGGCAATTTTGAGTACATCGAGGCTTTAACCCCTTGAGTGCCCGCCCCTTTCCCCGCCCTGTGCCGGGCGTTTCATTAGCGGGCGGGGTTTATGACGAGCTGGTCTCATCATGGGCACAGCGCAACCGCGGCCCATGAGGAGACCAGCTCGTCATGGGCACTCAAGAGGTTAAAAAGTAGTTATTCAACATGAGGCACAATCCAAAGGACATTTTGAATCATTTTTTCTACAGTCCAAAAAATCCATTTTCTGATGAAAAAAGATGACCCGTGACCTGTCGAACTTTCTCCAGAGGGTCAGACATGGTAATTTTTGTAATGTTACATTTTTTGACTGTAGATGACTATTGCATGTGAATTATCACTTTTAGAACTAAAATAAGTGTGTTTAGATTCATTTTAATGCCTGCAATTGGTCGAAATAGAAGCTTCTGAGTAGGAGAAAAAGCCTGTAAAAATGGCAATTTTGAGTACATTGAGGATTTAAAAAGTAGTTATTCAACATGAGGCACAATCCAAATGACATTTTGAATCATTTATTCTACAGTCCAAAAAATCAATTTTCTGATGAAAAGCAATAATCCGTGACCTCTCGAACTTTCTCCAGATGCTCAGAAATAGTAATTTTTTCATGTTTAATTTCTTGACTATAAATGACTATTGCATGTGAATTATCACTTTTGGAACTAAAATAAGTGTGTTTAGAGTCATTTGAATGACTGAAATTGACTGAAAAAGAAGCTTCTGAGTAGGAGAAAAAGTCTGTAAAAATGGCAATTTTGAGTACATTGAGGCTTTAAAAAGTAGTTATTCAACATGAGGCACAATCCAAATGACATTTTGAATCATTTTTTCTACAGTGCAAAAAATCCATTTTCTGATGAAAAACGATGACCCGTGACCTGTCAAACTTTCTCCAGACGGTCAGACATGGGAATTTTTTTAATGTTACATTTTTTGACTGTAAATGACTATTGCTTGTGAGTTATCACTTTTAGAACTAAAATAAGTTTGTTTAGATTCATTTTAATGCCTGAAATTGGTCGAAATAGAAGCTTCTGAGTAGGAGAAAAAGCCTGTAAAAATGGCAATTTTGAGTACATTGAGGCTTTAAAAAGTAGTTATTCAAAATGAGGCACAATCCAAATGACATTTTGAATCATTTTTTCTACAGTCCAAAAAATCCATTTTCTGATGAAAAACGATGACCCATGACCTGTCGAACTTTCTCCAGACGGTCAGACATGGTAATTTTTTTAATGTTACATTTTTTTACTGTAAATGACTATTGCATGTGAATGATCACTTTTGCAACTAAAATAAGTGTGTTTAGAGTCATTTTAATGCCTGAAATTGGTCGAAATAGAAGCTTCTGAGTAAGAGAAAAAGTCTGTAATAATGGCAATTTTGGTCACATTGAGGCTTTAAAAGGTGGTAATTCAACATGAGGCACAATCCAAATGACATTTTGAATAATTTTTTCTACAGTCCAAAAAATCAATTTTCTGATGAAAAACGATGATCCGTGACCTGTCGAACTTTCTTCAGATGGTCAGAAATGGTTATTTTTTAATGTTACATTTTTTGACTGTAAATGACTATTGCATGTGAATTATCACTTTTGGAACTAAAATAAGTGTGTTTAGAGTCATTTGAATGACTGAAATTGACTGAAAAAGAAGCTTCTGAGTAGGAGAAAAAGTCTGTAAAAATGGGAATTTTGGTCACATTGAAGCTTTAAAAAGTAGTTATTCAACATGAGGCACAATCTAAATGACAATTTGAATCACTATTTATCTACAGTCCAAAAAATCAATTTTCTGATGAAAAGCGATGATCCGTGACCTGTCGAACTTTCTCTAGACTGTCAGAAATGGTAATTTTTTAATGTTACATTTTTTGACTGTAAAGGGCTATTGCATGTGAATGACCACTTTTGGAACTAAAATAAGTGTGTTTAGATTCATTTTAATGCCTGAAATTGGTCGAAATAGAAGCTTCTGAGTAGGAGAAAAGGTCTGTAAAAATTGCAATTTTGAGTACATTGAGGCTTTAAAAAGTAGTTATTCAACATGTGGCACAATCGAAATGACATTTTGAATCATTTTTTCTACAGTCCAAAAAATCTATTTTCTGATGAAAAACGATAATCCGTGACCTGTCGAACTTTCTCCAGATGGTCAGACATGGTAATTTTTTTAATGTTACATGTTTTTGACTGTAAATGACTATTGCATGCGAGTTATCACTTTTGGAACTAAAATAAGTGTGTTTAGATCCATTTTAATGCCTGAAATTGGTCGAAAAAGAAGCTTCTGAGTAGGAGAAAAAGTCTGTAAAAATGGCAATTTTGAGTACATTGAGGCTTTAAAAAGTAGTTATTCAACATGAGGCACAATCCAAATGACATTTTGAATCATTTATTCTACAGTCCAAAAAATCAATTTTCTGATGAAAAGCAATAATCCGTGACCTCTCAAACTTTCTCCAGATGATCAGAAATAGTAAGTTTTTTCATGTTTAATTTCTTGACTATAAATGACTATTGCATGTGAATGATCACTTTTGGAACTAAATTAGGTGTGTTTAGAGTCATTTTAGTGCCTGAAATTGGTCGAAATAGAAGCTTGTGAATAAGAGAAAAAGTCTGTAGAAATGGCAATTTTGGTCACATTGAGGCTTTAAGAAGTAGTTATTCAACATGAGGCACAATCCAAATGACATTTTGAATAATTTTTTCTACAGTCCAAAAATCAATTTTCTGATGAAAAACGATGACCCGTGACCTGTCGAACTTTCTCCAGACGGTCAGAAATGGTTATTTTTTAATGTTACATTTTTTTTACTGTAAATGACTATTGCGTGTGAATATCACTTTTGGAACTAAAATAAGTGTGTTTAGAGTCATTTGAATGACTGAAATTGGTTGAAAAAGAAGCTTCTGAGTAGGAGAAAAAGTCTGTAAAAATGGGAATTTTGGTCACATTGAGGCTTTAAAAAGTAGTTATTCAACATGAGGCACAATCCAAATGACAATTTAAATCACTATTATTCTACAGTCCAAAAAAACAATTTTCTGATGAAAAGCGATAATCCGTGACCTCTCGAACTTTCTCCAGATGCTCAGAAATAGTAATTTTTTCATGTTTAATTTCTTGACTATAAATGACTATTGCATGTGAATGATCACTTTTGGAACTAAATTAGGTGTGTTTAGAGTCATTTTAGTGCCTGAAATTGGTCGAAATAGAAGCTTGTGAATAAGAGAAAAAGTCTGTAGAAATGGCAATTTTGGTCACATTGAGGCTTTAAGAAGTAGTTATTCAACATGAGGCACAATCCAAATGACATTTTGAATAATTTTTTCTACAGTCCAAAAAATCAATTTTCTGATGAAAAACGATGACCCGTGACCTGTCGAACTTTCTCCAGACGGTCAGAAATGGTTATTTTTTAATGTTACATTTTTTTTACTGTAAATGACTATTGCGTGTGAATTATCACTTTTGGAACTAAAATAAGTGTGTTTAGAGTCATTTGAATGACTGAAATTGGTTGAAAAAGAAGCTTCTGAGTAGGAGAAAAAGTCTGTAAAAATGGGAATTTTGGTCACATTGAGGCTTTAAAAAGTAGTTATTCAACATGAGGCACAATCCAAATGACAATTTAAATCACTATTATTCTACAGTCCAAAAAAACAATTTTCTGATGAAAAGCGATAATCCGTGACCTCTCGAACTTTCTCCAGATGCTCAGAAATAGTAATTTTTTCATGTTTAATTTCTTGACTATAAATGACTATTGCATATGAATTATCACTTTTGGAACTAAAATAAGTGTGTTTAGATTCATTTTAATGCCTGAAATTGGTCGAAAAAGAAGCTTCTGAGTAGGAGAAAAAGTCTGTAAAAATGGCAATTTTGAGTACATTGAGGCTTTAAAAAGTAGTTATTCAACATGAGGCACAATCCAAATGACATTTTGAATCATTTTTTCTACAGTGCAAAAAATCCATTTTCTGATGAAAAACGATGACCCGTGACCTGTCAAACTTTCTCCAGACAGTCAGACATGGGAATTTTTTTAATGTTACATTTTTTGACTGTAGATGACTATTGCATGTGAATTATCACTTTTAGAACTAAAATAAGTGTGTTTAGAGTCATTTGAATGACTGAAATTGGTTGAAAAAGAAGCTTCTGAGTAGGAGAAAAAAGTCTGTAAAAATGGGAATTTTGGTCACATTGAGGCTTTAAAAAGTAGTTATTCAACATGAGGCACAATCCAAATGACAATTTAAATCACTATTATTCTACAGTCCAAAAAAACAATTTTCTGATGAAAAGCGATAATCCGTGACCTCTCGAACTTTCTCCAGATGCTCAGAAATAGTAATTTTTTCATGTTTAATTTCTTGACTATAAATGACTATTGCATATGAATTATCACTTTTGGAACTAAAATAAGTGTGTTTAGATTCATTTTAATGCCTGAAATTGGTCGAAAAAGAAGCTTCTGAGTAGGAGAAAAAGTCTGTAAAAATGGCAATTTTGAGTACATTGAGGCTTTAAAAAGTAGTTATTCAACATGAGGCACAATCCAAATGACATTTTGAATCATTTATTTTACAGTCCAAAAAATCAATTTTCTGATGAAAAGCGATAATCCGTGACCTCTCAAACTTTCTCCAGATGATCAGAAATAGTAAGTTTTTTCATGTTTAATTTCTTGACTATAAATGACTATTGCATGTGAATGATCACTTTTGGAACTAAATTAGGTGTGTTTAGAGTCATTTTAGTGCCTGAAATTGGTCGAAATAAAAGCTTGTGAGTAAGAGAAAAAGTCTGTAGAAATGGCAATTTTGGTCACATTGAGGCTTTAAGAAGTAGTTATTCAACATGAGGCACAATCCAAATGACATTTTGAATAATTTTTTCTACAGTCCAAAAAAATCAATTTTCTGATGAAAAACGATGACCCGTGACCTGTCGAACTTTCTCCAGACGGTCAGAAATGGTTATTTTTTAATGTTACATTTTTTTACTGTAAATGACTATTGCGTGTGAATTATCACTTTTGGAACTAAAATAAGTGTGTTTAGAGTCATTTGAATGACTGAAATTGGTTGAAAAAGAAGCTTCTGAGTAGGAGAAAAAGTCTGTAAAAATGGGAATTTTGGTCACATTGAGGCTTTAAAAAGTAGTTATTCAACATGAGGCACAATCCAAATGACAATTTAAATCACTATTATTCTACAGTCCAAAAAAACAATTTTCTGATGAAAAGCGATAATCCGTGACCTCTCGAACTTTCTCCAGATGCTCAGAAATAGTAATTTTTTCATGTTTAATTTCTTGACTATAAATGACTATTGCATATGAATTATCACTTTTGGAACTAAAATAAGTGTGTTTAGATTCATTTTAATGCCTGCAATTGGTCGAAATAGAAGCTTCTGAGTAGGAGAAAAAGCCTGTAAAAATGGCAATTTTGAGTACATTGAGGCTTTAAAAAGTAGTTATTCAACATGAGGCACAATCCAAATGACATTTTGAATCATTTTTTCTACAGTGCAAAAAATCCATTTTCTGATGAAAAACGATGACCCGTGACCTGTCAAACTTTCTCCAGACGGTCAGACATGGGAATTTTTTTAATGTTACATTTTTTGACTGTAAATGACTATTGCTTGTGAGTTATCACTTTTAGAACTAAAATAAGTTTGTTTAGATTCATTTTAATGCCTGAAATTGGTCGAAATAGAAGCTTCTGAGTAGGAGAAAAAGCCTGTAAAAATGGCAATTTTGAGTACATTGAGGCTTTAAAAAGTAGTTATTCAAAATGAGGCACAATCCAAATGACATTTTGAATCATTTTTTCTACAGTCCAAAAAATCCATTTTCTGATGAAAAACGATGACCCGTGACCTGTCGAACTTTCTCCAGACGGTCAGACATGGTAATTTTTTTAATGTTACATTTTTTTACTGTAAATGACTATTGCATGTGAATGATCACTTTTGCAACTAAAATAAGTGTGTTTAGAGTCATTTTAATGCCTGAAATTGGTCGAAATAGAAGCTTCTGAGTAAGAGAAAAAGTCTGTAATAATGGCAATTTTGGTCACATTGAGGCTTTAAAAGGTAGTAATTCAACATTAGGCACAATCCAAATGACATTTTGAATAATTTTTTCTACAGTCCAAAAAATCAATTTTCTGATGAAAAACGATGATCCGTGACCTGTCGAACTTTCTTCAGATGGTCAGAAATGGTTATTTTTTAATGTTACATTTTTTGACTGTAAATGACTATTGCATGTGAATTATCACTTTTGGAACTAAAATAAGTGTGTTTAGAGTCATTTGAATGACTGAAATTGACTGAAAAAGAAGCTTCTGAGTAGGAGAAAAAGTCTGTAAAAATGGGAATTTTGGTCACATTGAAGCTTTCAAAAGTAGTTATTCAACATGAGGCACAATCTAAATGACAATTTGAATCACTATTTATCTACAGTCCAAAAAATCAATTTTCTGATGAAAAGCGATGATCCGTGACCTGTCGAACTTTCTCTAGACTGTCAGAAATGGTAATTTTTTAATGTTACATTTTTTGACTGTAAAGGGCTATTGCATGTGAATGACCACTTTTGGAACTAAAATAAGTGTGTTTAGATTCATTTTAATGCCTGAAATTGGTCGAAATAGAAGCTTCTGAGTAGGAGAAAAGGTCTGTAAAAATTGCAATTTTGAGTACATTGAGGCTTTAAAAAGTAGTTATTCAACATGTGGCACAATCGAAATGACATTTTGAATCATTTCTTCTACAGTCCAAAAAATCTATTTTCTGATGAAAAACGATAATCCGTGACCTGTCGAACTTTCTCCAGATGGTCAGACATGGTAATTTTTTTAATGTTACATGTTTTTGACTGTAAATGACTATTGCATGCGAGTTATCACTTTTGGAACTAAAATAAGTGTGTTTAGATTCATTTTAATGCCTGAAATTGGTCGAAAAAGAAGCTTCTGAGTAGGAGAAAAAGTCTGTAAAAATGGCAATTTTGAGTACATTGAGGCTTTAAAAAGTAGTTATTCAACATGAGGCACAATCCAAATGACATTTTGAATCATTTATTCTACAGTCCAAAAAATCAATTTTCTGATGAAAAGCAATAATCCGTGACCTCTCAAACTTTCTCCAGATGATCAGAAATAGTAAGTTTTTTCATGTTTAATTTCTTGACTATAAATGACTATTGCATGTGAATGATCACTTTTGGAACTAAATTAGGTGTGTTTAGACTCATTTTAGTGCCTGAAATTGGTCGAAATAGAAGCTTGTGAATAAGAGAAAAAGTCTGTAGAAATGGCAATTTTGGTCACATTGAGGCTTTAAGAAGTAGTTATTCAACATGAGGCACAATCCAAATGACATTTTGAATAATTTTTTCTACAGTCCAAAAAATCAATTTTCTGATGAAAAACGATGACCCGTGACCTGTCGAACTTTCTCCAGACGGTCAGAAATGGTTATTTTTTAATGTTACATTTTTTTTACTGTAAATGACTATTGCGTGTGAATTATCACTTTTGGAACTAAAATAAGTGTGTTTAGAGTCATTTGAATGACTGAAATTGGTTGAAAAAGAAGCTTCTGAGTAGGAGAAAAAGTCTGTAAAAATGGGAATTTTGGTCACATTGAGGCTTTAAAAAGTAGTTATTCAACATGAGGCACAATCCAAATGACAATTTAAATCACTATTATTCTACAGTCCAAAAAAACAATTTTCTGATGAAAAGCGATAATCCGTGACCTCTCGAACTTTCTCCAGATGCTCAGAAATAGTAATTTTTTCATGTTTAATTTCTTGACTATAAATGACTATTGCATATGAATTATCACTTTTGGAACTAAAATAAGTGTGTTTAGATTCATTTTAATGCCTGAAATTGGTCGAAAAAGAAGCTTCTGAGTAGGAGAAAAAGTCTGTAAAAATGGCAATTTTGAGTACATTGAGGCTTTAAAAAGTAGTTATTCAACATGAGGCACAATCCAAATGACATTTTGAATCATTTATTTTACAGTCCAAAAAATCAATTTTCTGATGAAAAGCGATAATCCGTGACCTCTCAAACTTTCTCCAGATGATCAGAAATAGTAAGTTTTTTCATGTTTAATTTCTTGACTATAAATGACTATTGCATGTGAATGATCACTTTTGGAACTAAATTAGGTGTGTTTAGAGTCATTTTAGTGCCTGAAATTGGTCGAAATAAAAGCTTGTGAGTAAGAGAAAAAGTCTGTAGAAATGGCAATTTTGGTCACATTGAGGCTTTAAGAAGTAGTTATTCAACATGAGGCACAATCCAAATGACATTTTGAATAATTTTTTCTACAGTCCAAAAAATCAATTTTCTGATGAAAAACGATGACCCGTGACCTGTCGAACTTTCTCCAGACGGTCAGAAATGGTTATTTTTTAATGTTACATTTTTTTACTGTAAATGACTATTGCGTGTGAATTATCACTTTTGGAACTAAAATAAGTGTGTTTAGAGTCATTTGAATGACTGAAATTGGTTGAAAAAGAAGCTTCTGAGTAGGAGAAAAAGTCTGTAAAAATGGGAATTTTGGTCACATTGAGGCTTTAAAAAGTAGTTATTCAACATGAGGCACAATCCAAATGACAATTTAAATCACTATTATTCTACAGTCCAAAAAAACAATTTTCTGATGAAAAGCGATAATCCGTGACCTCTCGAACTTTCTCCAGATGCTCAGAAATAGTAATTTTTTCATGTTTAATTTCTTGACTATAAATGACTATTGCATATGAATTATCACTTTTGGAACTAAAATAAGTGTGTTTAGATTCATTTTAATGCCTGAAATTGGTCGAAAAAGAAGCTTCTGAGTAGGAGAAAAAGTCTGTAAAAATGGCAATTTTGAGTACATTGAGGCTTTAAAAAGTAGTTATTCAACATGAGGCACAATCCAAATGACATTTTGAATCATTTATTTTACAGTCCAAAAAATCAATTTTCTGATGAAAAGCGATAATCCGTGACCTCTCAAACTTTCTCCAGATGATCAGAAATAGTAAGTTTTTTCATGTTTAATTTCTTGACTATAAATGACTATTGCATGTGAATGATCACTTTTGGAACTAAATTAGGTGTGTTTAGAGTCATTTTAGTGCCTGAAATTGGTCGAAATAAAAGCTTGTGAGTAAGAGAAAAAGTCTGTAGAAATGGCAATTTTGGTCACATTGAGGCTTTAAGAAGTAGTTATTCAACATGAGGCACAATCCAAATGACATTTTGAATAATTTTTTCTACAGTCCAAAAAATCAATTTTCTGATGAAAAACGATGACCCGTGACCTGTCGAACTTTCTCCAGACGGTCAGAAATGGTTATTTTTTAATGTTACATTTTTTTACTGTAAATGACTATTGCGTGTGAATTATCACTTTTGGAACTAAAATAAGTGTGTTTAGAGTGATTTGAATGACTGAAATTGGTTGAAAAAGAAGCTTCTGAGTAGGAGAAAAAGTCTGTAAAAATAGGAATTTTGGTCACATTGAGGCTTTAAAAAGTAGTTATTCAACATGAGGCACAATCCAAATGACATTTTGAATCATTTATTCTACAGTCCAAAAAATCAATTTTCTGATGAAAAGCGATAATCCGTGACCTCTCGAACTTTCTCCAGATGATCAGAAATAGTAAGTTTTTTCATGTTTAATTTCTTGACTATAAATGACTATTGCATGTGAATTATCACTTTTGGAACTAAATTAAGTGTGTTTAGAGTCATTTTAATGCCTGAAATTGGTCGAAATAGAAGCTTGTGAGTAAGAGAAAAAGTCTGTAATAATGGCAATTTTGGTCACATTGAGGCTTTAAAAAGTAGTTATTCCACATGAGGCACAATCCAAATGAGATTTTGAATAATTTTTTCTACAGTCCAAAAAATCAATTTTCTGATGAAAAGCGATAATCCGTGACCTCTCGAACTTTCTCCAGATGATCAGAAATAGTAAGTTTTTTCATGTTTAATTTCTTGACTATAAATGACTATTGCATGTGAATTATCACTTTTGGAACTAAATTAAGTGTGTTTAGATTCATTTTAATGCCTGAAATTAGTCGAAATAGAAGCTTCTGAGTAGGAGAAAAAGTCTGTAAAAATGGCAATTTTGAGTACATCGAGGCTTTAACCCCTTGAGTGCCCGCCCCTTTCCCCGCCCTGTGCCGGGCGTTTCATTAGCGGGCGGGGTTTATGACGAGCTGGTCTCATCATGGGCACAGCGCAACCGCGGCCCATGAGGAGACCAGCTCGTCATGGGCACTCAAGAGGTTAAAAAGTAGTTATTCAACATGAGGCACAATCCAAAGGACATTTTGAATCATTTTTTCTACAGTCCAAAAAATCCATTTTCTGATGAAAAACGATGACCCGTGACCTGTCGAACTTTCTCCAGAGGGTCAGACATGGTAATTTTTGTAATGTTACATTTTTTGACTGTAGATGACTATTGCATGTGAATTATCACTTTTAGAACTAAAATAAGTGTGTTTAGAGTCATTTGAATGACTGAAATTGGTTGAAAAAGAAGCTTCTGAGTAGGAGAAAAAGTCTGTAAAAATGGGAATTTTGGTCACATTGAGGCTTTAAAAAGTAGTTATTCAACATGAGGCACAATCCAAATGACAATTTAAATCACTATTATTCTACAGTCCAAAAAAACAATTTTCTGATGAAAAGCGATAATCCGTGACCTCTCGAACTTTCTCCAGATGCTCAGAAATAGTAATTTTTTCATGTTTAATTTCTTGACTATAAATGACTATTGCATATGAATTATCACTTTTGGAACTAAAATAAGTGTGTTTAGATTCATTTTAATGCCTGAAATTGGTCGAAAAAGAAGCTTCTGAGTAGGAGAAAAAGTCTGTAAAAATGGCAATTTTGAGTACATTGAGGCTTTAAAAAGTAGTTATTCAACATGAGGCACAATCCAAATGACATTTTGAATCATTTATTCTACAGTCCAAAAAATCAATTTTCTGATGAAAAGCGATAATCCGTGACCTCTCAAACTTTCTCCAGATGATCAGAAATATTAAGTTTTTTCATGTTTAATTTCTTGACTATAAATGACTATTGCATGTGAATGATCACTTTTGGAACTAAATTAGGTGTGTTTAGAGTCATTTTAGTGCCTGAAATTGGTCGAAATAGAAGCTTGTGAGTAAGAGAAAAAGTCTGTAGAAATGGCAATTTTGGTCACATTGAGGCTTTAAGAAGTAGTTATTCAACATGAGGCACAATCCAAATGACATTTTGAATAATTTTTTCTACAGTCCAAAAAATCAATTTTCTGATGAAAAACGATGACCCGTGACCTGTCGAGCTTTCTCCAGACGGTCAGAAATGGTTATTTTTGAATGTTACATTTTTTTTACTGTAAATGACTATTGCGTGTGAATTATCACTTTTGGAACTAAAATACGTGTGTTTAGAGTCATTTGAATGACTGAAATTGGTTGAAAAAGAAGCTTCTGAGTAGGAGAAAAAGTCTGTAAAAATGGGAATTTTGGTCACATTGAGGCTTTAAAAAGTAGTTATTCAACATGAGGCACAATCCAAATGACATTTTGAATCATTTATTCTACAGTCCAAAAAATCCATTTTCTGATGAAAAGCGATTATCCGTGACCTCTCGAACTTTCTCCAGATGCTCAGAAATAGTAATTTTTTCATGTTTAATTTCTTGACTATAAATGACTATTGCATGTGAATTATCACTTTTGGAACTAAATTAAGTGTGTTTAGAGTCATTTTAATGCCTGAAATTGGTCGAAATAGAAGCTTGTGAGTAAGAGAAAAAGTCTGTAATAATGGCAATTTTGGTCACATTGAGGCTTTAAAAAGTAGTTATTCAACATGAGGCACAATCCAAATGAGATTTTGAATAATTTTTTCTACAGTCCAAAAAATCCATTTTCTGATGAAAATCGAAGACCCGTGACCTGTCGAACTTTCTCCAGACGGTCAGAAATGGTTATTTTTTAATGTTACATTTTTTTACTGTAAATGACTATTGCGTGTGAATTATCACTTTTGGAACTAAAATAAGTGTGTTTAGATTCATTTTAATGCCTGAAATTAGTCGAAATAGAAGCTTCTGAGTAGGAGAAAAAGTCTGTAAAAATGGCAATTTTGAGTACATTGAGGCTTTAAAAAGTAGTTATTCAACATGAGGCACAATCCAAATGACATTTTGAATCATTTATTCTACAGTCCAAAAAATCAATTTTCTGATGAAAAGCGATAATCCGTGACCTCTCAAACTTTCTCCAGATGATCAGAAATAGTAAGTTTTTTCATGTTTAATTTCTTGACTATAAATGACTATTGCATGTGAATGATCACTTTTGGAACTAAATTAGGTGTGTTTAGAGTCATTTTAGTGCCTGAAATTGGTCGAAATAGAAGCTTGTGAGTAAGAGAAAAAGTCTGTAGAAATGGCAATTTTGGTCACATTGAGGCTTTAAGAAGTAGTTATTCAACATGAGGCACAATCCAAATGACATTTTGAATAATTTTTTCTACAGTCCAAAAAATCAATTTTCTGATGAAAAGCGATAATCCTTGACCTCTCGAACTTTCTCCAGATGCTCACAAATAGTAATTTTTTCATGTTTAATTTCTTGACTATAAATGACTATTGCATGTGAATTATCACTTTTGGAACTAAAATAAGTGTGTTTAGATTCATTTTAATGCCTGCAATTGGTCGAAATAGAAGCTTCTGAGTAGGAGAAAAAGCCTGTAAAAATGGCAATTTTGAGTACATTGAGGCTTTAAAAAGTAGTTATTCAACACGAGGCACAATCCAAATGACATTTTGAATCATTCATTCTACAGTCCAAAAAATAAATTTTCTGATGAAAAGCGATAATCCGTGACCTCTCGAACTTTCTCCAGATGCTCAGAAATAGTAATTTTTTCATGTTTAATTTCTTGACTATAAATGACTATTGCATGTGAATTATCACTTTTGGAACTAAAATAAGTGTGTTTATAGTCATTTGAATGACTGAAATTGGTTGAAAAAGAAGCTTCTGAGTAGGAGAAAAAGTCTGTAAAAATGGCAATTTTGGTCACATTGAGGCTTTAAAAAGCAGTTATTCAACATGAAGCACAATTCAAATGACAATTTAAATCACTATTTTTCTACAGTCCAAAAAATCAAGTTTCCGATGAAAAGCGATGACCCGTGACCTGTCGAACTTTCTCCAGACGGTCAGAAATGGTTATTTTTTAATGTTACATTTTTTTACTGTAAATGACTATTGCGTGTGAATTATCACTTTTGGAACTAAAATAAGTGTGTTTAGAGTCATTTGAATGACTGAAATTGGTTGAAAAAGAAGCTTCTGAGTAGGAGAAAAAGTCTGTAAAAATAGGAATTTTGGTCACATTGAGGCTTTAAAAAGTAGTTATTCAACATGAGGCACAATCCAAATGACATTTTGAATCATTTATTCTACAGTCCAAAAAATCAATTTTCTGATGAAAAGCGATAATCCGTGACCTCTCAAACTTTCTCCAGATGATCAGAAATAGTAAGTTTTTTCATGTTTAATTTCTTGACTATAAATGACTATTGCATGTGAATGATCACTTTTGGAACTAAATTAGGTGTGTTTAGAGTCATTTTAGTGCCTGAAATTGGTCGAAATAGAAGCTTGTGAGTAAGAGAAAAAGTCTGTAGAAATGGCAATTTTGGTCACATTGAGGCTTTAAGAAGTAGTTATTCAACATGAGGCACAATCCAAATGACATTTTGAATAATTTTTTCTACAGTCCAAAAAATCAATTTTCTGATGAAAAACGATGACCCGTGACCTGTCGAACTTTCTCTAGACGGTCAGAAATGGTTATTTTTTAATGTTACATTTTTTGACTGTAAATGACTATTGCATGTGAATGATCACTTTTGGAACTAAAATAAGTGTGTTTAGAGTCATTTTAATGTCTGAAATTGTTCAAAATACAAGCTTCTGAGTAGGAGAAAAAGTCTGTAAAAATGGCTATTTTGGTCACATTGAGGCTTTAAGAAGTAGTTATTCAAGATGAGGCACAATCCAAATGACATTTTGAATAATTTTTTCTACAGTCCAAAAAATCAATTTTCTGATGAAAAACGATGACCCGTGACCTGTCGAACTTTCTCCAGACAGTCAGAAATGGTTATTTTTTAATGTTACATTTTTTTACTGTAAATGACTATTGCGTGTGAATTATCACTTTTGGAACTAAAATAAGTGTGTTTAGAGTCATTTGAATGACTGAAATTGGTTGAAAAAGAAGCTTCTTAGTAGGAGAAAAAGTCTGTAAAAATGGGAATTTTGGTCACATTGAGGCTTTAAAAAGTAGTTATTCAACATGAGGCACAATCCAAATGACATTTTGAATCATTTATTCTACAGTCCAAAAAATCCATTTTCTGATGAAAAGCGATAATCCGTGACCTCTCGAACTTTCTCCAGATGCTCAGAAATAGTAATTTTTTCATGTTTAATTTCTTGACTATAAATGACTATTGCATGTGAATTATCACTTTTGGAACTAAATTAAGTGTGTTTAGAGTCATTTTAATGCCTGAAATTGGTCGAAATAGAAGCTTGTGAGTAAGAGAAAAAGTCTGTAATAATGGCAATTTTGGTCACATTGAGGCTTTAAAAAGTAGTTATTCCACATGAGGCACAATCCAAATGAGATTTTGAATAATTTTTTCTACAGTCCAAAAAATCCATTTTCTGATGAAAAACGATGAACCGTGACCTGTCGAACTTTCTCCAGACGGTCAGAAATGCTTATTTTTTAATGTTACATTTTTTTACTGTAAATGACTATTGCGTGTGAATTATCACTTTTGGAACTAAAATAAGTGTGTTTAGATTCATTTTAATGCCTGAAATTAGTCGAAATAGAAGCTTCTGAGTAGGAGAAAAAGTCTGTAAAAATGGCAATTTTGAGTACATCGAGGCTTTAACCCCTTGAGTGCCCGCCCCTTTCCCCGCCCTGTGCCGGGCGTTTCATTAGCGGGCGGGGTTTATGACGAGCTGGTCTCATCATGGGCACAGCGCAACCGCGGCCCATGAGGAGACCAGCTCGTCATGGGCACTCAAGAGGTTAAAAAGTAGTTATTCAACATGAGGCACAATCCAAAGGACATTTTGAATCATTTTTTCTACAGTCCAAAAAATCCATTTTCTGATGAAAAACGATGACCCGTGACCTGTCGAACTTTCTCCAGAGGGTCAGACATGGTAATTTTTGTAATGTTACATTTTTTGACTGTAGATGACTATTGCATGTGAATTATCACTTTTAGAACTAAAATAAGTGTGTTTAGATTCATTTTAATGCCTGAAATTAGTCGAAATAGAAGCTTCTGAGTAGGAGAAAAAGTCTGTAAAAATGGCAATTTTGAGTACATCGAGGCTTTAACCCCTTGAGTGCCCGCCCCTTTCCCCGCCCTGTGCCGGGCGTTTCATTAGCGGGCGGGGTTTATGACGAGCTGGTCTCATCATGGGCACAGCGCAACCGCGGCCCATGAGGAGACCAGCTCGTCATGGGCACTCAAGAGGTTAAAAAGTAGTTATTCAACATGAGGCACAATCCAAAGGACATTTTGAATCATTTTTTCTACAGTCCAAAAAATCCATTTTCTGATGAAAAACGATGACCCGTGACCTGTCGAACTTTCTCCAGAGGGTCAGACATGGTAATTTTTGTAATGTTACATTTTTTGACTGTAGATGACTATTGCATGTGAATTATCACTTTTAGAACTAAAATAAGTGTGTTTAGATTCATTTTAATGCCTGAAATTAGTCGAAATAGAAGCTTCTGAGTAGGAGAAAAAGTCTGTAAAAATGGCAATTTTGAGTACATCGAGGCTTTAACCCCTTGAGTGCCCGCCCCTTTCCCCGCCCTGTGCCGGGCGTTTCATTAGCGGGCGGGGTTTATGACGAGCTGGTCTCATCATGGGCACAGCGCAACCGCGGCCCATGAGGAGACCAGCTCGTCATGGGCACTCAAGAGGTTAAAAAGTAGTTATTCAACATGAGGCACAATCCAAAGGACATTTTGAATCATTTTTTCTACAGTCCAAAAAATCCATTTTCTGATGAAAAAAGATGACCCGTGACCTGTCGAACTTTCTCCAGAGGGTCAGACATGGTAATTTTTGTAATGTTACATTTTTTGACTGTAGATGACTATTGCATGTGAATTATCACTTTTAGAACTAAAATAAGTGTGTTTAGATTCATTTTAATGCCTGCAATTGGTCGAAATAGAAGCTTCTGAGTAGGAGAAAAAGCCTGTAAAAATGGCAATTTTGAGTACATTGAGGATTTAAAAAGTAGTTATTCAACATGAGGCACAATCCAAATGACATTTTGAATCATTTATTCTACAGTCCAAAAAATCAATTTTCTGATGAAAAGCAATAATCCGTGACCTCTCGAACTTTCTCCAGATGCTCAGAAATAGTAATTTTTTCATGTTTAATTTCTTGACTATAAATGACTATTGCATGTGAATTATCACTTTTGGAACTAAAATAAGTGTGTTTAGAGTCATTTGAATGACTGAAATTGACTGAAAAAGAAGCTTCTGAGTAGGAGAAAAAGTCTGTAAAAATGGCAATTTTGAGTACATTGAGGCTTTAAAAAGTAGTTATTCAACATGAGGCACAATCCAAATGACATTTTGAATCATTTTTTCTACAGTGCAAAAAATCCATTTTCTGATGAAAAACGATGACCCGTGACCTGTCAAACTTTCTCCAGACGGTCAGACATGGGAATTTTTTTAATGTTACATTTTTTGACTGTAAATGACTATTGCTTGTGAGTTATCACTTTTAGAACTAAAATAAGTTTGTTTAGATTCATTTTAATGCCTGAAATTGGTCGAAATAGAAGCTTCTGAGTAGGAGAAAAAGCCTGTAAAAATGGCAATTTTGAGTACATTGAGGCTTTAAAAAGTAGTTATTCAAAATGAGGCACAATCCAAATGACATTTTGAATCATTTTTTCTACAGTCCAAAAAATCCATTTTCTGATGAAAAACGATGACCCGTGACCTGTCGAACTTTCTCCAGACGGTCAGACATGGTAATTTTTTTAATGTTACATTTTTTTACTGTAAATGACTATTGCATGTGAATGATCACTTTTGCAACTAAAATAAGTGTGTTTAGAGTCATTTTAATGCCTGAAATTGGTCGAAATAGAAGCTTCTGAGTAAGAGAAAAAGTCTGTAATAATGGCAATTTTGGTCACATTGAGGCTTTAAAAGGTGGTAATTCAACATGAGGCACAATCCAAATGACATTTTGAATAATTTTTTCTACAGTCCAAAAAATCAATTTTCTGATGAAAAACGATGATCCGTGACCTGTCGAACTTTCTTCAGATGGTCAGAAATGGTTATTTTTTAATGTTACATTTTTTGACTGTAAATGACTATTGCATGTGAATTATCACTTTTGGAACTAAAATAAGTGTGTTTAGAGTCATTTGAATGACTGAAATTGACTGAAAAAGAAGCTTCTGAGTAGGAGAAAAAGTCTGTAAAAATGGGAATTTTGGTCACATTGAAGCTTTAAAAAGTAGTTATTCAACATGAGGCACAATCTAAATGACAATTTGAATCACTATTTATCTACAGTCCAAAAAATCAATTTTCTGA
The DNA here is from genome assembly GCF_964204655.1 of Triturus cristatus. Lineage (NCBI taxonomy): Eukaryota > Metazoa > Chordata > Amphibia > Caudata > Salamandridae > Triturus > Triturus cristatus. The sequence continues at coordinate 1,000,076,588 of NC_140583.1, read as the reverse complement.
TGAAAAGCGATGATCCGTGACCTGTCGAACTTTCTCTAGACTGTCAGAAATGGTAATTTTTTAATGTTACATTTTTTGACTGTAAAGGGCTATTGCATGTGAATGACCACTTTTGGAACTAAAATAAGTGTGTTTAGATTCATTTTAATGCCTGAAATTGGTCGAAATAGAAGCTTCTGAGTAGGAGAAAAGGTCTGTAAAAATTGCAATTTTGAGTACATTGAGGCTTTAAAAAGTAGTTATTCAACATGTGGCACAATCGAAATGACATTTTGAATCATTTTTTCTACAGTCCAAAAAATCTATTTTCTGATGAAAAACGATAATCCGTGACCTGTCGAACTTTCTCCAGATGGTCAGACATGGTAATTTTTTTAATGTTACATGTTTTTGACTGTAAATGACTATTGCATGCGAGTTATCACTTTTGGAACTAAAATAAGTGTGTTTAGATCCATTTTAATGCCTGAAATTGGTCGAAAAAGAAGCTTCTGAGTAGGAGAAAAAGTCTGTAAAAATGGCAATTTTGAGTACATTGAGGCTTTAAAAAGTAGTTATTCAACATGAGGCACAATCCAAATGACATTTTGAATCATTTATTCTACAGTCCAAAAAATCAATTTTCTGATGAAAAGCAATAATCCGTGACCTCTCAAACTTTCTCCAGATGATCAGAAATAGTAAGTTTTTTCATGTTTAATTTCTTGACTATAAATGACTATTGCATGTGAATGATCACTTTTGGAACTAAATTAGGTGTGTTTAGAGTCATTTTAGTGCCTGAAATTGGTCGAAATAGAAGCTTGTGAATAAGAGAAAAAGTCTGTAGAAATGGCAATTTTGGTCACATTGAGGCTTTAAGAAGTAGTTATTCAACATGAGGCACAATCCAAATGACATTTTGAATAATTTTTTCTACAGTCCAAAAAATCAATTTTCTGATGAAAAACGATGACCCGTGACCTGTCGAACTTTCTCCAGACGGTCAGAAATGGTTATTTTTTAATGTTACATTTTTTTTACTGTAAATGACTATTGCGTGTGAATTATCACTTTTGGAACTAAAATAAGTGTGTTTAGAGTCATTTGAATGACTGAAATTGGTTGAAAAAGAAGCTTCTGAGTAGGAGAAAAAGTCTGTAAAAATGGGAATTTTGGTCACATTGAGGCTTTAAAAAGTAGTTATTCAACATGAGGCACAATCCAAATGACAATTTAAATCACTATTATTCTACAGTCCAAAAAAACAATTTTCTGATGAAAAGCGATAATCCGTGACCTCTCGAACTTTCTCCAGATGCTCAGAAATAGTAATTTTTTCATGTTTAATTTCTTGACTATAAATGACTATTGCATGTGAATGATCACTTTTGGAACTAAATTAGGTGTGTTTAGAGTCATTTTAGTGCCTGAAATTGGTCGAAATAGAAGCTTGTGAATAAGAGAAAAAGTCTGTAGAAATGGCAATTTTGGTCACATTGAGGCTTTAAGAAGTAGTTATTCAACATGAGGCACAATCCAAATGACATTTTGAATAATTTTTTCTACAGTCCAAAAAATCAATTTTCTGATGAAAAACGATGACCCGTGACCTGTCGAACTTTCTCCAGACGGTCAGAAATGGTTATTTTTTAATGTTACATTTTTTTTACTGTAAATGACTATTGCGTGTGAATTATCACTTTTGGAACTAAAATAAGTGTGTTTAGAGTCATTTGAATGACTGAAATTGGTTGAAAAAGAAGCTTCTGAGTAGGAGAAAAAGTCTGTAAAAATGGGAATTTTGGTCACATTGAGGCTTTAAAAAGTAGTTATTCAACATGAGGCACAATCCAAATGACAATTTAAATCACTATTATTCTACAGTCCAAAAAAACAATTTTCTGATGAAAAGCGATAATCCGTGACCTCTCGAACTTTCTCCAGATGCTCAGAAATAGTAATTTTTTCATGTTTAATTTCTTGACTATAAATGACTATTGCATATGAATTATCACTTTTGGAACTAAAATAAGTGTGTTTAGATTCATTTTAATGCCTGAAATTGGTCGAAAAAGAAGCTTCTGAGTAGGAGAAAAAGTCTGTAAAAATGGCAATTTTGAGTACATTGAGGCTTTAAAAAGTAGTTATTCAACATGAGGCACAATCCAAATGACATTTTGAATCATTTTTTCTACAGTGCAAAAAATCCATTTTCTGATGAAAAACGATGACCCGTGACCTGTCAAACTTTCTCCAGACAGTCAGACATGGGAATTTTTTTAATGTTACATTTTTTGACTGTAGATGACTATTGCATGTGAATTATCACTTTTAGAACTAAAATAAGTGTGTTTAGAGTCATTTGAATGACTGAAATTGGTTGAAAAAGAAGCTTCTGAGTAGGAGAAAAAGTCTGTAAAAATGGGAATTTTGGTCACATTGAGGCTTTAAAAAGTAGTTATTCAACATGAGGCACAATCCAAATGACAATTTAAATCACTATTATTCTACAGTCCAAAAAAACAATTTTCTGATGAAAAGCGATAATCCGTGACCTCTCGAACTTTCTCCAGATGCTCAGAAATAGTAATTTTTTCATGTTTAATTTCTTGACTATAAATGACTATTGCATATGAATTATCACTTTTGGAACTAAAATAAGTGTGTTTAGATTCATTTTAATGCCTGAAATTGGTCGAAAAAGAAGCTTCTGAGTAGGAGAAAAAGTCTGTAAAAATGGCAATTTTGAGTACATTGAGGCTTTAAAAAGTAGTTATTCAACATGAGGCACAATCCAAATGACATTTTGAATCATTTATTTTACAGTCCAAAAAATCAATTTTCTGATGAAAAGCGATAATCCGTGACCTCTCAAACTTTCTCCAGATGATCAGAAATAGTAAGTTTTTTCATGTTTAATTTCTTGACTATAAATGACTATTGCATGTGAATGATCACTTTTGGAACTAAATTAGGTGTGTTTAGAGTCATTTTAGTGCCTGAAATTGGTCGAAATAAAAGCTTGTGAGTAAGAGAAAAAGTCTGTAGAAATGGCAATTTTGGTCACATTGAGGCTTTAAGAAGTAGTTATTCAACATGAGGCACAATCCAAATGACATTTTGAATAATTTTTTCTACAGTCCAAAAAAATCAATTTTCTGATGAAAAACGATGACCCGTGACCTGTCGAACTTTCTCCAGACGGTCAGAAATGGTTATTTTTTAATGTTACATTTTTTTACTGTAAATGACTATTGCGTGTGAATTATCACTTTTGGAACTAAAATAAGTGTGTTTAGAGTCATTTGAATGACTGAAATTGGTTGAAAAAGAAGCTTCTGAGTAGGAGAAAAAGTCTGTAAAAATGGGAATTTTGGTCACATTGAGGCTTTAAAAAGTAGTTATTCAACATGAGGCACAATCCAAATGACAATTTAAATCACTATTATTCTACAGTCCAAAAAAACAATTTTCTGATGAAAAGCGATAATCCGTGACCTCTCGAACTTTCTCCAGATGCTCAGAAATAGTAATTTTTTCATGTTTAATTTCTTGACTATAAATGACTATTGCATATGAATTATCACTTTTGGAACTAAAATAAGTGTGTTTAGATTCATTTTAATGCCTGCAATTGGTCGAAATAGAAGCTTCTGAGTAGGAGAAAAAGCCTGTAAAAATGGCAATTTTGAGTACATTGAGGCTTTAAAAAGTAGTTATTCAACATGAGGCACAATCCAAATGACATTTTGAATCATTTTTTCTACAGTGCAAAAAATCCATTTTCTGATGAAAAACGATGACCCGTGACCTGTCAAACTTTCTCCAGACGGTCAGACATGGGAATTTTTTTAATGTTACATTTTTTGACTGTAAATGACTATTGCTTGTGAGTTATCACTTTTAGAACTAAAATAAGTTTGTTTAGATTCATTTTAATGCCTGAAATTGGTCGAAATAGAAGCTTCTGAGTAGGAGAAAAAGCCTGTAAAAATGGCAATTTTGAGTACATTGAGGCTTTAAAAAGTAGTTATTCAAAATGAGGCACAATCCAAATGACATTTTGAATCATTTTTTCTACAGTCCAAAAAATCCATTTTCTGATGAAAAACGATGACCCGTGACCTGTCGAACTTTCTCCAGACGGTCAGACATGGTAATTTTTTTAATGTTACATTTTTTTACTGTAAATGACTATTGCATGTGAATGATCACTTTTGCAACTAAAATAAGTGTGTTTAGAGTCATTTTAATGCCTGAAATTGGTCGAAATAGAAGCTTCTGAGTAAGAGAAAAAGTCTGTAATAATGGCAATTTTGGTCACATTGAGGCTTTAAAAGGTAGTAATTCAACATTAGGCACAATCCAAATGACATTTTGAATAATTTTTTCTACAGTCCAAAAAATCAATTTTCTGATGAAAAACGATGATCCGTGACCTGTCGAACTTTCTTCAGATGGTCAGAAATGGTTATTTTTTAATGTTACATTTTTTGACTGTAAATGACTATTGCATGTGAATTATCACTTTTGGAACTAAAATAAGTGTGTTTAGAGTCATTTGAATGACTGAAATTGACTGAAAAAGAAGCTTCTGAGTAGGAGAAAAAGTCTGTAAAAATGGGAATTTTGGTCACATTGAAGCTTTCAAAAGTAGTTATTCAACATGAGGCACAATCTAAATGACAATTTGAATCACTATTTATCTACAGTCCAAAAAATCAATTTTCTGATGAAAAGCGATGATCCGTGACCTGTCGAACTTTCTCTAGACTGTCAGAAATGGTAATTTTTTAATGTTACATTTTTTGACTGTAAAGGGCTATTGCATGTGAATGACCACTTTTGGAACTAAAATAAGTGTGTTTAGATTCATTTTAATGCCTGAAATTGGTCGAAATAGAAGCTTCTGAGTAGGAGAAAAGGTCTGTAAAAATTGCAATTTTGAGTACATTGAGGCTTTAAAAAGTAGTTATTCAACATGTGGCACAATCGAAATGACATTTTGAATCATTTCTTCTACAGTCCAAAAAATCTATTTTCTGATGAAAAACGATAATCCGTGACCTGTCGAACTTTCTCCAGATGGTCAGACATGGTAATTTTTTTAATGTTACATGTTTTTGACTGTAAATGACTATTGCATGCGAGTTATCACTTTTGGAACTAAAATAAGTGTGTTTAGATTCATTTTAATGCCTGAAATTGGTCGAAAAAGAAGCTTCTGAGTAGGAGAAAAAGTCTGTAAAAATGGCAATTTTGAGTACATTGAGGCTTTAAAAAGTAGTTATTCAACATGAGGCACAATCCAAATGACATTTTGAATCATTTATTCTACAGTCCAAAAAATCAATTTTCTGATGAAAAGCAATAATCCGTGACCTCTCAAACTTTCTCCAGATGATCAGAAATAGTAAGTTTTTTCATGTTTAATTTCTTGACTATAAATGACTATTGCATGTGAATGATCACTTTTGGAACTAAATTAGGTGTGTTTAGAGTCATTTTAGTGCCTGAAATTGGTCGAAATAGAAGCTTGTGAATAAGAGAAAAAGTCTGTAGAAATGGCAATTTTGGTCACATTGAGGCTTTAAGAAGTAGTTATTCAACATGAGGCACAATCCAAATGACATTTTGAATAATTTTTTCTACAGTCCCAAAAATCAATTTTCTGATGAAAAACGATGACCCGTGACCTGTCGAACTTTCTCCAGACGGTCAGAAATGGTTATTTTTTAATGTTACATTTTTTTTACTGTAAATGACTATTGCGTGTGAATTATCACTTTTGGAACTAAAATAAGTGTGTTTAGAGTCATTTGAATGACTGAAATTGGTTGAAAAAGAAGCTTCTGAGTAGGAGAAAAAGTCTGTAAAAATGGGAATTTTGGTCACATTGAGGCTTTAAAAAGTAGTTATTCAACATGAGGCACAATCCAAATGACAATTTAAATCACTATTATTCTACAGTCCAAAAAAACAATTTTCTGATGAAAAGCGATAATCCGTGACCTCTCGAACTTTCTCCAGATGCTCAGAAATAGTAATTTTTTCATGTTTAATTTCTTGACTATAAATGACTATTGCATATGAATTATCACTTTTGGAACTAAAATAAGTGTGTTTAGATTCATTTTAATGCCTGAAATTGGTCGAAAAAGAAGCTTCTGAGTAGGAGAAAAAGTCTGTAAAAATGGCAATTTTGAGTACATTGAGGCTTTAAAAAGTAGTTATTCAACATGAGGCACAATCCAAATGACATTTTGAATCATTTATTTTACAGTCCAAAAAATCAATTTTCTGATGAAAAGCGATAATCCGTGACCTCTCAAACTTTCTCCAGATGATCAGAAATAGTAAGTTTTTTCATGTTTAATTTCTTGACTATAAATGACTATTGCATGTGAATGATCACTTTTGGAACTAAATTAGGTGTGTTTAGAGTCATTTTAGTGCCTGAAATTGGTCGAAATAAAAGCTTGTGAGTAAGAGAAAAAGTCTGTAGAAATGGCAATTTTGGTCACATTGAGGCTTTAAGAAGTAGTTATTCAACATGAGGCACAATCCAAATGACATTTTGAATAATTTTTTCTACAGTCCAAAAAATCAATTTTCTGATGAAAAACGATGACCCGTGACCTGTCGAACTTTCTCCAGACGGTCAGAAATGGTTATTTTTTAATGTTACATTTTTTTACTGTAAATGACTATTGCGTGTGAATTATCACTTTTGGAACTAAAATAAGTGTGTTTAGAGTCATTTGAATGACTGAAATTGGTTGAAAAAGAAGCTTCTGAGTAGGAGAAAAAGTCTGTAAAAATGGGAATTTTGGTCACATTGAGGCTTTAAAAAGTAGTTATTCAACATGAGGCACAATCCAAATGACAATTTAAATCACTATTATTCTACAGTCCAAAAAAACAATTTTCTGATGAAAAGCGATAATCCGTGACCTCTCGAACTTTCTCCAGATGCTCAGAAATAGTAATTTTTTCATGTTTAATTTCTTGACTATAAATGACTATTGCATATGAATTATCACTTTTGGAACTAAAATAAGTGTGTTTAGATTCATTTTAATGCCTGAAATTGGTCGAAAAAGAAGCTTCTGAGTAGGAGAAAAAGTCTGTAAAAATGGCAATTTTGAGTACATTGAGGCTTTAAAAAGTAGTTATTCAACATGAGGCACAATCCAAATGACATTTTGAATCATTTATTTTACAGTCCAAAAAATCAATTTTCTGATGAAAAGCGATAATCCGTGACCTCTCAAACTTTCTCCAGATGATCAGAAATAGTAAGTTTTTTCATGTTTAATTTCTTGACTATAAATGACTATTGCATGTGAATGATCACTTTTGGAACTAAATTAGGTGTGTTTAGAGTCATTTTAGTGCCTGAAATTGGTCGAAATAAAAGCTTGTGAGTAAGAGAAAAAGTCTGTAGAAATGGCAATTTTGGTCACATTGAGGCTTTAAGAAGTAGTTATTCAACATGAGGCACAATCCAAATGACATTTTGAATAATTTTTTCTACAGTCCAAAAAATCAATTTTCTGATGAAAAACGATGACCCGTGACCTGTCGAACTTTCTCCAGACGGTCAGAAATGGTTATTTTTTAATGTTACATTTTTTTACTGTAAATGACTATTGCGTGTGAATTATCACTTTTGGAACTAAAATAAGTGTGTTTAGAGTCATTTGAATGACTGAAATTGGTTGAAAAAGAAGCTTCTGAGTAGGAGAAAAAGTCTGTAAAAATGGGAATTTTGGTCACATTGAGGCTTTAAAAAGTAGTTATTCAACATGAGGCACAATCCAAATGACAATTTAAATCACTATTATTCTACAGTCCAAAAAAACAATTTTCTGATGAAAAGCGATAATCCGTGACCTCTCGAACTTTCTCCAGATGCTCAGAAATAGTAATTTTTTCATGTTTAATTTCTTGACTATAAATGACTATTGCATATGAATTATCACTTTTGGAACTAAAATAAGTGTGTTTAGATTCATTTTAATGCCTGCAATTGGTCGAAATAGAAGCTTCTGAGTAGGAGAAAAAGCCTGTAAAAATGGCAATTTTGAGTACATTGAGGCTTTAAAAAGTAGTTATTCAACATGAGGCACAATCCAAATGACATTTTGAATCATTTTTTCTACAGTGCAAAAAATCCATTTTCTGATGAAAAACGATGACCCGTGACCTGTCAAACTTTCTCCAGACGGTCAGACATGGGAATTTTTTTAATGTTACATTTTTTGACTGTAAATGACTATTGCTTGTGAGTTATCACTTTTAGAACTAAAATAAGTTTGTTTAGATTCATTTTAATGCCTGAAATTGGTCGAAATAGAAGCTTCTGAGTAGGAGAAAAAGCCTGTAAAAATGGCAATTTTGAGTACATTGAGGCTTTAAAAAGTAGTTATTCAAAATGAGGCACAATCCAAATGACATTTTGAATCATTTTTTCTACAGTCCAAAAAATCCATTTTCTGATGAAAAACGATGACCCGTGACCTGTCGAACTTTCTCCAGACGGTCAGACATGGTAATTTTTTTAATGTTACATTTTTTTACTGTAAATGACTATTGCATGTGAATGATCACTTTTGCAACTAAAATAAGTGTGTTTAGAGTCATTTTAATGCCTGAAATTGGTCGAAATAGAAGCTTCTGAGTAAGAGAAAAAGTCTGTAATAATGGCAATTTTGGTCACATTGAGGCTTTAAAAGGTAGTAATTCAACATTAGGCACAATCCAAATGACATTTTGAATAATTTTTTCTACAGTCCAAAAAATCAATTTTCTGATGAAAAACGATGATCCGTGACCTGTCGAACTTTCTTCAGATGGTCAGAAATGGTTATTTTTTAATGTTACATTTTTTGACTGTAAATGACTATTGCATGTGAATTATCACTTTTGGAACTAAAATAAGTGTGTTTAGAGTCATTTGAATGACTGAAATTGACTGAAAAAGAAGCTTCTGAGTAGGAGAAAAAGTCTGTAAAAATGGGAATTTTGGTCACATTGAAGCTTTCAAAAGTAGTTATTCAACATGAGGCACAATCTAAATGACAATTTGAATCACTATTTATCTACAGTCCAAAAAATCAATTTTCTGATGAAAAGCGATGATCCGTGACCTGTCGAACTTTCTCTAGACTGTCAGAAATGGTAATTTTTTAATGTTACATTTTTTGACTGTAAAGGGCTATTGCGTGTGAATGACCACTTTTGGAACTAAAATAAGTGTGTTTAGATTCATTTTAATGCCTGAAATTGGTCGAAATAGAAGCTTCTGAGTAGGAGAAAAGGTCTGTAAAAATTGCAATTTTGAGTACATTGAGGCTTTAAAAAGTAGTTATTCAACATGTGGCACAATCGAAATGACATTTTGAATCATTTTTTCTACAGTCCAAAAAATCTATTTTCTGATGAAAAACGATAATCCGTGACCTGTCGAACTTTCTCCAGATGGTCAGACATGGTAATTTTTTTAATGTTACATGTTTTTGACTGTAAATGACTATTGCATGCGAGTTATCACTTTTGGAACTAAAATAAGTGTGTTTAGATTCATTTTAATGCCTGAAATTGGTCGAAAAAGAAGCTTCTGAGTAGGAGAAAAAGTCTGTAAAAATGGCAATTTTGAGTACATTGAGGCTTTAAAAAGTAGTTATTCAACATGAGGCACAATCCAAATGACATTTTGAATCATTTATTCTACAGTCCAAAAAATCAATTTTCTGATGAAAAGCGATAATCCGTGACCTCTCAAACTTTCTCCAGATGATCAGAAATAGTAAGTTTGTTCATGTTTAATTTCTTGACTATAAATGACTATTGCATGTGAATGATTACTTTTGGAACTAAATTAGGTGTGTTTAGAGTCATTTTAGTGCCTGAAATTGGTCGAAATAGAAGCTTGTGAGTAAGAGAAAAAGTCTGTAGAAATGGCAATTTTGGTCACATTGAGGCTTTAAGAAGTAGTTATTCAACATGAGGCACAATCCAAATGACATTTTGAATAATTTTTTCTACAGTCCAAAAAATCAATTTTCTGATGAAAAACGATGACCCGTGACCTGTCGAACTTTCTCCAGACGGTCAGAAATGGTTATTTTTTAATGTTACATTTTTTTTACTGTAAATGACTATTGCGTGTGAATTATCACTTTTGGAACTAAAATAAGTGTGTTTAGAGTCATTTGAATGACTGAAATTGGTTGAAAAAGAAGCTTCTGAGTAGGAGAAAAAGTCTGTAAAAATGGGAATTTTGGTCACATTGAGGCTTTAAAAAGTAGTTATTCAACATGAGGCACAATCCAAATGACAATTTAAATCACTATTATTCTACAGTCCAAAAAAACAATTTTCTGATGAAAAGCGATAATCCGTGACCTCTCGAACTTTCTCCAGATGCTCAGAAATAGTAATTTTTTCATGTTTAATTTCTTGACTATAAATGACTATTGCATATGAATTATCACTTTTGGAACTAAAATAAGTGTGTTTAGATTCATTTTAATGCCTGAAATTGGTCGAAAAAGAAGCTTCTGAGTAGGAGAAAAAGTCTGTAAAAATGGCAATTTTGAGTACATTGAGGCTTTAAAAAGTAGTTATTCAACATGAGGCACAATCCAAATGACATTTTGAATCATTTATTTTACAGTCCAAAAAATCAATTTTCTGATGAAAAGCGATAATCCGTGACCTCTCAAACTTTCTCCAGATGATCAGAAATAGTAAGTTTTTTCATGTTTAATTTCTTGACTATAAATGACTATTGCATGTGAATGATCACTTTTGGAACTAAATTAGGTGTGTTTAGAGTCATTTTAGTGCCTGAAATTGGTCGAAATAAAAGCTTGTGAGTAAGAGAAAAAGTCTGTAGAAATGGCAATTTTGGTCACATTGAGGCTTTAAGAAGTAGTTATTCAACATGAGGCACAATCCAAATGACATTTTGAATAATTTTTTCTACAGTCCAAAAAATCAATTTTCTGATGAAAAACGATGACCCGTGACCTGTCGAACTTTCTCTAGACTGTCAGAAATGGTAATTTTTTAATGTTACATTTTTTGACTGTAAAGGGCTATTGCATGTGAATGACCACTTTTGGAACTAAAATAAGTGTGTTTAGATTCATTTTAATGCCTGAAATTGGTCGAAATAGAAGCTTCTGAGTAGGAGAAAAGGTCTGTAAAAATTGCAATTTTGAGTACATTGAGGCTTTAAAAAGTAGTTATTCAACATGTGGCACAATCGAAATGACATTTTGAATCATTTTTTCTACAGTCCAAAAAATCTATTTTCTGATGAAAAACGATAATCCGTGACCTGTCGAACTTTCTCCAGATGGTCAGACATGGTAATTTTTTTAATGTTACATGTTTTTGACTGTAAATGACTATTGCATGCGAGTTATCACTTTTGGAACTAAAATAAGTGTGTTTAGATTCATTTTAATGCCTGAAATTGGTCGAAAAAGAAGCTTCTGAGTAGGAGAAAAAGTCTGTAAAAATGGCAATTTTGAGTACATTGAGGCTTTAAAAAGTAGTTATTCAACATGAGGCACAATCCAAATGACATTTTGAATCATTTATTCTACAGTCCAAAAAATCAATTTTCTGATGAAAAGCGATAATCCGTGACCTCTCAAACTTTCTCCAGATGATCAGAAATAGTAAGTTTTTTCATGTTTAATTTCTTGACTATAAATGACTATTGCATGTGAATGATCACTTTTGGAACTAAATTAGGTGTGTTTAGAGTCATTTTAGTGCCTGAAATTGGTCGAAATAGAAGCTTGTGAGTAAGAGAAAAAGTCTGTAGAAATGGCAATTTTGGTCACATTGAGGCTTTAAGAAGTAGTTATTCAACATGAGGCACAATCCAAATGACATTTTGAATAATTTTTTCTACAGTCCAAAAAATCAATTTTCTGATGAAAAACGATGACCCGTGACCTGTCGAACTTTCTCTAGACTGTCAGAAATGGTAATTTTTTAATGTTACATTTTTTGACTGTAAAGGGCTATTGCATGTGAATGACCCCTTTTGGAACTAAAATAAGTGTGTTTAGATTCATTTTAATGCCTGAAATTGGTCGAAATAGAAGCTTCTGAGTAGGAGAAAAGGTCTGTAAAAATTGCAATTTTGAGTACATTGAGGCTTTAAAAAGTAGTTATTCAACATGTGGCACAATCGAAATGACATTTTGAATCATTTTTTCTACAGTCCAAAAAATCTATTTTCTGATGAAAAACGATAATCCGTGACCTGTCGAACTTTCTCCAGATGGTCAGACATGGTAATTTTTTTAATGTTACATGTTTTTGACTGTAAATGACTATTGCATGCGAGTTATCACTTTTGGAACTAAAATAAGTGTGTTTAGATTCATTTTAATGCCTGAAATTGGTCGAAAAAGAAGCTTCTGAGTAGGAGAAAAAGTCTGTAAAAATGGCAATTTTGAGTACATTGAGGCTTTAAAAAGTAGTTATTCAACATGAGGCACAATCCAAATGACATTTTGAATCATTTATTCTACAGTCCAAAAAATCAATTTTCTGATGAAAAGCGATAATCCGTGACCTCTCAAACTTTCTCCAGATGATCAGAAATAGTAAGTTTTTTCATGTTTAATTTCTTGACTATAAATGACTATTGCATGTGAATGATCACTTTTGGAACTAAATTAGGTGTGTTTAGAGTCATTTTAGTGCCTGAAATTGGTCGAAATAGAAGCTTGTGAGTAAGAGAAAAAGTCTGTAGAAATGGCAATTTTGGTCACATTGAGGCTTTAAGAAGTAGTTATTCAACATGAGGCACAATCCAAATGACATTTTGAATAATTTTTTCTACAGTCCAAAAAATCAATTTTCTGATGAAAAACGATGACCCGTGACCTGTCGAACTTTCTCCAGACGGTCAGAAATGGTTATTTTTTAATGTTACATTTTTTTTACTGTAAATGACTATTGCGTGTGAATTATCACTTTTGGAACTAAAATAAGTGTGTTTAGAGTCATTTGAATGACTGAAATTGGTTGAAAAAGAAGCTTCTGAGTAGGAGAAAAAGTCTGTAAAAATGGGAATTTTGGTCACATTGAGGCTTTAAAAAGTAGTTATTCAACATGAGGCACAATCCAAATGACAATTTAAATCACTATTATTCTACAGTCCAAAAAAACAATTTTCTGATGAAAAGCGATAATCCGTGACCTCTCGAACTTTCTCCAGATGCTCAGAAATAGTAATTTTTTCATGTTTAATTTCTTGACTATAAATGACTATTGCATATGAATTATCACTTTTGGAACTAAAATAAGTGTGTTTAGATTCATTTTAATGCCTGAAATTGGTCGAAAAAGAAGCTTCTGAGTAGGAGAAAAAGTCTGTAAAAATGGCAATTTTGAGTACATTGAGGCTTTAAAAAGTAGTTATTCAACATGAGGCACAATCCAAATGACATTTTGAATCATTTATTTTACAGTCCAAAAAATCAATTTTCTGATGAAAAGCGATAATCCGTGACCTCTCAAACTTTCTCCAGATGATCAGAAATAGTAAGTTTTTTCATGTTTAATTTCTTGACTATAAATGACTATTGCATGTGAATGATCACTTTTGGAACTAAATTAGGTGTGTTTAGAGTCATTTTAGTGCCTGAAATTGGTCGAAATAAAAGCTTGTGAGTAAGAGAAAAAGTCTGTAGAAATGGCAATTTTGGTCACATTGAGGCTTTAAGAAGTAGTTATTCAACATGAGGCACAATCCAAATGACATTTTGAATAATTTTTTCTACAGTCCAAAAAATCAATTTTCTGATGAAAAACGATGACCCGTGACCTGTCGAACTTTCTCCAGACGGTCAGAAATGGTTATTTTTTAATGTTACATTTTTTTACTGTAAATGACTATTGCGTGTGAATTATCACTTTTGGAACTAAAATAAGTGTGTTTAGAGTCATTTGAATGACTGAAATTGGTTGAAAAAGAAGCTTCTGAGTAGGAGAAAAAGTCTGTAAAAATGGGAATTTTGGTCACATTGAGGCTTTAAAAAGTAGTTATTCAACATGAGGCACAATCCAAATGACAATTTAAATCACTATTATTCTACAGTCCAATAAAACAATTTTCTGATGAAAAGCGATAATCCGTGACCTCTCGAACTTTCTCCAGATGCTCAGAAATAGTAATTTTTTCATGTTTAATTTCTTGACTATAAAGGACTATTGCATATGAATTATCACTTTTGGAACTAAAATAAGTGTGTTTAGATTCATTTTAATGCCTGCAATTGGTCGAAATAGAAGCTTCTGAGTAGGAGAAAAAGCATGTAAAAATGGCAATTTTGAGTACATTGAGGCTTTAAAAAGTAGTTATTCAACACGAGGCACAATCCAAATGACATTTTGAATCATTCATTCTACAGTCCAAAAAATAAATTTTCTGATGAAAAGCGATAATCCGTGACCTCTCGAACTTTCTCCAGATGCTCAGAAATAGTAATTTTTTCATGTTTAATTTCTTGACTATAAATGACTATTGCATGTGAATTATCACTTTTGGAACTAAAATAAGTGTGTTTAGAGTCATTTGAATGACTGAAATTGGTTGAAACAGAAGCTTCTGAGTAGGAGAAAAAGTCTGTAAAAATGGCAATTTTGGTCACATTGAGGCTTTAAAAAGCAGTTATTCAACATGAGGCACAATTCAAATGACAATTTAAATCACTATTTTTCTACAGTCCAAAAAATCAAGTTTCCGATGAAAAGCGATGATCCGTGACCTGTCGAACTTTCTCTAGACTGTCAGAAATGGTAATTTTTTAATGTTACATTTTTTGACTGTAAATGACTATTGCATGTGAATGATCACTTTTGGAACTAAAATAAGTGTGTTTAGAGTCATTTTAATGTCTGAAATTGTTCAAAATACAAGCTTCTGAGTAGGAGAAAAAGTCTGTAAAAATGGCAATTTTGGTCACATTGAGGCTTTAAGAAGTAGTTATTCAACATGAGGCACAATCCAAATGACATTTTGAATAATTTTTTCTACAGTCCAAAAAATCAATTTTCTGATGAAAAACGATGACCCTTGACCTGTCGAACATTCTCCAGACGGTCAGAAATGGTTATTTTTTAATGTTACATTTTTTTACTGTAAATGACTATTGCGTGTGAATTATCACTTTTGGAACTAAAATAAGTGTGTTTAGAGTCATTTGAATGACTGAAATTGGTTGAAAAAGAAGCTTCTGAGTAGGAGAAAAAGTCTGTAAAAATGGGAATTTTGGTCACATTGAGGCTTTAAAAAGTAGTTATTCAACATGAGGCACAATCCAAATGACAATTTAAATCACTATTATTCTACAGTCCAAAAAAACAATTTTCTGATGAAAAGCGATAATCCGTGACCTCTCGAACTTTTTCCAGATGCTCAGAAATAGTAATTTTTTCATGTTTAATTTCTTGACTATAAATGACTATTGCATATGAATTATCACTTTTGGAACTAAAATAAGTGTGTTTAGATTCATTTTAATGCCTGAAATTGGTCGAAAAAGAAGCTTCTGAGTAGGAGAAAAAGTCTGTAAAAATGGCAATTTTGAGTACATTGAGGCTTTAAAAAGTAGTTATTCAACATGAGGCACAATCCAAATGACATTTTGAATCATTTATTCTACAGTCCAAAAAATCAATTTTCTGATGAAAAACTATGATCCGTGACCTGTCGAACTTTCTTCAGATGGTCAGAAATGGTTATTTTTTAATGTTACATTTTTTGACTGTAAAGGACTATTGCATGTGAATTATCACTTTTGGAACTAAAATAAGTGTGTTTAGAGTCATTTGAATGACTGAAATTGACTGAAAAAGAAGCTTCTGAGTAGGAGAAAAAGTCTGTAAAAATGGGAATTTTGGTCACATTAAAGCTTTAAAAAGTAGTTATTCAACATGAGGCACAATCCAAATGACAATTTGAATCACTATTTATCTACAGTCCAAAAAATCAATTTTCTGATGAAAAGCGATGATCCGTGACCTGTCGAACTTTCTCTAGACTGTCAGAAATGGTAATTTTTTAATGTTACATTTTTTGACTGTAAAGGACTATTGCATGTGAATGACCACTTTTGGAACTAAAATAAGTGTGTTTAGATTCATTTTAATGCCTGAAATTGGTCGAAATAGAAGCTTCTGAGTAGGAGAAAAGGTCTGTAAAAATGGCAATTTTGAGTACATTGAGGCTTTAAAAAGTAGTTATTCAACATGTGGCACAATCCAAATGACATTTTGAATAATTTTTTCTACAGTCCAAAAAATCAATTTTCTGATGAAAAACGATGACCCGTGACCTGTCGAACTTTCTCCAGACGGTCAGAAATGGTTATTTTTTAATGTTACATTTTTTTACTGTAAATGACTATTGCGTGTGAATTATCACTTTTGGAACTAAAATAAGTGTGTTTAGAGTCATTTGAATGACTGAAATTGGTTGAAAAAGAAGCTTCTGAGTAGGAGAAAAAGTCTGTAAAAATGGGAATTTTGGTCACATTGAGGCTTTAAAAAGTAGTTATTCAACATGAGGCACAATCCAAATGACAATTTAAATCACTATTATTCTACAGTCCAAAAAATCAATTTTCTGATGAAAAGCGATAATCCGTGACCTCTCGAACTTTCTCCAGATGCTCAGAAATAGTACGTTTTTTTATGTTTAATTTCTTGACTATAAATGACTATTGCATGTGAATTATCACTTTTGGAACTAAATTAAGTGTGTTTAGAGTCATTTTAATGCCTGAAATTGGTGGAAATAGAAGCTTGTGAGTAAGAGAAAAAGTCTGTAATAATGGCAATTTTGGTCACATTGAGGCTTTAAAAAGCATTTATTCAACATGAGGCACAATCCAAATGACAATTTAAATCACTATTTTTCTACAGTCCAAAAAAATCAATTTTCTGATGAAAAGCGTTGATCCGTGACCTGTCGAACTTTCTCTAGACTGTCAGAAATGGTAATTTTTTAATGTTACATTTTTTGACTGTAAATGACTATTGCATGTGAATGATCACTTTTGGAACTAAAATAAGTGTGTTTAGAGTCATTTTAATGTCTGAAATTGTTCAAAATACAAGCTTCTGAGTAGGAGAAAAAGTCTGTAAAAATGGCAATTTTGGTCACATTAAGGCTATAAAAAGTAGTTATTCAACATGAGGCACAATCCAAATGACAATTTGAATCATTTTTACTACAGTCCAAAAAATCCATTTTCTGATGAAAAACGATGACCCGTGACATGTCGAACTTTCTCCAGACTGTCAGAAATGGTAATTTTTTCATGTTACATTTTTTGACTGTAAAGGACTATTGCATGTGAATGACCACTTTTGGAACTAAAATAAGTGTGTTTAGATTCATTTTAATGCCTGAAATTAGTCGAAATAGAAGCTTCTGAGTAGGAGAAAAAGTCTGTAAAAATGGCAATTTTGAGTACATTGAGGCTTTAAAAAGTAGTTATTCAACATGAGGCACAATCCAAATGACATTTTGAATCATTTATTCTACAGTCCAAAAAATCAATTTTCTTTTTTTTTTTAATTTTTATTTTTGAATTTTTAAAGAATCAGCATTGGTGATATAACAGTTTCATAATATTAACATTTGTTACATGATACATAGAAAAGAGACTTTAACCCAAAGAAAAGACAGTCGGTCATAGCTGCAAACAGTGGAAATTCAGCGTAAAGGATAACAAATTTAATCATATCCAGTTCTTAATTGGAGCCCATAGTGATAGTCCAAATTTCTTTTTCTCCCTGCCTTTAAGTTTGTACAAAGCGGTTTCCAACTTATACAGAGAGAGTAATTTAGTCATCCACATACTAAAAGACGGTGGATCGGGGTTTATCCATTGGGAAGTGATACATAATCGGAGAATTACCATACATAGAAACAGAAATCCTTTCTCAGGAGCAGAGCGGGTTCTAACATTTGCATCAAACTCGACACCAAACAAGACTAGTTGAGGTGACAGATTAACTGAGATGCCAAGACTTATATTCAAGAAGCTTTGTATCTCCTTAAGCCAAGGGGAGATAACGGGGCAGTCATATATCATGTGGACCAAATTTGGTCCAAAAAATCAATTTTCTGATGAAAAGCGATAATCCTTGACCTCTCGAACTTTCTCCAGATGCTCAGAAATAGTAATTTTTTCATGTTTAATTTCTTGACTATAAATGACTATTGCATGTGAATTATCACTTTTGGAACTAAAATAAGTGTGTTTAGATTCATTTTAATGCCTGCAATTGGTCGAAATAGAAGCTTCTGAGTAGGAGAAAAAGCCTGTAAAAATGGCAATTTTGAGTACATTGAGGCTTTAAAAAGTAGTTATTCAACACGAGGCACAATCCAAATGACATTTTGAATCATTCATTCTACAGTCCAAAAAATAAATTTTCTGATGAAAAGCGATAATCCGTGACCTCTCGAACTTTCTCCAGATGCTCAGAAATAGTAATTTTTTCATGTTTAATTTCTTGACTATAAATGACTATTGCATGTGAATTATCACTTTTGGAACTAAAATAAGTGTGTTTAGAGTCATTTGAATGACTGAAATTGGTTGAAAAAGAAGCTTCTGAGTAGGAGAAAAAGTCTGTAAAAATGGCAATTTTGGTCACATTGAGGCTTTAAAAAGCAGTTATTCAACATGAAGCACAATTCAAATGACAATTTAAATCACTATTTTTCTACAGTCCAAAAAATCAAGTTTCCGATGAAAAGCGATGACCCGTGACCTGTCGAACTTTCTCCAGACGGTCAGAAATGGTTATTTTTTAATGTTACATTTTTTTACTGTAAATGACTATTGCGTGTGAATTATCACTTTTGGAACTAAAATAAGTGTGTTTAGAGTCATTTGAATGACTGAAATTGGTTGAAAAAGAAGCTTCTGAGTAGGAGAAAAAGTCTGTAAAAATAGGAATTTTGGTCACATTGAGGCTTTAAAAAGTAGTTATTCAACATGAGGCACAATCCAAATGACAATTTAAATCACTATTATTCTACAGTCCAAAAAAACAATTTTCTGATGAAAAGCGATAATCCGTGACCTCTCGAACTTTCTCCAGATGCTCAGAAATAGTAATTTTTTCATGTTTAATTTCTTGACTATAAATGACTATTGCATATGAATTATCACTTTTGGAACTAAAATAAGTGTGTTTAGATTCATTTTAATGCCTGAAATTGGTCGAAAAAGAAGCTTCTGAGTAGGAGAAAAAGTCTGTAAAAATGGCAATTTTGAGTACATTGAGGCTTTAAAAAGTAGTTATTCAACATGAGGCACAATCCAAATGACATTTTGAATCATTTATTTTACAGTCCAAAAAATCAATTTTCTGATGAAAAGCGATAATCCGTGACCTCTCAAACTTTCTCCAGATGATCAGAAATAGTAAGTTTTTTCATGTTTAATTTCTTGACTATAAATGACTATTGCATGTGAATGATCACTTTTGGAACTAAATTAGGTGTGTTTAGAGTCATTTTAGTGCCTGAAATTGGTCGAAATAAAAGCTTGTGAGTAAGAGAAAAAGTCTGTAGAAATGGCAATTTTGGTCACATTGAGGCTTTAAGAAGTAGTTATTCAACATGAGGCACAATCCAAATGACATTTTGAATCATTTTTTCTACAGTCCAAAAAATCAATTTTCTGATGAAAAACGATGACCCGTGACCTGTCGAACTTTCTCCAGACGGTCAGAAATGGTTATTTTTTAATGTTACATTTTTTTACTGTAAATGACTATTGCGTGTGAATTATCACTTTTGGAACTAAAATAAGTGTGTTTAGAGTCATTTGAATGACTGAAATTGGTTGAAAAAGAAGCTTCTGAGTAGGAGAAAAAGTCTGTAAAAATGGGAATTTTGGTCACATTGAGGCTTTAAAAAGTAGTTATTCAACATGAGGCACAATCCAAATGACAATTTAAATCACTATTATTCTACAGTCCAAAAAAACAATTTTCTGATGAAAAGCGATAATCCGTGACCTCTCGAACTTTCTCCAGATGCTCAGAAATAGTAATTTTTTCATGTTTAATTTCTTGACTATAAATGACTATTGCATATGAATTATCACTTTTGGAACTAAAATAAGTGTGTTTAGATTCATTTTAATGCCTGCAATTGGTCGAAATAGAAGCTTCTGAGTAGGAGAAAAAGCATGTAAAAATGGCAATTTTGAGTACATTGAGGCTTTAAAAAGTAGTTATTCAACACGAGGCACAATCCAAATGACATTTTGAATCATTCATTCTACAGTCCAAAAAATAAATTTTCTGATGAAAAGCGATAATCCGTGACCTCTCGAACTTTCTCCAGATGCTCAGAAATAGTAATTTTTTCATGTTTAATTTCTTGACTATAAATGACTATTGCATGTGAATTATCACTTTTGGAACTAAAATAAGTGTGTTTAGAGTCATTTGAATGACTGAAATTGGTTGAAACAGAAGCTTCTGAGTAGGAGAAAAAGTCTGTAAAAATGGCAATTTTGGTCACATTGAGGCTTTAAAAAGCAGTTATTCAACATGAGGCACAATTCAAATGACAATTTAAATCACTATTTTTCTACAGTCCAAAAAATCAAGTTTCCGATGAAAAGCGATGATCCGTGACCTGTCGAACTTTCTCTAGACTGTCAGAAATGGTAATTTTTTAATGTTACATTTTTTGACTGTAAATGACTATTGCATGTGAATGATCACTTTTGGAACTAAAATAAGTGTGTTTAGAGTCATTTTAATGTCTGAAATTGTTCAAAATACAAGCTTCTGAGTAGGAGAAAAAGTCTGTAAAAATGGCAATTTTGGTCACATTGAGGCTTTAAGAAGTAGTTATTCAACATGAGGCACAATCCAAATGACATTTTGAATAATTTTTTCTACAGTCCAAAAAATCAATTTTCTGATGAAAAACGATGACCCGTGACCTGTCGAACATTCTCCAGACGGTCAGAAATGGTTATTTTTTAATGTTACATTTTTTTACTGTAAATGACTATTGCGTGTGAATTATCACTTTTGGAACTAAAATAAGTGTGTTTAGAGTCATTTGAATGACTGAAATTGGTTGAAAAAGAAGCTTCTGAGTAGGAGAAAAAGTCTGTAAAAATGGGAATTTTGGTCACATTGAGGCTTTAAAAAGTAGTTATTCAACATGAGGCACAATCCAAATGACAATTTAAATCACTATTATTCTACAGTCCAAAAAAACAATTTTCTGATGAAAAGCGATAATCCGTGACCTCTCGAACTTTTTCCAGATGCTCAGAAATAGTAATTTTTTCATGTTTAATTTCTTGACTATAAATGACTATTGCATATGAATTATCACTTTTGGAACTAAAATAAGTGTGTTTAGATTCATTTTAATGCCTGAAATTGGTCGAAAAAGAAGCTTCTGAGTAGGAGAAAAAGTCTGTAAAAATGGCAATTTTGAGTACATTGAGGCTTTAAAAAGTAGTTATTCAACATGAGGCACAATCCAAATGACATTTTGAATCATTTATTCTACAGTCCAAAAAATCAATTTTCTGATGAAAAACTATGATCCGTGACCTGTCGAACTTTCTTCAGATGGTCAGAAATGGTTATTTTTTAATGTTACATTTTTTGACTGTAAATGACTATTGCATGTGAATTATCACTTTTGGAACTAAAATAAGTGTGTTTAGAGTCATTTGAATGACTGAAATTGACTGAAAAAGAAGCTTCTGAGTAGGAGAAAAAGTCTGTAAAAATGGGAATTTTGGTCACATTAAAGCTTTAAAAAGTAGTTATTCAACATGAGGCACAATCCAAATGACAATTTGAATCACTATTTATCTACAGTCCAAAAAATCAATTTTCTGATGAAAAGCGATGATCCGTGACCTGTCGAACTTTCTCTAGACTGTCAGAAATGGTAATTTTTTAATGTTACATTTTTTGACTGTAAAGGACTATTGCATGTGAATGACCACTTTTGGAACTAAAATAAGTGTGTTTAGATTCATTTTAATGCCTGAAATTGGTCGAAATAGAAGCTTCTGAGTAGGAGAAAAGGTCTGTAAAAATGGCAATTTTGAGTACATTGAGGCTTTAAAAAGTAGTTATTCAACATGTGGCACAATCCAAATGACATTTTGAATAATTTTTTCTACAGTCCAAAAAATCAATTTTCTGATGAAAAACGATGACCCGTGACCTGTCGAACTTTCTCCAGACGGTCAGAAATGGTTATTTTTTAATGTTACATTTTTTTACTGTAAATGACTATTGCGTGTGAATTATCACTTTTGGAACTAAAATAAGTGTGTTTAGAGTCATTTGAATGACTGAAATTGGTTGAAAAAGAAGCTTCTGAGTAGGAGAAAAAGTCTGTAAAAATGGGAATTTTGGTCACATTGAGGCTTTAAAAAGTAGTTATTCAACATGAGGCACAATCCAAATGACAATTTAAATCACTATTATTCTACAGTCCAAAAAATCAATTTTCTGATGAAAAGCGATAATCCGTGACCTCTCGAACTTTCTCCAGATGCTCAGAAATAGTACGTTTTTTTATGTTTAATTTCTTGACTATAAATGACTATTGCATGTGAATTATCACTTTTGGAACTAAATTAAGTGTGTTTAGAGTCATTTTAATGCCTGAAATTGGTGGAAATAGAAGCTTGTGAGTAAGAGAAAAAGTCTGTAATAATGGCAATTTTGGTCACATTGAGGCTTTAAAAAGCATTTATTCAACATGAGGCACAATCCAAATGACAATTTAAATCACTATTTTTCTACAGTCCAAAAAAATCAATTTTCTGATGAAAAGCGTTGATCCGTGACCTGTCGAACTTTCTCTAGACTGTCAGAAATGGTAATTTTTTAATGTTACATTTTTTGACTGTAAATGACTATTGCATGTGAATGATCACTTTTGGAACTAAAATAAGTGTGTTTAGAGTCATTTTAATGTCTGAAATTGTTCAAAATACAAGCTTCTGAGTAGGAGAAAAAGTCTGTAAAAATGGCAATTTTGGTCACATTAAGGCTATAAAAAGTAGTTATTCAACATGAGGCACAATCCAAATGACAATTTGAATCATTTTTACTACAGTCCAAAAAATCCATTTTCTGATGAAAAACGATGACCCGTGACATGTCGAACTTTCTCCAGACTGTCAGAAATGGTAATTTTTTCATGTTACATTTTTTGACTGTAAAGGACTATTGCATGTGAATGACCACTTTTGGAACTAAAATAAGTGTGTTTAGATTCATTTTAATGCCTGAAATTAGTCGAAATAGAAGCTTCTGAGTAGGAGAAAAAGTCTGTAAAAATGGCAATTTTGAGTACATTGAGGCTTTAAAAAGTAGTTATTCAACATGAGGCACAATCCAAATGACATTTTGAATCATTTATTCTACAGTCCAAAAAATCAATTTTCTTTTTTTTTTTTAATTTTTATTTTTGAATTTTTAAAGAATCAGCATTGGTGATATAACAGTTTCATAATATTAACATTTGTTACATGATACATAGAAAAGAGACTTTAACCCAAAGAAAAGACAGTCGGTCATAGCTGCAAACAGTGGAAATTCAGCGTAAAGGATAACAAATTTAATCATATCCAGTTCTTAATTGGAGCCCATAGTGATAGTCCAAATTTCTTTTTCTCCCTGCCTTTAAGTTTGTACAAAGCGGTTTCCAACTTATACAGAGAGAGTAATTTAGTCATCCACATACTAAAAGACGGTGGATCGGGGTTTATCCATTGGGAAGTGATACATAATCGGAGAATTACCATACATAGAAACAGAAATCCTTTCTCAGGAGCAGAGCGGGTTCTAACATTTGCATCAAACTCGACACCAAACAAGACTAGTTGAGGTGACAGATTAACTGAGATGCCAAGACTTATATTCAAGAAGCTTTGTATCTCCTTAAGCCAAGGGGAGATAACGGGGCAGTCATATATCATGTGGACCAAATTTGGTCCAAAAAATCAATTTTCTGATGAAAAGCGATAATCCTTGACCTCTCGAACTTTCTCCAGATGCTCAGAAATAGTAATTTTTTCATGTTTAATTTCTTGACTATAAATGACTATTGCATGTGAATTATCACTTTTGGAACTAAAATAAGTGTGTTTAGATTCATTTTAATGCCTGCAATTGGTCGAAATAGAAGCTTCTGTGTAGGAGAAAAAGCCTGTAAAAATGGCAATTTTGAGTACATTGAGGCTTTAAAAAGTAGTTATTCAACACGAGGCACAATCCAAATGACATTTTGAATCATTCATTCTACAGTCCAAAAAATAAATTTTCTGATGAAAAGCGATAATCCGTGACCTCTCGAACTTTCTCCAGATGCTCAGAAATAGTAATTTTTTCATGTTTAATTTCTTGACTATAAATGACTATTGCATGTGAATTATCACTTTTGGAACTAAAATAAGTGTGTTTAGAGTCATTTGAATGACTGAAATTGGTTGAAAAAGAAGCTTCTGAGTAGGAGAAAAAGTCTGTAAAAATGGCAATTTTGGTCACATTGAGGCTTTAAAAAGCAGTTATTCAACATGAAGCACAATTCAAATGACAATTTAAATCACTATTTTTCTACAGTCCAAAAAATCAAGTTTCCGATGAAAAGCGATGACCCGTGACCTGTCGAACTTTCTCCAGACGGTCAGAAATGGTTATTTTTTAATGTTACATTTTTTTACTGTAAATGACTATTGCGTGTGAATTATCACTTTTGGAACTAAAATAAGTGTGTTTAGAGTCATTTGAATGACTGAAATTGGTTGAAAAAGAAGCTTCTGAGTAGGAGAAAAAGTCTGTAAAAATAGGAATTTTGGTCACATTGAGGCTTTAAAAAGTAGTTATTCAACATGAGGCACAATCCAAATGACATTTTGAATCATTTAGTCTACAGTCCAAAAAATCAATTTTCTGATGAAAAGCGATAATCCGTGACCTCTCAAACTTTCTCCAGATGATCAGAAATAGTAAGTTTTTTCATGTTTAATTTCTTGACTATAAATGACTATTGCATGTGAATGATCACTTTTGGAACTAAATTAGGTGTGTTTAGAGTCATTTTAGTGCCTGAAATTGGTCGAAATAGAAGCTTGTGAGTAAGAGAAAAAGTCTGTAGAAATGGCAATTTTGGTCACATTGAGGCTTTAAGAAGTAGTTATTCAACATGAGGCACAATCCAAATGACATTTTGAATAATTTTTTCTACAGTCCAAAAAATCAATTTTCTGATGAAAAACGATGACCCGTGACCTGTCGAACTTTCTCTAGACGGTCAGAAATGGTAATTTTTTAATGTTACATTTTTTGACTGTAAATGACTATTGCATGTGAATGATCACTTTTGGAACTAAAATAAGTGTGTTTAGAGTCATTTTAATGTCTGAAATTGTTCAAAATACAAGCTTCTGAGTAGGAGAAAAAGTCTGTAAAAATGGCTATTTTGGTCACATTGAGGCTTTAAGAAGTAGTTATTCCACATGAGGCACAATCCAAATGAGATTTTGAATAATTTTTTCTACAGTCCAAAAAATCCATTTTCTGATGAAAAACGATGACCCGTGACCTGTCGAACTTTCTCCAGACGGTCAGAAATGGTTATTTTTTAATGTTACATTTTTTTACTGTAAATGACTATTGCGTGTGAATTATCACTTTTGGAACTAAAATAAGTGTGTTTAGATTCATTTTAATGCCTGAAATTAGTCGAAATAGAAGCTTCTGAGTAGGAGAAAAAGTCTGTAAAAATGGCAATTTTGAGTACATCGAGGCTTTAACCCCTTGAGTGCCCGCCCCTTTCCCCGCCCTGTGCCGGGCGTTTCATTAGCGGGCGGGGTTTATGACGAGCTGGTCTCATCATGGGCACAGCGCAACCGCGGCCCATGAGGAGACCAGCTCGTCATGGGCACTCAAGAGGTTAAAAAGTAGTTATTCAACATGAGGCACAATCCAAAGGACATTTTGAATCATTTTTTCTACAGTCCAAAAAATCCATTTTCTGATGAAAAACGATGACCCGTGACCTGTCGAACTTTCTCCAGAGGGTCAGACATGGTAATTTTTGTAATGTTAAATTTTTTGACTGTAGATGACTATTGCATGTGAATTATCACTTTTAGAACTAAAATAAGTGTGTTTAGATTCATTTTAATGCCTGAAATTAGTCGAAATAGAAGCTTCTGAGTAGGAGAAAAAGTCTGTAAAAATGGCAATTTTGAGTACATCGAGGCTCTAACCCCTTGAGTGCCCGCCCCTTTCCCCGCCCTGTGCCGGGCGTTTCATTAGCGGGCGGGGTTTATGACGAGCTGGTCTCATCATGGGCACAGCGCAACCGCGGCCCATGAGGAGACCAGCTCGTCATGGGCACTCAAGAGGTTAAAAAGTAGTTATTCAACATGAGGCACAATCCAAAGGACATTTTGAATCATTTTTTCTACAGTCCAAAAAATCCATTTTCTGATGAAAAAAGATGACCCGTGACCTGTCGAACTTTCTCCAGAGGGTCAGACATGGTAATTTTTGTAATGTTACATTTTTTGACTGTAGATGACTATTGCATGTGAATTATCACTTTTAGAACTAAAATAAGTGTGTTTAGATTCATTTTAATGCCTGAAATTAGTCGAAATAGAAGCTTCTGAGTAGGAGAAAAAGTCTGTAAAAATGGCAATTTTGAGTACATCGAGGCTTTAACCCCTTGAGTGCCCGCCCCTTTCCCCGCCCTGTGCCGGGCGTTTCATTAGCGGGCGGGGTTTATGACGAGCTGGTCTCATCATGGGCACAGCGCAACCGCGGCCCATGAGGAGACCAGCTCGTCATGGGCACTCAAGAGGTTAAAAAGTAGTTATTCAACATGAGGCACAATCCAAAGGACATTTTGAATCATTTTTTCTACAGTCCAAAAAATCCATTTTCTGATGAAAAAAGATGACCCGTGACCTGTCGAACTTTCTCCAGAGGGTCAGACATGGTAATTTTTGTAATGTTACATTTTTTGACTGTAGATGACTATTGCATGTGAATTATCACTTTTAGAACTAAAATAAGTGTGTTTAGATTCATTTTAATGCCTGCAATTGGTCGAAATAGAAGCTTCTGAGTAGGAGAAAAAGCCTGTAAAAATGGCAATTTTGAGTACATTGAGGATTTAAAAAGTAGTTATTCAACATGAGGCACAATCCAAATGACATTTTGAATAATTTATTCTACAGTCCAAAAAATCAATTTTCTGATGAAAAGCAATAATCCGTGACCTCTCGAACTTTCTCCAGATGCTCAGAAATAGTAATTTTTTCATGTTTAATTTCTTGACTATAAATGACTATTGCATGTGAATTATCACTTTTGGAACTAAAATAAGTGTGTTTAGAGTCATTTGAATGACTGAAATTGACTGAAAAAGAAGCTTCTGAGTAGGAGAAAAAGTCTGTAAAAATGGCAATTTTGAGTACATTGAGGCTTTAAAAAGTAGTTATTCAACATGAGGCACAATCCAAATGACATTTTGAATCATTTTTTCTACAGTGCAAAAAATCCATTTTCTGATGAAAAACGATGACCCGTGACCTGTCAAACTTTCTCCAGACGGTCAGACATGGGAATTTTTTTAATGTTACATTTTTTGACTGTAAATGACTATTGCTTGTGAGTTATCACTTTTAGAACTAAAATAAGTTTGTTTAGATTCATTTTAATGCCTGAAATTGGTCGAAATAGAAGCTTCCGAGTAGGAGAAAAAGCCTGTAAAAATGGCAATTTTGAGTACATTGAGGCTTTAAAAAGTAGTTATTCAAAATGAGGCACAATCCAAATGACATTTTGAATCATTTTTTCTACAGTCCAAAAAATCCATTTTCTGATGAAAAACGATGACCCGTGACCTGTCGAACTTTCTCCAGACGGTCAGACATGGTAATTTTTTTAATGTTACATTTTTTTACTGTAAATGACTATTGCATGTGAATGATCACTTTTGCAACTAAAATAAGTGTGTTTAGAGTCATTTTAATGCCTGAAATTGGTCGAAATAGAAGCTTCTGAGTAAGAGAAAAAGTCTGTAATAATGGCAATTTTGGTCACATTGAGGCTTTAAAAGGTAGTAATTCAACATGAGGCACAATCCAAATGACATTTTGAATAATTTTTTCTACAGTCCAAAAAATCAATTTTCTGATGAAAAACGATGATCCGTGACCTGTCGAACTTTCTTCAGATGGTCAGAAATGGTTATTTTTTAATGTTACATTTTTTGACTGTAAATGACTATTGCATGTGAATTATCACTTTTGGAACTAAAATAAGTGTGTTTAGAGTCATTTGAATGACTGAAATTGACTGAAAAAGAAGCTTCTGAGTAGGAGAAAAAGTCTGTAAAAATGGGAATTTTGGTCACATTGAAGCTTTAAAAAGTAGTTATTCAACATGAGGCACAATCTAAATGACAATTTGAATCACTATTTATCTACAGTCCAAAAAATCAATTTTCTGATGAAAAGCGATGATCCGTGACCTGTCGAACTTTCTCTAGACTGTCAGAAATGGTAATTTTTTAATGTTACATTTTTTGACTGTAAAGGGCTATTGCATGCGAATGACCACTTTTGGAACTAAAATAAGTGTGTTTAGATTCATTTTAATGCCTGAAATTGGTCGAAATAGAAGCTTCTGAGTAGGAGAAAAGGTCTGTAAAAATTGCAATTTTGAGTACATTGAGGCTTTAAAAAGTAGTTATTCAACATGTGGCACAATCGAAATGACATTTTGAATCATTTTTTCTACAGTCCAAAAAATCTATTTTCTGATGAAAAACGATAATCCGTGACCTGTCGAACTTTCTCCAGATGGTCAGACATGGTAATTTTTTTAATGTTACATGTTTTTGACTGTAAATGACTATTGCATGCGAGTTATCACTTTTGGAACTAAAATAAGTGTGTTTAGATTCATTTTAATGCCTGAAATTGGTCGAAAAAGAAGCTTCTGAGTAGGAGAAAAAGTCTGTAAAAATGGCAATTTTGAGTACATTGAGGCTTTAAAAAGTAGTTATTCAACATGAGGCACAATCCAAATGACATTTTGAATCATTTATTCTACAGTCCAAAAAATCAATTTTCTGATGAAAAGCAATAATCCGTGACCTCTCAAACTTTCTCCAGATGATCAGAAATAGTAAGTTTTTTCATGTTTAATTTCTTGACTATAAATGACTATTGCATGTGAATGATCACTTTTGGAACTAAATTAGGTGTGTTTAGAGTCATTTTAGTGCCTGAAATTGGTCGAAATAAAAGCTTGTGAGTAAGAGAAAAAGTCTGTAGAAATGGCAATTTTGGTCACATTGAGGCTTTAAGAAGTAGTTATTCAACATGAGGCACAATCCAAATGACATTTTGAATAATTTTTTCTACAGTCCCAAAAATCAATTTTCTGATGAAAAACGATGACCCGTGACCTGTCGAACTTTCTCCAGACGGTCAGAAATGGTTATTTTTTAATGTTACATTTTTTTACTGTAAATGACTATTGCGTGTGAATTATCACTTTTGGAACTAAAATAAGTGTGTTTAGAGTCATTTGAATGACTGAAATTGGTTGAAAAAGAAGCTTCTGAGTAGGAGAAAAAGTCTGTAAAAATGGGAATTTTGGTCACATTGAGGCTTTAAAAAGTAGTTATTCAACATGAGGCACAATCCAAATGACAATTTAAATCACTATTATTCTACAGTCCAAAAAAACAATTTTCTGATGAAAAGCCATAATCCGTGACCTCTCGAACTTTCTCCAGATGCTCAGAAATAGTAATTTTTTCATGTTTAATTTCTTGACTATAAATGACTATTGCATATGAATTATCACTTTTGGAACTAAAATAAGTGTGTTTAGATTCATTTTAATGCCTGCAATTGGTCGAAATAGAAGCTTCTGAGTAGGAGAAAAAGCCTGTAAAAATGGCAATTTTGAGTACATTGAGGCTTTAAAAAGTAGTTATTCAACACGAGGCACAATCCAAATGACATTTTGAATCATTCATTCTACAGTCCAAAAAATAAATTTTCTGATGAAAAGCGATAATCCGTGACCTCTCGAACTTTCTCCAGATGCTCAGAAATAGTAATTTTTTCATGTTTAATTTCTTGACTATAAATGACTATTGCATGTGAATTATCACTTTTGGAACTAAAATAAGTGTGTTTAGAGTCATTTGAATGACTGAAATTGGTTGAAAAAGAAGCTTCTGAGTAGGAGAAAAAGTCTGTAAAAATGGCAATTTTGGTCACATTGAGGCTTTAAAAAGCAGTTATTCAACATGAGGCACAATTCAAATGACAATTTAAATCACTATTTTTCTACAGTCCAAAAAATCAAGTTTCCAATGAAAAGCGATGATCCGTGACCTGTCAAACTTTCTCTAGACTGTCAGCAATGGTAATTTTTTAATGTTACATTTTTTGACTGTAAATGACTATTGCATGTGAATGATCACTTTTGGAACTAAAATAAGTGTGTTTAGAGTCATTTTAATGTCTGAAATTGTTCAAAATACAAGCTTCTGAGTAGGAGAAAAAGTCTGTAAAAATGGCAATTTTGGTCACACTAAGCCTTTAAAAAGTAGTTATTCAACATGAGGCACAATCCAAATGACGATTTTAATCATTTTTACTACAGTCCAAAAAATCAATTTTCTGATGAAAAACGATGACCCGTGACCTGTCGAACTTTCTCCAGACGGTCAGAAATGGTTATTTTTTAATGTTACATTTTTTTACTGTAAATGACTATTGCGTGTGAATTATCACTTTTGGAACTAAAATAAGTGTGTTTAGAGTCATTTGAATGACTGAAATTGGTTGAAAAAGAAGCTTCTGAGTAGGAGAAAAAGTCTGTAAAAATGGGAATTTTGGTCACATTGAGGCTTTAAAAAGTAGTTATTCAACATGAGGCACAATCCAAATGACAATTTAAATCACTATTATTCTACAGTCCAAAAAAACAATTTTCTGATGAAAAGCCATAATCCGTGACCTCTCGAACTTTCTCCAGATGCTCAGAAATAGTAATTTTTTCATGTTTAATTTCTTGACTATAAATGACTATTGCATATGAATTATCACTTTTGGAACTAAAATAAGTGTGTTTAGATTCATTTTAATGCCTGCAATTGGTCGAAATAGAAGCTTCTGAGTAGGAGAAAAAGCCTGTAAAAATGGCAATTTTGAGTACATTGAGGCTTTAAAAAGTAGTTATTCAACACGAGGCACAATCCAAATGACATTTTGAATCATTCATTCTACAGTCCAAAAAATAAATTTTCTGATGAAAAGCGATAATCCGTGACCTCTCGAACTTTCTCCAGATGCTCAGAAATAGTAATTTTTTCATGTTTAATTTCTTGACTATAAATGACTATTGCATGTGAATTATCACTTTTGGAACTAAAATAAGTGTGTTTAGAGTCATTTGAATGACTGAAATTGGTTGAAAAAGAAGCTTCTGAGTAGGAGAAAAAGTCTGTAAAAATGGCAATTTTGGTCACATTGAGGCTTTAAAAAGCAGTTATTCAACATGAGGCACAATTCAAATGACAATTTAAATCACTATTTTTCTACAGTCCAAAAAATCAAGTTTCCGATGAAAAGCGATGATCCGTGACCTGTCGAACTTTCTCTAGACTGTCAGAAATGGTAATTTTTTAATGTTACATTTTTTGACTGTAAATGACTATTGCATGTGAATGATCACTTTTGGAACTAAAATAAGTGTGTTTAGAGTCATTTTAATGTCTGAAATTGTTCAAAATACAAGCTTCTGAGTAGGAGAAAAAGTCTGTAAAAATGGCAATTTTGGTCACATTGAGGCTTTAAGAAGTAGTTATTCAACATGAGGCACAATCCAAATGACATTTTGAATAATTTTTTCTACAGTCCAAAAAATCAATTTTCTGATGAAAAACGATGACCCGTGACCTGTCGACCTTTCTCCAGACGGTCAGAAATGGTTATTTTTTAATGTTACATTTTTTTACTGTAAATGACTATTGCGTGTGAATTATCACTTTTGGAACTAAAATAAGTGTGTTTAGAGTCATTTGAATGACTGAAATTGGTTGAAAAAGAAGCTTCTGAGTAGGAGAAAAAGTCTGTAAAAATGGGAATTTTGGTCACATTGAGGCTTTAAAAAGTAGTTATTCAACATGAGGCACAATCCAAATGACAATTTAAATCACTATTATTCTACAGTCCAAAAAAACAATTTTCTGATGAAAAGCGATAATCCGTGACCTCTCGAACTTTTTCCAGATGCTCAGAAATAGTAATTTTTTCATGTTTAATTTCTTGACTATAAATGACTATTGCATATGAATTATCACTTTTGGAACTAAAATAAGTGTGTTTAGATTCATTTTAATGCCTGAAATTGGTCGAAAAAGAAGCTTCTGAGTAGGAGAAAAAGTCTGTAAAAATGGCAATTTTGAGTACATTGAGGCTTTAAAAAGTAGTTATTCAACATGAGGCACAATCCAAATGACATTTTGAATCATTTATTCTACAGTCCAAAAAATCAATTTTCTGATGAAAAACTATGATCCGTGACCTGTCGAACTTTCTTCAGATGGTCAGAAATGGTTATTTTTTAATGTTACATTTTTTGACTGTAAATGACTATTGCATGTGAATTATCACTTTTGGAACTAAAATAAGTGTGTTTAGAGTCATTTGAATGACTGAAATTGACTGAAAAAGAAGCTTCTGAGTAGGAGAAAAAGTCTGTAAAAATGGGAATTTTGGTCACATTAAAGCTTTAAAAAGTAGTTATTCAACATGAGGCACAATCCAAATGACAATTTGAATCACTATTTATCTACAGTCCAAAAAATCAATTTTCTGATGAAAAGCGATGATCCGTGACCTGTCGAACTTTCTCTAGACTGTCAGAAATGGTAATTTTTTAATGTTACATTTTTTGACTGTAAAGGACTATTGCATGTGAATGACCACTTTTGGAACTAAAATAAGTGTGTTTAGATTCATTTTAATGCCTGAAATTGGTCGAAATAGAAGCTTCTGAGTAGGAGAAAAGGTCTGTAAAAATGGCAATTTTGAGTACATTGAGGCTTTAAAAAGTAGTTATTCAACATGTGGCACAATCCAAATGACATTTTGAATAATTTTTTCTACAGTCCAAAAAATCAATTTTCTGATGAAAAACGATGACCCGTGACCTGTCGAACTTTCTCCAGACGGTCAGAAATGGTTATTTTTTAATGTTACATTTTTTTACTGTAAATGACTATTGCGTGTGAATTATCACTTTTGGAACTAAAATAAGTGTGTTTAGAGTCATTTGAATGACTGAAATTGGTTGAAAAAGAAGCTTCTGAGTAGGAGAAAAAGTCTGTAAAAATGGGAATTTTGGTCACATTGAGGCTTTAAAAAGTAGTTATTCAACATGAGGCACAATCCAAATGACAATTTAAATCACTATTATTCTACAGTCCAAAAAATCAATTTTCTGATGAAAAGCGATAATCCGTGACCTCTCGAACTTTCTCCAGATGCTCAGAAATAGTACGTTTTTTTATGTTTAATTTCTTGACTATAAATGACTATTGCATGTGAATTATCACTTTTGGAACTAAATTAAGTGTGTTTAGAGTCATTTTAATGCCTGAAATTGGTGGAAATAGAAGCTTGTGAGTAAGAGAAAAAGTCTGTAATAATGGCAATTTTGGTCACATTGAGGCTTTAAAAAGCATTTATTCAACATGAGGCACAATCCAAATGACAATTTAAATCACTATTTTTCTACAGTCCAAAAAAATCAATTTTCTGATGAAAAGCGTTGATCCGTGACCTGTCGAACTTTCTCTAGACTGTCAGAAATGGTAATTTTTTAATGTTACATTTTTTGACTGTAAATGACTATTGCATGTGAATGATCACTTTTGGAACTAAAATAAGTGTGTTTAGAGTCATTTTAATGTCTGAAATTGTTCAAAATACAAGCTTCTGAGTAGGAGAAAAAGTCTGTAAAAATGGCAATTTTGGTCACATTAAGGCTATAAAAAGTAGTTATTTAACATGAGGCACAATCCAAATGACAATTTGAATCATTTTTACTACAGTCCAAAAAATCCATTTTCTGATGAAAAACGATGACCCGTGACATGTCGAACTTTCTCCAGACTGTCAGAAATGGTAATTTTTTCATGTTACATTTTTTGACTGTAAAGGACTATTGCATGTGAATGACCACTTTTGGAACTAAAATAAGTGTGTTTAGATTCATTTTAATGCCTGAAATTAGTCGAAATAGAAGCTTCTGAGTAGGAGAAAAAGTCTGTAAAAATGGCAATTTTGAGTACATTGAGGCTTTAAAAAGTAGTTATTCAACATGAGGCACAATCCAAATGACATTTTGAATCATTTATTCTACAGTCCAAAAAATCAATTTTCTTTTTTTTTTTAAATTTTTATTTTTGAATTTTTAAAGAATCAGCATTGGTGATATAACAGTTTCATAATATTAACATTTGTTACATGATACATAGAAAAGAGACTTTAACCCAAAGAAAAGACAGTCGGTCATAGCTGCAAACAGTGGAAATTCAGCGTAAAGGATAACAAATTTAATCATATCCAGTTCTTAATTGGAGCCCATAGTGATAGTCCAAATTTCTTTTTCTCCCTGCCTTTAAGTTTGTACAAAGCGGTTTCCAACTTATACAGAGAGAGTAATTTAGTCATCCACATACTAAAAGACGGTGGATCGGGGTTTATCCATTGGGAAGTGATACATAATCGGAGAATTACCATACATAGAAACAGAAATCCTTTCTCAGGAGCAGAGCGGGTTCTAACATTTGCATCAAACTCGACACCAAACAAGACTAGTTGAGGTGACAGATTAACTGAGATGCCAAGACTTATATTCAAGAAGCTTTGTATCTCCTTAAGCCAAGGGGAGATAACGGGGCAGTCATATATCATGTGGACCAAATTTGGTCCAAAAAATCAATTTTCTGATGAAAAGCGATAATCCTTGACCTCTCGAACTTTCTCCAGATGCTCAGAAATAGTAATTTTTTCATGTTTAATTTCTTGACTATAAATGACTATTGCATGTGAATTATCACTTTTGGAACTAAAATAAGTGTGTTTAGATTCATTTTAATGCCTGCAATTGGTCGAAATAGAAGCTTCTGAGTAGGAGAAAAAGCCTGTAAAAATGGCAATTTTGAGTACATTGAGGCTTTAAAAAGTAGTTATTCAACACGAGGCACAATCCAAATGACATTTTGAATCATTCATTCTACAGTCCAAAAAATAAATTTTCTGATGAAAAGCGATAATCCGTGACCTCTCGAACTTTCTCCAGATGCTCAGAAATAGTAATTTTTTCATGTTTAATTTCTTGACTATAAATGACTATTGCATGTGAATTATCACTTTTGGAACTAAAATAAGTGTGTTTAGAGTCATTTGAATGACTGAAATTGGTTGAAAAAGAAGCTTCTGAGTAGGAGAAAAAGTCTGTAAAAATGGCAATTTTGGTCACATTGAGGCTTTAAAAAGCAGTTATTCAACATGAAGCACAATTCAAATGACAATTTAAATCACTATTTTTCTACAGTCCAAAAAATCAAGTTTCCGATGAAAAGCGATGACCCGTGACCTGTCGAACTTTCTCCAGACGGTCAGAAATGGTTATTTTTTAATGTTACATTTTTTTACTGTAAATGACTATTGCGTGTGAATTATCACTTTTGGAACTAAAATAAGTGTGTTTAGAGTCATTTGAATGACTGAAATTGGTTGAAAAAGAAGCTTCTGAGTAGGAGAAAAAGTCTGTAAAAATAGGAATTTTGGTCACATTGAGGCTTTAAAAAGTAGTTATTCAACATGAGGCACAATCCAAATGACATTTTGAATCATTTAGTCTACAGTCCAAAAAATCAATTTTCTGATGAAAAGCGATAATCCGTGACCTCTCAAACTTTCTCCGGATGATCAGAAATAGTAAGTTTTTTCATGTTTAATTTCTTGACTATAAATGACTATTGCATGTGAATGATCACTTTTGGAACTAAATTAGGTGTGTTTAGAGTCATTTTAGTGCCTGAAATTGGTCGAAATAGAAGCTTGTGAGTAAGAGAAAAAGTCTGTAGAAATGGCAATTTTGGTCACATTGAGGCTTTAAGAAGTAGTTATTCAACATGAGGCACAATCCAAATGACATTTTGAATAATTTTTTCTACAGTCCAAAAAATCAATTTTCTGATGAAAAACGATGACCCGTGACCTGTCGAACTTTCTCTAGACGGTCAGAAATGGTAATTTTTTAATGTTACATTTTTTGACTGTAAATGACTATTGCATGTGAATGATCACTTTTGGAACTAAAATAAGTGTGTTTAGAGTCATTTTAATGTCTGAAATTGTTCAAAATACAAGCTTCTGAGTAGGAGAAAAAGTCTGTAAAAATGGCTATTTTGGTCACATTGAGGCTTTAAGAAGTAGTTATTCCACATGAGGCACAATCCAAATGAGATTTTGAATAATTTTTTCTACAGTCCAAAAAATCCATTTTCTGATGAAAAACGATGACCCGTGACCTGTCGAACTTTCTCCAGACGGTCAGAAATGGTTATTTTTTAATGTTACATTTTTTTACTGTAAATGACTATTGCGTGTGAATTATCACTTTTGGAACTAAAATAAGTGTGTTTAGATTCATTTTAATGCCTGAAATTAGTCGAAATAGAAGCTTCTGAGTAGGAGAAAAAGTCTGTAAAAATGGCAATTTTGAGTACATCGAGGCTTTAACCCCTTGAGTGCCCGCCCCTTTCCCCGCCCTGTGCCGGGCGTTTCATTAGCGGGCGGGGTTTATGACGAGCTGGTCTCATCATGGGCACAGCGCAACCGCGGCCCATGAGGAGACCAGCTCGTCATGGGCACTCAAGAGGTTAAAAAGTAGTTATTCAACATGAGGCACAATCCAAAGGACATTTTGAATCATTTTTTCTACAGTCCAAAAAATCCATTTTCTGATGAAAAACGATGACCCGTGACCTGTCGAACTTTCTCCAGAGGGTCAGACATGGTAATTTTTGTAATGTTAAATTTTTTGACTGTAGATGACTATTGCATGTGAATTATCACTTTTAGAACTAAAATAAGTGTGTTTAGATTCATTTTAATGCCTGAAATTAGTCGAAATAGAAGCTTCTGAGTAGGAGAAAAAGTCTGTAAAAATGGCAATTTTGAGTACATCGAGGCTTTAACCCCTTGAGTGCCCGCCCCTTTCCCCGCCCTGTGCCGGGCGTTTCATTAGCGGGCGGGGTTTATGACGAGCTGGTCTCATCATGGGCACAGCGCAACCGCGGCCCATGAGGAGACCAGCTCGTCATGGGCACTCAAGAGGTTAAAAAGTAGTTATTCAACATGAGGCACAATCCAAAGGACATTTTGAATCATTTTTTCTACAGTCCAAAAAATCCATTTTCTGATGAAAAAAGATGACCCGTGACCTGTCGAACTTTCTCCAGAGGGTCAGACATGGTAATTTTTGTAATGTTACATTTTTTGACTGTAGATGACTATTGCATGTGAATTATCACTTTTAGAACTAAAATAAGTGTGTTTAGATTCATTTTAATGCCTGCAATTGGTCGAAATAGAAGCTTCTGAGTAGGAGAAAAAGCCTGTAAAAATGGCAATTTTGAGTACATTGAGGATTTAAAAAGTAGTTATTCAACATGAGGCACAATCCAAATGACATTTTGAATAATTTATTCTACAGTCCAAAAAATCAATTTTCTGATGAAAAGCAATAATCCGTGACCTCTCGAACTTTCTCCAGATGCTCAGAAATAGTAATTTTTTCATGTTTAATTTCTTGACTATAAATGACTATTGCATGTGAATTATCACTTTTGGAACTAAAATAAGTGTGTTTAGAGTCATTTGAATGACTGAAATTGACTGAAAAAGAAGCTTCTGAGTAGGAGAAAAAGTCTGTAAAAATGGCAATTTTGAGTACATTGAGGCTTTAAAAAGTAGTTATTCAACATGAGGCACAATCCAAATGACATTTTGAATCATTTTTTCTACAGTGCAAAAAATCCATTTTCTGATGAAAAACGATGACCCGTGACCTGTCAAACTTTCTCCAGACGGTCAGACATGGGAATTTTTTTAATGTTACATTTTTTGACTGTAAATGACTATTGCTTGTGAGTTATCACTTTTAGAACTAAAATAAGTTTGTTTAGATTCATTTTAATGCCTGAAATTGGTCGAAATAGAAGCTTCCGAGTAGGAGAAAAAGCCTGTAAAAATGGCAATTTTGAGTACATTGAGGCTTTAAAAAGTAGTTATTCAAAATGAGGCACAATCCAAATGACATTTTGAATCATTTTTTCTACAGTCCAAAAAATCCATTTTCTGATGAAAAACGATGACCCGTGACCTGTCGAACTTTCTCCAGACGGTCAGACATGGTAATTTTTTTAATGTTACATTTTTTTACTGTAAATGACTATTGCATG
The DNA here is from genome assembly GCF_964204655.1 of Triturus cristatus. Lineage (NCBI taxonomy): Eukaryota > Metazoa > Chordata > Amphibia > Caudata > Salamandridae > Triturus > Triturus cristatus. The sequence continues at coordinate 1,000,037,950 of NC_140583.1, read as the reverse complement.
TGAATGATCACTTTTGCAACTAAAATAAGTGTGTTTAGAGTCATTTTAATGCCTGAAATTGGTCGAAATAGAAGCTTCTGAGTAAGAGAAAAAGTCTGTAATAATGGCAATTTTGGTCACATTGAGGCTTTAAAAGGTAGTAATTCAACATGAGGCACAATCCAAATGACATTTTGAATAATTTTTTCTACAGTCCAAAAAATCAATTTTCTGATGAAAAACGATGATCCGTGACCTGTCGAACTTTCTTCAGATGGTCAGAAATGGTTATTTTTTAATGTTACATTTTTTGACTGTAAATGACTATTGCATGTGAATTATCACTTTTGGAACTAAAATAAGTGTGTTTAGAGTCATTTGAATGACTGAAATTGACTGAAAAAGAAGCTTCTGAGTAGGAGAAAAAGTCTGTAAAAATGGGAATTTTGGTCACATTGAAGCTTTAAAAAGTAGTTATTCAACATGAGGCACAATCTAAATGACAATTTGAATCACTATTTATCTACAGTCCAAAAAATCAATTTTCTGATGAAAAGCGATGATCCGTGACCTGTCGAACTTTCTCTAGACTGTCAGAAATGGTAATTTTTTAATGTTACATTTTTTGACTGTAAAGGGCTATTGCATGCGAATGACCACTTTTGGAACTAAAATAAGTGTGTTTAGATTCATTTTAATGCCTGAAATTGGTCGAAATAGAAGCTTCTGAGTAGGAGAAAAGGTCTGTAAAAATTGCAATTTTGAGTACATTGAGGCTTTAAAAAGTAGTTATTCAACATGTGGCACAATCGAAATGACATTTTGAATCATTTTTTCTACAGTCCAAAAAATCTATTTTCTGATGAAAAACGATAATCCGTGACCTGTCGAACTTTCTCCAGATGGTCAGACATGGTAATTTTTTTAATGTTACATGTTTTTGACTGTAAATGACTATTGCATGCGAGTTATCACTTTTGGAACTAAAATAAGTGTGTTTAGATTCATTTTAATGCCTGAAATTGGTCGAAAAAGAAGCTTCTGAGTAGGAGAAAAAGTCTGTAAAAATGGCAATTTTGAGTACATTGAGGCTTTAAAAAGTAGTTATTCAACATGAGGCACAATCCAAATGACATTTTGAATCATTTATTCTACAGTCCAAAAAATCAATTTTCTGATGAAAAGCAATAATCCGTGACCTCTCAAACTTTCTCCAGATGATCAGAAATAGTAAGTTTTTTCATGTTTAATTTCTTGACTATAAATGACTATTGCATGTGAATGATCACTTTTGGAACTAAATTAGGTGTGTTTAGAGTCATTTTAGTGCCTGAAATTGGTCGAAATAAAAGCTTGTGAGTAAGAGAAAAAGTCTGTAGAAATGGCAATTTTGGTCACATTGAGGCTTTAAGAAGTAGTTATTCAACATGAGGCACAATCCAAATGACATTTTGAATAATTTTTTCTACAGTCCAAAAAATCAATTTTCTGATGAAAAACGATGACCCGTGACCTGTCGAACTTTCTCCAGACGGTCAGAAATGGTTATTTTTTAATGTTACATTTTTTTACTGTAAATGACTATTGCGTGTGAATTATCACTTTTGGAACTAAAATAAGTGTGTTTAGAGTCATTTGAATGACTGAAATTGGTTGAAAAAGAAGCTTCTGAGTAGGAGAAAAAGTCTGTAAAAATGGGAATTTTGGTCACATTGAGGCTTTAAAAAGTAGTTATTCAACATGAGGCACAATCCAAATGACAATTTAAATCACTATTATTCTACAGTCCAAAAAAACAATTTTCTGATGAAAAGCCATAATCCGTGACCTCTCGAACTTTCTCCAGATGCTCAGAAATAGTAATTTTTTCATGTTTAATTTCTTGACTATAAATGACTATTGCATATGAATTATCACTTTTGGAACTAAAATAAGTGTGTTTAGATTCATTTTAATGCCTGCAATTGGTCGAAATAGAAGCTTCTGAGTAGGAGAAAAAGCCTGTAAAAATGGCAATTTTGAGTACATTGAGGCTTTAAAAAGTAGTTATTCAACACGAGGCACAATCCAAATGACATTTTGAATCATTCATTCTACAGTCCAAAAAATAAATTTTCTGATGAAAAGCGATAATCCGTGACCTCTCGAACTTTCTCCAGATGCTCAGAAATAGTAATTTTTTCATGTTTAATTTCTTGACTATAAATGACTATTGCATGTGAATTATCACTTTTGGAACTAAAATAAGTGTGTTTAGAGTCATTTGAATGACTGAAATTGGTTGAAAAAGAAGCTTCTGAGTAGGAGAAAAAGTCTGTAAAAATGGCAATTTTGGTCACATTGAGGCTTTAAAAAGCAGTTATTCAACATGAGGCACAATTCAAATGACAATTTAAATCACTATTTTTCTACAGTCCAAAAAATCAAGTTTCCGATGAAAAGCGATGATCCGTGACCTGTCGAACTTTTTTCTAGACTGTCAGAAATGGTAATTTTTTTATGTTACATTTTTTGACTGTAAATGACTATTGCATGTGAATGATCACTTTTGGAACTAAAATAAGTGTGTTTAGAGTCATTTTAATGTCTGAAATTGTTCAAAATACAAGCTTCTGAGTAGGAGAAAAAGTCTGTAAAAATGGCAATTTTGGTCACATTGAGGCTTTAAGAAGTAGTTATTCAACATGAGGCACAATCCAAATGACATTTTGAATAATTTTTTCTACAGTCCAAAAAATCAATTTTCTGATGAAAAACGATGACCCGTGACCTGTCGACCTTTCTCCAGACGGTCAGAAATGGTTATTTTTTAATGTTACATTTTTTTACTGTAAATGACTATTGCGTGTGAATTATCACTTTTGGAACTAAAATAAGTGTGTTTAGAGTCATTTGAATGACTGAAATTGGTTGAAAAAGAAGCTTCTGAGTAGGAGAAAAAGTCTGTAAAAATGGGAATTTTGGTCACATTGAGGCTTTAAAAAGTAGTTATTCAACATGAGGCACAATCCAAATGACAATTTAAATCACTATTTTTCTACAGTCCAAAAAAACAATTTTCTGATGAAAAGCGATAATCCGTGACCTCTCGAACTTTTTCCAGATGCTCAGAAATAGTAATTTTTTCATGTTTAATTTCTTGACTATAAATGACTATTGCATATGAATTATCACTTTTGGAACTAAAATAAGTGTGTTTAGATTCATTTTAATGCCTGAAATTGGTCGAAAAAGAAGCTTCTGAGTAGGAGAAAAAGTCTGTAAAAATGGCAATTTTGAGTACATTGAGGCTTTAAAAAGTAGTTATTCAACATGAGGCACAATCCAAATGACATTTTGAATCATTTATTCTACAGTCCAAAAAATCAATTTTCTTGATGAAAAACTATGATCCGTGACCTGTCGAACTTTCTTCAGATGGTCAGAAATGGTTATTTTTTAATGTTACATTTTTTGACTGTAAATGACTATTGCATGTGAATTATCACTTTTGGAACTAAAATAAGTGTGTTTAGAGTCATTTGAATGACTGAAATTGACTGAAAAAGAAGCTTCTGAGTAGGAGAAAAAGTCTGTAAAAATGGGAATTTTGGTCACATTAAAGCTTTAAAAAGTAGTTATTCAACATGAGGCACAATCCAAATGACAATTTGAATCACTATTTATCTACAGTCCAAAAAATCAATTTTCTGATGAAAAGCGATGATCCGTGACCTGTCGAACTTTCTCTAGACTGTCAGAAATGGTAATTTTTTAATGTTACATTTTTTGACTGTAAAGGACTATTGCATGTGAATGACCACTTTTGGAACTAAAATAAGTGTGTTTAGATTCATTTTAATGCCTGAAATTGGTCGAAATAGAAGCTTCTGAGTAGGAGAAAAGGTCTGTAAAAATGGCAATTTTGAGTACATTGAGGCTTTAAAAAGTAGTTATTCAACATGTGGCACAATCCAAATGACATTTTGAATAATTTTTTCTACAGTCCAAAAAATCAATTTTCTGATGAAAAACGATGACCCGTGACCTGTCGAACTTTCTCCAGACGGTCAGAAATGGTTATTTTTTAATGTTACATTTTTTTACTGTAAATGACTATTGCGTGTGAATTATCACTTTTGGAACTAAAATAAGTGTGTTTAGAGTCATTTGAATGACTGAAATTGGTTGAAAAAGAAGCTTCTGAGTAGGAGAAAAAGTCTGTAAAAATGGGAATTTTGGTCACATTGAGGCTTTAAAAAGTAGTTATTCAACATGAGGCACAATCCAAATGACAATTTAAATCACTATTATTCTACAGTCCAAAAAATCAATTTTCTGATGAAAAGCGATAATCCGTGACCTCTCGAACTTTCTCCAGATGCTCAGAAATAGTAAGTTTTTTTATGTTTAATTTCTTGACTATAAATGACTATTGCATGTGAATTATCACTTTTGGAACTAAATTAAGTGTGTTTAGAGTCATTTTAATGCCTGAAATTGGTGGAAATAGAAGCTTGTGAGTAAGAGAAAAAGTCTGTAATAATGGCAATTTTGGTCACATTGAGGCTTTAAAAAGCATTTATTCAACATGAGGCACAATCCAAATGACAATTTAAATCACTATTTTTCTACAGTCCAAAAAATAAATTTTCTGATGAAAAGCGTTGATCCGTGACCTGTCAAACTTTCTCTAGACTGTCAGAAATGGTAATTTTTTAATGTTACATTTTTTGACTGTAAATGACTATTGCATGTGAATGATCACTTTTGGAACTAAAATAAGTGTGTTTAGAGTCATTTTAATGTCTGAAATTGTTCAAAATACAAGCTTCTGAGTAGGAGAAAAAGTCTGTAAAAATGGCAATTTTGGTCACATTAAGGCTATAAAAAGAAGTTATTCAACATGAGGCACAATCCAAATGACAATTTGAATCATTTTTACTACAGTCCAAAAAATCCATTTTCTGATGAAAAACGATGACCCGTGACATGTCGAACTTTCTCCAGACTGTCAGAAATGGTAATTTTTTCATGTTACATGTTTTGACTGTAAATGACTATTGCATGTGAATGATCACTTTTGGAACTAAAATAAGTTTGTTTAGAGTCATTTTAATGTCTGAAATTGTTCAAAATACAAGCTTCTGAGTAGGAGAAAAAGTCTGTAAAAATGGCAATTTTGGTCACATTGAGGCTTTAAAAAGCAGTTATTCAACATGAGGCACAATCCAAATGACAATTTAAATCACTATTTTTCTACAGTCCAAAAAATCAAGTTTCCGATGAAAAGCGATGATACGTGACCTGTCGAACTTTCTCTAGACTGTCAGAAATGGTAATTTTTTAATGTTACAGTTTTTTGACTGTAAATGACTATTGCATGTGAATGATCACTTTTGGAACTAAAATAAGTGTGTTTAGAGTCATTTTAATGTCTGAAATTGTTCAAAATACAAGCTTCTGAGTAGGAGAAAAAGTCTGTAAAAATGGCAATTTTGGTCACATTAAGCCTTTAAAAAGTAGTTATTCAACATGAGGCACAATCCAAATGACAATTTGAATCATTTTTACTACAGTCCAAAAAATCCATTTTCTGATGAAAAACGATGACCCGTGACATGTCGAACTTTCTCCAGACTGTCAGAAATGGTAATTTTTTCATGTTACATTTTTTGACTGTAAAGGACTATTGCATGTGAATGACCACTTTTGGAACTAAAAAAAGTGTGCTTAGATTCATTTTAATGCCTGAAATTAGTCGAAATAGAAGCTTCTGAGTAGGAGAAAAAGTCTGTAAAAATGGCAATTTTGAGTACATTGAGGCTTTAAAAAGTAGTTATTCAACATGAGGCACAATCCAAATGACATTTTGAATCATTTTTTCTACAGTCCAAAAAATCCATTTTCTGATGAAACACGATGACCCATGACCTGTCGAACTTTCTCCAGAGGGTCAGACATGGTAATTTTTGTAATGTTACATTTTTTGACTGTAAATGACTATTGCATGCGAATTATCACTTTTAGAACTCAAATAAGTGTGTTTAGATTCATTTTAATGCCTGCATTTGGTCGAAATAGAAGCTTCTGAGTAGGAGAAAAAGCCTGTAAAAATGGCAATTTTGAGTACATTGAGGATTTAAAAAGTAGTTATTCAACATGAGGCACAATCCAAATGACATTTTGAATCATTTATTCTACAGTCCAAAAAATCAATTTTCTGATGACAAGCGATAATCCGTGACCTCTCGAACTTTCTCCAGATGCTCAGAAATAGTAATTTTTTCATGTTTAATTTCTTGACTATAAATGACTTTTGCATGTGAATTATCACTTTTGGAACTAAATTAAGTGTGTTTAGAGTCACTTTAATGCCTGAAATTGGTTGAAATAGAAGCTTGTGAGTAAGAGTAAAAGTCTGTAATAATGGCAATTTTGAGTACATTGAGGCTTTAAAAAGTAGTTATTCAACACGAGGCACAATCCAAATGACATTTTGAATCATTCATTCTACAGTCCAAAAAATAAATTTTCTGATGAAAAGCGATAATCCGTGACCTCTCGAACTTTCTCCAGATGCTCAGAAATAGTAATTTTTTCATGTTTAATTTCTTGACTATAAATGACTATTGCATGTGAATTATCACTTTTGGAACTAAAATAAGTGTGTTTAGAGTCATTTGAATGACTGAAATTGGTTGAAAAAGAAGCTTCTGAGTAGGAGAAAAAGTCTGTAAAAATGGGAATTTTGGTCACATTGAGGCTTTAAAAAGTAGTTATTCAACATGAGGCACAATCCAAATGACAATTTAAATCACTATTATTCTACAGTCCAAAAAATCAATTTTCTGATGAAAAGCGATAATCCGTGACCTCTCGAACTTTCTCCAGATGCTCAGAAATAGTACGTTTTTTTATGTTTAATTTCTTGACTATAAATGACTATTGCATGTGAATTATCACTTTTGGAACTAAATTAAGTGTGTTTAGAGTCATTTTAATGCCTGAAATTGGTGGAAATAGAAGCTTGTGAGTAAGAGAAAAAGTCTGTAATAATGGCAATTTTGGTCACATTGAGGCTTTAAAAAGCATTTATTCAACATGAGGCACAATCCAAATGACAATTTAAATCACTATTTTTCTACAGTCCAAAAAATCAATTTTCTGATGAAAAGCGTTGATCCGTGACCTGTCGAACTTTCTCTAGACTGTCAGAAATGGTAATTTTTTAATGTTACATTTTTTGACTGTAAATGACTATTGCATGTGAATGATCACTTTTGGAACTAAAATAAGTGTGTTTAGAGTCATTTTAATGTCTGAAATTGTTCAAAATACAAGCTTCTGAGTAGGAGAAAAAGTCTGTAAAAATGGCAATTTTGGTCACATTAAGGCTATAAAAAGAAGTTATTCAACATGAGGCACAATCCAAATGACAATTTGAATCATTTTTACTACAGTCCAAAAAATCCATTTTCTGATGAAAAACGATGACCCGTGACATGTCGAACTTTCTCCAGACTGTCAGAAATGGTAATTTTTTCATGTTACATGTTTTGACTGTAAATGACTATTGCATGTGAATGATCACTTTTGGAACTAAAATAAGTTTGTTTAGAGTCATTTTAATGTCTGAAATTGTTCAAAATACAAGCTTCTGAGTAGGAGAAAAAGTCTGTAAAAATGGCAATTTTGGTCACATTGAGGCTTTAAAAAGCAGTTATTCAACATGAGGCACAATCCAAATGACAATTTAAATCACTATTTTTCTACAGTCCAAAAAATCAAGTTTCCGATGAAAAGCGATGATACGTGACCTGTCGAACTTTCTCTAGACTGTCAGAAATGGTAATTTTTTAATGTTACAGTTTTTTGACTGTAAATGACTATTGCATGTGAATGATCACTTTTGGAACTAAAATAAGTGTGTTTAGAGTCATTTTAATGTCTGAAATTGTTCAAAATACAAGCTTCTGAGTAGGAGAAAAAGTCTGTAAAAATGGCAATTTTGGTCACATTAAGCCTTTAAAAAGTAGTTATTCAACATGAGGCACAATCCAAATGACAATTTGAATCATTTTTACTACAGTCCAAAAAATCCATTTTCTGATGAAAAACGATGACCCGTGACATGTCGAACTTTCTCCAGACTGTCAGAAATGGTCATTTTTTCATGTTACATTTTTTGACTGTAAAGGACTATTGCATGTGAATGACCACTTTTGGAACTAAAAAAAGTGTGCTTAGATTCATTTTAATGCCTGAAATTAGTCGAAATAGAAGCTTCTGAGTAGGAGAAAAAGTCTGTAAAAATGGCAATTTTGAGTACATTGAGGCTTTAAAAAGTAGTTATTCAACATGAGGCACAATCCAAATGACATTTTGAATCATTTTTTCTACAGTCCAAAAAATCCATTTTCTGATGAAAAACGATGACCCATGACCTGTCGAACTTTCTCCAGAGGGTCAGACATGGTAATTTTTGTAATGTTACATTTTTTGACTGTAAATGACTATTGCATGCGAATTATCACTTTTAGAACTCAAATAAGTGTGTTTAGATTCATTTTAATGCCTGCATTTGATCGAAATAGAAGCTTCTGAGTAGGAGAAAAAGCCTGTAAAAATGGCAATTTTGAGTACATTGAGGATTTAAAAAGTAGTTATTCAACATGAGGCACAATCCAAATGACATTTTGAATCATTTATTCTACAGTCCAAAAAATCAATTTTCTGATGACAAGCGATAATCCGTGACCTCTCGAACTTTCTCCAGATGCTCAGAAATAGTAATTTTTTCATGTTTAATTTCTTGACTATAAATGACTTTTGCATGTGAATTATCACTTTTGGAACTAAATTAAGTGTGTTTAGAGTCACTTTAATGCCTGAAATTGGTTGAAATAGAAGCTTGTGAGTAAGAGTAAAAGTCTGTAATAATGGCAATTTTGGTCACATTGAGGCTTTAAAAAGTAGTTATTCAACATGAGGCACAATCCAAATGACATTTTGAATAATTTTTTCTACAGTCCAAAAAATCCATTTTCTGATGAAAAACGATGACTCGTGACCTGTCAAACTTTCTCCAGATGGTCAGAAATAGTAATTTTTTAATGTTAAATTTTTTGACTGTAAATGACTATTGCATGTGAATGATCACTTTTGGAACTAAAATAAGTGTGTTTAGAGTCATTTTAATGTCTGAAATTGTTCGAAATACAAGCTTCTGAGTAGGAGAAAAAGTCTGTAAAAATGGCAATTTTGGTCACATTAAGGCTTTAAAAAGTAGTTATTCAACATGAGGCACAATCCAAATGACAATTTGAATCATTTTTACTACAGTCCAAAAAATCCATTTTCTGATGAAAAACGATGACCCATGACATGTCGAACTTTCTCCAGACTGTCAGAAATGGTAATTTTTTCATGTTACATTTTTTGACTGTAAAGGACTATTGCATGTGAATGACCACTTTTGGAACTAAAATAGGTGTGTTTAGATTCATTTTAATGCCTGAAATTAGTCGAAATAGAAGCTTCTGAGTAGGAGAAAAAGTCTGTAAAAATGGCAATTTTGAGTACATTGAGGCTTTAAAAAGTAGTTATTCAACATGAGGCACAATCCAAATGACATTTTGAATCATTTATTCTACAGTCCAAAAAATCCATTTTCTGATGAAAAGCGATAATCCGTGACCTCTCGAACTTTCTCCAGATGCTCAGAAATAGTAATTTTTTCATGTTTAATTTCTTGACTATAAATGACTATTGCATGTGAATTATCACTTTTGGAACTAAATTAAGTGTGTTTAGAGTCATTTTAATGCCTGAAATTGGTCGAAATAGAAGCTTGTGAGTAAGAGAAAAAGTCTGTAATAATGGCAATTTTGGTCACATTGAGGCTTTAAAAAGTAGTTATTCAACATGAGGCACAATCCAAATGAGATTTTGAATAATTTTTTCTACAGTCCAAAAAATCCATTTTCTGATGAAAAACGATGACCCGTGACCTGTCAAACTTTCTCCAGACGGTCAGAAATGGTTATTTTTTAATGTTACATTTTTTTACTGTAAATGACTATTGTGTGTGAATTATCACTTTTGGAACTAAAATAAGTGTGTTTAGATTCATTTTAATGCCTGAAATTAGTCGAAATAGAAGCTTCTGAGTAGGAGAAAAAGTCTGTAAAAATGGCAATTTTGAGTACATCGAGGCTTTAACCCCTTGAGTGCCCGCCCCTTTCCCCGCCCTGTGCCGGGCGTTTCATTAGCGGGCGGGGTTTATGACGAGCTGGTCTCATCATGGGCACAGCGCAACCGCGGCCCATGAGGAGACCAGCTCGTCATGGGCACTCAAGAGGTTAAAAAGTAGTTATTCAACATGAGGCACAATCCAATGGACATTTTGAATCATTTTTTCTACAGTCCAAAAAATCCATTTTCTGATGAAAAACGATGACCCGTGACCTGTCGAACTTTCTCCAGAGGGTCAGACATGGTAATTTTTGTAATGTTACATTTTTTGACTGTAGATGACTATTGCATGTGAATTATCACTTTTAGAACTAAAATAAGTGTGTTTAGATTCATTTTAATGCCTGAAATTGGTCGAAATAGAAGCTTCTGAGTAGGAGAAAAAGTCTGTATAAATGGCAATTTTGAGTACATTGAGGTTTTAAAAAGTAGTTATTCAACATGAGGCACAATCCAAATGACATTTTGAATCATTTTTTCTACAGTGCAAAAAATCCATTTTCTGATGAAAAACGATGACCCGTGACCTGTCAAACTTTCTCCAGACGGTCAGACATGGGAATTTTTTTAATGTTACATTTTTTGACTGTAAATGACTATTGCTTGTGAGTTATCACTTTTAGAACTAAAATAAGTTTGTTTAGATTCATTTTAATGCCTGAAATTGGTCGAAATAGAAGCTTCTGAGTAGGAGAAAAAGCCTGTAAAAATGGCAATTTTGAGTACATTGAGGCTTTAAAAAGTAGTTATTCAAAATGAGGCACAATCCAAATGACATTTTGAATCATTTTTTCTACAGTCCAAAAAATCCATTTTCTGATGAAAAACGATGACCCGTGACCTGTCGAACTTTCTCCAGACGGTCAGACATGGTAATTTTTTTAATGTTACATTTTTTTACTGTAAATGACTATTGCATGTGAATGATCACTTTTGCAACTAAAATAAGTGTGTTTAGAGTCATTTTAATGCCTGAAATTGGTCGAAATAGAAGCTTCTGAGTAAGAGAAAAAGTCTGTAATAATGGCAATTTTGGTCACATTGAGGCTTTAAAAGGTAGTAATTCAACATGAGGCACAATCCAAATGACATTTTGAATAATTTTTTCTACAGTCCAAAAAATCAATTTTCTGATGCAAAACGATGATCCGTGACCTGTCGAACTTTCTTCAGATGGTCAGAAATGGTTATTTTTTAATGTTACATTTTTTGACTGTAAATGACTATTGCATGTAAATTATCACTTTTGGAACTAAAATAAGTGTGTTTAGAGTCATTTGAATGACTGAAATTGACTGAAAAAGAAGCTTCTGAGTAGGAGAAAAAGTCTGTAAAAATGGGAATTTTGGTCACATTGAAGCTTTAAAAAGTAGTTATTCAACATGAGGCACAATCTAAATGACAATTTGAATCACTATTTATCTACAGTCCAAAAAATCAATTTTCTGATGAAAAGCGATGATCCGTGACCTGTCGAACTTTCTCTAGACTGTCAGAAATGGTAATTTTTTAATGTTACATTTTTTGACTGTAAAGGGCTATTGCATGTGAATGACCACTTTTGGAACTAAAATAAGTGTGTTTAGATTCATTTTAATGCCTGAAATTGGTCGAAATAGAAGCTTCTGAGTAGGAGAAAAGGTCTGTAAAAATGGCAATTTTGAGTACATTGAGGCTTTAAAAAGTAGTTATTCAACATGTGGCACAATCGAAATGACATTTTGAATCATTTTTTCTACAGTCCAAAAAATCTTTTTTCTGATGAAAAACGATAATCCGTGACCTCTCGAACTTTCTCCAGATGCTCCGAAATAGTAATTTTTTCATGTTTAATTTCTTGACTATAAATGACTATTGCATGTGAATGATCACTTTTGGAACTAAATTAGGTGTGTTTAGAGTCATTTTAGTGCCTGAAATTGGTCGAAATAGAAGCTTGTGAGTAAGAGAAAAAGTCTGTAGAAATGGCAATTTTGGTCACATTGAGGCTTTAAGAAGTAGTTATTCAACATGAGGCACAATCCAAATGACATTTTGAATAATTTTTTCTACAGTCCAAAAAATCAATTTTCTGATGAAAAACGATGACCCGTGACCTGTCGAACTTTCTCCAGACGGTCAGAAATGGTTATTTTTTAATGTTACATTTTTTTACTGTAAATGACTATTGCGTGTGAATTATCACTTTTGGAACTAAAATAAGTGTGTTTAGAGTCATTTGAATGACTGAAATTGGTTGAAAAAGAAGCTTCTGAGTAGGAGAAAAAGTCTGTAAAAATGGGAATTTTGGTCACATTGAGGCTTTAAAAAGTAGTTATTCAACATGAGGCACAATCCAAATGACAATTTAAATCACTATTATTCTACAGTCCAAAAAAACAATTTTCTGATGAAAAGCGATAATCCGTGACCTCTCGAACTTTCTCCAGATGCTCAGAAATAGTAATTTTTTCATGTTTAATTTCTTGACTATAAATGACTATTGCATATGAATTATCACTTTTGGAACTAAAATAAGTGTGTTTAGATTCATTTTAATGCCTGAAATTGGTCGAAAAAGAAGCTTCTGAGTAGGAGAAAAAGTCTGTAAAAATGGCAATTTTGAGTACATTGAGGCTTTAAAAAGTGGTTATTCAACATGAGGCACAATCCAAATGACATTTTGAATCATTTATTCTACAGTCCAAAAAATCAATTTTCTGATGAAAAGCGATAATCCGTGACCTCTCAAACTTTCTCCAGATGATCAGAAATAGTAAGTTTTTTCATGTTTAATTTCTTGACTATAAATGACTATTGCATGTGAATGATCACTTTTGGAACTAAATTAGGTGTGTTTAGAGTCATTTTAGTGCCTGAAATTGGTCGAAATAGAAGCTTGTGAGTAAGAGAAAAAGTCTGTAGAAATGGCAATTTTGGTCACATTGAGGCTTTAAGAAGTAGTTATTCAACATGAGGCACAATCCAAATGACATTTTGAATAATTTTTTCTACAGTCCAAAAAAACAATTTTCTGATGAAAAGCGATAATCCGTGACCTCTCGAACTTTTGGAACTAAATTAGGTGTGTTTAGAGTCATTTTAGTGCCTGAAATTGGTTGAAAAAGAAGCTTCTGAGTAGGAGAAAAAGTCTGTAAAAATGGGAATTTTGGTCACATTGAGGCTTTAAAAAGTAGTTATTCAACATGAGGCACAATCCAAATGACAATTTAAATCACTATTATTCTACAGTCCAAAAAAACAATTTTCTGATGAAAAGCGATAATCCGTGACCTCTCGAACTTTCTCCAGATGCTCAGAAATAGTAATTTTTTCATGTTTAATTTCTTGACTATAAATGACTATTGCATATGAATTATCACTTTTGGAACTAAAATAAGTGTGTTTAGATTCATTTTAATGGAACTAAATTAGGTGTGTTTAGAGTCATTTTAGTGCCTGAAATTGGTCGAAATAGAAGCTTGTGAGTAAGAGAAAAAGTCTGTAGAAATGGCAATTTTGGTCACATTGAGGCTTTAAGAAGTAGTTATTCAACATGAGGCACAATCCAAATGACATTTTGAATAATTTTTTCTACAGTCCAAAAAATCAATTTTCTGATGAAAAACGATGACCCGTGACCTGTCGAACTTTCTCCAGACGGTCAGAAATGGTTATTTTTTAATGTTACATTTTTTTACTGTAAATGACTATTGCGTGTGAATTATCACTTTTGGAACTAAAATAAGTGTGTTTAGAGTCATTTGAATGACTGAAATTGGTTGAAAAAGAAGCTTCTGAGTAGGAGAAAAAGTCTGTAAAAATGGGAATTTTGGTCACATTGAGGCTTTAAAAAGTAGTTATTCAACATGAGGCACAATCCAAATGACAATTTAAATCACTATTATTCTATAGTCCAAAAAAACAATTTTCTGATGAAAAGCGATAATCCGTGACCTCTCGAACTTTCTCCTGATGCTCAGAAATAGTAATTTTTTCATGTTTAATTTCTTGACTATAAATGACTATTGCATATGAATTATCACTTTTGGAACTAAAATAAGTGTGTTTAGATTCATTTTAATGCCTGCAATTGGTCAAAATAGAAGCTTCTGAGTAGGAGAAAAAGCCTGTAAAAATGGCAATTTTGAGTACATTGAGGCTTTAAAAAGTAGTTATTCAACACGAGGCACAATCCAAATGACATTTTGAATCATTCATTCTACAGTCCAAAAAATAAATTTTCTGATGAAAAGCGATAATCCGTGACCTCTCGAACTTTCTCCAGATGCTCAGAAATAGTAATTTTTTCATGTTTAATTTCTTGACTATAAATGACTATTGCATGTGAATTATCACTTTTGGAACTAAAATAAGTGTGTTTAGAGTCATTTGAATGACTGAAATTGGTTGAAAAAGAAGCTTCTGAGTAGGAGAAAAAGTCTGTAAAAATGGCAATTTTGGTCACATTGAGGCTTTAAAAAGCAGTTATTCAACATGAAGCACAATTCAAATGACAATTTAAATCACTATTTTTCTACAGTCCAAAAATCAAGTTTCCGATGAAAAGCGATGATCCGTGACCTGTCGAACTTTCTCTAGACTGTCAGAAATGGTAATTTTTTAATGTTACATTTTTTGACTGTAAATGACTATTGCATGTGAATGATCACTTTTGGAACTAAAATAAGTGTGTTTAGAGTCATTTTAATGTCTGAAATTGTTCAAAATACAAGCTTCTGAGTAGGAGAAAAAGTCTGTAAAAATGGCAATTTTGGTCACATTGAGGCTTTAAGAAGTAGTTATTCAACATGAGGCACAATCCAAATGACATTTTGAATAATTTTTTCTACAGTCCAAAAAATCAATTTTCTGATGAAAAACGATGACCCGTGACCTGTCGAACTTTCTCCAGACGGTCAGAAATGGTTATTTTTTAATGTTACATTTTTTTACTGTAAATGAATATTGCGTGTGAATTATCACTTTTGGAACTAAAATAAGTGTGTTTAGAGTCATTTGAATGACTGAAATTGGTTGAAAAAGAAGCTTCTGAGTAGGAGAAAAAGTCTGTAAAAATGGCAATTTTGGTCACATTGAGGCTTTAAAACGTAGTTATTCAACATGAGGCACAATCCAAATGACATTTTGAATCATTTATTCTACAGTCCAAAAAATCAATTTTCTGATGAAAAGCGATAATCCGTGACCTCTCAAACTTTCTCCAGATGATCAGAAATAGTAAGTTTTTTCATGTTTAATTTCTTGACTATAAATGACTATTGCATGTGAATGATCACTTTTGGAACTAAATTAGGTGTGTTTAGAGTCATTTTAGTGCCTGAAATTGGTCGAAATAGAAGCTTGTGAGTAAGAGAAAAAGTCTGTAGAAATGGCAATTTTGGTCACATTGAGGCTTTAAGAAGTAGTTATTCAACATGAGGCACAATCCAAATGACATTTTGAATAATTTTTTCTACAGTCCAAAAAATCAATTTTCTGATGAAAAACGATGACCCGTGACCTGTCGAACTTTCTCCAGACGGTCAGAAATGGTTATTTTTTAATGTTACATTTTTTTACTGTAAATGACTATTGCGTGTGAATTATCACTTTTGGAACTAAAATTAGTGTGTTTGAGTCATTTGAATGACTGAAATTTGTTGAAAAAGAAGCTTCTGAGTAGGAGAAAAAGTCTGTAAAAATGGGAATTTTGGTCACATTGAGGCTTTAAAAAGTAGTTATTCAACATGAGGCACAATCCAAATGACAATTTAAATCACTATTATTCTACAGTCCAAAAAAACAATTTTCTGATGAAAAGCGATAATCCGTGACCTCTCGAACTTTCTCCAGATGCTCAGAAATAGTAATTTTTTCATGTTTAATTTCTTGACTATAAATGACTATTGCATATGAATTATCACTTTTGGAACTAAAATAAGTGTGTTTAGATTCATTTTAATGCCTGAAATTGGTCGAAAAAGAAGCTTCTGAGTAGGAGAAAAAGTCTGTAAAAATGGCAATTTTGAGTACATTGAGGCTTTAAAAAGTAGTTATTCAACATGAGGCACAATCCAAATGACATTTTGAATCATTTATTCTACAGTCCAAAAAATCAATTTTCTGATGAAAAGCGATTATCCGTGACCTCTCAAACTTTCTCCAGATGATCAGAAATAGTAAGTTTTTTCATGTTTAATTTCTTGACTATAAATGACTATTGCATGTGAATGATCACTTTTGGAACTAAATTAGGTGTGTTTAGAGTCATTTTAGTGCCTGAAATTGGTCGAAATAGAAGCTTGTGAGTAAGAGAAAAAGTCTGTAGAAATGGCAATTTTGGTCACATTGAGGCTTTAAGAAGTAGTTATTCAACATGAGGCACAATCCAAATGACATTTTGAATAATTTTTTCTACAGTCCAAAAAATCAATTTTCTGATGAAAAACGATGACCCGTGACCTGTCGAACTTTCTCCAGACGGTCAGAAATGGTTATTTTTGAATGTTACATTTTTTTACTGTAAATGACTATTGCGTGTGAATTATCACTTTTGGAACTAAAATAAGTGTGTTTAGAGTCATTTGAATGACTGAAATTGGTTGAAAAAGTAGCTTCTGAGTAGGAGAAAAAGTCTGTAAAAATGGGAATTTTGGTCACATTGAGGCTTTAAAAAGTAGTTATTCAACATGAGGCACAATCCAAATGACAATTTAAATCACTATTATTCTACAGTCCAAAAAAACAATTTTCTGATGAAAAGCGATAATCCGTGACCTCTCGAACTTTCTCCAGATGCTCAGAAATAGTAATTTTTTCATGTTTAATTTCTTGACTATAAATGACTATTGCATGTGAATTATCACTTTTGGATCTAAATTAAGTGTGTTTAGAGTCATTTTAATGCCTGAAATTGGTCGAAATAGAAGCTTGTGAGTAAGAGAAAAAGTCTGTAAAAATGGCAATTTTGAGTACATCGAGGCTTTAACCCCTTGAGTGCCCGCCCCTTTCCCCGCCCTGTGCCGGGCGTTTCATTAGCGGGCGGGGTTTATGACGAGCTGGTCTCATCATGGGCACAGCGCAACCGCGGCCCATTACGAGACCAGCTCGTCATGGGCACTCAAGAGGTTAAAAAGTAGTCATTCAACATGAGGCACAATCCAAATGACATTTTGAATCATTTTTTCTACAGTCCAAAAAATCCATTTTCTGATGAAAAACGATGACCCGTGACCTGTCGAACTTTCTCCAGAGGGTCAGACATGGTAATTTTTGTAATGTTACATTTTTTGACTGTAGATGACTATTGCATGTGAATTATCACTTTTAGAACTAAAATAAGTGTGTTTAGATTCATTTTAATGCCTGCAATTGGTCGAAATAGAAGCTTCTGAGTAGGAGAAAAAGCCTGTAAAAATGGCAATTTTGAGTACATTGAGGATTTAAAAAGTAGTTATTCAACATGAGGCACAATCCAAATGACATTTTGAATCATTTATTCTACAGTCCAAAAAATCCATTTTCTGATGAAAAGCGATAATCCGTGACCTCTCGAACTTTCTCCAGATGCTCAGAAATAGTAAGTTTTTTTATGTTTAATTTCTTGACTATAAATGACTATTGCATGTGAATTATCACTTTTGGAACTAAATTAAGTGTGTTTAGAGTCATTTTAATGCCTGAAATTGGTCGAAATAGAAGCTTGTGAGTAAGAGAAAAAGTCTGTAATAATGGCAATTTTGGTCACATTGAGGCTTTAAAAAGCAGTTATTCAACATGAGGCACAATCCAAATGACAATTTAAATCACTATTTTTCTACAGTCCAAAAAATCAATTTTCTGATGAAAAGCGTTGATCCGTGACCTGTCGAACTTTCTCTAGACTGTCAGAAATGGTAATTTTTTAATGTTACATTTTTTGACTGTAAATGACTATTGCATGTGAATGATCACTTTTGGAACTAAAATAAGTGTGTTTAGAGTCATTTTAATGTCTGAAATTGTTCAAAATACAAGCTTCTGAGTAGGAGAAAAAGTCTGTAAAAATGGCAATTTTGGTCACATTAAGGCTTTAAAAAGTAGTTATTCAACATGAGGCACAATCCAAATGACAATTTGAATCGTTTTTACTACAGTCCAAAAAATCCATTTTCTGATGAAAAACGATGACCCGTGACATGTCGAACTTTCTCCAGACTGTCAGAAATGGTAATTTTTTCATGTTACATTTTTTGACTGTAAAGGACTATTGCATGTGAATGACCACTTTTGGAACTAAAATAGGTGTGTTTAGATTCATTTTAATGCCTGAAATTAGTCGAAATAGAAGCTTCTGAGTAGGAGAAAAAGTCTGTAAAAATGGCAAATTTGAGTACATTGAGGCTTTAAAAAGTAGTTATTCAACATGAGGCACAATCCAAATGACATTTTGAATCATTTATTCTACAGTCCAAAAAATCCATTTTCTGATGAAAAGCGATAATCCGTGACCTCTCGAACTTTCTCCAGATGCTCAGAAATAGTAATTTTTTCATGTTTAATTTCTTGACTATAAATGACTATTGCATGTGAATTATCACTTTTGGAACTAAATTAAGTGTGTTTAGAGTCATTTTAATGCCTGAAATTGGTCGAAATAGAAGCTTGTGAGTAAGAGAAAAAGTCTGTAAAAATGGCAATTTTGAGTACATCGAGGCTTTAACCCCTTGAGTGCCCGCCCCTTTCCCCGCCCTGTGCCGGGCGTTTCATTAGCGGGCGGGGTTTATGACGAGCTGGTCTCATCATGGGCACAGCGCAACCGCGGCCCATGACGAGACCAGCTCGTCATGGGCACTCAAGAGGTTAAAAAGTAGTCATTCAACATGAGGCACAATCCAAATGACATTTTGAATCATTTTTTCTACAGTCCAAAAAATCCATTTTCTGATGAAAAACGATGACCCGTGACCTGTCGAACTTTCTCCAGAGGGTCAGACATGGTAATTTTTGTAATGTTACATTTTTTGACTGTAGATGACTATTGCATGTGAATTATCACTTTTAGAACTAAAATAAGTGTGTTTAGATTCATTTTAATGCCTGCAATTGGTCGAAATAGAAGCTTCTGAGTAGGAGAAAAAGCCTGTAAAAATGGCAATTTTGAGTACATTGAGGATTTAAAAAGTAGTTATTCAACATGAGGCACAATCCAAATGACATTTTGAATCATTTATTCTACAGTCCAAAAAATCCATTTTCTGATGAAAAGCGATAATCCGTGACCTCTCGAACTTTCTCCAGATGCTCAGAAATAGTAATTTTTTCATGTTTAATTTCTTGACTATAAATGACTATTGCATGTGAATTATCACTTTTGGAACTAAATTAAGTGTTTTAAGAATCATTTTAATGCCTGAAATTGGTCGAAATAGAAGCTTGTGAGTAAGAGAAAAAGTCTGTAATAATGACAATTTTGGTCACATTAAGGCTTTAAAAATTAGTTATTCAACATGAGGCACAATCCAAATGACAATTTGAATCATTTTTACTACAGTCTAAAAAATCCATTTTCTGATGAAAAACGATGACCCGTGACATGTCGAACTTTCTCCAGACTGTCAGAAATGGTAATTTTTTCATGTTACATTTTTTGACTGTAAAGGACTATTGCATGTGAATGGCCACTTTTGGAACTAAAATAAGTGTGTTTAGATTCATTTTAATGCCTGAAATTGGTCGAAATAGAAGCTTCTGAGTAGGAGAAAAAGCCTGTAAAAATGGCAATTTTGAGTACATTGAGGCTTTAAAAAGTAGTTATTCAAAATGAGGCACAATCCAAATGACATTTTGAATCATTTTTTCTACAGTCCAAAATATCCATTTTCTGATGAAAAACGATGACCCGTGACCTGTCGAACTTTCTTAAGATGGTCAGAAATGGTTATTTTTTAATGTTACATTTTTTGACTGTAAATGACTATTGCATGTGAATTATCACTTTTGGAACTAAAATAAGTGTGTTTAGAGTCATTTGAATGACTGAAATTGGTTGAAAAAGAAGCTTCTGAGCAGGAGAAAAAGTCTGTAAAAATGGGAATTTTGGTCACATTGAGGCTTTAAAAAGTAGTTATTCAACATGAGGCACAATCCAAATGACAATTTAAATCACTATTATTCTACAGTCCAAAAAAACAATTTTCTGATGAAAAGCGATAATCCGTGACCTCTCGAACTTTCTCCAGATGCTCAGAAATAGTAATTTTTTAATGTTTAATTTCTTGACTATAAATGACTATTGCATATGAATTATCACTTTTGGAACTAAAATAAGTGTGTTTAGATTCATTTTAATGCCTGAAATTGGTCGAAAAAGAAGCTTCTGAGTAGGAGAAAAAGTCTGTAAAAATGGCAATTTTGAGTACATTGAGGCTTTAAAAAGTAGTTATTCAACATGACGCACAATCCAAATGACATTTTGAATCATTTATTCTACAGTCCAAAAAATCAATTTTCTGATGAAAAGCGATAATCCGTGACCTCTCAAACTTTCTCCAGATGATCAGAAATAGTAAGTTTTTTCATGTTTAATTTCTTGACTATAAATGACTATTGCATGTGAATGATCACTTTTGGAACTAAATTAGGTGTGTTTAGAGTCATTTTAGTGCCTGAAATTGGTCGAAATAGAAGCTTGTGAGTAAGAGAAAAAGTCTGTAGAAATGGCAATTTTGGTCACATTGAGGCTTTAAGAAGTAGTTATTCAACATGAGGCACAATCCAAATGACATTTTGAATAATTTTTTCTACAGTCCAAAAAATCAATTTTCTGATGAAAAACGATGACCCGTGACCTGTCGAACTTTCTCCAGATGGTCAGAAATGGTTATTTTTTAATGTTACATTTTTTTACTGTAAATGACTATTGCGTGTGAATTATCACTTTTGGAACTAAAATAAGTGTGTTTAGAGTCATTTGAATGACTGAAATTGGTTGAAAAAGAAGCTTCTGAGTAGGAGAAAAAGTCTGTAAAAATGGGAATTTTGGTCACATTGAGGCTTTAAAAAGTAGTTATTCAACATGAGGCACAATCCAAATGACAATTTAAATCACTATTATTCTACAGTCCAAAAAAACAATTTTCTGATGAAAAGCGATAATCCGTGACCTCTCGAACTTTCTCCAGATGCTCAGAAATAGTAATTTTTTCATGTTTAATTTCTTGACTATAAATGACTATTGCATATGAATTATCACTTTTGGAACTAAAATAAGTGTGTTTAGATTCATTTTAATGCCTGCAATTGGTCGAAATAGAAGCTTCTGAGTAGGAGAAAAAGCCTGTAAAAATGGCAATTTTGAGTACATTGAGGCTTTAAAAAGTAATTATTCAACACGAGGCACAATCCAAATGACATTTTGAATCATTCATTCTACAGTCCAAAAAATCAATTTTCTGATGAAAAACTATGATCCGTGACCTGTCGAACTTTCTTAAGATGGTCAGAAATGGTTATTTTTTAATGTTACATTTTTTTACTGTAAATGACTATTGCGTGTGAATTATCACTTTTGGAACTAAAATAAGTGTGTTTAGAGTCATTTGAATGACTGAAATTGGTTGAAAAAGAAGCTTCTGAGTAGGAGAAAAAGTCTGTAAAAATGGGAATTTTGGTCACATTGAGGCTTTAAAAAGTAGTTATTCAACATGAGGCACAATCCAAATGACATTTTGAATCATTTATTCTACAGTCCAAAAAATCCATTTTCTGATGAAAAGCGATAATCTGTGACCTCTCGAACTTTCTCCAGATGCTCAGAAATAGTAATTTTTTCATGTTTAATTTCTTGACTATAAATGACTTTTGCATGTGAATTATCACTTTTGGAACTAAATTAAGTGTGTTTAGAGTCACTTTAATGCCTGAAATTGGTTGAAATAGAAGCTTGTGAGTAAGAGTAAAAGTCTGTAATAATGGCAATTTTGGTCACATTGAGGCTTTAAAAAGTAGTTATTCAACATGAGGCACAATCCAAATGACATTTTGAATAATTTTTTCTACAGTCCAAAAAATCCATTTTCTGATGAAAAACGATGACCCGTGACCTGTCGAACTTTCTCCAGAGGGTCAGACATGGTAATTTTTGTAATGTTACATTTTTTGACTGTAGATGACTATTGCATGTGAATTATCACTTTTAGAACTAAAATAAGTGTGTTTAGATTCATTTTAATGCCTGCAATTGGTCGAAATAGAAGCTTCTGAGTAGGAGAAAAAGCCTGTAAAAATGGCAATTTTGAGTACATTGAGGATTTAAAAAGTAGTTATTCAACATGAGGCACAATCCAAATGACATTTTGAATCATTTATTCTACAGTCCAAAAAATCCATTTTCTGATGAAAAGCGATAATCCGTGACCTCTCGAACTTTCTCCAGATGCTCAGAAATAGTAATTTTTTCATGTTTAATTTCTTGACTATAAATGACTATTGCATGTGAATTATCACTTTTGGAACTAAATTAAGTGTTTTAAGAATCATTTTAATGCCTGAAATTGGTCGAAATAGAAGCTTGTGAGTAAGAGAAAAAGTCTGTAATAATGACAATTTTGGTCACATTAAGGCTTTAAAAATTAGTTATTCAACATGAGGCACAATCCAAATGACAATTTGAATCATTTTTACTACAGTCTAAAAAATCCATTTTCTGATGAAAAACGATGACCCGTGACATGTCGAACTTTCTCCAGACTGTCAGAAATGGTAATTTTTTCATGTTACATTTTTTGACTGTAAAGGACTATTGCATGTGAATGGCCACTTTTGGAACTAAAATAAGTGTGTTTAGATTCATTTTAATGCCTGAAATTGGTCGAAATAGAAGCTTCTGAGTAGGAGAAAAAGCCTGTAAAAATGGCAATTTTGAGTACATTGAGGCTTTAAAAAGTAGTTATTCAAAATGAGGCACAATCCAAATGACATTTTGAATCATTTTTTCTACAGTCCAAAATATCCATTTTCTGATGAAAAACGATGACCCGTGACCTGTCGAACTTTCTTAAGATGGTCAGAAATGGTTATTTTTTAATGTTACATTTTTTGACTGTAAATGACTATTGCATGTGAATTATCACTTTTGGAACTAAAATAAGTGTGTTTAGAGTCATTTGAATGACTGAAATTGGTTGAAAAAGAAGCTTCTGAGCAGGAGAAAAAGTCTGTAAAAATGGGAATTTTGGTCACATTGAGGCTTTAAAAAGTAGTTATTCAACATGAGGCACAATCCAAATGACAATTTAAATCACTATTATTCTACAGTCCAAAAAAACAATTTTCTGATGAAAAGCGATAATCCGTGACCTCTCGAACTTTCTCCAGATGCTCAGAAATAGTAATTTTTTCATGTTTAATTTCTTGACTATCAATGACTATTGCATATGAATTATCACTTTTGGAACTAAAATAAGTGTGTTTAGATTCATTTTAATGCCTGAAATTGGTCGAAAAAGAAGCTTCTGAGTAGGAGAAAAAGTCTGTAAAAATGGCAATTTTGAGTACATTGAGGCTTTAAAAAGTAGTTATTCAACATGAGGCACAATCCAAATGACATTTTGAATCATTTATTCTACAGTCCAAAAAATCAATTTTCTGATGAAAAGCGATAATCCGTGACCTCTCAAACTTTCTCCAGATGATCAGAAATAGTAAGTTTTTTCATGTTTAATTTCTTGACTATAAATGACTATTGCATGTGAATGATCACTTTTGGAACTAAATTAGGTGTGTTTAGAGTCATTTTAGTGCCTGAAATTGGTCGAAATAGAAGCTTGTGAGTAAGAGAAAAAGTCTGTAGAAATGGCAATTTTGGTCACATTGAGGCTTTAAGAAGTAGTTATTCAACATGAGGCACAATCCAAATGACATTTTGAATAATTTTTTCTACAGTCCAAAAAATCAATTTTCTGATGAAAAACGATGACCCGTGACCTGTCGAACTTTCTCCAGATGGTCAGAAATGGTTATTTTTTAATGTTACATTTTTTTACTGTAAATGACTATTGCGTGTGAATTATCACTTTTGGAACTAAAATAAGTGTGTTTAGAGTCATTTGAATGACTGAAATTGGTTGAAAAAGAAGCTTCTGAGTAGGAGAAAAAGTCTGTAAAAATGGGAATTTTGGTCACATTGAGGCTTTAAAAAGTAGTTATTCAACATGAGGCACAATCCAAATGACAATTTAAATCACTATTATTCTACAGTCCAAAAAAACAATTTTCTGATGAAAAGCGATAATCCGTGACCTCTCGAACTTTCTCCAGATGCTCAGAAATAGTAATTTTTTCATGTTTAATTTCTTGACTATAAATGACTATTGCATATGAATTATCACTTTTGGAACTAAAATAAGTGTGTTTAGATTCATTTTAATGCCTGCAATTGGTCGAAATAGAAGCTTCTGAGTAGGAGAAAAAGCCTGTAAAAATGGCAATTTTGAGTACATTGAGGCTTTAAAAAGTAATTATTCAACACGAGGCACAATCCAAATGACATTTTGAATCATTCATTCTACAGTCCAAAAAATCAATTTTCTGATGAAAAACTATGATCCGTGACCTGTCGAACTTTCTTAAGATGGTCAGAAATGGTTATTTTTTAATGTTACATTTTTTTACTGTAAATGACTATTGCGTGTGAATTATCACTTTTGGATCTAAAATAAGTGTGTTTAGAGTCATTTGAATGACTGAAATTGGTTGAAAAAGAAGCTTCTGAGTAGGAGAAAAAGTCTGTAAAAATGGGAATTTTGGTCACATTGAGGCTTTAAAAAGTAGTTATTCAACATGAGGCACAATCCAAATGACAATTTAAATCACTATTATTCTACAGTCCAAAAAAACAATTTTCTGATGAAAAGCGATAATCCGTGACCTCTCGAACTTTCTCCAGATGCTCAGAAATAGTAATTTTTTCATGTTTAATTTCTTGACTATAAATGACTATTGCATATGAATTATCACTTTTGGAACTAAAATAAGTGTGTTTAGATTCATTTTAATGCCTGAAATTGGTCGAAAAAGAAGCTTCTGAGTAGGAGAAAAAGTCTGTAAAAATGGCAATTTTGAGTACATTGAGGCTTTAAAAAGTAGTTATTCAACATGAGGCACAATCCAAATGACATTTTGAATCATTTATTCTACAGTCCAAAAAATCAATTTTCTGATGAAAAGCGATAATCCGTGACCTCTCAAACTTTCTCCAGATGATCAGAAATAGTAAGTTTTTTCATGTTTAATTTCTTGACTATAAATGACTATTGCATGTGAATGATCACTTTTGGAACTAAATTAGGTGTGTTTAGAGTCATTTTAGTGCCTGAAATTGGTCGAAATAGAAGCTTGTGAGTAAGAGAAAAAGTCTGTAGAAATGGCAATTTTGGTCACATTGAGGCTTTAAGAAGTAGTTATTCAACATGAGGCACAATCCAAATGACATTTTGAATAATTTTTTCTACAGTCCAAAAAATCAATTTTCTGATGAAAAACGATGACCCGTGACCTGTCGAACTTTCTCCAGACGGTCAGAAATGGTTATTTTTTAATGTTACATTTTTTTACTGTAAATGACTATTGCGTGTGAATTATCACTTTTGGAACTAAAATAAGTGTGTTTAGAGTCATTTGAATGACTGAAATTGGTTGAAAAAGAAGCTTCTGAGTAGGAGAAAAAGTCTGTAAAAATGGCAATTTTGGTCACATTGAGGCTTTAAAAAGCAGTTATTCAACATGAAGCACAATTCAAATGACAATTTAAATCACTATTTTTCTACAGTCCAAAAAATCAAGTTTCCGATGAAAAGCGATGATCCGTGACCTGTCGAACTTTCTCTAGACTGTCAGAAATGGTAATTTTTTAATGTTACATTTTTTGACTGTAAATGACTATTGCATGTGAATGATCACTTTTGGAACTAAAATAAGTGTGTTTAGAGTCATTTTAATGTCTGAAATTGTTCAAAATACAAGCTTCTGAGTAGGAGAAAAAGTCTGTAAAAATGGCAATTTTGGTCACATTGAGGCTTTAAGAAGTAGTTATTCAACATGAGGCACAATCCAAATGACATTTTGAATAATTTTTTCTACAGTCCAAAAAATCAATTTTCTGATGAAAAACGATGACCCGTGACCTGTCGAACTTTCTCCAGACGGTCAGAAATGGTTATTTTTTAATGTTACATTTTTTTACTGTAAATGACTATTGCGTGTGAATTATCACTTTTGGAACTAAAATAAGTGTGTTTAGAGTCATTTGAATGACTGAAATTGGTTGAAAAAGAAGCTTCTGAGTAGGAGAAAAAGTCTGTAAAAATGGCAATTTTGGTCACATTGAGGCTTTAAAACGTAGTTATTCAACATGAGGCACAATCCAAATGACATTTTGAATCATTTATTCTACAGTCCAAAAAATCAATTTTCTGATGAAAAGCGATAATCCGTGACCTCTCAAACTTTCTCCAGATGATCAGAAATAGTAAGTTTTTTCATGTTTAATTTCTTGACTATAAATGACTATTGCATGTGAATGATCACTTTTGGAACTAAATTAGGTGTGTTTAGAGTCATTTTAGTGCCTGAAATTGGTCGAAATAGAAGCTTGTGAGTAAGAGAAAAAGTCTGTAGAAATGGCAATTTTGGTCACATTGAGGCTTTAAGAAGTAGTTATTCAACATGAGGCACAATCCAAATGACATTTTGAATAATTTTTTCTACAGTCCAAAAAATCAATTTTCTGATGAAAAACGATGACCCGTGACCTGTCGAACTTTCTCCAGACGGTCAGAAATGGTTATTTTTTAATGTTACATTTTTTTACTGTAAATGACTATTGCGTGTGAATTATCACTTTTGGAACTAAAATAAGTGTGTTTAGAGTCATTTGAATGACTGAAATTTGTTGAAAAAGAAGCTTCTGAGTAGGAGAAAAAGTCTGTAAAAATGGGAATTTTGGTCACATTGAGGCTTTAAAAAGTAGTTATTCAACATGAGGCACAATCCAAAGGACAATTTAAATCACTATTATTCTACAGTCCAAAAAAACAATTTTCTGATGAAAAGCGATAATCCGTGACCTCTCGAACTTTCTCCTGATGCTCAGAAATAGTAATTTTTTCATGTTTAATTTCTTGACTATAAATGACTATTGCATATGAATTATCACTTTTGGAACTAAAATAAGTGTGTTTAGATTCATTTTAATGCCTGAAATTGGTCGAAAAAGAAGCTTCTGAGTAGGAGAAAAAGTCTGTAAAAATGGCAATTTTGAGTACATTGAGGCTTTAAAAAGTAGTTATTCAACATGAGGCACAATCCAAATGACATTTTGAATCATTTATTCTACAGTCCAAAAAATCAATTTTCTGATGAAAAGCGATAATCCGTGACCTCTCAAACTTTCTCCAGATAATCAGAAATAGTAAGTTTTTTCATGTTTAATTTCTTGACTATAAATGACTATTGCATGTGAATGATCACTTTTGGAACTAAATTAGGTGTGTTTAGAGTCATTTTAGTGCCTGAAATTGGTCGAAATAGAAGCTTGTGAGTAAGAGAAAAAGTCTGTAGAAATGGCAATTTTGGTCACATTGAGGCTTTAAGAAGTAGTTATTCAACATGAGGCACAATCCAAATGACATTTTGAATAATTTTTTCTACAGTCCAAAAAATCAATTTTCTGATGAAAAACGATGACCCGTGACCTGTCGAACTTTCTCCAGACGGTCAGAAATGGTTATTTTTTAATGTTATATTTTTTTACTGTAAATGACTATTGCGTGTGAATTATCACTTTTGGAACTAAAATAAGTGTGTTTAGAGTCATTTGAATGACTGAAATTGGTTGAAAAAGAAGCTTCTGAGTAGGAGAAAAAGTCTGTAAAAATGGGAATTTTGGTCACATTGAGGCTTTAAAAAGTAGTTATTCAACATGAGGCACAATCCAAATGACAATTTAAATCACTATTATTCTACAGTCCAAAAAAACAATTTTCTGATGAAAAGCGATAATCCGTGACCTCTCGAACTTTCTCCAGATGCTCAGAAATAGTAAGTTTTTTCATGTTTAATTTCTTGACTATAAATGACTATTGCATGTGAATTATCACTTTTGGAACTAAAATAAGTGTGTTTAGAGTCATTTGAATGACTGAAATTGGTTGAAAAAGAAGCTTCTGAGTAGGAGAAAAAGTCTGTAAAAATGGCAATTTTGGTCACATTGAGGCTTTAAAAAGCAGTTATTCAACATGAAGCACAATTCAAATGACAATTTAAATCACTATTTTTCTACAGTCCAAAAAATCAAGTTTCCGATGAAAAGCGATGATCCGTGACCTGTCGAACTTTCTCTAGACTGTCAGAAATGGTAATTTTTTAATGTTACATTTTTTGACTGTAAATGACTATTGCATGTGAATGATCACTTTTGGAACTAAAATAAGTGTGTTTAGAGTCATTTTAATGTCTGAAATTGTTCAAAATACAAGCTTCTGAGTAGGAGAAAAAGTCTGTAAAAATGGCAATTTTGGTCACATTGAGGCTTTAAGAAGTAGTTATTCAACACGAGGCACAATCCAAATGACATTTTGAATAATTTTTTCTACAGTCCAAAAAATCAATTTTCTGATGAAAAACGATGACCCGTGACCTGTCGAACTTTCTCCAGACGGTCAGAAATGGTTATTTTTTAATGTTACATTTTTTTACTGTAAATGACTATTGCGTGTGAATTATCACTTTTGGAACTAAAATAAGTGTGTTTAGAGTCATTTGAATGACTGAAATTGGTTGAAAAAGAAGCTTCTGAGTAGGAGAAAAAGTCTGTAAAAATAGGAATTTTGGTCACATTGAGGCTTTAAAAAGTAGTTATTCAACATGAGGCACAATCCAAATGACATTTTGAATCATTTATTCTACAGTCCAAAAAATCAATTTTCTGATGAAAAGCGATAATCCGTGACCTCTCAAACTTTCTCCAGATGATCAGAAATAGTACGTTTTTTCATGTTAAATTTCTTGACTATAAATGACTATTGCATGTGAATGATCACTTTTGGAACTAAATTAGGTGTGTTTAGAGTCATTTTAGTGCCTGAAATTGGTCGAAATAGAAGCTTGTGAGTAAGAGAAAAAGTCTGTAGAAATGGCAATTTTGGTCACATTGAGGCTTTAAGAAGTAGTTATTCAACATGAGGCACAATCCAAATGACATTTTGAATAATTTTTTCTACAGTCCAAAAAATCAATTTTCTGATGAAAAACGATGACCCGTGACCTGTCGAACTTTCTCTAGACGGTCAGAAATGGTAATTTTTTAATGTTACATTTTTTGTCTGTAAATGACTATTGCATGTGAATGATCACTTTTGGAACTAAAATAAGTGTGTTTAGAGTCATTTTAATGTCTGAAATTGTTCAAAATACAAGCTTCTGAGTAGGAGAAAAAGTCTGTAAAAATGGCAATTTTGGTCACATTGAGGCTTTAAGAAGTAGTTATTCAACATGAGGCACAATCCAAATGACATTTTGAATAATTTTTTCTACAGTCCAAAAAATCAATTTTCTGATGAAAAACGATGACCCGTGACCTGTCGAACTTTCTCCAGACGGTCAGAAATGGTTATTTTTTAATGTTACATTTTTTTACTGTAAATGACTATTGCGTGTGAATTATCACTTTTGGAACTAAAATAAGTGTGTTTAGAGTCATTTGAATGACTGAAATTGGTTGAAAAAGAAGCTTCTGAGTAGGAGAAAAAGTCTGTAAAAATGGGAATTTTGGTCACATTGAGGCTTTAAAAAGTAGTTATTCAACATGAGGCACAATCCAAATGACAATTTAAATCACTATTATTCTACAGTCCAAAAAAACAATTTTCTGATGAAAAGCGATAATCCGTGACCTCTCGAACTTTCTCCAGATGCTCAGAAATAGTAATTTTTTCATGTTTAATTTCTTGACTATCAATGACTATTGCATATGAATTATCACTTTTGGAACTAAAATAAGTGTGTTTAGATTCATTTTAATGCCTGAAATTGGTCGAAAAAGAAGCTTCTGAGTAGGAGAAAAAGTCTGTAAAAATGGCAATTTTGAGTACATTGAGGCTTTAAAAAGTAGTTATTCAACATGAGGCACAATCCAAATGACATTTTGAATCATTTATTCTACAGTCCAAAAAATCAATTTTCTGATGAAAAGCGATAATCCGTGACCTCTCAAACTTTCTCCAGATGATCAGAAATAGTAAGTTTTTTCATGTTTAATTTCTTGACTATAAATGACTATTGCATGTGAATGATCACTTTTGGAACTAAATTAGGTGTGTTTAGAGTCATTTTAGTGCCTGAAATTGGTCGAAATAGAAGCTTGTGAGTAAGAGAAAAAGTCTGTAGAAATGGCAATTTTGGTCACATTGAGGCTTTAAGAAGTAGTTATTCAACATGAGGCACAATCCAAATGACATTTTGAATAATTTTTTCTACAGTCCAAAAAATCAATTTTCTGATGAAAAACGATGACCCGTGACCTGTCGAACTTTCTCCAGACGGTCAGAAATGGTTATTTTTTAATGTTACATTTTTTTACTGTAAATGACTATTGCGTGTGAATTATCACTTTTGGAACTAAAATAAGTGTGTTTAGAGTCATTTGAATGACTGAAATTGGTTGAAAAAGAAGCTTCTGAGTAGGAGAAAAAGTCTGTAAAAATGGGAATTTTGGTCACATTGAGGCTTTAAAAAGTAGTTATTCAACATGAGGCACAATCCAAATGACATTTTGAATCATTTATTCTACAGTCCAAAAAATCCATTTTCTGATGAAAAGCGATAATCCGTGACCTCTCGAACTTTCTCCAGATGCTCAGAAATAGTAATTTTTTCATGTTTAATTTCTTGACTATAAATGACTATTGCATGTGAATTATCACTTTTGGAACTAAATTAAGTGTGTTTAGAGTCATTTTAATGCCTGAAATTGGTCGAAATAGAAGCTTGTGAGTAAGAGAAAAAGTCTGTAATAATGGCAATTTTGGTCACATTGAGGCTTTAAAAAGTAGTTATTCCACATGAGGCACAATCCAAATGAGATTTTGAATAATTTTTTCTACAGTCCAAAAAATCCATTTTCTGATGAAAAACGATGACCCGTGACCTGTCGAACTTTCTCCAGACGGTCAGAAATGGTTATTTTTTAATGTTACATTTTTTTACTGTAAATGACTATTGCGTGTGAATTATCACTTTTGGAACTAAAATAAGTGTGTTTAGATTCATTTTAATGCCTGAAATTAGTCGAAATAGAAGCTTCTGAGTAGGAGAAAAAGTCTGTAAAAATGGCAATTTTGAGTACATCGAGGCTTTAACCCCTTGAGTGCCCGCCCCTTTCCCCGCCCTGTGCCGGGCGTTTCATTAGCGGGCGGGGTTTATGACGAGCTGGTCTCATCATGGGCACAGCGCAACCGCGGCCCTGAGGAGACCAGCTCGTCATGGGCACTCAAGAGGTTAAAAAGTAGTTATTCAACATGAGGCACAATCCAAAGGACATTTTGAATCCTTTTTTCTACAGTCCAAAAAATCCATTTTCTGATGAAAAACGATGACCCGTGACCTGTCGAACTTTCTCCAGAGGGTCAGACATGGTAATTTTTGTAATGTTACATTTTTTGACTGTAGATGACTATTGCATGTGAATTATCACTTTTAGAACTAAAATAAGTGTGTTTAGAGTCATTTGAATGACTGAAATTGGTTGAAAAAGAAGCTTCTGAGTAGGAGAAAAAGTCTGTAAAAATGGGAATTTTGGTCACATTGAGGCTGTAAAAAGTAGTTATTCAACATGAGGCACAATCCAAATGACAATTTAAATCACTATTATTCTACAGTCCAAAAAAACAATTTTCTGATGAAAAGCGATAATCCGTGACCTCTCGAACTTTCTCCAGATGCTCAGAAATAGTAATTTTTTCATGTTTAATTTCTTGACTATAAATGACTATTGCATATGAATTATCACTTTTGGAACTAAAATAAGTGTGTTTAGATTCATTTTAATGCCTGAAATTGGTCGAAAAAGAAGCTTCTGAGTAGGAGAAAAAGTCTGTAAAAATGGCAATTTTGAGTACATTGAGGCTTTAAAAAGTAGTTATTCAACATGAGGCACAATCCAAATGACATTTTGAATCATTTATTCTACAGTCCAAAAAATCAATTTTCTGATGAAAAGCGATAATCCGTGACCTCTCAAACTTTCTCCAGATGATCAGAAATAGTAAGTTTTTTCATGTTTAATTTCTTGACTATAAATGACTATTGCATGTGAATAAACACACCTAATTTAGTTCCAAAAGTGATCAGAGTCATTTTAGTGCCTGAAATTGGTCGAAATAGAAGCTTGTGAGTAAGAGAAAAAGTCTGTAGAAATGGCAATTTTGGTCACATTGAGGCTTTAAGAAGTAGTTATTCAACATGAGGCACAATCCAAATGACATTTTGAATAATTTTTTCTACAGTCCAAAAAATCAATTTTCTGATGAAAAACGATGACCCGTGACCTGTCGAACTTTCTCCAGACGGTCAGAAATGGTTATTTTTTCATGTTTAATTTCTTGACTATAAATGACTATTGCATGTGAATTATCACTTTTGGAACTAAAATAAGTGTGTTTAGAGTCATTTGAATGACTGAAATTGGTTGAAAAAGAAGCTTCTGAGTAGGAGAAAAAGTCTGTAAAAATGGCAATTTTGGTCACATTGAGGCTTTAAAAAGCAGTTATTCAACATGAAGCACAATTCAAATGACAATTTAAATCACTATTTTTCTACAGTCCAAAAAATCAAGTTTCCGATGAAAAGCGATGATCCGTGACCTGTCGAACTTTCTCTAGACTGTCAGAAATGGTAATTTTTTAATGTTACATTTTTTGACTGTAAATGACTATTGCATGTGAATGATCACTTTTGGAACTAAAATAAGTGTGTTTAGAGTCATTTTAATGTCTGAAATTGTTCAAAATACAAGCTTCTGAGTAGGAGAAAAAGTCTGTAAAAATGGCAATTTTGGTCACATTGAGGCTTTAAGAAGTAGTTATTCAACATGAGGCACAATCCAAATGACATTTTGAATAATTTTTTCTACAGTCCAAAAAAATCAATTTTCTGATGAAAAACGATGACCCGTGACCTGTCGAACTTTCTCCAGACGGTCAGAAATGGTTATTTTTTAATGTTACATTTTTTTACTGTAAATGACTATTGCGTGTGAATTATCACTTTTGGAACTAAAATAAGTGTGTTTAGAGTCATTTGAATGACTGAAATTGGTTGAAAAAGAAGCTTCTGAGTAGGAGAAAAAGTCTGTAAAAATGGGAATTTTGGTCACATTGAGGCTTTAAAAAGTAGTTATTCAACATGAGGCACAATCCAAATGACATTTTGAATCATTTATTCTACAGTCCAAAAAATCAATTTTCTGATGAAAAGCGATAATCCGTGACCTCTCAAACTTTCTCCAGATGATCAGAAATAGTAAGTTTTTTCATGTTTAATTTCTTGACTATAAATGACTATTGCATGTGAATGACCACTTTTGGAACTAAATTAGGTGTGTTTAGAGTCATTTTAGTGCCTGAAATTGGTCGAAATAGAAGCTTGTGAGTAAGAGAAAAAGTCTGTAGAAATGGCAATTTTGGTCACATTGAGGCTTTAAGAAGTAGTTATTCAACATGAGGCACAATCCAAATGACATTTTGAATAATTTTTTCTACAGTCCAAAAAATCAATTTTCTGATGAAAAACGATGACCCGTGACCTGTCGAACTTTCTCCAGACGGTCAGAAATGGTTATTTTTTAATGTTACATTTTTTTACTGTAAATGACTATTGCGTGTGAATTATCACTTTTGGAACTAAAATAAGTGTGTTTAGAGTCATTTGAATGACTGAAATTTGTTGAAAAAGAAGCTTCTGAGTAGGAGAAAAAGTCTGTAAAAATGGGAATTTTGGTCACATTGAGGCTTTAAAAAGTAGTTATTCAACATGAGGCACAATCCAAATGACAATTTAAATCACTATTATTCTACAGTCCAAAAAAACAATTTTCTGATGAAAAGCGATAATCCGTGACCTCTCGAACTTTCTCCAGATGCTCAGAAATAGTAATTTTTTCATGTTTAATTTCTTGACTATAAATGACTATTGCATATGAATTATCACTTTTGGAACTAAAATAAGTGTGTTTAGATTCATTTTAATGCCTGAAATTGGTCGAAAAAGAAGCTTCTGAGTAGGAGAAAAAGTCTGTAAAAATGGCAATTTTGAGTACATTGAGGCTTTAAAAAGTAGTTATTCAACATGACGCACAATCCAAATGACATTTTGAATCATTTATTCTACAGTCCAAAAAATCAATTTTCTGATGAAAAGCGATAATCCGTGACCTCTCAAACTTTCTCCAGATGATCAGAAATAGTAAGTTTTTTCATGTTTAATTTCTTGACTATAAATGACTATTGCATGTGAATGATCACTTTTGGAACTAAATTAGGTGTGTTTAGAGTCATTTTAGTGCCTGAAATTGGTCGAAATAGAAGCTTGTGAGTAAGAGAAAAAGTCTGTAGAAATGGCAATTTTGGTCACATTGAGGCTTTAAGAAGTAGTTATTCAACATGAGGCACAATCCAAATGACATTTTGAATAATTTTTTCTACAGTCCAAAAAATCAATTTTCTGATGAAAAACGATGACCCGTGACCTGTCGAACTTTCTCCAGACGGTCAGAAATGGTAATTTTTAATGTTACATTTTTTTACTGTAAATGACTATTGCGTGTGAATTATCACTTTTGGAACTAAAATAAGTGTGTTTAGAGTCATTTGAATGACTGAAATTGGTTGAAAAAGAAGCTTCTGAGTAGGAGAAAAAGTCTGTAAAAATGGGAATTTTGGTCACATTGAGGCTTTAAAAAGTAGTTATTCAACATGAGGCACAATCCAAATGACAATTTAAATCACTATTATTCTACAGTCCAAAAAAACAATTTTCTGATGAAAAGCGATAATCCGTGACCTCTCGAACTTTCTCCAGATGCTCAGAAATAGTAATTTTTTCATGTTTAATTTCTTGACTATAAATGACTATTGCATGTGAATTATCATTTTTGGAACTAAATTAAGTGTGTTTAGAGTCATTTTAATGCCTGAAATTGGTCGAAATAGAAGCTTGTGAGTAAGAGAAAAAGTCTGTAATAATGGCAATTTTGGTCACATTGAGGCTTTAAAAAGTAGTTATTCAACATGAGGCACAATCCAAATGAGATTTTGAATAATTTTTTCTACAGTCCAAAAAATCCATTTTCTGATGAAAAACGATGACCCGTGACCTGTCAAACTTTCTCCAGACGGTCAGAAATGGTTATTTTTTAATGTTACATTTTTTTACTGTAAATTACTATTGCGTGTGAATTATCACTTTTGGAACTAAAATAAGTGTGTTTAGATTCATTTTAATGCCTGAAATTAGTCGAAATAGAAGCTTCTGAGTAGGAGAAAAAGTCTGTAAAAATGGCAATTTTGAGTACATCGAGGCTTTAACCCCTTGAGTGCCCGCCCCTTTCCCCGCCCTGTGCCGGGCGTTTCATTAGCGGGCGGGGTTTATGACGAGCTGGTCTCATCATGGGCACAGCGCAACCGCGGCCCATGAGGAGACCAGCTCGTCATGGGCACTCAAGAGGTTAAAAAGTAGTTATTCAACATGAGGCACAATCCAATGGACATTTTGAATCATTTTTTCTACAGTCCAAAAAATCCATTTTCTGATGAAAAACGATGACCCGTGACCTGTCGAACTTTCTCCAGAGGGTCAGACATGGTAATTTTTGTAATGTTACATTTTTTGACTGTAGATGACTATTGCATGTGAATTATCACTTTTAGAACTAAAATAAGTGTGTTTAGATTCATTTTAATGCCTGAAATTGGTCGAAATAGAAGCTTCTGAGTAGGAGAAAAAGTCTGTATAAATGGCAATTTTGAGTACATTGAGGCTTTAAAAAGTAGTTATTCAACATGAGGCACAATCCAAATGACATTTTGAATCATTTTTTCTACAGTGCAAAAAATCCTTTTTCTGATGAAAAACGATGACCCGTGACCTGTCAAACTTTCTCCAGACGGTCAGACATGGGAATTTTTTTAATGTTACATTTTTTGACTGTAAATGACTATTGCTTGTGAGTTATCACTTTTAGAACTAAAATAAGTTTGTTTAGAGTCATTTGAATGACTGAAATTGGTCGAAATAGAAGCTTCTGAGTAGGAGAAAAAGCCTGTAAAAATGGCAATTTTGAGTACATTGAGGCTTTAAAAAGTAGTTATTCAACATGAGGCACAATCCAAATGACATTTTGAATCATTTATTCTACAGTCCAAAAAATCAATTTTCTGATGAAAAGCGATAATCCGTGACCTCTCAAACTTTCTCCAGATGATCAGAAATAGTAAGTTTTTTCATGTTTAATTTCTTGACTATAAATGACTATTGCATGTGAATGATCACTTTTGGAACTAAATTAGGTGTGTTTAGAGTCATTTTAGTGCCTGAAATTGGTCGAAATAGAAGCTTGTGAGTAAGAGAAAAAGTCTGTAGAAATGGCAATTTTGGTCACATTGAGGCTTTAAGAAGTAGTTATTCAACATGAGGCACAATCCAAATGACATTTTGAATAATTTTTTCTACAGTCCAAAAAATCAATTTTCTGATGAAAAACGATGACCCGTGACCTGTCGAACTTTCTCCAGACGGTCAGAAATGGTTATTTTTTAATGTTACATTTTTTTACTGTAAATGACTATTGCGTGTGAATTATCACTTTTGGAACTAAAATAAGTGTGTTTAGAGTCATTTGAATGACTGAAATTGGTTGAAAAAGAAGCTTCTGAGTAGGAGAAAAAGTCTGTAAAAATGGGAATTTTGGTCACATTGAGGCTTTAAAAAGTAGTTATTCAACATGAGGCACAATCCAAATGACAATTTAAATCACTATTATTCTACAGTCCAAAAAAACAATTTTCTGATGAAAAGCGATAATCCGTGACCTCTCGAACTTTCTCCAGATGCTCAGAAATAGTAATTTTTTCATGTTTAATTTCTTGACTATAAATGACTATTGCATGTGAATTATCATTTTTGGAACTAAATTAAGTGTGTTTAGAGTCATTTTAATGCCTGAAATTGGTCGAAATAGAAGCTTGTGAGTAAGAGAAAAAGTCTGTAATAATGGCAATTTTGGTCACATTGAGGCTTTAAAAAGTAGTTATTCAACATGAGGCACAATCCAAATGAGATTTTGAATAATTTTTTCTACAGTCCAAAAAATCCATTTTCTGATGAAAAACGATGACCCGTGACCTGTCAAACTTTCTCCAGACGGTCAGAAATGGTTATTTTTTAATGTTACATTTTTTTACTGTAAATTACTATTGCGTGTGAATTATCACTTTTGGAACTAAAATAAGTGTGTTTAGATTCATTTTAATGCCTGAAATTAGTCGAAATAGAAGCTTCTGAGTAGGAGAAAAAGTCTGTAAAAATGGCAATTTTGAGTACATCGAGGCTTTAACCCCTTGAGTGCCCGCCCCTTTCCCCGCCCTGTGCCGGGCGTTTCATTAGCGGGCGGGGTTTATGACGAGCTGGTCTCATCATGGGCACAGCGCAACCGCGGCCCATGAGGAGACCAGCTCGTCATGGGCACTCAAGAGGTTAAAAAGTAGTTATTCAACATGAGGCACAATCCAATGGACATTTTGAATCATTTTTTCTACAGTCCAAAAAATCCATTTTCTGATGAAAAACGATGACCCGTGACCTGTCGAACTTTCTCCAGAGGGTCAGACATGGTAATTTTTGTAATGTTACATTTTTTGACTGTAGATGACTATTGCATGTGAATTATCACTTTTAGAACTAAAATAAGTGTGTTTAGATTCATTTTAATGCCTGAAATTGGTCGAAATAGAAGCTTCTGAGTAGGAGAAAAAGTCTGTATAAATGGCAATTTTGAGTACATTGAGGCTTTAAAAAGTAGTTATTCAACATGAGGCACAATCCAAATGACATTTTGAATCATTTTTTCTACAGTGCAAAAAATCCATTTTCTGATGAAAAACGATGACCCGTGACCTGTCAAACTTTCTCCAGACGGTCAGACATGGGAATTTTTTTAATGTTACATTTTTTGACTGTAAATGACTATTGCTTGTGAGTTATCACTTTTAGAACTAAAATAAGTTTGTTTAGAGTCATTTGAATGACTGAAATTGGTCGAAATAGAAGCTTCTGAGTAGGAGAAAAAGCCTGTAAAAATGGCAATTTTGAGTACATTGAGGCTTTAAAAAGTAGTTATTCAAAATGAGGCACAATCCAAATGACATTTTGAATCATTTTTTCTACAGTCCAAAAAATCCATTTTCTGATGAAAAACGATGACCCGTGACCTGTCGAACTTTCTCCAGACGGTCAGACATGGTAATTTTTTTAATGTTACATTTTTTTACTGTAAATGACTATTGCATGTGAATGATCACTTTTGCAACTAAAATAAGTGTGTTTAGAGTCATTTTAATGCCTGAAATTGGTCGAAATAGAAGCTTCTGAGTAAGAGAAAAAGTCTGTAATAATGGCAATTTTGGTCACATTGAGGCTTTAAAAGGTAGTAATTCAACATGAGGCACAATCCAAATGACATTTTGAATAATTTTTTCTACAGTCCAAAAAATCCATTTTCTGATGAAAAACGATGACCCGTGACCTGTCGAACTTTCTCCAGACGGTCAGACATGGTAATTTTTTTAATGTTACATTTTTTTACTGTAAATGACTATTGCATGTGAATGATCACTTTTGCAACTAAAATAAGTGTGTTTAGAGTCATTTGAATGACTGAAATTGACTGAAAAAGAAGCTTCTGAGTAGGAGAAAAAGTCTGTAAAAATGGGAATTTTGGTCACATTGAAGCTTTAAAAAGTAGTTATTCAACATGAGGCACAATCTAAATGACAATTTGAATCACTATTTATCTACAGTCCAAAAAATCAATTTTCTGATGAAAAGCGATGATCCGTGACCTGTCGAACTTTCTCTAGACTGTCAGAAATGGTAATTTTTTAATGTTACATTTTTTGACTGTAAAGGGCTATTGCATGTGAATGACCACTTTTGGAACTAAAATAAGTGTGTTTAGATTCATTTTAATGCCTGAAATTGGTCGAAATAGAAGCTTCTGAGTAGGAGAAAAGGTCTGTAAAAATGGCAATTTTGAGTACATTGAGGCTTTAAAAAGTAGTTATTCAACATGTGGCACAATCGAAATGACATTTTGAATCATTTTTTCTACAGTCCAAAAAATCTATTTTCTGATGAAAAACGATAATCCGTGACCTCTCGAACTTTCTCCAGATGATCAGAAATAGTAATTTTTTCATGTTTAATTTCTTGACTATAAATGACTATTGCATGTGAATGATCACTTTTGGAACTAAATTAGGTGTGTTTAGAGTCATTTTAGTGCCTGAAATTGGTCGAAATAGAAGCTTGTGAGTAAGAGAAAAAGTCTGTAGAAATGGCAATTTTGGTCACATTGAGGCTTTAAGAAGTAGTTATTCAACATGAGGCACAATCCAAATGACATTTTGAATAATTTTTTCTACAGTCCAAAAAATCAATTTTCTGATGAAAAACGATGACCCGTGACCTGTCGAACTTTCTCCAGACGGTCAGAAATGGTTATTTTTTAATGTTACATTTTTTTACTGTAAATGACTATTGCGTGTGAATTATCACTTTTGGAACTAAAATAAGTGTGTTTAGAGTCATTTGAATGACTGAAATTGGTTGAAAAAGAAGCTTCTGAGTAGGAGAAAAAGTCTGTAAAAATGGGAATTTTGGTCACATTGAGGCTTTAAAAAG
This sequence comes from Triturus cristatus, assembly GCF_964204655.1. Taxonomy (NCBI): domain Eukaryota; kingdom Metazoa; phylum Chordata; class Amphibia; order Caudata; family Salamandridae; genus Triturus; species Triturus cristatus. The sequence goes on along the minus strand of NC_140583.1, from coordinate 999,997,762 downwards.
TAGTTATTCAACATGAGGCACAATCCAAATGACAATTTAAATCACTATTATTCTACAGTCCAAAAAAACAATTTTCTGATGAAAAGCGATAATCCGTGACCTCTCGAACTTTCTCCAGATGCTCAGAAATAGTGTAATTTTTTCATGTTTAATTTCTTGACTATAAATGACTATTGCATATGAATTATCACTTTTGGAACTAAAATAAGTGTGTTTAGATTCATTTTAATGCCTGATATTGGTCGAAAAAGAAGCTTCTGAGTAGGAGAAAAAGTCTGTAAAAATGGCAATTTTGAGTACATTGAGGCTTTAAAAAGTAGTTATTCAACATGAGACACAATCCAAATGACATTTTGAATCATTTATTCTACAGTCCAAAAAATCAATTTTCTGATGAAAAGCGATAATCCGTGACCTCTCAAACTTTCTCCAGATGATCAGAAATAGTAAGTTTTTTCATGTTTAATTTCTTGACTGTAAATGACTATTGCATGTGAATGATCACTTTTGGAACTAAATTAGGTGTGTTTAGAGTCATTTTAGTGCCTGAAATTGGTCGAAATAGAAGCTTGTGAGTAAGAGAAAAAGTCTGTAGAAATGGCAATTTTGGTCACATTGAGGCTTTAAGAAGTAGTTATTCAACATGAGGCACAATCCAAATGACATTTTGAATAATTTTTTCTACAGTCCAAAAAATCAATTTTCTGATGAAAAACGATGACCCGTGACCTGTCGAACTTTCTCCAGACGGTCAGAAATGGTTATTTTTTAATGTTACATTTTTTTACTGTAAATGACTATTGCGTGTGAATTATCACTTTTGGAACTAAAATAAGTGTGTTTAGAGTCATTTGAATGACTGAAATTGGTTGAAAAAGAAGCTTCTGAGTAGGAGAAAAAGTCTGTAAAAATGGGAATTTTGGTCACATTGAGGCTTTAAAAAGTAGTTATTCAACATGAGGCACAATCCAAATGACAATTTAAATCACTATTATTCTACAGTCCAAAAAAACAATTTTCTGATGAAAAGCGATAATCTGTGACCTCTCGAACTTTCTCCAGATGCTCAGAAATAGTAATTTTTTCATGTTTAATTTCTTGACTATAAATGACTATTGCATATGAATTATCACTTTTGGAACTAAAATAAGTGTGTTTAGATTCATTTTAATGCCTGCAATTGGTCAAAATAGAAGCTTCTGAGTAGGAGAAAAAGCCTGTAAAAATGGCAATTTTGAGTACATTGAGGCTTTAAAAAGTAGTTATTCAACACGAGGCACAATCCAAATGACATTTTGAATCATTCATTCTACAGTCCAAAAAATAAATTTTCTGATGAAAAGCGATAATCCGTGACCTCTCGAACTTTCTCCAGATGCTCAGAAATAGTAATTTTTTCATGTTTAATTTCTTGACTATAAATGACTATTGCATGTGAATTATCACTTTTGGAACTAAAATAAGTGTGTTTAGAGTCATTTGAATGACTGAAATTGGTTGAAAAAGAAGCTTCTGAGTAGGAGAAAAAGTCTGTAAAAATGGCAATTTTGGTCACATTGAGGCTTTAAAAAGCAGTTATTCAACATGAAGCACAATTCAAATGACAATTTAAATCACTATTTTTCTACAGTCCAAAAAATCAAGTTTCCGATGAAAAGCGATGATCCGTGACCTGTCGAACTTTCTCTAGACTGTCAGAAATGGTAATTTTTTAATGTTACATTTTTTGACTGTAAATGACTATTGCATGTGAATGATCACTTTTGGAACTAAAATAAGTGTGTTTAGAGTCATTTTAATGTCTGAAATTGTTCAAAATACAAGCTTCTGAGTAGGAGAAAAAGTCTGTAAAAATGGCAATTTTGGTCACATTGAGGCTTTAAGAAGTAGTTATTCAACATGAGGCACAATCCAAATGACATTTTGAATAATTTTTTCTACAGTCCAAAAAATCAATTTTCTGATGAAAAACGATGACCCGTGACCTGTCGAACTTTCTCCAGACGGTCAGAAATGGTTATTTTTTAATGTTACATTTTTTTACTGTAAATGACTATTGCGTGTGAATTATCACTTTTGGAACTAAAATAAGTGTGTTTAGAGTCATTTGAATGACTGAAATTGGTTGAAAAAGAAGCTTCTGAGTAGGAGAAAAAGTCTGTAAAAATGGCAATTTTGGTCACATTGAGGCTTTAAAACGTAGTTATTCAACATGAGGCACAATCCAAATGACATTTTGAATCATTTATTCTACAGTCCAAAAAATCAATTTTCTGATGAAAAGCGATAATCCGTGACCTCTCAAACTTTCTCCAGATGATCAGAAATAGTAAGTTTTTTCATGTTTAATTTCTTGACTATAAATGACTATTGCATGTGAATGATCACTTTTGGAACTAAATTAGGTGTGTTTAGAGTCATTTTAGTGCCTGAAATTGGTCGAAATAGAAGCTTGTGAGTAAGAGAAAAAGTCTGTAGAAATGGCAATTTTGGTCACATTGAGGCTTTAAGAAGTAGTTATTCAACATGAGGCACAATCCAAATGACATTTTGAATAATTTTTTCTACAGTCCAAAAAATCAATTTTCTGATGAAAAACGATGACCCGTGACCTGTCGAACTTTCTCCAGACGGTCAGAAATGGTTATTTTTTAATGTTACATTTTTTTACTGTAAATGACTAATGCGTGTGAATTATCACTTTTGGAACTAAAATAAGTGTGTTTAGAGTCATTTGAATGACTGAAATTGGTTGAAAAAGAAGCTTCTGAGTAGGAGAAAAAGTCTGTAAAAATGGGAATTTTGGTCACATTGAGGCTTTAAAAAGTAGTTATTCAACATGAGGCACAATCCAAATGACAATTTAAATCACTATTATTCTACAGTCCAAAAAAACAATTTTCTGATGAAAAGCGATAATCTGTGACCTCTCGAACTTTCTCCAGATGCTCAGAAATAGTAATTTTTTCATGTTTAATTTCTTGACTATAAATGACTATTGCATATGAATTATCACTTTTGGAACTAAAATAAGTGTGTTTAGATTCATTTTAATGCCTGCAATTGGTCAAAATAGAAGCTTCTGAGTAGGAGAAAAAGCCTGTAAAAATGGCAATTTTGAGTACATTGAGGCTTTAAAAAGTAGTTATTCAACACGAGGCACAATCCAAATGACATTTTGAATCATTCATTCTACAGTCCAAAAAATAAATTTTCTGATGAAAAGCGATAATCCGTGACCTCTCGAACTTTCTCCAGATGCTCAGAAATAGTAATTTTTTCATGTTTAATTTCTTGACTATAAATGACTATTGCATGTGAATTATCACTTTTGGAACTAAAATAAGTGTGTTTAGAGTCATTTGAATGACTGAAATTGGTTGAAAAAGAAGCTTCTGAGTAGGAGAAAAAGTCTGTAAAAATGGCAATTTTGGTCACATTGAGGCTTTAAAAAGCAGTTATTCAACATGAAGCACAATTCAAATGACAATTTAAATCACTATTTTTCTACAGTCCAAAAAATCAAGTTTCCGATGAAAAGCGATGATCCGTGACCTGTCGAACTTTCTCTAGACTGTCAGAAATGGTAATTTTTTAATGTTACATTTTTTGACTGTAAATGACTATTGCATGTGAATGATCACTTTTGGAACTAAAATAAGTGTGTTTAGAGTCATTTTAATGTCTGAAATTGTTCAAAATACAAGCTTCTGAGTAGGAGAAAAAGTCTGTAAAAATGGCAATTTTGGTCGCATTGAGGCTTTAAGAAGTAGTTATTCAACATGAGGCACAATCCAAATGACATTTTGAATAATTTTTTCTACAGTCCAAAAAATCAATTTTCTGATGAAAAACGATGACCCGTGACCTGTCGAACTTTCTCCAGACGGTCAGAAATGGTTATTTTTTAATGTTACATTTTTTTACTGTAAATGACTATTGCGTGTGAATTATCACTTTTGGAACTAAAATAAGTGTGTTTAGAGTCATTTGAATGACTGAAATTGGTTGAAAAAGAAGCTTCTGAGTAGGAGAAAAAGTCTGTAAAAATGGGAATTTTGGTCACATTGAGGCTTTAAAAAGTAGTTATTCAACATGAGGCACAATCCAAATGACAATTTAAATCACTATTATGCTACAGTCCAAAAAAACAATTTTCTGATGAAAAGCGATAATCCGTGACCTCTCGAACTTTCTCCAGATGCTCAGAAATAGTAATTTTTTCATGTTTAATTTCTTGACTATCAATGACTATTGCATATGAATTATCACTTTTGGAACTAAAATAAGTGTGTTTAGATTCATTTTAATGCCTGAAATTGGTCGAAAAAGAAGCTTCTGAGTAGGAGAAAAAGTCTGTAAAAATGGCAATTTTGAGTACATTGAGGCTTTAAAAAGTAGTTATTCAACATGAGGCACAATCCAAATGACATTTTGAATCATTTATTCTACAGTCCAAAAAATCAATTTTCTGATGAAAAGCGATAATCCGTGACCTCTCAAACTTTCTCCAGATGATCAGAAATAGTAAGTTTTTTCATGTTTAATTTCTTGACTATAAATGACTATTGCATGTGAATGATCACTTTTGGAACTAAATTAGGTGTGTTTAGAGTCATTTTAGTGCCTGAAATTGGTCGAAATAGAAGCTTGTGAGTAAGAGAAAAAGTCTGTAGAAATGGCAATTTTGGTCACATTGAGGCTTTAAGAAGTAGTTATTCAACATGAGGCACAATCCAAATGACATTTTGAATAATTTTTTCTACAGTCCAAAAAATCAATTTTCTGATGAAAAACGATGACCCGTGACCTGTCGAACTTTCTCCAGACGGTCAGAAATGGTTATTTTTTAATGTTACATTTTTTTACTGTAAATGACTATTGCGTGTGAATTATCACTTTTGGAACTAAAATAAGTGTGTTTAGAGTCATTTGAATGACTGAAATTGGTTGAAAAAGAAGCTTCTGAGTAGGAGAAAAAGTCTGTAAAAATGGGAATTTTGGTCACATTGAGGCTTTAAAAAGTAGTTATTCCACATGAGGCACAATCCAAATGAGATTTTGAATAATTTTTTCTACAGTCCAAAAAATGCATTTTCTGATGAAAAACGATGACCCGTGACCTGTCGAACTTTCTCCAGACGGTCAGAAATGGTTATTTTTTAATGTTACATTTTTTTACTGTAAATGACTATTGCGTGTGAATTATCACTTTTGGAACTAAAATAAGTGTGTTTAGATTCATTTTAATGCCTGAAATTAGTCGAAATAGAAGCTTCTGAGTAGGAGAAAAAGTCTGTAAAAATGGCAATTTTGAGTACATCGAGGCTTTAACCCCTTGAGTGCCCGCCCCTTTCCCCGCCCTGTGCCGGGCGTTTCATTAGCGGGCGGGGTTTATGACGAGCTGGTCTCATCATGGGCACAGCGCAACCGCGGCCCATGAGGAGACCAGCTCGTCATGGGCACTCAAGAGGTTAAAAAGTAGTTATTCAACATGAGGCACAATCCAAAGGACATTTTGAATCCTTTTTTCTACAGTCCAAAAAATCCATTTTCTGATGAAAAACGATGACCCGTGACCTGTCGAACTTTCTCCAGAGGGTCAGACATGGTAATTTTTGTAATGTTACATTTTTTGACTGTAGATGACTATTGCATGTGAATTATCACTTTTAGAACTAAAATAAGTGTGTTTAGAGTCATTTGAATGACTGAAATTGGTTGAAAAAGAAGCTTCTGAGTAGGAGAAAAAGTCTGTAAAAATGGGAATTTTGGTCACATTGAGGCTTTAAAAAGTAGTTATTCAACATGAGGCACAATCCAAATGACAATTTAAATCACTATTATTCTACAGTCCAAAAAATCAATTTTCTGATGAAAAGCGATAATCCGTGACCTCTCAAACTTTCTCCAGATGATCAGAAATAGTAAGTTTTTTCATGTTTAATTTCTTGACTATAAATGACTATTGCATGTGAATAAACACACCTAATTTAGTTCCAAAAGTGATCAGAGTCATTTTAGTGCCTGAAATTGGTCGAAATAGAAGCTTGTGAGTAAGAGAAAAAGTCTGTAGAAATGGCAATTTTGGTCACATTGAGGCTTTAAGAAGTAGTTATTCAACATGAGGCACAATCCAAATGACATTTTGAATAATTTTTTCTACAGTCCAAAAAATCAATTTTCTGATGAAAAACGATGACCCGTGACCTGTCGAACTTTCTCCAGACGGTCAGAAATGGTTATTTTTTCATGTTTAATTTCTTGACTATAAATGACTATTGCATGTGAATTATCACTTTTGGAACTAAAATAAGTGTGTTTAGAGTCATTTGAATGACTGAAATTGGTTGAAAAAGAAGCTTCTGAGTAGGAGAAAAAGTCTGTAAAAATGGCAATTTTGGTCACATTGAGGCTTTAAAAAGCAGTTATTCAACATGAAGCACAATTCAAATGACAATTTAAATCACTATTTTTCTACAGTCCAAAAAATCAAGTTTCCGATGAAAAGCGATGATCCGTGACCTGTCGAACTTTCTCTAGACTGTCAGAAATGGTAATTTTTTAATGTTACATTTTTTGACTGTAAATGACTATTGCATGTGAATGATCACTTTTGGAACTAAAATAAGTGTGTTTAGAGTCATTTTAATGTCTGAAATTGTTCAAAATACAAGCTTCTGAGTAGGAGAAAAAGTCTGTAAAAATGGCAATTTTGGTCACATTGAGGCTTTAAGAAGTAGTTATTCAACATGAGGCACAATCCAAATGACATTTTGAATAATTTTTTCTACAGTCCAAAAAAATCAATTTTCTGATGAAAAACGATGACCCGTGACCTGTCGAACTTTCTCCAGACGGTCAGAAATGGTTATTTTTTAATGTTACATTTTTTTACTGTAAATGACTATTGCGTGTGAATTATCACTTTTGGAACTAAAATAAGTGTGTTTAGAGTCATTTGAATGACTGAAATTGGTTGAAAAAGAAGCTTCTGAGTAGGAGAAAAAGTCTGTAAAAATGGGAATTTTGGTCACATTGAGGCTTTAAAAAGTAGTTATTCAACATGAGGCACAATCCAAATGACATTTTGAATCATTTATTCTACAGTCCAAAAAATCAATTTTCTGATGAAAAGCGATAATCCGTGACCTCTCAAACTTTCTCCAGATGATCAGAAATAGTAAGTTTTTTCATGTTTAATTTCTTGACTATAAATGACTATTGCATGTGAATGATCACTTTTGGAACTAAATTAGGTGTGTTTAGAGTCATTTTAGTGCCTGAAATTGGTCGAAATAGAAGCTTGTGAGTAAGAGAAAAAGTCTGTAGAAATGGCAATTTTGGTCACATTGAGGCTTTAAGAAGTAGTTATTCAACATGAGGCACAATCCAAATGACATTTTGAATAATTTTTTCTACAGTCCAAAAAATCTATTTTCTGATGAAAAACGATGACCCGTGACCTGTCGAACTTTCTCCAGACGGTCAGAAATGGTTATTTTTTAATGTTACATTTTTTTACTGTAAATGACTATTGCGTGTGAATTATCACTTTTGGAACTAAAATAAGTGTGTTTAGAGTCATTTGAATGACTGAAATTGGTTGAAAAAGAAGCTTCTGAGTAGGAGAAAAAGTCTGTAAAAATGGGAATTTTGGTCACATTGAGGCTTTAAAAAGTAGTTATTCAACATGAGGCACAATCCAAATGACAATTTAAATCACTATTATTCTACAGTCCAAAAAAACAATTTTCTGATGAAAAGCGATAATCCGTGACCTCTCGAACTTTCTCCAAATGCTCAGAAATAGTAATTTTTTCATGTTTAATTTCTTGACTATCAATGACTATTGCATATGAATTATCACTTTTGGAACTAAAATAAGTGTGTTTAGATTCATTTTAATGCCTGAAATTGGTCGAAAAAGAAGCTTCTGAGTAGGAGAAAAAGTCTGTAAAAATGGCAATTTTGAGTACATTGAGGCTTTAAAAAGTAGTTATTCAACATGAGGCACAATCCAAATGACATTTTGAATCATTTATTCTACAGTCCAAAAAATCAATTTTCTGATGAAAAGCGATAATCCGTGACCTCTCAAACTTTCTCCAGATGATCAGAAATAGTAAGTTTTTTCATGTTTAATTTCTTGACTATAAATGACTATTGCATGTGAATGATCACTTTTGGAACTAAATTAGGTGTGTTTAGAGTCATTTTAGTGCCTGAAATTGGTCGAAATAGAAGCTTGTGAGTAAGAGAAAAAGTCTGTAGAAATGGCAATTTTGGTCACATTGAGGCTTTAAGAAGTAGTTATTCAACATGAGGCACAATCCAAATGACATTTTGAATAATTTTTTCTACAGTCCAAAAAATCAATTTTCTGATGAAAAACGATGACCCGTGACCTGTCGAACTTTCTCCAGACGGTCAGAAATGGTTATTTTTTAATGTTACATTTTTTTACTGTAAATGACTATTGCGTGTGAATTATCACTTTTGGAACTAAAATAAGTGTGTTTAGAGTCATTTGAATGACTGAAATTGGTTGAAAAAGAAGCTTCTGAGTAGGAGAAAAAGTCTGTAAAAATGGGAATTTTGGTCACATTGAGGCTTTAAAAAGTAGTTATTCAACATGAGGCACAATCCAAATGACATTTTGAATCATTTATTCTACAGTCCAAAAAATCCATTTTCTGATGAAAAGCGATAATCCGTGACCTCTCGAACTTTCTCCAGATGCTCAGAAATAGTAATTTTTTCATGTTTAATTTCTTGACTATAAATGACTATTGCATGTGAATTATCACTTTTGGAACTAAATTAAGTGTGTTTAGAGTCATTTTAATGCCTGAAATTGGTCGAAATAGAAGCTTGTGAGTAAGAGAAAAAGTCTGTAATAATGGCAATTTTGGTCACATTGAGGCTTTAAAAAGTAGTTATTCAACATGAGGCACAATCCAAATGAGATTTTGAATAATTTTTTCTACAGTCCAAAAAATCAATTTTCTGATGAAAAACGATGACCCGTGACCTGTCGAACTTTCTCCAGACGGTCAGAAATGGTTATTTTTTAATGTTACATTTTTTTACTGTAAATGACTATTGCGTGTGAATTATCACTTTTGGAACTAAAATAAGTGTGTTTAGATTCATTTTAATGCCTGAAATTAGTCGAAATAGAAGCTTCTGAGTAGGAGAAAAAGTCTGTAAAAATGGCAATTTTGAGTACATCGAGGCTTTAACCCCTTGAGTGCCCGCCCCTTTCCCCGCCCTGTGCCGGGCGTTTCATTAGCGGGCGGGGTTTATGACGAGCTGGTCTCATCATGGGCACAGCGCAACCGCGGCCCATGAGGAGACCAGCTCGTCATGGGCACTCAAGAGGTTAAAAAGTAGTTATTCAACATGAGGCACAATCCAAAGGACATTTTGAATCATTTTTTCTACAGTCCAAAAAATCAATTTTCTGATGAAAAACGATGACCCGTGACCTGTCGAACTTTCTCCAGAGGGTCAGACATGGTAATTTTTGTAATGTTACATTTTTTGACTGTAGATGACTATTGCATGTGAATTATCACTTTTAGAACTAAAATAAGTGTGCTTAGAGTCATTTGAATGACTGAAATTGGTTGAAAAAGAAGCTTCGGAGTAGGAGAAAAAGTCTGTAAAAATGGGAATTTTGGTCACATTGAGGCTTTAAAAAGTAGTTATTCAACATGAGGCACAATCCAAATGACAATTTAAATCACTATTATTCTACAGTCCAAAAAAACAATTTTCTGATGAAAAGCGATAATCCGTGACCTCTCGAACTTTCTCCAGATGCTCAGAAATAGTAATTTTTTCATGTTTAATTTCTTGACTATAAATGACTATTGCATATGAATTATCACTTTTGGAACTAAAATAAGTGTGTTTAGATTCATTTTAATGCCTGAAATTGGTCGAAAAAGAAGCTTCTGAGTAGGAGAAAAAGTCTGTAAAAATGGCAATTTTGAGTACATTGAGGCTTTAAAAAGTAGTTATTCAACATGAGGCACAATCCAAATGACATTTTGAATCATTTATTCTACAGTCCAAAAAATCAATTTTCTGATGAAAAGCGATAATCCGTGACCTCTCAAACTTTCTCCAGATGATCAGAAATATTAAGTTTTTTCATGTTTAATTTCTTGACTATAAATGACTATTGCATGTGAATGATCACTTTTGGAACTAAATTAGGTGTGTTTAGAGTCATTTTAGGGCCTGAAATTGGTCGAAATAGAAGCTTGTGAGTAAGAGAAAAAGTCTGTAGAAATGGCAATTTTGGTCACATTGAGGCTTTAAGAAGTAGTTATTCAACATGAGGCACAATCCAAATTACATTTTGAATAATGTTTTCTACAGTCCAAAAAATCAATTTTCTGATGAAAAACGATGACCCGTGACCTGTCGAACTTTCTCCAGACGGTCAGAAATGGTTATTTTTTAATGTTACATTTTTTTTACTGTAAATGACTATTGCGTGTGAATTATCACTTTTGGAACTAAAATAAGTGTGTTTAGAGTCATTTGAATGACTGAAATTGGTTGAAAAAGAAGCTTCTGAGTAGGAGAAAAAGTCTGTAAAAATGGGAATTTTGGTCACATTGAGGCTTTAAAAAGTAGTTATTCAACATGAGGCACAATCCAAATGACATTTTGAATCATTTATTCTACAGTCCAAAAAATCCATTGTCTGATGAAAAGCGATAATCCGTGACCTCTCGAACTTTCTCCAGATGCTCAGAAATAGTAATTTTTTCATTTTAATTTCTTGACTATAAATGACTATTGCATGTGAATTATCACTTTTGGAACTAAATTAAGTGTGTTTAGAGTCATTTTAATGCCTGAAATTGGTCGAAATAGAAGCTTGTGAGTAAGAGAAAAAGTCTGTAATAATGGCAATTTTGGTCACATTGAGGCTTTAAAAAGTAGTTATTCAACATGAGGCACAATCCAAATGAGATTTTGAATAATTTTTTCTACAGTCCAAAAAATCCATTTTCTGATGAAAAACGATGACCCGTGACCTGTCAAACTTTCTCCAGACGGTCAGAAATGGTTATTTTTTAATGTTATATTTTTTTACTGTAAATTACTATTGCGTGTGAATTATCACTTTTGGAACTAAAATAAGTGTGTTTAGATTCATTTTAATGCCTGAAATTAGTCGAAATAGAAGCTTCTGAGTAGGAGAAAAAGTCTGTAAAAATGGCAATTTTGAGTACATCGAGGCTTTAACCCCTTGAGTGCCCGCCCCTTTCCCCGCCCTGTGCCGGGCGTTTCATTAGCGGGCGGGGTTTATGACGAGCTGGTCTCATCATGGGCACAGCGCAACCGCGGCCCATGAGGAGACCAGCTCGTCATGGGCACTCAAGAGGTTAAAAAGTAGTTATTCAACATGAGGCACAATCCAATGGACATTTTGAATCATTTTTTCTACAGTCCAAAAAATCCATTTTCTGATGAAAAACGATGACCCGTGACCTGTCGAACTTTCTCCAGAGGGTCAGACATGGTAATTTTTGTAATGTTACATTTTTTGACTGTAGATGACTATTGCATGTGAATTATCACTTTTAGAACTAAAATAAGTGTGTTTAGATTCATTTTAATGCCTGAAATTGGTCGAAATAGAAGCTTCTGAGTAGGAGAAAAAGTCTGTATAAATGGCAATTTTGAGTACATTGAGGCTTTAAAAAGTAGTTATTCAACATGAGGCACAATCCAAATGACATTTTGAATCATTTTTTCTACAGTGCAAAAAATCCATTTTCTGATGAAAAACGATGACCCGTGACCTGTCAAACTTTCTCCAGACGGTCAGACATGGGAATTTTTTTAATGTTACATTTTTTGACTGTAAATGACTATTGCTTGTGAGTTATCACTTTTAGAACTAAAATAAGTTTGTTTAGAGTCATTTGAATGACTGAAATTGGTCGAAATAGAAGCTTCTGAGTAGGAGAAAAAGCCTGTAAAAATGGCAATTTTGAGTACATTGAGGCTTTAAAAAGTAGTTATTCAAAATGAGGCACAATCCAAATGACATTTTGAATCATTTTTTCTACAGTCCAAAAAATCCATTTTCTGATGAAAAACGATGACCCGTGACCTGTCGAACTTTCTCCAGACGGTCAGACATGGTAATTTTTTTAATGTTACATTTTTTTACTGTAAATGACTATTGCATGTGAATGATCACTTTTGCAACTAAAATAAGTGTGTTTAGAGTCATTTTAATGCCTGAAATTGGTCGAAATAGAAGCTTCTGAGTAAGAGAAAAAGTCTGTAATAATGGCAATTTTGGTCACATTGAGGCTTTAAAAGGTAGTAATTCAACATGAGGCACAATCCAAATGACATTTTGAATAATTTTTTCTACAGTCCAAAAAATCAATTTTCTGATGAAAAACGATGATCCGTGACCTGTCGAACTTTCTTCAGATGGTCAGAAATGGTTATTTTTTAATGTTACATTTTTTTACTGTAAATGACTATTGCATGTGAATTATCACTTTTGGAACTAAAATAAGTGTGTTTAGAGTCATTTGAATGACTGAAATTGACTGAAAAAGAAGCTTCTGAGTAGGAGAAAAAGTCTGTAAAAATGGGAATTTTGGTCACATTGAAGCTTTAAAAAGTAGTTATTCAACATGAGGCACAATCTAAATGACAATTTGAATCACTATTTATCTACAGTCCAAAAAATCAATTTTCTGATGAAAAGCGATGATCCGTGACCTGTCGAACTTTCTCTAAACTGACAGAAATGGTAATTTTTTAATGTTACATTTTTTGACTGTAAAGGGCTATTGCATGTGAATGACCACTTTTGGAACTAAAATAAGTGTGTTTAGATTCATTTTAATGCCTGAAATTGGTCGAAATAGAAGCTTCTGAGTAGGAGAAAAGGTCTGTAAAAATGGCAATTTTGAGTACATTGAGGCTTTAAAAAGTAGTTATTCAACATGTGGCACAATCGAAATGACATTTTGAATCATTTTTTCTACAGTCCAAAAAATCTATTTTCTGATGAAAAACGATAATCCGTGACCTCTCGAACTTTCTCCAGATGCTCAGAAATAGTAATTTTTTCATGTTTAATTTCTTGACTATAAATGACTATTGCATGTGAATGATCACTTTTGGAACTAAATTAGGTGTGTTTAGAGTCATTTTAGTGCCTGAAATTGGTCGAAATAGAAGCTTGTGAGTAAGAGAAAAAGTCTGTAGAAATGGCAATTTTGGTCACATTGAGGCTTTAAGAAGTAGTTATTCAACATGAGGCACAATCCAAATGACATTTTGAATAATTTTTTCTACAGTCCAAAAAATCAATTTTCTGATGAAAAACGATGACCCGTGACCTGTCGAACTTTCTCCAGACGGTCAGAAATGGTTATTTTTTAATGTTACATTTTTTTACTGTAAATGACTATTGCGTGTGAATTATCACTTTTGGAACTAAAATAAGTGTGTTTAGAGTCATTTGAATGACTGAAATTGGTTGAAAAAGAAGCTTCTGAGTAGGAGAAAAAGTCTGTAAAAATGGGAATTTTGGTCACATTGAGGCTTTAAAAAGTAGTTATTCAACATGAGGCACAATCTAAATGACAATTTGAATCACTATTTATCTACAGTCCAAAAAATCAATTTTCTGATGAAAAGCGATGATCCGTGACCTGTCGAACTTTCTCTAGACTGTCAGAAATGGTAATTTTTTAATGTTACATTTTTTGACTGTAAAGGGCTATTGCATGTGAATGACCACTTTTGGAACTAAAATAAGTGTGTTTAGATTCATTTTAATGCCTGAAATTGGTCGAAATAGAAGCTTCTGAGTAGGAGAAAAGGTCTGTAAAAATGGCAATTTTGAGTACATTGAGGCTTTAAAAAGTAGTTATTCAACATGTGGCACAATCGAAATGACATTTTGAATCATTTTTTCTACAGTCCAAAAAATCTATTTTCTGATGAAAAACGATAATCCGTGACCTCTCGAACTTTCTCCAGATGCTCAGAAATAGTAATTTTTTCATGTTTAATTTCTTGACTATAAATGACTATTGCATGTGAATGATCACTTTTGGAACTAAATTAGGTGTGTTTAGAGTCATTTTAGTGCCTGAAATTGGTCGAAATAGAAGCTTGTGAGTAAGAGAAAAAGTCTGTAGAAATGGCAATTTTGGTCACATTGAGGCTTTAAGAAGTAGTTATTCAACATGAGGCACAATCCAAATGACATTTTGAATAATTTTTTCTACAGTCCAAAAAATCAATTTTCTGATGAAAAACGATGACCCGTGACCTGTCGAACTTTCTCCAGACGGTCAGAAATGGTTATTTTTTAATGTTACATTTTTTTACTGTAAATGACTATTGCGTGTGAATTATCACTTTTGGAACTAAAATAAGTGTGTTTAGAGTCATTTGAATGACTGAAATTGGTTGAAAAAGAAGCTTCTGAGTAGGAGAAAAAGTCTGTAAAAATGGGAATTTTGGTCACATTGAGGCTTTAAAAAGTAGTTATTCAACATGAGGCACAATCCAAATGACAATTTAAATCACTATTATTCTACAGTCCAAAAAAACAATTTTCTGATGAAAAGCGATAATCCGTGACCTCTCGAACTTTCTCCAGATGCTCAGAAATAGTAATTTTTTCATGTTTAATTTCTTGACTATAAATGACTATTGCATATGAATTATCACTTTTGGAACTAAAATAAGTGTGTTTAGATTCATTTTAATGCCTGAAATTGGTCGAAAAAGAAGCTTCTGAGTAGGAGAAAAAGTCTGTAAAAATGGCAATTTTGAGTACATTGAGGCTTTAAAAAGTAGTTATTCAACATGAGGCACAATCCAAATGACATTTTGAATCATTTATTCTACAGTCCAAAAAATCAATTTTCTGATGAAAAGCGATAATCCGTGACCTCTCAAACTTTCTCCAGATGATCAGAAATAGTAAGTTTTTTCATGTTTAATTTCTTGACTATAAATGAGTATTGCATGTGAATGATCACTTTTGGAACTAAATTAGGTGTGTTTAGAGTCATTTTAGTGCCTGAAATTGGTCGAAATAGAAGCTTGTGAGTAAGAGAAAAAGTCTGTAGAAATGGCAATTTTGATCACATTGAGGCTTTAAGAAGTAGTTATTCAACATGAGGCACAATCCAAATGACATTTTGAATAATTTTTTCTACAGTCCAAAAAATCAATTTTCTGATAAAAAACGATGACCCGTGACCTGTCGAACTTTCTCCAGACGGTCAGAAATGGTTATTTTTTAATGTTACATTTTTTTACTGTAAATGACTATTGCGTGTGAATTATCACTTTTGGAACTAAAATAAGTGTGTTTAGAGTCATTTGAATGACTGAAATTGGTTGAAAAAGAAGCTTCTGAGTAGGAGAAAAAGTCTGTAAAAATGGGAATTTTGGTCACATTGAGGCTTTAAAAAGTAGTTATTCAACATGAGGCACAATCCAAATGACAATTTAAATCACTATTATTCTACAGTCCAAAAAAACAATTTTCTGATGAAAAGCGATAATCTGTGACCTCTCGAACTTTCTCCAGATGCTCAGAAATAGTAATTTTTTCATGTTTAATTTCTTGACTATAAATGACTATTGCATATGAATTATCACTTTTGGAACTAAAATAAGTGTGTTTAGATTCATTTTAATGCCTGCAATTGGTCAAAATAGAAGCTTCTGAGTAGGAGAAAAAGCCTGTAAAAATGGCAATTTTGAGTACATTGAGGCTTTAAAAAGTAGTTATTCAACACGAGGCACAATCCAAATGACATTTTGAATCATTCATTCTACAGTCCAAAAAATAAATTTTCTGATGAAAAGCGATAATCCGTGACCTCTCGAACTTTCTCCAGATGCTCAGAAATAGTAATTTTTTCATGTTTAATTTCTTGACTATAAATGACTATTGCATGTGAATTATCACTTTTGGAACTAAAATAAGTGTGTTTAGAGTCATTTGAATGACTGAAATTGGTTGAAAAAGAAGCTTCTGAGTAGGAGAAAAAGTCTGTAAAAATGGCAATTTTGGTCACATTGAGGCTTTAAAAAGCAGTTATTCAACATGAAGCACAATTCAAATGACAATTTAAATCACTATTTTTCTACAGTCCAAAAAATCAAGTTTCCGATGAAAAGCGATGATCCGTGACCTGTCGAACTTTCTCTAGACTGTCAGAAATGGTAATTTTTTAATGTTACATTTTTTGACTGTAAATGACTATTGCATGTGAATGATCACTTTTGGAACTAAAATAAGTGTGTTTAGAGTCATTTTAATGTCTGAAATTGTTCAAAATACAAGCTTCTGAGTAGGAGAAAAAGTCTGTAAAAATGGCAATTTTGGTCACATTGAGGCTTTAAGAAGTAGTTATTCAACATGAGGCACAATCCAAATGACATTTTGAATAATTTTTTCTACAGTCCAAAAAATCAATTTTCTGATGAAAAACGATGACCCGTGACCTGTCGAACTTTCTCCAGACGGTCAGAAATGGTTATTTTTTAATGTTACATTTTTTTACTGTAAATGACTATTGCGTGTGAATTATCACTTTTGGAACTAAAATAAGTGTGTTTAGAGTCATTTGAATGACTGAAATTGGTTGAAAAAGAAGCTTCTGAGTAGGAGAAAAAGTCTGTAAAAATGGCAATTTTGGTCACATTGAGGCTTTAAAACGTAGTTATTCAACATGAGGCACAATCCAAATGACATTTTGAATCATTTATTCTACAGTCCAAAAAATCAATTTTCTGATGAAAAGCGATAATCCGTGACCTCTCAAACTTTCTCCAGATGATCAGAAATAGTAAGTTTTTTCATGTTTAATTTCTTGACTATAAATGACTATTGCATGTGAATGATCACTTTTGGAACTAAATTAGGTGTGTTTAGAGTCATTTTAGTGCCTGAAATTGGTCGAAATAGAAGCTTGTGAGTAAGAGAAAAAGTCTGTAGAAATGGCAATTTTGGTCACATTGAGGCTTTAAGAAGTAGTTATTCAACATGAGGCACAATCCAAATGACATTTTGAATAATTTTTTCTACAGTCCAAAAAATCAATTTTCTGATGAAAAACGATGACCCGTGACCTGTCGAACTTTCTCCAGACGGTCAGAAATGGTTATTTTTTAATGTTACATTTTTTTACTGTAAATGACTATTGCGTGTGAATTATCACTTTTGGAACTAAAATAAGTGTGTTTAGAGTCATTTGAATGACTGAAATTGGTTGAAAAAGAAGCTTCTGAGTAGGAGAAAAAGTCTGTAAAAATGGGAATTTTGGTCACATTGAGGCTTTAAAAAGTAGTTATTCAACATGAGGCACAATCCAAATGACAATTTAAATCACTATTATTCTACAGTCCAAAAAAACAATTTTCTGATGAAAAGCGATAATCCGTGACCTCTCGAACTTTCTCCAGATGCTCAGAAATAGTAATTTTTTCATGTTTAATTTCTTGACTATAAATGACTATTGCATATGAATTATCACTTTTGGAACTAAAATAAGTGTGTTTAGATTCATTTTAATGCCTGAAATTGGTCGAAAAAGAAGCTTCTGAGTAGGAGAAAAAGTCTGTAAAAATGGCAATTTTGAGTACATTGAGGCTTTAAAAAGTAGTTATTCAACATGAGGCACAATCCAAATGACATTTTGAATCATTTATTCTACAGTCCAAAAAATCAATTTTCTGATGAAAAGCGATAATCCGTGACCTCTCAAACTTTCTCCAGATGATCAGAAATAGTAAGTTTTTTCATGTTTAATTTCTTGACTATAAATGACTATTGCATGTGAATGATCACTTTTGGAACTAAATTAGGTGTGTTTAGAGTCATTTTAGTGCCTGAAATTGGTCGAAATAGAAGCTTGTGAGTAAGAGAAAAAGTCTGTAGAAATGGCAATTTTGGTCACATTGAGGCTTTAAGAAGTAGTTATTCAACATGAGGCACAATCCAAATGACATTTTGAATAATTTTTTCTACAGTCCAAAAAATCAATTTTCTGATGAAAAACGATGACCCGTGACCTGTCGAACTTTCTCCAGACGGTCAGAAATGGTTATTTTTTAATGTTACATTTTTTTACTGTAAATGACTATTGCGTGTGAATTATCACTTTTGGAACTAAAATAAGTGTGTTTAGAGTCATTTGAATGACTGAAATTGGTTGAAAAAGAAGCTTCTGAGTAGGAGAAAAAGTCTGTAAAAATGGGAATTTTGGTCACATTGAGGCTTTAAAAAGTAGTTATTCAACATGAGGCACAATCCAAATGACAATTTAAATCACTATTATTCTACAGTCCAAAAAAACAATTTTCTGATGAAAAGCGATAATCTGTGACCTCTCGAACTTTCTCCAGATGCTCAGAAATAGTAATTTTTTCATGTTTAATTTCTTGACTATAAATGACTATTGCATATGAATTATCACTTTTGGAACTAAAATAAGTGTGTTTAGATTCATTTTAATGCCTGCAATTGGTCAAAATAGAAGCTTCTGAGTAGGAGAAAAAGCCTGTAAAAATGGCAATTTTGAGTACATTGAGGCTTTAAAAAGTAGTTATTCAACACGAGGCACAATCCAAATGACATTTTGAATCATTCATTCTACAGTCCAAAAAATAAATTTTCTGATGAAAAGCGATAATCCGTGACCTCTCAAACTTTCTCCAGATGATCAGAAATAGTAAGTTTTTTCATGTTTAATTTCTTGACTATAAATGAGTATTGCATGTGAATGATCACTTTTGGAACTAAATTAGGTGTGTTTAGAGTCATTTTAGTGCCTGAAATTGGTCGAAATAGAAGCTTGTGAGTAAGAGAAAAAGTCTGTAGAAATGGCAATTTTGATCACATTGAGGCTTTAAGAAGTAGTTATTCAACATGAGGCACAATCCAAATGACATTTTGAATAATTTTTTCTACAGTCCAAAAAATCAATTTTCTGATAAAAAACGATGACCCGTGACCTGTCGAACTTTCTCCAGACGGTCAGAAATGGTTATTTTTTAATGTTACATTTTTTTACTGTAAATGACTATTGCGTGTGAATTATCACTTTTGGAACTAAAATAAGTGTGTTTAGAGTCATTTGAATGACTGAAATTGGTTGAAAAAGAAGCTTCTGAGTAGGAGAAAAAGTCTGTAAAAATGGGAATTTTGGTCACATTGAGGCTTTAAAAAGTAGTTATTCAACATGAGGCACAATCCAAATGACAATTTAAATCACTATTATTCTACAGTCCAAAAAAACAATTTTCTGATGAAAAGCGATAATCTGTGACCTCTCGAACTTTCTCCAGATGCTCAGAAATAGTAATTTTTTCATGTTTAATTTCTTGACTATAAATGACTATTGCATATGAATTATCACTTTTGGAACTAAAATAAGTGTGTTTAGATTCATTTTAATGCCTGCAATTGGTCAAAATAGAAGCTTCTGAGTAGGAGAAAAAGCCTGTAAAAATGGCAATTTTGAGTACATTGAGGCTTTAAAAAGTAGTTATTCAACACGAGGCACAATCCAAATGACATTTTGAATCATTCATTCTACAGTCCAAAAAATAAATTTTCTGATGAAAAGCGATAATCCGTGACCTCTCGAACTTTCTCCAGATGCTCAGAAATAGTAATTTTTTCATGTTTAATTTCTTGACTATAAATGACTATTGCATGTGAATTATCACTTTTGGAACTAAAATAAGTGTGTTTAGAGTCATTTGAATGACTGAAATTGGTTGAAAAAGAAGCTTCTGAGTAGGAGAAAAAGTCTGTAAAAATGGCAATTTTGGTCACATTGAGGCTTTAAAAAGCAGTTATTCAACATGAAGCACAATTCAAATGACAATTTAAATCACTATTTTTCTACAGTCCAAAAAATCAAGTTTCCGATGAAAAGCGATGATCCGTGACCTGTCGAACTTTCTCTAGACTGTCAGAAATGGTAATTTTTTAATGTTACATTTTTTGACTGTAAATGACTATTGCATGTGAATGATCACTTTTGGAACTAAAATAAGTGTGTTTAGAGTCATTTTAATGTCTGAAATTGTTCAAAATACAAGCTTCTGAGTAGGAGAAAAAGTCTGTAAAAATGGCAATTTTGGTCACATTGAGGCTTTAAGAAGTAGTTATTCAACATGAGGCACAATCCAAATGACATTTTGAATAATTTTTTCTACAGTCCAAAAAATCAATTTTCTGATGAAAAACGATGACCCGTGACCTGTCGAACTTTCTCCAGACGGTCAGAAATGGTTATTTTTTAATGTTACATTTTTTTACTGTAAATGACTATTGCGTGTGAATTATCACTTTTGGAACTAAAATAAGTGTGTTTAGAGTCATTTGAATGACTGAAATTGGTTGAAAAAGAAGCTTCTGAGTAGGAGAAAAAGTCTGTAAAAATGGCAATTTTGGTCACATTGAGGCTTTAAAACGTAGTTATTCAACATGAGGCACAATCCAAATGACATTTTGAATCATTTATTCTACAGTCCAAAAAATCAATTTTCTGATGAAAAGCGATAATCCGTGACCTCTCAAACTTTCTCCAGATGATCAGAAATAGTAAGTTTTTTCATGTTTAATTTCTTGACTATAAATGACTATTGCATGTGAATGATCACTTTTGGAACTAAATTAGGTGTGTTTAGAGTCATTTTAGTGCCTGAAATTGGTCGAAATAGAAGCTTGTGAGTAAGAGAAAAAGTCTGTAGAAATGGCAATTTTGGTCACATTGAGGCTTTAAGAAGTAGTTATTCAACATGAGGCACAATCCAAATGACATTTTGAATAATTTTTTCTACAGTCCAAAAAATCAATTTTCTGATGAAAAACGATGACCCGTGACCTGTCGAACTTTCTCCAGACGGTCAGAAATGGTTATTTTTTAATGTTACATTTTTTTACTGTAAATGACTATTGCGTGTGAATTATCACTTTTGGAACTAAAATAAGTGTGTTTAGAGTCATTTGAATGACTGAAATTGGTTGAAAAAGAAGCTTCTGAGTAGGAGAAAAAGTCTGTAAAAATGGGAATTTTGGTCACATTGAGGCTTTAAAAAGTAGTTATTCAACATGAGGCACAATCCAAATGACAATTTAAATCACTATTATTCTACAGTCCAAAAAAACAATTTTCTGATGAAAAGCGATAATCCGTGACCTCTCGAACTTTCTCCAGATGCTCAGAAATAGTAATTTTTTCATGTTTAATTTCTTGACTATAAATGACTATTGCATATGAATTATCACTTTTGGAACTAAAATAAGTGTGTTTAGATTCATTTTAATGCCTGAAATTGGTCGAAAAAGAAGCTTCTGAGTAGGAGAAAAAGTCTGTAAAAATGGCAATTTTGAGTACATTGAGGCTTTAAAAAGTAGTTATTCAACATGAGGCACAATCCAAATGACATTTTGAATCATTTATTCTACAGTCCAAAAAATCAATTTTCTGATGAAAAGCGATAATCCGTGACCTCTCAAACTTTCTCCAGATGATCAGAAATAGTAAGTTTTTTCATGTTTAATTTCTTGACTATAAATGACTATTGCATGTGAATGATCACTTTTGGAACTAAATTAGGTGTGTTTAGAGTCATTTTAGTGCCTGAAATTGGTCGAAATAGAAGCTTGTGAGTAAGAGAAAAAGTCTGTAGAAATGGCAATTTTGGTCACATTGAGGCTTTAAGAAGTAGTTATTCAACATGAGGCACAATCCAAATGACATTTTGAATAATTTTTTCTACAGTCCAAAAAATCAATTTTCTGATGAAAAACGATGACCCGTGACCTGTCGAACTTTCTCCAGACGGTCAGAAATGGTTATTTTTTAATGTTACATTTTTTTACTGTAAATGACTATTGCGTGTGAATTATCACTTTTGGAACTAAAATAAGTGTGTTTAGAGTCATTTGAATGACTGAAATTGGTTGAAAAAGAAGCTTCTGAGTAGGAGAAAAAGTCTGTAAAAATGGGAATTTTGGTCACATTGAGGCTTTAAAAAGTAGTTATTCAACATGAGGCACAATCCAAATGACAATTTAAATCACTATTATTCTACAGTCCAAAAAAACAATTTTCTGATGAAAAGCGATAATCTGTGACCTCTCGAACTTTCTCCAGATGCTCAGAAATAGTAATTTTTTCATGTTTAATTTCTTGACTATAAATGACTATTGCATATGAATTATCACTTTTGGAACTAAAATAAGTGTGTTTAGATTCATTTTAATGCCTGCAATTGGTCAAAATAGAAGCTTCTGAGTAGGAGAAAAAGCCTGTAAAAATGGCAATTTTGAGTACATTGAGGCTTTAAAAAGTAGTTATTCAACACGAGGCACAATCCAAATGACATTTTGAATCATTCATTCTACAGTCCAAAAAATAAATTTTCTGATGAAAAGCGATAATCCGTGACCTCTCGAACTTTCTCCAGATGCTCAGAAATAGTAATTTTTTCATGTTTAATTTCTTGACTATAAATGACTATTGCATGTGAATTATCACTTTTGGAACTAAAATAAGTGTGTTTAGATTCATTTTAATGCCTGAAATTAGTCGAAATAGAAGCTTCTGAGTAGGAGAAAAAGTCTGTAAAAATGGCAATTTTGAGTACATCGAGGCTTTAACCCCTTGAGTGCCCGCCCCTTTCCCCGCCCTGTGCCGGGCGTTTCATTAGCGGGCGGGGTTTATGACGAGCTGGTCTCATCATGGGCACAGCGCAACCGCGGCCCATGAGGAGACCAGCTCGTCATGGGCACTCAAGAGGTTAAAAAGTAGTTATTCAACATGAGGCACAATCCAAAGGACATTTTGAATCCTTTTTTCTACAGTCCAAAAAATCCATTTTCTGATGAAAAACGATGACCCGTGACCTGTCGAACTTTCTCCAGAGGGTCAGACATGGTAATTTTTGTAATGTTACATTTTTTGACTGTAGATGACTATTGCATGTGAATTATCACTTTTAGAACTAAAATAAGTGTGTTTAGAGTCATTTGAATGACTGAAATTGGTTGAAAAAGAAGCTTCTGAGTAGGAGAAAAAGTCTGTAAAAATGGGAATTTTGGTCACATTGAGGCTTTAAAAAGTAGTTATTCAACATGAGGCACAATCCAAATGACAATTTAAATCACTATTATTCTACAGTCCAAAAAAACAATTTTCTGATGAAAAGCGATAATCCGTGACCTCTCGAACTTTCTCCAGATGCTCAGAAATAGTAATTTTTTCATGTTTAATTTCTTGACTATAAATGACTATTGCATATGAATTATCACTTTTGGAACTAAAATAAGTGTGTTTAGATTCATTTTAATGCCTGAAATTGGTCGAAAAAGAAGCTTCTGAGTAGGAGAAAAAGTCTGTAAAAATGGCAATTTTGAGTACATTGAGGCTTTAAAAAGTAGTTATTCAACATGAGGCACAATCCAAATGACATTTTGAATCATTTATTCTACAGTCCAAAAAATCAATTTTCTGATGAAAAGCGATAATCCGTGACCTCTCAAACTTTCTCCAGATGATCAGAAATAGTAAGTTTTTTCATGTTTAATTTCTTGACTATAAATGACTATTGCATGTGAATAAACACACCTAATTTAGTTCCAAAAGTGATCAGAGTCATTTTAGTGCCTGAAATTGGTCGAAATAGAAGCTTGTGAGTAAGAGAAAAAGTCTGTAGAAATGGCAATTTTGGTCACATTGAGGCTTTAAGAAGTAGTTATTCAACATGAGGCACAATCCAAATGACATTTTGAATAATTTTTTCTACAGTCCAAAAAATCAATTTTCTGATGAAAAACGATGACCCGTGACCTGTCGAACTTTCTCCAGACGGTCAGAAATGGTTATTTTTTCATGTTTAATTTCTTGACTATAAATGACTATTGCATGTGAATTATCACTTTTGGAACTAAAATAAGTGTGTTTAGAGTCATTTGAATGACTGAAATTGGTTGAAAAAGAAGCTTCTGAGTAGGAGAAAAAGTCTGTAAAAATGGCAATTTTGGTCACATTGAGGCTTTAAAAAGCAGTTATTCAACATGAAGCACAATTCAAATGACAATTTAAATCACTATTTTTCTACAGTCCAAAAAATCAAGTTTCCGATGAAAAGCGATGATCCGTGACCTGTCGAACTTTCTCTAGACTGTCAGAAATGGTAATTTTTTAATGTTACATTTTTTGACTGTAAATGACTATTGCATGTGAATGATCACTTTTGGAACTAAAATAAGTGTGTTTAGAGTCATTTTAATGTCTGAAATTGTTCAAAATACAAGCTTCTGAGTAGGAGAAAAAGTCTGTAAAAATGGCAATTTTGGTCACATTGAGGCTTTAAGAAGTAGTTATTCAACATGAGGCACAATCCAAATGACATTTTGAATAATTTTTTCTACAGTCCAAAAAAATCAATTTTCTGATGAAAAACGATGACCCGTGACCTGTCGAACTTTCTCCAGACGGTCAGAAATGGTTATTTTTTAATGTTACATTTTTTTACTGTAAATGACTATTGCGTGTGAATTATCACTTTTGGAACTAAAATAAGTGTGTTTAGAGTCATTTGAATGACTGAAATTGGTTGAAAAAGAAGCTTCTGAGTAGGAGAAAAAGTCTGTAAAAATGGGAATTTTGGTCACATTGAGGCTATAAAAAGTAGTTATTCAACATGAGGCACAATCCAAATGACATTTTGAATCATTTATTCTACAGTCCAAAAAATCAATTTTCTGATGAAAAGCGATAATCCGTGACCTCTCAAACTTTCTCCAGATGATCAGAAATAGTAAGTTTTTTCATGTTTAATTTCTTGACTATAAATGACTATTGCATGTGAATGATCACTTTTGGAACTAAATTAGGTGTGTTTAGAGTCATTTTAGTGCCTGAAATTGGTCGAAATAGAAGCTTGTGAGTAAGAGATAAAGTCTGTAGAAATGGCAATTTTGGTCACATTGAGGCTTTAAGAAGTAGTTATTCAACATGAGGCACAATCCAAATGACATTTTGAATAATTTTTTCTACAGTCCAAAAAATCTATTTTCTGATGAAAAACGATGACCCGTGACCTGTCGAACTTTCTCCAGACGGTCAGAAATGGTTATTTTTTAATGTTACATTTTTTTACTGTAAATGACTATTGCGTGTGAATTATCACTTTTGGAACTAAAATAAGTGTGTTTAGAGTCATTTGAATGACTGAAATTGGTTGAAAAAGAAGCTTCTGAGTAGGAGAAAAAGTCTGTAAAAATGGGAATTTTGGTCACATTGAGGCTTTAAAAAGTAGTTATTCAACATGAGGCACAATCCAAATGACAATTTAAATCACTATTATTCTACAGTCCAAAAAAACAATTTTCTGATGAAAAGCGATAATCCGTGACCTCTCGAACTTTCTCCAAATGCTCAGAAATAGTAATTTTTTCATGTTTAATTTCTTGACTATCAATGACTATTGCATATGAATTATCACTTTTGGAACTAAAATAAGTGTGTTTAGATTCATTTTAATGCCTGAAATTGGTCGAAAAAGAAGCTTCTGAGTAGGAGAAAAAGTCTGTAAAAATGGCAATTTTGAGTACATTGAGGCTTTAAAAAGTAGTTATTCAACATGAGGCACAATCCAAATGACATTTTGAATCATTTATTCTACAGTCCAAAAAATCAATTTTCTGATGAAAAGCGATAATCCGTGACCTCTCAAACTTTCTCCAGATGATCAGAAATAGTAAGTTTTTTCATGTTTAATTTCTTGACTATAAATGACTATTGCATGTGAATGATCACTTTTGGAACTAAATTAGGTGTGTTTAGAGTCATTTTAGTGCCTGAAATTGGTCGAAATAGAAGCTTGTGAGTAAGAGAAAAAGTCTGTAGAAATGGCAATTTTGGTCACATTGAGGCTTTAAGAAGTAGTTATTCAACATGAGGCACAATCCAAATGACATTTTGAATAATTTTTTCTACAGTCCAAAAAATCAATTTTCTGATGAAAAACGATGACCCGTGACCTGTCGAACTTTCTCCAGACGGTCAGAAATGGTTATTTTTTAATGTTACATTTTTTTACTGTAAATGACTATTGCGTGTGAATTATCACTTTTGGAACTAAAATAAGTGTGTTTAGAGTCATTTGAATGACTGAAATTGGTTGAAAAAGAAGCTTCTGAGTAGGAGAAAAAGTCTGTAAAAATGGGAATTTTGGTCACATTGAGGCTTTAAAAAGTAGTTATTCAACATGAGGCACAATCCAAATGACATTTTGAATCATTTATTCTACAGTCCAAAAAATCCATTTTCTGATGAAAAGCGATAATCCGTGACCTCTCGAACTTTCTCCAGATGCTCAGAAATAGTAATTTTTTCATGTTTAATTTCTTGACTATAAATGACTATTGCATGTGAATTATCACTTTTGGAACTAAATTAAGTGTGTTTAGAGTCATTTTAATGCCTGAAATTGGTCGAAATAGAAGCTTGTGAGTAAGAGAAAAAGTCTGTAATAATGGCAATTTTGGTCACATTGAGGCTTTAAAAAGTAGTTATTCAACATGAGGCACAATCCAAATGAGATTTTGAATAATTTTTTCTACAGTCCAAAAAATCAATTTTCTGATGAAAAACGATGACCCGTGACCTGTCGAACTTTCTCCAGACGGTCAGAAATGGTTATTTTTTAATGTTACATTTTTTTACTGTAAATGACTATTGCGTGTGAATTATCACTTTTGGAACTAAAATAAGTGTGTTTAGATTCATTTTAATGCCTGAAATTAGTCGAAATAGAAGCTTCTGAGTAGGAGAAAAAGTCTGTAAAAATGGCAATTTTGAGTACATCGAGGCTTTAACCCCTTGAGTGCCCGCCCCTTTCCCCGCCCTGTGCCGGGCGTTTCATTAGCGGGCGGGGTTTATGACGAGCTGGTCTCATCATGGGCACAGCGCAACCGCGGCCCATGAGGAGACCAGCTCGTCATGGGCACTCAAGAGGTTAAAAAGTAGTTATTCAACATGAGGCACAATCCAAAGGACATTTTGAATCATTTTTTCTACAGTCCAAAAAATCCATTTTCTGATGAAAAACGATGACCCGTGACCTGTCGAACTTTCTCCAGAGGGTCAGACATGGTAATTTTTGTAATGTTACATTTTTTGACTGTAGATGACTATTGCATGTGAATTATCACTTTTAGAACTAAAATAAGTGTGCTTAGAGTCATTTGAATGACTGAAATTGGTTGAAAAAGAAGCTTCTGAGTAGGAGAAAAAGTCTGTAAAAATGGGAATTTTGGTCACATTGAGGCTTTAAAAAGTAGTTATTCAACATGAGGCACAATCCAAATGACAATTTAAATCACTATTATTCTACAGTCCAAAAAAACAATTTTCTGATGAAAAGCGATAATCCGTGACCTCTCGAACTTTCTCCAGATGCTCAGAAATAGTAATTTTTTCATGTTTAATTTCTTGACTATAAATGACTATTGCATATGAATTATCACTTTTGGAACTAAAATAAGTGTGTTTAGATTCATTTTAATGCCTGAAATTGGTCGAAAAAGAAGCTTCTGAGTAGGAGAAAAAGTCTGTAAAAATGGCAATTTTGAGTACATTGAGGCTTTAAAAAGTAGTTATTCAACATGAGGCACAATCCAAATGACATTTTGAATCATTTATTCTACAGTCTAAAAAATCAATTTTCTGATGAAAAGCGATAATCCGTGACCTCTCAAACTTTCTCCAGATGATCAGAAATATTAAGTTTTTTCATGTTTAATTTCTTGACTATAAATGACTATTGCATGTGAATGATCACTTTTGGAACTAAATTAGGTGTGTTTAGAGTCATTTTAGTGCCTGAAATTGGTCGAAATTGAAGCTTGTGAGTAAGAGAAAAAGTCTGTAGAAATGGCAATTTTGGTCACATTGAGGCTTTAAGAAGTAGTTATTCAACATGAGGCACAATCCAAATGACATTTTGAATAATGTTTTCTACAGTCCAAAAAATCAATTTTCTGATGAAAAACGATGACCCGTGACCTGTCGAACTTTCTCCAGACGGTCAGAAATGGTTATTTTTTAATGTTACATTTTTTTTACTGTAAATGACTATTGCGTGTGAATTATCACTTTTGGAACTAAAATAAGTGTGTTTAGAGTCATTTGAATGACTGAAATTGGTTGAAAAAGAAGCTTCTGAGTAGGAGAAAAAGTCTGTAAAAATGGGAATTTTGGTCACATTGAGGCTTTAAAAAGTAGTTATTCAACATGAGGCACAATCCAAATGACATTTTGAATCATTTATTCTACAGTCCAAAAAATCCATTTTCTGATGAAAAGCGATAATCCGTGACCTCTCGAACTTTCTCCAGATGCTCAGAAATAGTAATTTTTTCATTTTAATTTCTTGACTATAAATGACTATTGCATGTGAATTATCACTTTTGGAACTAAATTAAGTGTGTTTAGAGTCATTTTAATGCCTGAAATTGGTCGAAATAGAAGCTTGTGAGTAAGAGAAAAAGTCTGTAATAATGGCAATTTTGGTCACATTGAGGCTTTAAAAAGTAGTTATTCAACATGAGGCAGAATCCAAATGAGATTTTGAATAATTTTTTCTACAGTCCAAAAAATCCATTTTCTGATGAAAATCGATGACCCGTGACCTGTCGAACTTTCTCCAGACGGTCAGAAATGGTTATTTTTTAATGTTACATTTTTTTACTGTAAATCACTATTGCGTGTGAATTATCACTTTTGGAACTAAAATAAGTGTGTTTAGATTCATTTTAATGCCTGAAATTAGTCGAAATAGAAGCTTCTGAGTAGGAGAAAAAGTCTGTAAAAATGGCAATTTTGAGTACATCGAGGCTTTAACCCCTTGAGTGCCCGCCCCTTTCCCCGCCCTGTGCCGGGCGTTTCATTAGCGGGCGGGGTTTATGACGAGCTGGTCTCATCATGGGCACAGCGCAACCGCGGCCCATGAGGAGACCAGCTCGTCATGGGCACTCAAGAGGTTAAAAAGTAGTTATTCAACATGAGGCACAATCCAAAGGACATTTTGAATCATTTTTTCTACAGTCCAAAAAATCCATTTTCTGATGAAAAACGATGACCCGTGACCTGTCGAACTTTCTCCAGAGGGTCAGACATGGTAATTTTTGTATTGTTACATTTTTTGACTGTAGATGACTATTGCATGTGAATTATCACTTTTAGAACTAAAATAAGTGTGTTTAGAGTCATTTGAATGACTGAAATTGGTTGAAAAAGAAGCTTCTGAGTAGGAGAAAAAGTCTGTAAAAATGGGAATTTTGGTCACATTGAGGCTTTAAAAAGTAGTTATTCAACATGAGGCACAATCCAAATGACAATTTAAATCACTATTATTCTACAGTCCAAAAAAACAATTTTCTGATGAAAAGCGATAATCCGTGACCTCTCGAACTTTCTCCAGATGCTCAGAAATAGTAATTTTTTCATGTTTAATTTCTTGACTATAAATGACTATTGCATATGAATTATCACTTTTGGAACTAAAATAAGTGTGTTTAGATTCATTTTAATGCCTGAAATTGGTCGAAAAAGAAGCTTCTGAGTAGGAGAAAAAGTCTGTAAAAATGGCAATTTTGAGTACATTGAGGCTTTAAAAAGTAGTTATTCAACATGAGGCACAATCCAAATGACATTTTGAATCATTTATTCTACAGTCCAAAAAATCAATTTTCTGATGAAAAGCGATAATCCGTGACCTCTCAAACTTTCTCCAGATGATCAGAAATAGTAAGTTTTTTCATGTTTAATTTCTTGACTATAAATGACTATTGCATGTGAATGATCACTTTTGGAACTAAATTAGGTGTGTTTAGAGTCATTTTAGTGCCTGAAATTGGTCGAAATAGAAGCTTGTGAGTAAGAGAAAAAGTCTGTAGAAATAGCAATTTTGGTCACATTGAGGCTTTAAGAAGTAGTTATTCAACATGAGGCACAATCCAAATGACATTTTGAATAATTTTTTCTACAGTCCAAAAAATCAATTTTCTGATGAAAAACGATGACCCGTGACCTGTCGAACTTTCTCCAGACGGTCAGAAATGGTTATTTTTTAATGTTACATTTTTTTACTGTAAATGACTATTGCGTGTGAATTATCACTTTTGGAACTAAAATAAGTGTGTTTAGAGTCATTTGAATGACTGAAATTGGTTGAAAAAGAAGCTTCTGAGTAGGAGAAAAAGTCTGTAAAAATGGGAATTTTGGTCACATTGAGGCTTTAAAAAGTAGTTATTCAACATGAGGCACAATCCAAATGACATTTTGAATCATTTATTCTACAGTCCAAAAAATCCATTTTCTGATGAAAAGCGATAATCCGTGACCTCTCGAACTTTCTCCAGATGCTCAGAAATAGTAATTTTTTCATGTTTAATTTCTTGACTATAAATGACTATTGCATGTGAATTATCACTTTTGGAACTAAATTAAGTGTGTTTAGAGTCATTTTAATGCCTGAAATTGGTCGAAATAGAAGCTTGTGAGTAAGAGAAAAAGTCTGTAATAATGGCAATTTTGGTCACATTGAGGCTTTAAAAAGTAGTTATTCAACATGAGGCACAATCCAAATGAGATTTTGAATAATTTTTTCTACAGTCCAAAAAATCAATTTTCTGATGAAAAACGATGACCCGTGACCTGTCGAACTTTCTCCAGACGGTCAGAAATGGTTATTTTTTAATGTTACATTTTTTTACTGTAAATGACTATTGCGTGTGAATTATCACTTTTGGAACTAAAATAAGTGTGTTTAGAGTCATTTGAATGACTGAAATTGGTTGAAAAAGAAGCTTCTGAGTAGGAGAAAAAGTCTGTAAAAATGGGAATTTTGGTCACATTGAGGCTTTAAAAAGTAGTTATTCAACATGAGGCACAATCCAAATGACATTTTGAATCATTTATTCTACAGTCCAAAAAATCCATTTTCTGATGAAAAGCGATAATCCGTGACCTCTCGAACTTTCTCCAGATGCTCAGAAATAGTAATTTTTTCATGTTTAATTTCTTGACTATAAATGACTATTGCATGTGAATTATCACTTTTGGAACTAAAATAAGTGTGTTTAGAGTCATTTGAATGACTGAAATTGGTTGAAAAAGAAGCTTCTGAGTAGGAGAAAAAGTCTGTAAAAATGGCAATTTTGGTCACATTGAGGCTTTAAAAAGCAGTTATTCAACATGAAGCACAATTCAAATGACAATTTAAATCACTATTTTTCTACAGTCCAAAAAATCAAGTTTCCGATGAAAAGCGATGATCCGTGACCTGTCGAACTTTCTCTAGACTGTCAGAAATGGTAATTTTTTAATGTTACATTTTTTGACTGTAAATGACTATTGCATGTGAATGATCACTTTTGGAACTAAAATAAGTGTGTTTAGAGTCATTTTAATGTCTGAAATTGTTCAAAATACAAGCTTCTGAGTAGGAGAAAAAGTCTGTAAAAATGGCAATTTTGGTCACATTGAGGCTTTAAGAAGTAGTTATTCAACATGAGGCACAATCCAAATGACATTTTGAATAATTTTTTCTACAGTCCAAAAAATCAATTTTCTGATGAAAAACGATGACCCGTGACCTGTCGAACTTTCTCCAGACGGTCAGAAATGGTTATTTTTTAATGTTACATTTTTTTACTGTAAATGACTATTGCGTGTGAATTATCACTTTTGGAACTAAAATAAGTGTGTTTAGAGTCATTTGAATGACTGAAATTGGTTGAAAAAGAAGCTTCTGAGTAGGAGAAAAAGTCTGTAAAAATGGGAATTTTGGTCACATTGAGGCTTTAAAAAGTAGTTATTCAACATGAGGCACAATCCAAATGACATTTTGAATCATTTATTCTACAGTCCAAAAAATCAATTTTCTGATGAAAAGCGATAATCTGTGACCTCTCAAACTTTCTCCAGATGATCAGAAATAGTAAGTTTTTTCATGTTTAATTTCTTGACTATAAATGACTATTGCATGTGAATGATCACTTTTGGAACTAAATTAGGTGTGTTTAGAGTCATTTTAGTGCCTGAAATTGGTCGAAATAGAAGCTTGTGAGTAAGAGAAAAAGTCTGTAGAAATGGCAATTTTGGTCACATTGAGGCTTTAAGAAGTAGTTATTCAACATGAGGCACAATCCAAATGACATTTTGAATAATTTTTTCTACAGTCCAAAAAATCTATTTTCTGATGAAAAACGATGACCCGTGACCTGTCGAACTTTCTCCAGACGGTCAGAAA
The DNA here is from genome assembly GCF_964204655.1 of Triturus cristatus. Classification (NCBI taxonomy): domain Eukaryota; kingdom Metazoa; phylum Chordata; class Amphibia; order Caudata; family Salamandridae; genus Triturus; species Triturus cristatus. The sequence continues at coordinate 999,965,386 of NC_140583.1, read as the reverse complement.
TGGTTATTTTTTAATGTTACATTTTTTTACTGTAAATGACTATTGCGTGTGAATTATCACTTTTGGAACTAAAATAAGTGTGTTTAGAGTCATTTGAATGACTGAAATTGGTTGAAAAAGAAGCTTCTGAGTAGGAGAAAAAGTCTGTAAAAATGGGAATTTTGGTCACATTGAGGCTTTAAAAAGTAGTTATTCAACATGAGGCACAATCCAAATGACAATTTAAATCACTATTATTCTACAGTCCAAAAAACAATTTTCTGATGAAAAGCGATAATCCGTGACCTCTCGAACTTTCTCCAAATGCTCAGAAATAGTAATTTTTTCATGTTTAATTTCTTGACTATCAATGACTATTGCATATGAATTATCACTTTTGGAACTAAAATAAGTGTGTTTAGATTCATTTTAATGCCTGAAATTGGTCGAAAAAGAAGCTTCTGAGTAGGAGAAAAAGTCTGTAAAAATGGCAATTTTGAGTACATTGAGGCTTTAAAAAGTAGTTATTCAACATGAGGCACAATCCAAATGACATTTTGAATCATTTATTCTACAGTCCAAAAAATCAATTTTCTGATGAAAAGCGATAATCCGTGACCTCTCAAACTTTCTCCAGATGATCAGAAATAGTAAGTTTTTTCATGTTTAATTTCTTGACTATAAATGACTATTGCATGTGAATGATCACTTTTGGAACTAAATTAGGTGTGTTTAGAGTCATTTTAGTGCCTGAAATTGGTCGAAATAGAAGCTTGTGAGTAAGAGAAAAAGTCTGTAGAAATGGCAATTTTGGTCACATTGAGGCTTTAAGAAGTAGTTATTCAACATGAGGCACAATCCAAATGACATTTTGAATAATTTTTTCTACAGTCCAAAAAATCAATTTTCTGATGAAAAACGATGACCCGTGACCTGTTGAACTTTCTCCAGACGGTCAGAAATGGTTATTTTTTAATGTTACATTTTTTTACTGTAAATGACTATTGCGTGTAAATTATCACTTTTGGAACTAAAATAAGTGTGTTTAGAGTCATTTGAATGACTGAAATTGGTTGAAAAAGAAGCTTCTGAGTAGGAGAAAAAGTCTGTAAAAATGGGAATTTTGGTCACATTGAGGCTTTAAAAAGTAGTTATTCAACATGAGGCACAATCCAAATGACATTTTGAATCATTTATTCTACAGTCCAAAAAATCCATTTTCTGATGAAAAGCGATAATCCGTGACCTCTCGAACTTTCTCCAGATGCTCAGAAATAGTAATTTTTTCATGTTTAATTTCTTGACTATAAATGACTATTGCATGTGAATTATCACTTTTGGAACTAAATTAAGTGTGTTTAGAGTCATTTTAATGCCTGAAATTGGTCGAAATAGAAGCTTGTGAGTAAGAGAAAAAGTCTGTAATAATGGCAATTTTGGTCACATTGAGGCTTTAAAAAGTAGTTATTCCACATGAGGCACAATCCAAATGAGATTTTGAATAATTTTTTCTACAGTCCAAAAAATCCATTTTCTGATGAAAAACGATGACCCGTGACCTGTCGAACTTTCTCCAGACGGTCAGAAATGGTTATTTTTTAATGTTACATTTTTTTACTGTAAATGACTATTGCGTGTGAATTATCACTTTTGGAACTAAAATAAGTGTGTTTAGATTCATTTTAATGCCTGAAATTAGTAAAAATAGAAGCTTCTGAGTAGGAGAAAAAGTCTGTAAAAATGGCAATTTTGAGTACATCGAGGCTTTAACCCCTTGAGTGCCCGCCCCTTTCCCCGCCCTGTGCCGGGCGTTTCATTAGCGGGCGGGGTTTATGACGAGCTGGTCTCATCATGGGCACAGCGCAACCGCGGCCCATGAGGAGACCAGCTCGTCATGGGCACTCAAGAGGTTAAAAAGTAGTTATTCAACATGAGGCACAATCCAAAGGACATTTTGAATCATTTTTTCTACAGTCCAAAAAATCCATTTTCTGATGAAAAACGATGACCCGTGACCTGTCGAACTTTCTCCAGAGGGTCAGACATGGTAATTTTTGTAATGTTACATTTTTTGACTGTAGATGACTATTGCATGTGAATTATCACTTTTAGAACTAAAATAAGTGTGTTTAGAGTCATTTGAATGACTGAAATTGGTTGAAAAAGAAGCTTCTGAGTAGGAGAAAAAGTCTGTAAAAATGGGAATTTTGGTCACATTGAGGCTTTAAAAAGTAGTTATTCAACATGAGGCACAATCCAAATGACAATTTAAATCACTATTATTCTACAGTCCAAAAAAACAATTTTCTGATGAAAAGCGATAATCCGTGACCTCTCGAACTTTCTCCAGATGCTCAGAAATAGTAATTTTTTCATGTTTAATTTCTTGACTATAAATGACTATTGCATATGAATTATCACTTTTGGAACTAAAATAAGTGTGTTTAGATTCATTTTAATGCCTGAAATTGGTCGAAAAAGAAGCTTCTGAGTAGGAGAAAAAGTCTGTAAAAATGGCAATTTTGAGTACATTGAGGCTTTAAAAAGTAGTTATTCAACATGAGGCACAATCCAAATGACATTTTGAATCATTTATTCTACAGTCCAAAAAATCAATTTTCTGATGAAAAGCGATAATCCGTGGCCTCTCAAACTTTCTCCCGATGATCAGAAATATTAAGTTTTTTCATGTTTAAGATTCTTGACTATAAATGACTATTGCATGTGAATGATCACTTTTGGAACTAAATTAGGTGTGTTTAGAGTCATTTTAGTGCCTGAAATTGGTCGAAATAGAAGCTTGTGAGTAAGAGAAAAAGTCTGTAGAAATGGCAATTTTGGTCACATTGAGGCTTTAAGAAGTAGTTATTCAACATGAGGCACAATCCAAATGACATTTTGAATAATTTTTTCTACAGTCCAAAAAATCAATTTTCTGATGAAAAACGATGACCCGTGACCTGTCGAACTTTCTCCAGACGGTCAGAAATGGTTATTTTTTAATGTTACATTTTTTTTACTGTAAATGACTATTGCGTGTGAATTATCACTTTTGGAACTAAAATAAGTGTGTTTAGAGTCATTTGAATGACTGAAATTGGTTGAAAAAGAAGCTTCTGAGTAGGAGAAAAAGTCTGTAAAAATGGGAATTTTGGTCACATTGAGGCTTTAAAAAGTAGTTATTCAACATGAGGCACAATCCAAATGACATTTTGAATCATTTATTCTACAGTCCAAAAAATCCATTTTCTGATGAAAAGCGATAATCCGTGACCTCTCGAACTTTCTCCAGATGCTCAGAAATAGTAATTTTTTCATGTTTAATTTCTTGACTATAAATGACTATTGCATGTGAATTATCACTTTTGGAACTAAATTAAGTGTGTTTAGAGTCATTTTAATGCCTGAAATTGGTCGAAATAGAAGCTTGTGAGTAAGAGAAAAAGTCTGTAATAATGGCAATTTTGGTCACATTGAGGCTTTAAAAAGTAGTTATTCAACATGAGGCACAATCCAAATGAGATTTTGAATAATTTTTTCTACAGTCCAAAAAATCAATTTTCTGATGAAAAACGATGACCCGTGACCTGTCGAACTTTCTCCAGACGGTCAGAAATGGTTATTTTTTAATGTTACATTTTTTTACTGTAAATGACTATTGCGTGTGAATTATCACTTTTGGAACTAAAATAAGTGTGTTTAGAGTCATTTGAATGACTGAAATTGGTTGAAAAAGAAGCTTCTGAGTAGGAGAAAAAGTCTGTAAAAATGGGAATTTTGGTCACATTGAGGCTTTAAAAAGTAGTTATTCAACATGAGGCACAATCCAAATGACATTTTGAATCATTTATTCTACAGTCCAAAAAATCCATTTTCTGATGAAAAGCGATAATCCGTGACCTCTCGAACTTTCTCCAGATGCTCAGAAATAGTAATTTTTTCATGTTTAATTTCTTGACTATAAATGACTATTGCATGTGAATTATCACTTTTGGAACTAAAATAAGTGTGTTTAGAGTCATTTGAAGGACTGAAATTGGTTGAAAAAGAAGCTTCTGAGTAGGAGAAAAAGTCTGTAAAAATGGCAATTTTGGTCACATTGAGGCTTTAAAAAGCAGTTATTCAACATGAAGCACAATTCAAATGACAATTTAAATCACTATTTTTCTACAGTCCAAAAAATCAAGTTTCCGATGAAAAGCGATGATCCGTGACCTGTCGAACTTTCTCTAGACTGTCAGAAATGGTAATTTTTTAATGTTACATTTTTTGACTGTAAATGACTATTGCATGTGAATGATCACTTTTGGAACTAAAATAAGTGTGTTTAGAGTCATTTTAATGTCTGAAATTGTTCAAAATACAAGCTTCTGAGTAGGAGAAAAAGTCTGTAAAAATGGCAATTTTGGTCACATTGAGGCTTTAAGAAGTAGTTATTCAACATGAGGCACAATCCAAATGACATTTTGAATAATTTTTTCTACAGTCCAAAAAATCAATTTTCTGATGAAAAACGATGACCCGTGACCTGTCGAACTTTCTCCAGACGGTCAGAAATGGTTATTTTTTAATGTTACATTTTTTTACTGTAAATGACTATTGCGTGTGAATTATCACTTTTGGAACTAAAATAAGTGTGTTTAGAGTCATTTGAATGACTGAAATTGGTTGAAAAAGAAGCTTCTGAGTAGGAGAAAAAGTCTGTAAAAATGGGAATTTTGGTCACATTGAGGCTTTAAAAAGTAGTTATTCAACATGAGGCACAATCCAAATGACAATTTAAATCACTATTATTCTACAGTCCAAAAAAACAATTTTCTGATGAAAAGCGATAATCCGTGACCTCTCGAACTTTCTCCAGATGCTCAGAAATAGTAATTTTTTCATGTTTAATTTCTTGACTATAAATGACTATTGCATATGAATTATCACTTTTGGAACTAAAATAAGTGTGTTTAGATTCATTTTAATGCCTGAAATTGGTCGAAAAAGAAGCTTCTGAGTAGGAGAAAAAGTCTGTAAAAATGGCAATTTTTAGTACATTGAGGCTTTAAAAAGTAGTTATTCAACATGAGGCACAATCCAAATGACATTTTGAATCATTTATTCTACAGTCCAAAAAATCAATTTTCTGATGAAAAGCGATAATCCGTGACCTCTCAAACTTTCTCCAGATGATCAGAAATAGTAAGTTTTTTCATGTTTAATTTCTTGACTATAAATGACTATTGCATGTGAATGATCACTTTTGGAACTAAATTAGGTGTGTTTAGAGTCATTGTAGTGCCTGAAATTGGTCGAAATAGAAGCTTGTGAGTAAGAGAAAAAGTCTGTAGAAATGGCAATTTTGGTCACATTGAGGCTTTAAGAAGTAGTTATTCAACATGAGGCAGAATCCAAATGAGATTTTGAATAATTTTTTCTACAGTCCAAAAAATCCATTTTCTGATGAAAATCGATGACCCGTGACCTGTCGAACTTTCTCCAGACGGTCAGAAATGGTTATTTTTTAATGTTACATTTTTTTACTGTAAATCACTATTGCGTGTGAATTATCACTTTTGGAACTAAAATAAGTGTGTTTAGATTCATTTTAATGCCTGAAATTAGTCGAAATAGAAGCTTCTGAGTAGGAGAAAAAGTCTGTAAAAATGGCAATTTTGAGTACATCGAGGCTTTAACCCCTTGAGTGCCCGCCCCTTTCCCCGCCCTGTGCCGGGCGTTTCATTAGCGGGCGGGGTTTATGACGAGCTGGTCTCATCATGGGCACAGCGCAACCGCGGCCCATGAGGAGACCAGTTCGTCATGGGCACTCAAGAGGTTAAAAAGTAGTTATTCAACATGAGGCACAATCCAAAGGACATTTTGAATCATTTTTTCTACAGTCCAAAAAATCCATTTTCTGATGAAAAACGATGACCCGTGACCTGTCGAACTTTCTCCAGAGGGTCAGACATGGTAATTTTTGTAATGTTACATTTTTTTACTGTAAATGACTATTGCGTGTGAATTATCACTTTTGGAACTAAAATAAGTGTGTTTAGAGTCATTTGAATGACTGAAATTGGTTGAAAAAGAAGCTTCTGAGTAGGAGAAAAAGTCTGTAAAAATGGGAATTTTGGTCACATTGAGGCTTTAAAAAGTAGTTATTCAACATGAGGCACAATCCAAATGACATTTTGAATCATTTATTCTACAGTCCAAAAAATCCATTTTCTGATGAAAAGCGATAATCCGTGACCTCTCGAACTTTCTCCAGATGCTCAGAAATAGTAATTTTTTCATGTTTAATTTCTTGACTATAAATGACTATTGCATGTGAATTATCACTTTTGGAACTAAAATAAGTGTGTTTAGAGTCATTTGAAGGACTGAAATTGGTTGAAAAAGAAGCTTCTGAGTAGGAGAAAAAGTCTGTAAAAATGGCAATTTTGGTCACATTGAGGCTTTAAAAAGCAGTTATTCAACATGAAGCACAATTCAAATGACAATTTAAATCACTATTTTTCTACAGTCCAAAAAATCAAGTTTCCGATGAAAAGCGATGATCCGTGACCTGTCGAACTTTCTCTAGACTGTCAGAAATGGTAATTTTTTAATGTTACATTTTTTGACTGTAAATGACTATTGCATGTGAATGATCACTTTTGGAACTAAAATAAGTGTGTTTAGAGTCATTTTAATGTCTGAAATTGTTCAAAATACAAGCTTCTGAGTAGGAGAAAAAGTCTGTAAAAATGGCAATTTTGGTCACATTGAGGCTTTAAGAAGTAGTTATTCAACATGAGGCACAATCCAAATGACATTTTGAATAATTTTTTCTACAGTCCAAAAAATCAATTTTCTGATGAAAAACGATGACCCGTGACCTGTCGAACTTTCTCCAGACGGTCAGAAATGGTTATTTTTTAATGTTACATTTTTTTACTGTAAATGACTATTGCGTGTGAATTATCACTTTTGGAACTAAAATAAGTGTGTTTAGAGTCATTTGAATGACTGAAATTTGTTGAAAAAGAAGCTTCTGAGTAGGAGAAAAAGTCTGTAAAAATGGGAATTTTGGTCACATTGAGGTTTTAAAAAGTAGTTATTCAACATGAGGCACAATCCAAATGACAATTTAAATCACTATTATTCTACAGTCCAAAAAAACAATTTTCTGATGAAAAGCGATAATCCGTGACCTCTCGAACTTTCTCCAGATGCTCAGAAATAGTAATTTTTTCATGTTTAATTTCTTGACTATAAATGACTATTGCATATGAATTATCACTTTTGGAACTAAAATAAGTGTGTTTAGATTCATTTTAATGCCTGAAATTGGTCGAAAAAGAAGCTTCTGAGTAGGAGAAAAAGTCTGTAAAAATGGCAATTTTTAGTACATTGAGGCTTTAAAAAGTAGTTATTCAACATGAGGCACAATCCAAATGACATTTTGAATAATTTATTCTACAGTCCAAAAAATCAATTTTCTGATGAAAAGCGATAATCCGTGACCTCTCAAACTTTCTCCAGATGATCAGAAATAGTAAGTTTTTTCATGTTTAATTTCTTGACTATAAATGACTATTGCATGTGAATGATCACTTTTGGAACTAAATTAGGTGTGTTTAGAGTCATTGTAGTGCCTGAAATTGGTCGAAATAGAAGCTTGTGAGTAAGAGAAAAAGTCTGTAGAAATGGCAATTTTGGTCACATTGAGGCTTTAAGAAGTAGTTATTCAACATGAGGCACAATCCAAATGACATTTTGAATAATTTTTTCTACAGTCCAAAAAATCAATTTTCTGATGAAAAACGATGACCCGTGACCTGTCGAACTTTCTCCAGATGCTCAGAAATAGTAATTTTTTCATGTTTAATTTCTTGACTATAAATGACTATTGCATATGAATTATCACTTTTGGAACTAAAATAAGTGTGTTTAGATTCATTTTAATGCCTGCAATTGGTCGAAATAGAAGCTTCTGAGTAGGAGAAAAAGCCTGTAAAAATGGCAATTTTGAGTACATTGAGGCTTTAAAAAGTAGTTATTCAACACGAGGCACAATCCAAATGACATTTTGAATCATTCATTCTACAGTCCAAAAAATCCATTTTCTGATGAAAAGCGATAATCCGTGACCTCTCGAACTTTCTCCAGATGCTCAGAAATAGTAATTTTTTCATGTTTAATTTCTTGACTATAAATGACTATTGCATGTGAATTATCACTTTTGGAACTAAATTAAGTGTGTTTAGAGTCATTTTAATGCCTGAAATTGGTCGAAATAGAAGCTTGTGAGTAAGAGAAAAAGTCTGTAATAATGGCAATTTTGGTCACATTGAGGCTTTAAAAAGAAGTTATTCAACATGAGGCAGAATCCAAATGAGATTTTGAATAATTTTTTCTACAGTCCAAAAAATCCATTTTCTGATGAAAATCGATGACCCGTGACCTGTCGAACTTTCTTCAGACGGTCAGAAATGGTTATTTTTTAATGTTACATTTTTTTACTGTAAATCACTATTGCGTGTGAATTATCACTTTTGGAACTAAAATAAGTGTGTTTAGATTCATTTTAATGCCTGAAATTAGTCGAAATAGAAGCTTCTGAGTAGGAGAAAAAGTCTGTAAAAATGGCAATTTTGAGTACATCGAGGCTTTAACCCCTTGAGTGCCCGCCCCTTTCCCCGCCCTGTGCCGGGCGTTTCATTAGCGGGCGGGGTTTATGACGAGCTGGTCTCATCATGGGCACAGCGCAACCGCGGCCCATGAGGAGACCAGTTCGTCATGGGCACTCAAGAGGTTAAAAAGTAGTCATTCAACATGAGGCACAATCCAAAGGACATTTTGAATCATTTTTTCTACAGTCCAAAAAATCCATTTTCTGATGAAAAACGATGACCCGTGACCTGTCGAACTTTCTCCAGAGGGTCAGACATGATAATTTTTGTAATGTTACATTTTTTGACTGTAGATGACTATTGCATGTGAATTATCACTTTTAGAACTAAAATAAGTGTGTTTAGAGTCATTTGAATGACTGAAATTGGTTGAAAAAGAAGCTTCTGAGTAGGAGAAAAAGTCTGTAAAAATGGGAATTTTGGTCACATTGAGGCTTTAAAAAGTAGTTATTCAACATGAGGCACAATCCAAATGACAATTTAAATCACTATTATTTTACAGTCCAAAAAAACAATTTTCTGATGAAAAGCGATAATCCGTGACCTCTCGAACTTTCTCCAGATGCTCAGAAATAGTAATTTTTTCATGTTTAATTTCTTGACTATAAATGACTATTGCATATGAATTATCACTTTTGGAACTAAAATAAGTGTGTTTAGATTCATTTTAATGCCTGAAATTGGTCGAAAAAGAAGCTTCTGAGTAGGAGAAAAAGTCTGTAAAAATGGCAATTTTGAGTACATTGAGGCTTTAAAAAGTAGTTATTCAACATGAGGCACAATCCAAATGACATTTTGAATCATTTATTCTACAGTCCAAAAAATCAATTTTCTGATGAAAAGCGATAATCCGTGACCTCTCAAACTTTCTCCAGATGATCAGAAATAGTAAGTTTTTTCATGTTTAATTTCTTGACTATAAATGACTATTGCATGTGAATGATCACTTTTGGAACTAAATTAGGTGTGTTTAGAGTCATTGTAGTGCCTGAAATTGGTCGAAATAGAAGCTTGTGAGTAAGAGAAAAAGTCTGTAGAAATGGCAATTTTGGTCACATTGAGGCTTTAAGAAGTAGTTATTCAACATGAGGCACAATCCAAATGACATTTTGAATAATTTTTTCTACAGTCCAAAAAATCAATTTTCTGATGAAAAACGATGACCCGTGACCTGTCGAACTTTCTCCAGACGGTCAGAAATGGTTATTTTTTAATGTTACATTTTTTTACTGTAAATGACTATTGCGTGTGAATTATCACTTTTGGAACTAAAATAAGTGTGTTTAGAGTCATTTGAATGACTGAAATTGGTTGAAAAAGAAGCTTCTGAGTAGGAGAAAAAGTCTGTAAAAATGGGAATTTTGGTCACATTGAGGCTTTAAAAAGTAGTTATTCAACATGAGGCACAATCCAAATGACATTTTGAATCATTTATTCTACAGTCCAAAAAATCCATTTTCTGATGAAAAGCGATAATCCGTGACCTCTCGAACTTTCTCCAGATGCTCAGAAATAGTAATTTTTTCATGTTTAATTTCTTGACTATAAATGACTATTGCATGTGAATTATCACTTTTGGAACTAAATTAAGTGTGTTTAGAGTCATTTTAATGCCTGAAATTGGTCGAAATAGAAGCTTGTGAGTAAGAGAAAAAGTCTGTAATAATGGCAATTTTGGTCACATTGAGGCTTTAAAAAGTAGTTATTCAACATGAGGCACAATCCAAATGAGATTTTGAATAATTTTTTCTACAGTCCAAAAAATCAATTTTCTGATGAAAAACGATGACCCGTGACCTGTCGAACTTTCTCCAGACGGTCAGAAATGGTTATTTTTTAATGTTACAGTTTTTTTACTGTAAATGACTATTGCGTGTGAATTATCACTTTTGGAACTAAAATAAGTGTGTTTAGAGTCATTTGAATGACTGAAATTGGTTGAAAAAGAAGCTTCTGAGTAGGAGAAAAAGTCTGTAAAAATGGGAATTTTGGTCACATTGAGGCTTTAAAAAGTAGTTATTCAACATGAGGCACAATCCAAATGACATTTTGAATCATTTATTCTACAGTCCAAAAAATCCATTTTCTGATGAAAAGCGATAATCCGTGACCTCTCGAACTTTCTCCAGATGCTCAGAAATAATAATTTTTTCATGTTTAATTTCTTGACTATAAATGACTATTGCATGTGAATTATCACTTTTGGAACTAAAATAAGTGTGTTTAGAGTCATTTGAATGACTGAAATTGGTTGAAAAAGAAGCTTCTGAGTAGGAGAAAAAGTCTGTAAAAATGGCAATTTTGGTCACATTGAGGCTTTAAAAAGCAGTTATTCAACATGAAGCACAATTCAAATGACAATTTAAATCACTATTTTTCTACAGTCCAAAAAATCAAGTTTCCGATGAAAAGCGATGATCCGTGACCTGTCGAACTTTCTCTAGACTGTCAGAAATGGTAATTTTTTAATGTTACATTTTTTGACTGTAAATGACTATTGCATGTGAATGATCACTTTTGGAACTAAAATAAGTGTGTTTAGAGTCATTTTAATGTCTGAAATTGTTCAAAATACAAGCTTCTGAGTAGGAGAAAAAGTCTGTAAAAATGGCAATTTTGGTCACATTGAGGCTTTAAGAAGTAGTTATTCAACATGAGGCACAATCCAAATGACATTTTGAATAATTTTTTCTACAGTCCAAAAAATCAATTTTCTGATGAAAAACGATGACCCGTGACCTGTCGAACTTTCTCCAGACGGTCAGAAATGGTTATTTTTTAATGTTACATTTTTTTACTGTAAATGACTATTGCGTGTGAATTATCACTTTTGGAACTAAAATAAGTGTGTTTAGAGTCATTTGAATGACTGAAATTGGTTGAAAAAGAAGCTTCTGAGTAGGAGAAAAAGTCTGTAAAAATGGGAATTTTGGTCACATTGAGGCTTTAAAAAGTAGTTATTCAACATGAGGCACAATCCAAATGACATTTTGAATCATTTATTCTACAGTCCAAAAAATCAATTTTCTGATGAAAAGCGATAATCTGTGACCTCTCAAACTTTCTCCAGATGATCAGAAATAGTAAGTTTTTTCATGTTTAATTTCTTGACTATAAATGACTATTGTATGTGAATGATCACTTTTGGAACTAAATTAGGTGTGTTTAGAGTCATTTTAGTGCCTGAAATTGGTCGAAATAGAAGCTTGTGAGTAAGAGAAAAAGTCTGTAGAAATGGCAATTTTGGTCACATTGAGGCTTTAAGAAGTAGTTATTCAACATGAGGCACAATCCAAATGACATTTTGAATAATTTTTTCTACAGTCCAAAAAATCAATTTTCTGATGAAAAACGATGACCCGTGACCTGTCGAACTTTCTCCAGACGGTCAGAAATGGTTATTTTTTAATGTTACATTTTTTTACTGTAAATGACTATTGCGTGTGAATTATCACTTTTGGAACTAAAATAAGTGTGTTTAGAGTCATTTGAATGACTGAAATTTGTTGAAAAAGAAGCTTCTGAGTAGGAGAAAAAGTCTGTAGAAATGGGAATTTTGGTCACATTGAGGCTTTAAAAAGTAGTTATTCAACATGAGGCACAATCCAAATGACAATTTAAATCACTATTATTCTACAGTCCAAAAAAACAATTTTCTGATGAAAAGCGATAATCCGTGACCTCTCGAACTTTCTCCAGATGCTCAGAAATAGTAATTTTTTCATGTTTAATTTCTTGACTATAAATGACTATTGCATATGAATTATCACTTTTGGAACTAAAATAAGTGTGTTTAGATTCATTTTAATGCCTGAAATTGGTCGAAAAAGAAGCTTCTGAGTAGGAGAAAAAGTCTGTAAAAATGGCAATTTTGAGTACATTGAGGCTTTAAAAAGTAGTTATTCAACATGAGGCACAATCCAAATGACATTTTGAATCATTTATTCTACAGTCCAAAAAATCAATTTTCTGATGAAAAGCGATAATCCGTGACCTCTCAAACTTTCTCCCGATGATCAGAAATATTAAGTTTTTTCATGTTTAATTTCTTGACTATAAATGACTATTGCATGTGAATGATCACTTTTGGAACTAAATTAGGTGTGTTTAGAGTCATTTTAGTGCCTGAAATTGGTCGAAATAGAAGCTTGTGAGTAAGAGAAAAAGTCTGTAGAAATGGCAATTTTGGTCACATTGAGGCTTTAAGAAGTAGTTATTCAACATGAGGCACAATCCAAATGACATTTTGAATCATTTTTTCTACAGTCCAAAAAATCAATTTTCTGATGAAAAACGATGACCCGTGACCTGTCGAACTTTCTCCAGACGGTCAGAAATGGTTATTTTTTAATGTTACATTTTTTTTACTGTAAATGACTATTGCATGTGAATTATCACTTTTGGAACTAAAATAAGTGTGTTTAGAGTCATTTGAATGACTGAAATTGGTTGAAAAAGAAGCTTCTGAGTAGGAGAAAAAGTCTGTAAAAATGGGAATTTTGGTCACATTGAGGCTTTAAAAAGTAGTTATTCAACATGAGGCACAATCCAAATGACATTTTGAATCATTTATTCTACAGTCCAAAAAATCCATTTTCTGATGAAAAGCGATAATCCGTGACCTCTCGAACTTTCTCCAGATGCTCAGAAATAGTAATTTTTTCATGTTTAATTTCTTGACTATAAATGACTATTGCATGTGAATTATCACTTTTGGAACTAAATTAAGTGTGTTTAGAGTCATTTTAATGCCTGAAATTGGTCGAAATAGAAGCTTGTGAGTAAGAGAAAAAGTCTGTAATAATGGCAATTTTGGTCACATTGAGGCTTTAAAAAGTAGTTATTCAACATGAGGCAGAATCCAAATGAGATTTTGAATAATTTTTTCTACAGTCCAAAAAATCCATTTTCTGATGAAAATCGATGACCCGTGACCTGTCGAACTTTCTCCAGACGGTCAGAAATGGTTATTTTTTAATGTTACATTTTTTTACTGTAAATGACTATTGCGTGTGAATTATCACTTTTGGAACTAAAATAAGTGTGTTTAGAGTCATTTGAATGACTGAAATTGGTTGAAAAAGAAGCTTCTGAGTAGGAGAAAAAGTCTGTAAAAATGGGAATTTTGGTCACATTGAGGCTTTAAAAAGTAGTTATTCAACATGAGGCACAATCCAAATGACATTTTGAATCATTTATTCTACAGTCCAAAAAATCCATTTTCTGATGAAAAGCGATAATCCGTGACCTCTCGAACTTTCTCCAGATGCTCAGAAATAGTAATTTTTTCATGTTTAATTTCTTGACTATAAATGACTATTGCATGTGAATTATCACTTTTGGAACTAAAATAAGTGTGTTTAGAGTCATTTGAAGGACTGAAATTGGTTGAAAAAGAAGCTTCTGAGTAGGAGAAAAAGTCTGTAAAAATGGCAATTTTGGTCACATTGAGGCTTTAAAAAGCAGTTATTCAACATGAAGCACAATTCAAATGACAATTTAAATCACTATTTTTCTACAGTCCAAAAAATCAAGTTTCCGATGAAAAGCGATGATCCGTGACCTGTCGAACTTTCTCTAGACTGCCAGAAATGGTAATTTTTTAATGTTACATTTTTTGACTGTAAATGACTATTGCATGTGAATGATCACTTTTGGAACTAAAATAATTGTGTTTAGAGTCATTTTAATGTCTGAAATTGTTCAAAATACAAGCTTCTGAGTAGGAGAAAAAGTCTGTAAAAATGGCAATTTTGGTCACATTGAGGCTTTAAGAAGTAGTTATTCAACATGAGGCACAATCCAAATGACATTTTGAATAATTTTTTCTACAGTCCAAAAAATCAATTTTCTGATGAAAAACGATGACCCGTGACCTGTCGAACTTTCTCCAGACGGTCAGAAATGGTTATTTTTTAATGTTACATTTTTTTACTGTAAATGACTATTGCGTGTGAATTATCACTTTTGGAACTAAAATAAGTGTGTTTAGAGTCATTTGAATGACTGAAATTTGTTGAAAAAGAAGCTTCTGAGTAGGAGAAAAAGTCTGTAAAAATGGGAATTTTGGTCACATTGAGGCTTTAAAAAGTAGTTATTCAACATGAGGCACAATCCAAATGACAATTTAAATCACTATTATTCTACAGTCCAAAAAAACAATTTTCTGATGAAAAGCGATAATCCGTGACCTCTCGAACTTTCTCCAGATGCTCAGAAATAGTAATTTTTTCATGTTTAATTTCTTGACTATAAATGACTATTGCATATGAATTATCACTTTTGGAACTAAAATAAGTGTGTTTAGATTCATTTTAATGCCTGAAATTGGTCGAAAAAGAAGCTTCTGAGTAGGAGAAAAAGTCTGTAAAAATGGCAATTTTTAGTACATTGAGGCTTTAAAAAGTAGTTATTCAACATGAGGCACAATCCAAATGACATTTTGAATCATTTATTCTACAGTCCAAAAAATCAATTTTCTGATGAAAAGCGATAATCCGTGACCTCTCAAACTTTCTCCAGATGATCAGAAATAGTACGTTTTTTCATGTTTAATTTCTTGACTATAAATGACTATTGCATGTGAATGATCACTTTTGGAACTAAATTAGGTGTGTTTAGAGTCATTTTAGTGCCTGAAATTGGTCGAAATAGAAGCTTGTGAGTAAGAGAAAAAGTCTGTAGAAATGGCAATTTTGGTCACATTGAGGCTTTAAGAAGTAGTTATTCAACATGAGGCACAATCCAAATGACATTTTGAATAATTTTTTCTACAGTCCAAAAAATCAATTTTCTGATGAAAAACGATGACCCGTGACCTGTCGAACTTTCTCCAGACGGTCAGAAATGGTTATTTTTGAATGTTACATTTTTTTACTGTAAATGACTATTGCGTGTGAATTATCACTTTTGGAACTAAAATAAGTGTGTTTAGAGTCATTTGAATGACTGAAATTGGTTGAAAAAGAAGCTTCTGAGTAGGAGAAAAAGTCTGTAAAAATGGGAATTTTGGTCACATTGAGGCTTTAAAAAGTAGTTATTCAACATGAGGCACAATCCAAATGACAATTTAAATCACTATTATTCTACAGTCCAAAAAAACAATTTTCTGATGAAAAGCGATAATCCGTGACCTCTCGAACTTTCTCCAAATGCTCAGAAATAGTAATTTTTTCATGTTTAATTTCTTGACTATCAATGACTATTGCATATGAATTATCACTTTTGGAACTAAAATAAGTGTGTTTAGATTCATTTTAATGCCTGAAATTGGTCGAAAAAGAAGCTTCTGAGTAGGAGAAAAAGTCTGTAAAAATGGCAATTTTGAGTACATTGAGGCTTTAAAAAGTAGTTATTCAACATGAGGCACAATCCAAATGACATTTTGAATCATTTATTCTACAGTCCAAAAAATCAATTTTCTGATGAAAAGCGATAATCCGTGACCTCTCAAACTTTCTCCAGATGATCAGAAATAGTAAGTTTTTTCATGTTTAATTTCTTGACTATAAATGACTATTGCATGTGAATGATCACTTTTGGAACTAAATTAGGTGTGTTTAGAGTCATTTTAGTGCCTGAAATTGGTCGAAATAGAAGCTTGTGAGTAAGAGAAAAAGTCTGTAGAAATGGCAATTTTGGTCACATTGAGGATTTAAGAAGTAGTTATTCAACATGAGGCACAATCCAAATGACATTTTGAATAATTTTTTCTACAGTCCAAAAAATCAATTTTCTGATGAAAAACGATGACCCGTGACCTGTTGAACTTTCTCCAGACGGTCAGAAATGGTTATTTTTTAATGTTACATTTTTTTACTGTAAATGACTATTGCGTGTGAATTATCACTTTTGGAACTAAAATAAGTGTGTTTAGAGTCATTTGAATGACTGAAATTGGTTGAAAAAGAAGCTTCTGAGTAGGAGAAAAAGTCTGTAAAAATGGGAATTTTGGTCACATTGAGGCTTTAAAAAGTAGTTATTCAACATGAGGCACAATCCAAATGACATTTTGAATCATTTATTCTACAGTCCAAAAAATCCATTTTCTGATGAAAAGCGATAATCCGTGACCTCTCGAACTTTCTCCAGATGCTCAGAAATAGTAATTTTTTCATGTTTAATTTCTTGACTATAAATGACTATTGCATGTGAATTATCACTTTTGGAACTAAATTAAGTGTGTTTAGAGTCATTTTAATGCCTGAAATTGGTCGAAATAGAAGCTTGTGAGTAAGAGAAAAAGTCTGTAATAATGGCAATTTTGGTCACATTGAGGCTTTAAAAAGTAGTTATTCCACATGAGGCACAATCCAAATGAGATTTTGAATAATTTTTTCTACAGTCCAAAAAATCCATTTTCTGATGAAAAACGATGACCCGTGACCTGTCGAACTTTCTCCAGACGGTCAGAAATGGTTATTTTTTAATGTTACATTTTTTTACTGTAAATGACTATTGCGTGTGAATTATCACTTTTGGAACTAAAATAAGTGTGTTTAGATTCATTTTAATGCCTGAAATTAGTCGAAATAGAAGCTTCTGAGTAGGAGAAAAAGTCTGTAAAAATGGCAATTTTGAGTACATCGAGGCTTTAACCCCTTGAGTGCCCGCCCCTTTCCCCGCCCTGTGCCGGGCGTTTCATTAGCGGGCGGGGTTTATGACGAGCTGGTCTCATCATGGGCACAGCGCAACCGCGGCCCATGAGGAGACCAGCTCGTCATGGGCACTCAAGAGGTTAAAAAGTAGTTATTCAACATGAGGCACAATCCAAAGGACATTTTGAATCATTTTTTCTACAGTCCAAAAAATCCATTTTCTGATGAAAAACGATGACCCGTGACCTGTCGAACTTTCTCCAGAGGGTCAGACATGGTAATTTTTGTAATGTTACATTTTTTGACTGTAGATGACTATTGCATGTGAATTATCACTTTTAGAACTAAAATAAGTGTGTTTAGAGTCATTTGAATGACTGAAATTGGTTGAAAAAGAAGCTTCTGAGTAGGAGAAAAAGTCTGTAAAAATGGGAATTTTGGTCACATTGAGGCTTTAAAAAGTAGTTATTCAACATGAGGCACAATCCAAATGACAATTTAAATCACTATTATTCTACAGTCCAAAAAAACAATTTTCTGATGAAAAGCGATAATCCGTGACCTCTCGAACTTTCTCCAGATGCTCAGAAATAGTAATTTTTTCATGTTTAATTTCTTGACTATAAATGACTATTGCATATGAATTATCACTTTTGGAACTAAAATAAGTGTGTTTAGATTCATTTTAATGCCTGAAATTGGTCGAAAAAGAAGCTTCTGAGTAGGAGAAAAAGTCTGTAAAAATGGCAATTTTGAGTACATTGAGGCTTTAAAAAGTAGTTATTCAACATGAGGCACAATCCAAATGACATTTTGAATCATTTATTCTACAGTCCAAAAAATCAATTTTCTGATGAAAAGCGATAATCCGTGACCTCTCAAACTTTCTCCCGATGATCAGAAATATTAAGTTTTTTCATGTTTAATTTCTTGACTATAAATGACTATTGCATGTGAATGATCACTTTTGGAACTAAATTAGGTGTGTTTAGAGTCATTTTAGTGCCTGAAATTGGTCGAAATAGAAGCTTGTGAGTAAGAGAAAAAGTCTGTAGAAATGGCAATTTTGGTCACATTGAGGCTTTAAGAAGTAGTTATTCAACATGAGGCACAATCCAAATGACATTTTGAATCATTTTTTCTACAGTCCAAAAAATCAATTTTCTGATGAAAAACGATGACCCGTGACCTGTCGAACTTTCTCCAGACGGTCAGAAATGGTTATTTTTTAATGTTACATTTTTTTTACTGTAAATGACTATTGCATGTGAATTATCACTTTTGGAACTAAAATAAGTGTGTTTAGAGTCATTTGAATGACTGAAATTGGTTGAAAAAGAAGCTTCTGAGTAGGAGAAAAAGTCTGTAAAAATGGGAATTTTGGTCACATTGAGGCTTTAAAAAGTAGTTATTCAACATGAGGCACAATCCAAATGACATTTTGAATCATTTATTCTACAGTCCAAAAAATCCATTTTCTGATGAAAAGCGATAATCCGTGACCTCTCGAACTTTCTCCAGATGCTCAGAAATAGTAATTTTTTCATGTTTAATTTCTTGACTATAAATGACTATTGCATGTGAATTATCACTTTTGGAACTAAATTAAGTGTGTTTAGAGTCATTTTAATGCCTGAAATTGGTCGAAATAGAAGCTTGTGAGTAAGAGAAAAAGTCTGTAATAATGGCAATTTTGGTCACATTGAGGCTTTAAAAAGTAGTTATTCAACATGAGGCAGAATCCAAATGAGATTTTGAATAATTTTTTCTACAGTCCAAAAAATCCATTTTCTGATGAAAATCGATGACCCGTGACCTGTCGAACTTTCTCCAGACGGTCAGAAATGGTTATTTTTTAATGTTACATTTTTTTACTGTAAATGACTATTGCGTGTGAATTATCACTTTTGGAACTAAAATAAGTGTGTTTAGAGTCATTTGAATGACTGAAATTGGTTGAAAAAGAAGCTTCTGAGTAGGAGAAAAAGTCTGTAAAAATGGGAATTTTGGTCACATTGAGGCTTTAAAAAGTAGTTATTCAACATGAGGCACAATCCAAATGACATTTTGAATCATTTATTCTACAGTCCAAAAAATCCATTTTCTGATGAAAAGCGATAATCCGTGACCTCTCGAACTTTCTCCAGATGCTCAGAAATAGTAATTTTTTCATGTTTAATTTCTTGACTATAAATGACTATTGCATGTGAATTATCACTTTTGGAACTAAAATAAGTGTGTTTAGAGTCATTTGAAGGACTGAAATTGGTTGAAAAAGAAGCTTCTGAGTAGGAGAAAAAGTCTGTAAAAATGGCAATTTTGGTCACATTGAGGCTTTAAAAAGCAGTTATTCAACATGAAGCACAATTCAAATGACAATTTAAATCACTATTTTTCTACAGTCCAAAAAATCAAGTTTCCGATGAAAAGCGATGATCCGTGACCTGTCGAACTTTCTCTAGACTGCCAGAAATGGTAATTTTTTAATGTTACATTTTTTGACTGTAAATGACTATTGCATGTGAATGATCACTTTTGGAACTAAAATAATTGTGTTTAGAGTCATTTTAATGTCTGAAATTGTTCAAAATACAAGCTTCTGAGTAGGAGAAAAAGTCTGTAAAAATGGCAATTTTGGTCACATTGAGGCTTTAAGAAGTAGTTATTCAACATGAGGCACAATCCAAATGACATTTTGAATAATTTTTTCTACAGTCCAAAAAATCAATTTTCTGATGAAAAACGATGACCCGTGACCTGTCGAACTTTCTCCAGACGGTCAGAAATGGTTATTTTTTAATGTTACATTTTTTTACTGTAAATGACTATTGCGTGTGAATTATCACTTTTGGAACTAAAATAAGTGTGTTTAGAGTCATTTGAATGACTGAAATTTGTTGAAAAAGAAGCTTCTGAGTAGGAGAAAAAGTCTGTAAAAATGGGAATTTTGGTCACATTGAGGCTTTAAAAAGTAGTTATTCAACATGAGGCACAATCCAAATGACAATTTAAATCACTATTATTCTACAGTCCAAAAAAACTATTTTCTGATGAAAAGCGATAATCCGTGACCTCTCGAACTTTCTCCAGATGCTCAGAAATAGTAATTTTTTCATGTTTAATTTCTTGACTATAAATGACTATTGCATATGAATTATCACTTTTGGAACTAAAATAAGTGTGTTTAGATTCATTTTAATGCCTGAAATTGGTCGAAAAAGAAGCTTCTGAGTAGGAGAAAAAGTCTGTAAAAATGGCAATTTTTAGTACATTGAGGCTTTAAAAAGTAGTTATTCAACATGAGGCACAATCCAAATGACATTTTGAATCATTTATTCTACAGTCCAAAAAATCAATTTTCTGATGAAAAGCGATAATCCGTGACCTCTCAAACTTTCTCCAGATGATCAGAAATAGTACGTTTTTTCATGTTTAATTTCTTGACTATAAATGACTATTGCATGTGAATGATCACTTTTGGAACTAAATTAGGTGTGTTTAGAGTCATTTTAGTGCCTGAAATTGGTCGAAATAGAAGCTTGTGAGTAAGAGAAAAAGTCTGTAGAAATGGCAATTTTGGTCACATTGAGGCTTTAAGAAGTAGTTATTCAACATGAGGCACAATCCAAATGACATTTTGAATAATTTTTTCTACAGTCCAAAAAATCAATTTTCTGATGAAAAACGATGACCCGTGACCTGTCGAACTTTCTCCAGACGGTCAGAAATGGTTATTTTTGAATGTTACATTTTTTTACTGTAAATGACTATTGCGTGTGAATTATCACTTTTGGAACTAAAATAAGTGTGTTTAGAGTCATTTGAATGACTGAAATTGGTTGAAAAAGACGCTTCTGAGTAGGAGAAAAAGTCTGTAAAAATGGGAATTTTGGTCACATTGAGGCTTTAAAAAGTAGTTATTCAACATGAGGCACAATCCAAATGACAATTTAAATCACTATTATTCTACAGTCCAAAAAAACAATTTTCTGATGAAAAGCGATAATCCGTGACCTCTCGAACTTTCTCCAGATGCTCAGAAATAGTAATTTTTTCATGTTTAATTTCTTGACTATAAATGACTATTGCATATGAATTATCACTTTTGGAACTAAAATAAGTGTGTTTAGATTCATTTTAATGCCTGCAATTGGTCGAAATAGAAGCTTCTGAGTAGGAGAAAAAGCCTGTAAAAATGGCAATTTTGAGTACATTGAGGCTTTAAAAAGTAGTTATTCAACACGAGGCAAAATCCAAATGACATTTTGAATCATTCATTCTACAGTCCAAAAAATCCATTTTCTGATGAAAAGCGATAATCCGTGACCTCTCGAACTTTCTCCAGATGCTCAGAAATAGTAATTTTTTCATGTTTAATTTCTTGACTATAAATGACTATTGCATGTGAATTATCACTTTTGGAACTAAATTAAGTGTGTTTAGAGTCATTTTAATGCCTGAAATTGGTCGAAATAGAAGCTTGTGAGTAAGAGAAAAAGTCTGTAATAATGGCAATTTTGGTCACATTGAGGCTTTAAAAAGAAGTTATTCAACATGAGGCAGAATCCAAATGAGATTTTGAATAATTTTTTCTACAGTCCAAAAAATCCATTTTCTGATGAAAATCGATGACCCGTGACCTGTCGAACTTTCTCCAGACGGTCAGAAATGGTTATTTTTTAATGTTACATTTTTTTACTGTAAATCACTATTGCGTGTGAATTATCACTTTTGGAACTAAAATAAGTGTGTTTAGATTCATTTTAATGCCTGAAATTAGTCGAAATAGAAGCTTCTGAGTAGGAGAAAAAGTCTGTAAAAATGGCAATTTTGAGTACATCGAGGCTTTAACCCCTTGAGTGCCCGCCCCTTTCCCCGCCCTGTGCCGGGCGTTTCATTAGCGGGCGGGGTTTATGACGAGCTGGTCTCATCATGGGCACAGCGCAACCGCGGCCCATGAGGAGACCAGTTCGTCATGGGCACTCAAGAGGTTAAAAAGTAGTTATTCAACATGAGGCACAATCCAAAGGACATTTTGAATCATTTTTTCTACAGTCCAAAAAATCCATTTTCTGATGAAAAACGATGACCCGTGACCTGTCGAACTTTCTCCAGAGGGTCAGACATGGTCATTTTTGTAATGTTACATTTTTTGACTGTAGATGACTATTGCATGTGAATTATCACTTTTAGAACTAAAATAAGTGTGTTTAGAGTCATTTGAATGACTGAAATTGGTTGAAAAAGAAGCTTCTGAGTAGGAGAAAAAGTCTGTAAAAATGGGAATTTTGGTCACATTGAGGCTTTAAAAAGTAGTTATTCAACATGAGGCACAATCCAAATGACAATTTAAATCACTATTATTTTACAGTCCAAAAAAACAATTTTCTGATGAAAAGCGATAATCCGTGACCTCTCGAACTTTCTCCAGATGCTCAGAAATAGTAATTTTTTCATGTTTAATTTCTTGACTATAAATGACTATTGCATATGAATTATCACTTTTGGAACTAAAATAAGTGTGTTTAGATTCATTTTAATGCCTGAAATTGGTCGAAAAAGAAGCTTCTGAGTAGGAGAAAAAGTCTGTAAAAATGGCAATTTTGAGTACATTGAGGCTTTAAAAAGTAGTTATTCAACATGAGGCACAATCCAAATGACATTTTGAATCATTTATTCTACAGTCCAAAAAATCAATTTTCTGATGAAAAGCGATAATCCGTGACCTCTCAAACTTTCTCCAGATGATCAGAAATAGTAAGTTTTTTCATGTTTAATTTCTTGACTATAAATGACTATTGCATGTGAATGATCACTTTTGGAACTAAATTAGGTGTGTTTAGAGTCATTTTAGTGCCTGAAATTGGTCGAAATAGAAGCTTGTGAGTAAGAGAAAAAGTCTGTAGAAATAGCAATTTTGGTCACATTGAGGCTTTAAGAAGTAGTTATTCAACATGAGGCACAATCCAAATGACATTTTGAATAATTTTTTCTACAGTCCAAAAAATCAATTTTCTGATGAAAAACGATGACCCGTGACCTGTCGAACTTTCTCCAGACGGTCAGAAATGGTTATTTTTTAATGTTACATTTTTTTACTGTAAATGACTATTGCGTGTGAATTATCACTTTTGGAACTAAAATAAGTGTGTTTAGAGTCATTTGAATGACTGAAATTGGTTGAAAAAGAAGCTTCTGAGTAGGAGAAAAAGTCTGTAAAAATGGGAATTTTGGTCACATTGAGGCTTTAAAAAGTAGTTATTCAACATGAGGCACAATCCAAATGACATTTTGAATCATTTATTCTACAGTCCAAAAAATCCATTTTCTGATGAAAAGCGATAATCCGTGACCTCTCGAACTTTCTCCAGATGCTCAGAAATAGTAATTTTTTCATGTTTAATTTCTTGACTATAAATGACTATTGCATGTGAATTATCACTTTTGGAACTAAATTAAGTGTGTTTAGAGTCATTTTAATGCCTGAAATTGGTCGAAATAGAAGCTTGTGAGTAAGAGAAAAAGTCTGTAATAATGGCAATTTTGGTCACATTGAGGCTTTAAAAAGTAGTTATTCAACATGAGGCACAATCCAAATGAGATTTTGAATAATTTTTCTACAGTCCAAAAAATCAATTTTCTGATGAAAAACGATGACCCGTGACCTGTCGAACTTTCTCCAGACGGTCAGAAATGGTTATTTTTTAATGTTACAGTTTTTTTACTGTAAATGACTATTGCGTGTGAATTATCACTTTTGGAACTAAAATAAGTGTGTTTAGAGTCATTTGAATGACTGAAATTGGTTGAAAAAGAAGCTTCTGAGTAGGAGAAAAAGTCTGTAAAAATGGGAATTTTGGTCACATTGAGGCTTTAAAAAGTAGTTATTCAACATGAGGCACAATACAAATGACATTTTGAATCATTTATTCTACAGTCCAAAAAATCCATTTTCTGATGAAAAGCGATAATCCGTGACCTCTCGAACTTTCTCCAGATGCTCAGAAATAATAATTTTTTCATGTTTAATTTCTTGACTATAAATGACTATTGCATGTGAATTATCACTTTTGGAACTAAAATAAGTGTGTTTAGAGTCATTTGAATGACTGAAATTGGTTGAAAAAGAAGCTTCTGAGTAGGAGAAAAAGTCTGTAAAAATGGCAATTTTGGTCACATTGAGGCTTTAAAAAGCAGTTATTCAACATGAAGCACAATTCAAATGACAATTTAAATCACTATTTTTCTACAGTCCAAAAAATCAAGTTTCCGATGAAAAGCGATGATCCGTGACCTGTCGAACTTTCTCTAGACTGTCAGAAATGGTAATTTTTTAATGTTACATTTTTTGACTGTAAATGACTATTGCATGTGAATGATCACTTTTGGAACTAAAATAAGTGTGTTTAGAGTCATTTTAATGTCTGAAATTGTTCAAAATACAAGCTTCTGAGTAGGAGAAAAAGTCTGTAAAAATGGCAATTTTGGTCACATTGAGGCTTTAAGAAGTAGTTATTCAACATGAGGCACAATCCAAATGACATTTTGAATAATTTTTTCTACAGTCCAAAAAATCAATTTTCTGATGAAAAACGATGACCCGTGACCTGTCGAACTTTCTCCAGACGGTCAGAAATGGTTATTTTTTAATGTTACATTTTTTTACTGTAAATGACTATTGCGTGTGAATTATCACTTTTGGAACTAAAATAAGTGTGTTTAGAGTCATTTGAATGACTGAAATTGGTTGAAAAAGAAGCTTCTGAGTAGGAGAAAAAGTCTGTAAAAATGGGAATTTTGGTCACATTGAGGCTTTAAAAAGTAGTTATTCAACATGAGGCACAATCCAAATGACATTTTGAATCATTTATTCTACAGTCCAAAAAATCAATTTTCTGATGAAAAGCGATAATCTGTGACCTCTCAAACTTTCTCCAGATGATCAGAAATAGTAAGTTTTTTCATGTTTAATTTCTTGACTATAAATGACTATTGTATGTGAATGATCACTTTTGGAACTAAATTAGGTGTGTTTAGAGTCATTTTAGTGCCTGAAATTGGTCGAAATAGAAGCTTCTGAGTAGGAGAAAAAGTCTGTAAAAATGGGAATTTTGGTCACATTGAGGCGTTAAAAAGTAGTTATTCAACATGAGGCACAATCCAAATGACAATTTAAATCACTATTATTCTACAGTCCAAAAAAACAATTTTCTGATGAAAAGCGATAATCCGTGACCTCTCGAACTTTCTCCAGATGCTCAGAAATAGTAATTTTTTCATGTTTAATTTCTTGACTATAAATGACTATTGCATATGAATTATCACTTTTGGAACTAAAATAAGTGTGTTTAGATTCATTTTAATGCCTGCAATTGGTCGAAATAGAAGCTTCTGAGTAGGAGAAAAAGCCTGTAAAAATGGCAATTTTGAGTACATTGAGGCTTTAAAAAGTAGTTATTCAACACGAGGCACAATCCAAATGACATTTTGAATCATTCATTCCACAGTCCAAAAAATCCATTTTCTGATGAAAAGCGATAATCCGTGACCTCTCGAACTTTCTCCAGATGCTCAGAAATAGTAATTTTTTCATGTTTAATTTCTTGACTATAAATGACTATTGCATGTGAATTATCACTTTTGGAACTAAATTAAGTGTGTTTAGAGTCATTTTAATGCCTGAAATTGGTCGAAATAGAAGCTTGTGAGTAAGAGAAAAAGTCTGTAATAATGGCAATTTTGGTCACATTGAGGCTTTAAAAAGAAGTTATTCAACATGAGGCAGAATCCAAATGAGATTTTGAATAATTTTTTCTACAGTCCAAAAAATCCATTTTCTGATGAAAATCGATGACCCGTGACCTGTCGAACTTTCTCCAGACGGTCAGAAATGGTTATTTTTTAATGTTACATTTTTTTACTGTAAATCACTATTGCGTGTGAATTATCACTTTTGGAACTAAAATAAGTGTGTTTAGATTCATTTTAATGCCTGAAATTAGTCGAAATAGAAGCTTCTGAGTAGGAGAAAAAGTCTGTAAAAATGGCAATTTTGAGTACATCGAGGCTTTAACCCCTTGAGTGCCCGCCCCTTTCCCCGCCCTGTGCCGGGCGTTTCATTAGCGGGCGGGGTTTATGACGAGCTGGTCTCATCATGGGCACAGCGCAACCGCGGCCCATGAGGAGACCAGTTCGTCATGGGCACTCAAGAGGTTAAAAAGTAGTTATTCAACATGAGGCACAATCCAAAGGACATTTTGAATCATTTTTTCTACAGTCCAAAAAATCCATTTTCTGATGAAAAACGATGACCCGTGACCTGTCGAACTTTCTCCAGAGGGTCAGACATGGTCATTTTTGTAATGTTACATTTTTTGACTGTAGATGACTATTGCATGTGAATTATCACTTTTAGAACTAAAATAAGTGTGTTTAGAGTCATTTGAATGACTGAAATTGGTTGAAAAAGAAGCTTCTGAGTAGGAGAAAAAGTCTGTAAAAATGGGAATTTTGGTCACATTGAGGCTTTAAAAAGTAGTTATTCAACATGAGGCACAATCCAAATGACAATTTAAATCACTATTATTTTACAGTCCAAAAAAACAATTTTCTGATGAAAAGCGATAATCCGTGACCTCTCGAACTTTCTCCAGATGCTCAGAAATAGTAATTTTTTCATGTTTAATTTCTTGACTATAAATGACTATTGCATATGAATTATCACTTTTGGAACTAAAATAAGTGTGTTTAGATTCATTTTAATGCCTGAAATTGGTCGAAAAAGAAGCTTCTGAGTAGGAGAAAAAGTCTGTAAAAATGGCAATTTTGAGTACATTGAGGCTTTAAAAAGTAGTTATTCAACATGAGGCACAATCCAAATGACATTTTGAATCATTTATTCTACAGTCCAAAAAATCAATTTTCTGATGAAAAGCGATAATCCGTGACCTCTCAAACTTTCTCCAGATGATCAGAAATAGTAAGTTTTTTCATGTTTAATTTCTTGACTATAAATGACTATTGCATGTGAATGATCACTTTTGGAACTAAATTAGGTGTGTTTAGAGTCATTTTAGTGCCTGAAATTGGTCGAAATAGAAGCTTGTGAGTAAGAGAAAAAGTCTGTAGAAATAGCAATTTTGGTCACATTGAGGCTTTAAGAAGTAGTTATTCAACATGAGGCACAATCCAAATGACATTTTGAATAATTTTTTCTACAGTCCAAAAAATCAATTTTCTGATGAAAAACGATGACCCGTGACCTGTCGAACTTTCTCCAGACGGTCAGAAATGGTTATTTTTTAATGTTACATTTTTTTACTGTAAATGACTATTGCGTGTGAATTATCACTTTTGGAACTAAAATAAGTGTGTTTAGAGTCATTTGAATGACTGAAATTGGTTGAAAAAGAAGCTTCTGAGTAGGAGAAAAAGTCTGTAAAAATGGGAATTTTGGTCACATTGAGGCTTTAAAAAGTAGTTATTCAACATGAGGCACAATCCAAATGACATTTTGAATCATTTATTCTACAGTCCAAAAAATCCATTTTCTGATGAAAAGCGATAATCCGTGACCTCTCGAACTTTCTCCAGATGCTCAGAAATAGTAATTTTTTCATGTTTAATTTCTTGACTATAAATGACTATTGCATGTGAATTATCACTTTTGGAACTAAATTAAGTGTGTTTAGAGTCATTTTAATGCCTGAAATTGGTCGAAATAGAAGCTTGTGAGTAAGAGAAAAAGTCTGTAATAATGGCAATTTTGGTCACATTGAGGCTTTAAAAAGTAGTTATTCAACATGAGGCACAATCCAAATGAGATTTTGAATAATTTTTTCTACAGTCCAAAAAATCAATTTTCTGATGAAAAACGATGACCCGTGACCTGTCGAACTTTCTCCAGACGGTCAGAAATGGTTATTTTTTAATGTTACAGTTTTTTTACTGTAAATGACTATTGCGTGTGAATTATCACTTTTGGAACTAAAATAAGTGTGTTTAGAGTCATTTGAATGACTGAAATTGGTTGAAAAAGAAGCTTCTGAGTAGGAGAAAAAGTCTGTAAAAATGGGAATTTTGGTCACATTGAGGCTTTAAAAAGTAGTTATTCAACATGAGGCACAATCCAAATGACATTTTGAATCATTTATTCTACAGTCCAAAAAATCCATTTTCTGATGAAAAGCGATAATCCGTGACCTCTCGAACTTTCTCCAGATGCTCAGAAATAATAATTTTTTCATGTTTAATTTCTTGACTATAAATGACTATTGCATGTGAATTATCACTTTTGGAACTAAAATAAGTGTGTTTAGAGTCATTTGAATGACTGAAATTGGTTGAAAAAGAAGCTTCTGAGTAGGAGAAAAAGTCTGTAAAAATGGCAATTTTGGTCACATTGAGGCTTTAAAAAGCAGTTATTCAACATGAAGCACAATTCAAATGACAATTTAAATCACTATTTTTCTACAGTCCAAAAAATCAAGTTTCCGATGAAAAGCGATGATCCGTGACCTGTCGAACTTTCTCTAGACTGTCAGAAATGGTAATTTTTTAATGTTACATTTTTTGACTGTAAATGACTATTGCATGTGAATGATCACTTTTGGAACTAAAATAAGTGTGTTTAGAGTCATTTTAATGTCTGAAATTGTTCAAAATACAAGCTTCTGAGTAGGAGAAAAAGTCTGTAAAAATGGCAATTTTGGTCACATTGAGGCTTTAAGAAGTAGTTATTCAACATGAGGCACAATCCAAATGACATTTTGAATAATTTTTTCTACAGTCCAAAAAATCAATTTTCTGATGAAAAACGATGACCCGTGACCTGTCGAACTTTCTCCAGACGGTCAGAAATGGTTATTTTTTAATGTTACATTTTTTTACTGTAAATGACTATTGCGTGTGAATTATCACTTTTGGAACTAAAATAAGTGTGTTTAGAGTCATTTGAATGACTGAAATTGGTTGAAAAAGAAGCTTCTGAGTAGGAGAAAAAGTCTGTAAAAATGGGAATTTTGGTCACATTGAGGCTTTAAAAAGTAGTTATTCAACATGAGGCACAATCCAAATGACATTTTGAATCATTTATTCTACAGTCCAAAAAATCAATTTTCTGATGAAAAGCGATAATCTGTGACCTCTCAAACTTTCTCCAGATGATCAGAAATAGTAAGTTTTTTCATGTTTAATTTCTTGACTATAAATGACTATTGTATGTGAATGATCACTTTTGGAACTAAATTAGGTGTGTTTAGAGTCATTTTAGTGCCTGAAATTGGTCGAAATAGAAGCTTGTGAGTAAGAGAAAAAGTCTGTAGAAATGGCAATTTTGGTCACATTGAGGCTTTAAGAAGTAGTTATTCAACATGAGGCACAATCCAAATGACATTTTGAATAATTTTTTCTACAGTCCAAAAAATCAATTTTCTGATGAAAAACGATGACCCGTGACCTGTCGAACTTTCTCCAGACGGTCAGAAATGGTTATTTTTTAATGTTACATTTTTTTACTGTAAATGACTATTGCGTGTGAATTATCACTTTTGGAACTAAAATAAGTGTGTTTAGAGTCATTTGAATGACTGAAATTTGTTGAAAAAGAAGCTTCTGAGTAGGAGAAAAAGTCTGTAGAAATGGGAATTTTGGTCACATTGAGGCTTTAAAAAGTAGTTATTCAACATGAGGCACAATCCAAATGACAATTTAAATCACTATTATTCTACAGTCCAAAAAAACAATTTTCTGATGAAAAGCGATAATCCGTGACCTCTCGAACTTTCTCCAGATGCTCAGAAATAGTAATTTTTTCATGTTTAATTTCTTGACTATAAATGACTATTGCATATGAATTATCACTTTTGGAACTAAAATAAGTGTGTTTAGATTCATTTTAATGCCTGCAATTGGTCAAAATAGAAGCTTCTGAGTAGGAGAAAAAGTCTGTAAAAATGGCAATTTTGAGTACATTGAGGCTTTAAAAAGTAGTTATTCAACATGAGGCACAATCCAAATGACATTTTGAATCATTTATTCTACAGTCCAAAAAATCAATTTTCTGATGAAAAGCGATAATCCGTGACCTCTCAAACTTTCTCCAGATGATCAGAAATAGTAAGTTTTTTCATGTTTAATTTCTTGACTATAAATGACTATTGCATGTGAATGATCACTTTTGGAACTAAATTAGGTGTGTTTAGAGTCATTTTAGTGCCTGAAATTGGTCGAAATAGAAGCTTGTGAGTAAGAGAAAAAGTCTGTAGAAATGGCAATTTTGGTCACATTGAGGCTTTAAGAAGTAGTTATTCAACATGAGGCACAATCCAAATGACATTTTGAATAATTTTTTCTACAGTCCAAAAAATCAATTTTCTGATGAAAAACGATGACCCGTGACCTGTCGAACTTTCTCCAGACGGTCAGAAATGGTTATTTTTGAATGTTACATTTTTTTACTGTAAATGACTATTGCGTGTGAATTATCACTTTTGGAACTAAAATAAGTGTGTTTAGAGTCATTTGAATGACTGAAATTGGTTGAAAAAGAAGCTTCTGAGTAGGAGAAAAAGTCTGTAAAAATGGGAATTTTGGTCACATTGAGGCTTTAAAAAGTAGTGATTCAACATGAGGCACAATCCAAATGACAATTTAAATCACTATTATTCTACAGTCCAAAAAAACAATTTTCTGATGAAAAGCGATAATCCGTGACCTCTCGAACTTTCTCCAGATGCTCAGAAATAGTAATTTTTTCATGTTTAATTTCTTGACTATAAATGACTATTGCATATGAATTATCACTTTTGGAACTAAAATAAGTGTGTTTAGATTCATTTTAATGCCTGCAATTGGTCGAAATAGAAGCTTCTGAGTAGGAGAAAAAGCCTGTAAAAATGGCAATTTTGAGTACATTGAGGCTTTAAAAAGTAGTTATTCAACACGAGGCACAATCCAAATGACATTTTGAATCATTCATTCTACAGTCCAAAAAATAAATTTTCTGATGAAAAGCGATAATCCGTGACCTCTCGAACTTTCTCCAGATGCTCAGAAATAGTAATTTTTTCATGTTTAATTTCTTGACTATAAATGACTATTGCATGTGAATTATCACTTTTGGAACTAAAATAAGTGTGTTTAGAGTCATTTGAATGACTGAAATTGGTTGAAAAAGAAGCTTCTGAGTAGGAGAAAAAGTCTGTAAAAATGGCAATTTTGGTCACATTGAGGCTTTAAAAAGCAGTTATTCAACATGAAGCACAATTCAAATGACAATTTAAATCACTATTTTTCTACAGTCCAAAAAATCAAGTTTCCGATGAAAAGCGATGATCCGTGACCTGTCGAACTTTCTCTAGACTGTCAGAAATGGTAATTTTTTAATGTTACATTTTTTGACTGTAAATGACTATTGCATGTGAATGATCACTTTTGGAACTAAAATAAGTGTGTTTAGAGTCATTTTAATGTCTGAAATTGTTCAAAATACAAGCTTCTGAGTAGGAGAAAAAGTCTGTAAAAATGGCAATTTTGGTCACATTGAGGCTTTAAGAAGTAGTTATTCAACATGAGGCACAATCCAAATGACATTTTGAATAATTTTTTCTACAGTCCAAAAAATCAATTTTCTGCTGAAAAACGATGACCCGTGACCTGTCGAACTTTCTCCAGACGGTCAGAAATGGTTATTTTTTAATGTTACATTTTTTTACTGTAAATGACTATTGCGTGTGAATTATCACTTTTGGAACTAAAATAAGTGTGTTTAGAGTCATTTGAATGACTGAAATTGGTTGAAAAAGAAGCTTCTGAGTAGGAGAAAAAGTCTGTAAAAATGGGAATTTTGGTCACATTGAGGCTTTAAAAAGTAGTTATTCAACATGAGGCACAATCCAAATGACAATTTAAATCACTATTATTCTACAGTCCAAAAAAACAATTTTCTGATGAAAAGCGATAATCCGTGACCTCTCGAACTTTCTCCAGATGCTCAGAAATAGTAATTTTTTCATGTTTAATTTCTTGACTATCAATGACTATTGCATATGAATTATCACTTTTGGAACTAAAATAAGTGTGTTTAGATTCATTTTAATGCCTGAAATTGGTCGAAAAAGAAGCTTCTGAGTAGGAGAAAAAGTCTGTAAAAATGGCAATTTTGAGTACATTGAGGCTTTAAAAAGTAGTTATTCAACATGAGGCACAATCCAAATGACATTTTGAATCATTTATTCTACAGTCCAAAAAATCAATTTTCTGATGAAAAGCGATAACCCGTGACCTCTCAAACTTTCTCCAGATGATCAGAAATAGTAAGTTTTTTCATGTTTAATTTCTTGACTATAAATGACTATTGCATGTGAATGATCACTTTTGGAACTAAATTAGGTGTGTTTAGAGTCATTTTAGTGCCTGAAATTGGTCGAAATAGAAGCTTGTGAGTAAGAGAAAAAGTCTGTAGAAATGGCAATTTTGGTCACATTGAGGCTTTAAGAAGTAGTTATTCAACATGAGGCACAATCCAAATGACATTTTGAATAATTTTTTCTACAGTCCAAAAAATCAATTTTCTGATGAAAAACGATGACCCGTGACCTGTCGAACTTTCTCTAGACGGTCAGAAATGGTAATTTTTTAATGTTACATTTTTTGACTGTAAATGACTATTGCATGTGAATGATCACTTTTGGAACTAAAATAAGTGTGTTTAGAGTCATTTTAATGTCTGAAATTGTTCAAAATACAAGCTTCTGAGTAGGAGAAAAAGTCTGTAAAAATGGCTATTTTGGTCACATTGAGGCTTTAAGAAGTAGTTATTCAACATGAGGCACAATCCAAATGACATTTTGAATAATTTTTTCTACAGTCCAAAAAATCAATTTTCTGATGAAAAACGATGACCCGTGACCTGTCGAACTTTCTCCAGACGGTCAGAAATGGTTATTTTTTAATGTTACATTTTTTTACTGTAAATGACTATTGCGTGTGAATTATCACTTTTGGAACTAAAATAAGTGTGTTTAGAGTCATTTGAATGACTGAAATTGGTTGAAAAAGAAGCTTCTGAGTAGGAGAAAAAGTCTGTAAAAATGGGAATTTTGGTCACATTGAGGCTTTAAAAAGTAGTTATTCAACATGAGGCACAATCCAAATGACAATTTAAATCACTATTATTCTACAGTCCAAAAAAACAATTTTCTGATGAAAAGCGATAATCCGTGACCTCTCGAACGTTCTCCAGATGCTCAGAAATAGTAATTTTTTCATGTTTAATTTCTTGACTATCAATGACTATTGCATATGAATTATCACTTTTGGAACTAAAATAAGTGTGTTTAGATTCATTTTAATGCCTGAAATTGGTCGAAAAAGAAGCTTCTGAGTAGGAGAAAAAGTCTGTAAAAATGGCAATTTTGAGTACATTGAGGCTTTAAAAAGTAGTTATTCAACATGAGGCACAATCCAAATGACATTTTGAATCATTTATTCTACAGTCCAAAAAATCAATTTTCTGATGAAAAGCGATAATCCGTGACCTCTCAAACTTTCTCCAGATGATCAGAAATAGTAAGTTTTTTCATGTTTAATTTCTTGACTATAAATGACTATTGCATGTGAATGATCACTTTTGGAACTAAATTAGGTGTGTTTAGAGTCATTTTAGTGCCTGAAATTGGTTGAAATAGAAGCTTGTGAGTAAGAGAAAAAGTCTGTAGAAATGGCAATTTTGGTCACATTGAGGCTTTAAGAAGTAGTTATTCAACATGAGGCACAATCCAAATGACATTTTGAATAATTTTTTCTACAGTCCAAAAAATCAATTTTCTGATGAAAAAGGATGACCCGTGACCTGTCGAACTTTCTCCAGACGGTCAGAAATGGTTATTTTTTAATGTTACATTTTTTTACTGTAAATGACTATTGCGTGTGAATTATCACTTTTGGAACTAAAATAAGTGTGTTTAGAGTCATTTGAATGACTGAAATTGGTTGAAAAAGAAGCTTCTGAGTAGGAGAAAAAGTCTGTAAAAATGGGAATTTTGGTCATTTTGAGGCTTTAAAAAGTAGTTATTCAACATGAGGCACAATCCAAATGACATTTTGAATCATTTATTCTACAGTCCAAAAAATCAATTTTCTGATGAAAAGCGATAATCCGTGACCTCTCAAACTTTCTCCAGATGATCAGAAATAGTAAGTTTTTTCATGTTTAATTTCTTGACTATAAATGACTATTGCATGTGAATGATCACTTTTGGAACTAAATTAGGTGTGTTTAGAGTCATTTTAGTGCCTGAAATTGGTCGAAATAGAAGCTTGTGAGTAAGAGAAAAAGTCTGTAGAAATGGAAATTTTGGTCACATTGAGGCTTTAAGAAGTAGTTATTCAACATGAGGCACAATCCAAATGACATTTTGAATAATTTTTTCTACAGTCCAAAAAATCAATTTTCTGATGAAAAACGATGACCCGTGACCTGTCGAACTTTCTCCAGACGGTCAGAAATGGTTATTTTTTAATGTTACATTTTTTTACTGTAAATGACTATTGCGTGTGAATTATCACTTTTGGAACTAAAATAAGTGTGTTTAGAGTCATTTGAATGACTGAAATTTGTTGAAAAAGAAGCTTCTGAGTAGGAGAAAAAGTCTGTAAAAATGGGAATTTTGGTCACATTGAGGCTTTAAAAAGTAGTTATTCAACATGAGGCACAATCCAAATGACATTTTGAATAATTTTTTCTACAGTCCAAAAAATCAATTTTCTGATGAAAAACGATGACCCGTGACCTGTCGAACTTTCTCCAGACGGTCAGAAATGGTTATTTTTTAATGTTACATTTTTTTACTGTAAATGACTATTGCGTGTGAATTATCACTTTTGGAACTAAAATAAGTGTGTTTAGAGTCATTTGAATGACTGAAATTGGTTGAAAAAGAAGCTTCTGAGTAGGAGAAAAAGTCTGTAAAAATGGGAATTTTGGTCACATTGAGGCTTTAAAAAGTAGTTATTCAACATGAGGCACAATCCAAATGACAATTTAAATCACTATTATTCTACAGTCCAAAAAAAAATTTTCTGATGAAAAGCGATAATCCGTGACCTCTCGAACTTTCTCCAGATGCTCAGAAATAGTAATTTTTTCATGTTTAATTTCTTGACTATCAATGACTATTGCATATGAATTATCACTTTTGGAACTAAAATAAGTGTGTTTAGATTCATTTTAATGCCTGAAATTGGTCGAAAAAGAAGCTTCTGAGTAGGAGAAAAAGTCTGTAAAAATGGCGATTTTGAGTACATTGAGGCTTTAAAAAGTAGTTATTCAACATGAGGCACAATCCAAATGACATTTTGAATCATTTATTCTACAGTCCAAAAAATCAATTTTCTGATGAAAAGCGATAATCCGTGACCTCTCAAACTTTCTCCAGATGATCAGAAATAGTAAGTTTTTTCATGTTTAATTTCTTGACTATAAATGACTATTGCATGTGAATGATCACTTTTGGAACTAAATTAGGTGTGTTTAGAGTCATTTTAGTGCCTGAAATTGGTCGAAATAGAAGCTTGTGAGTAAGAGAAAAAGTCTGTAGAAATGGCAATTTTGGTCACATTGAGGCTTTAAGAAGTAGTTATTCAACATGAGGCACAATCCAAATGACATTTTGAATAATTTTTTCTACAGTCCAAAAAATCAATTTTCTGATGAAAAACGATGACCCGTGACCTGTCGAACTTTCTCCAGACGGTCAGAAATGGTTATTTTTTAATGTTACATTTCTTTACTGTAAATGACTATTGCGTGTGAATTATCACTTTTGGAACTAAAATAAGTGTGTTTAGAGTCATTTGAATGACTGAAATTGGTTGAAAAAGAAGCTTCTGAGTAGGAGAAAAAGTCTGTAAAAATGGGAATTTTGGTCACATTGAGGCTTTAAAAAGTAGTTATTCAACATGAGGCACAATCCAAATGACATTTTGAATCATTTATTCTTCAGTCCAAAAAATCCATTTTCTGATGAAAAGCGATAATCCGTGACCTCTCGAACTTTCTCCAGATGCTCAGAAATAGTAATTTTTTTTCATGTTTAATTTCTTGACTATAAATGACTATTGCATGTGAATTATCACTTTTGGAACTAAATTAAGTGTGTTTAGAGTCATTTTAATGCCTGAAATTGGTCGAAATAGAAGCTTGTGAGTAAGAGAAAAAGTCTGTAATAATGGCAATTTTGGTCACATTGAGGCTTTAAGAAGTAGTTATTCAACATGAGGCACAATCCAAATGACATTTTGAATAATTTTTTCTACAGTCCAAAAAATCAATTTTCTGATGAAAAACGATGACCCGTGACCTGTCGAACTTTCTCCAGACGGTCAGAAATGGTTATTTTTTAATGTTACATTTTTTTACTGTAAATGACTATTGCGTGTGAATTATCACTTTTGGAACTAAAATAAGTGTGTTTAGAGTCATTTGAATGACTGAAATTGGTTGAAAAAGAAGCTTCTGAGTAGGAGAAAAAGTCTGTACAAATAGGAATTTTGGTCACATTGAGGCTTTAAAAAGTAGTTATTCAACATGAGGCACAATCCAAATGACATTTTGAATCATTTATTCTACAGTCCAAAAAATCAATTTTCTGATGAAAAGCGATAATCCGTGACCTCTCAAACTTTCTCCAGATGATCAGAAATAGTAAGTTTTTTCATGTTTAATTTCTTGACTATAAATGACTATAGCATGTGAATGATCACTTTTGGAACTAAATTAGGTGTGTTTAGAGTCATTTTAGTGCCTGAAATTGGTCGAAATAGAAGCTTGTGAGTAAGAGAAAAAGTCTGTAGAAATGGCAATTTTGGTCACATTGAGGCTTTAAGAAGTAGTTATTCAACATGAGGCACAATCCAAATGACATTTTGAATAATTTTTTCTACAGTCCAAAAAATCAATTTTCTGATGAAAAACGATGACCCGTGACCTGTCGAACTTTCTCCAGACGGTCAGAAATGGTTATTTTTTAATGTTACATTTTTTTACTGTAAATGACTATTGCGTGTGAATTATCACTTTTGGAACTAAAATAAGTGTGTTTAGAGTCATTTGAATGACTGAAATTTGTTGAAAAAGAAGCTTCTGAGTAGGAGAAAAAGTCTGTAAAAATGGGAATTTTGGTCACATTGAGGCTTTAAAAAGTAGTTATTCAACATGAGGCACAATCCAAATGACAATTTAAATCACTATTATTCTACAGTCCAAAAAAACAATTTTCTGATGAAAAGCGATAATCCGTGACCTCTCGAACTTTCTCCAGATGCTCAGAAATAGTAATTTTTTCATGTTTAATTTCTTGACTATCAATGACTATTGCATATGAATTATCACTTTTGGAACTAAAATAAGTGTGTTTAGATTCATTTTAATGCCTGAAATTGGTTGAAAAAGAAGCTTCTGAGTAGGAGAAAAAGTCTGTAAAAATGGCAATTTTGAGTACATTGAGGCTTTAAAAAGTAGTTATTCAACATGAGGCACAATCCAAATGACATTTTGAATCATTTATTCTACAGTCCAAAAAATCAATTTTCTGATGAAAAGCGATAATCCGTGACCTCTCAAACTTTCTCCAGATGATCAGAAATAGTAAGTTTTTTCATGTTTAATTTCTTGACTATAAATGACTATTGCATGTGAATGATCACTTTTGGAACTAAATTAGGTGTGTTTAGAGTCATTTTAGTGCCTGAAATTGGTCGAAATAGAAGCTTGTGAGTAAGAGAAAAAGTCTGTAGAAATGGCAATTTTGGTCACATTGAGGCTTTAAGAAGTAGTTATTCAACATGAGGCACAATCCAAATGACATTTTGAATAATTTTTTCTACAGTCCAAATAATCAATTTTCTGATGAAAAACGATGACCCGTGACCTGTCGAACTTTCTCCAGACGGTCAGAAATGGTTATTTTTTAATGTTACATTTTTTTACTGTAAATGACTATTGCATGTGAATGATCACTTTTGGAACTAAAATAAGTGTGTTTAGAGTCATTTTAATGTCTGAAATTGTTCAAAATACAAGCTTCTGAGTAGGAGAAAAAGTCTGTAAAAATGGGAATTTTGGTCACATTGAGGCTTTAAAAAGTAGTTATTCAACATGAGGCACAATCCAAATGACAATTTAAATCACTATTATTCTACAGTCCAAAAAAACAATTTTCTGATGAAAAGCGATAATCCGTGACCTCTCGAACTTTCTCCAGATGCTCAGAAATAGTAATTTTTTCATGTTTAATTTCTTGACTATCAATGACTATTGCATATGAATTATCACTTTTGGAACTAAAATAAGTGTGTTTAGATTCATTTTAATGCCTGAAATTGGTCGAAAAAGAAGCTTCTGAGTAGGGGAAAAAGTCTGTAAAAATGGCAATTTTGAGTACATTGAGGCTTTAAAAAGTAGTTATTCAACATGAGGCACAATCCAAATGACATTTTGAATCATTTATTCTACAGTCCAAAAAATCAATTTTCTGATGAAAAGCGATAATCCGTGACCTCTCAAACTTTCTCCAGATGATCAGAAATATTAAGTTTTTTCATGTTTAATTTCTTGACTATAAATGACTATTGCATGTGAATGATCACTTTTGGAACTAAATTAGGTGTGTTTAGAGTCATTTTAGTGCCTGAAATTGGTCGAAATAGAAGCTTGTGAGTAAGAGAAAAAGTCTGTAGAAATGGAAATTTTGGTCACATTGAGGCTTTAAGAAGTAGTTATTCAACATGAGGCACAATCCAAATGACATTTTGAATAATTTTTTCTACAGTCCAAAAAATCAATTTTCTGATGAAAAACGATGACCCGTGACCTGTCGAACTTTCTCCAGACGGTCAGAAATGGTTATTTTTTAATGTTACATTTTTTTACTGTAAATGACTATTGCGTGTGAATTATCACTTTTGGAACTAAAATAAGTGTGTTTAGAGTCATTTGAATGACTGAAATTTGTTGAAAAAGAAGCTTCTGAGTAGGAGAAAAAGTCTGTAAAAATGGGAATTTTGGTCACATTGAGGCTTTAAAAAGTAGTTATTCAACATGAGGCACAATCCAAATGACATTTTGAATAATTTTTTCTACAGTCCAAAAAATCAATTTTCTGATGAAAAACGATGACCCGTGACCTGTCGAACTTTCTCCAGACGGTCAGAAATGGTTATTTTTTAATGTTACATTTTTTTACTGTAAATGACTATTGCGTGTGAATTATCACTTTTGGAACTAAAATAAGTGTGTTTAGAGTCATTTGAATGACTGAAATTGGTTGAAAAAGAAGCTTCTGAGTAGGAGAAAAAGTCTGTAAAAATGGGAATTTTGGTCACATTGAGGCTTTAAAAAGTAGTTATTCAACATGAGGCACAATCCAAATGACAATTTAAATCACTATTATTCTACAGTCCAAAAAAAAATTTTCTGATGAAAAGCGATAATCCGTGACCTCTCGAACTTTCTCCAGATGCTCAGAAATAGTAATTTTTTCATGTTTAATTTCTTGACTATCAATGACTATTGCATATGAATTATCACTTTTGGAACTAAAATAAGTGTGTTTAGATTCATTTTAATGCCTGAAATTGGTCGAAAAAGAAGCTTCTGAGTAGGAGAAAAAGTCTGTAAAAATGGCGATTTTGAGTACATTGAGGCTTTAAAAAGTAGTTATTCAACATGAGGCACAATCCAAATGACATTTTGAATCATTTATTCTACAGTCCAAAAAATCAATTTTCTGATGAAAAGCGATAATCCGTGACCTCTCAAACTTTCTCCAGATGATCAGAAATAGTAAGTTTTTTCATGTTTAATTTCTTGACTATAAATGACTATTGCATGTGAATGATCACTTTTGGAACTAAATTAGGTGTGTTTAGAGTCATTTTAGTGCCTGAAATTGGTCGAAATAGAAGCTTGTGAGTAAGAGAAAAAGTCTGTAGAAATGGCAATTTTGGTCACATTGAGGCTTTAAGAAGTAGTTATTCAACATGAGGCACAATCCAAATGACATTTTGAATAATTTTTTCTACAGTCCAAAAAATCAATTTTCTGATGAAAAACGATGACCCGTGACCTGTCGAACTTTCTCCAGACGGTCAGAAATGGTTATTTTTTAATGTTACATTTCTTTACTGTAAATGACTATTGCGTGTGAATTATCACTTTTGGAACTAAAATAAGTGTGTTTAGAGTCATTTGAATGACTGAAATTGGTTGAAAAAGAAGCTTCTGAGTAGGAGAAAAAGTCTGTAAAAATGGGAATTTTGGTCACATTGAGGCTTTAAAAAGTAGTTATTCAACATGAGGCACAATCCAAATGACATTTTGAATCATTTATTCTTCAGTCCAAAAAATCCATTTTCTGATGAAAAGCGATAATCCGTGACCTCTCGAACTTTCTCCAGATGCTCAGAAATAGTAATTTTTTTTCATGTTTAATTTCTTGACTATAAATGACTATTGCATGTGAATTATCACTTTTGGAACTAAATTAAGTGTGTTTAGAGTCATTTTAATGCCTGAAATTGGTCGAAATAGAAGCTTGTGAGTAAGAGAAAAAGTCTGTAATAATGGCAATTTTGGTCACATTGAGGCTTTAAGAAGTAGTTATTCAACATGAGGCACAATCCAAATGACATTTTGAATAATTTTTTCTACAGTCCAAAAAATCAATTTTCTGATGAAAAACGATGACCCGTGACCTGTCGAACTTTCTCCAGACGGTCAGAAATGGTTATTTTTTAATGTTACATTTTTTTACTGTAAATGACTATTGCGTGTGAATTATCACTTTTGGAACTAAAATAAGTGTGTTTAGAGTCATTTGAATGACTGAAATTGGTTGAAAAAGAAGCTTCTGAGTAGGAGAAAAAGTCTGTACAAATAGGAATTTTGGTCACATTGAGGCTTTAAAAAGTAGTTATTCAACATGAGGCACAATCCAAATGACATTTTGAATCATTTATTCTACAGTCCAAAAAATCAATTTTCTGATGAAAAGCGATAATCCGTGACCTCTCAAACTTTCTCCAGATGATCAGAAATAGTAAGTTTTTTCATGTTTAATTTCTTGACTATAAATGACTATAGCATGTGAATGATCACTTTTGGAACTAAATTAGGTGTGTTTAGAGTCATTTTAGTGCCTGAAATTGGTCGAAATAGAAGCTTGTGAGTAAGAGAAAAAGTCTGTAGAAATGGCAATTTTGGTCACATTGAGGCTTTAAGAAGTAGTTATTCAACATGAGGCACAATCCAAATGACATTTTGAATAATTTTTTCTACAGTCCAAAAAATCAATTTTCTGATGAAAAACGATGACCCGTGACCTGTCGAACTTTCTCCAGACGGTCAGAAATGGTTATTTTTTAATGTTACATTTTTTTACTGTAAATGACTATTGCGTGTGAATTATCACTTTTGGAACTAAAATAAGTGTGTTTAGAGTCATTTGAATGACTGAAATTTGTTGAAAAAGAAGCTTCTGAGTAGGAGAAAAAGTCTGTAAAAATGGGAATTTTGGTCACATTGAGGCTTTAAAAAGTAGTTATTCAACATGAGGCACAATCCAAATGACAATTTAAATCACTATTATTCTACAGTCCAAAAAAACAATTTTCTGATGAAAAGCGATAATCCGTGACCTCTCGAACTTTCTCCAGATGCTCAGAAATAGTAATTTTTTCATGTTTAATTTCTTGACTATCAATGACTATTGCATATGAATTATCACTTTTGGAACTAAAATAAGTGTGTTTAGATTCATTTTAATGCCTGAAATTGGTTGAAAAAGAAGCTTCTGAGTAGGAGAAAAAGTCTGTAAAAATGGCAATTTTGAGTACATTGAGGCTTTAAAAAGTAGTTATTCAACATGAGGCACAATCCAAATGACATTTTGAATCATTTATTCTACAGTCCAAAAAATCAATTTTCTGATGA
This sequence comes from Triturus cristatus, assembly GCF_964204655.1. Lineage (NCBI taxonomy): Eukaryota > Metazoa > Chordata > Amphibia > Caudata > Salamandridae > Triturus > Triturus cristatus. The sequence goes on along the minus strand of NC_140583.1, from coordinate 999,923,153 downwards.
AAAGCGATAATCCGTGACCTCTCAAACTTTCTCCAGATGATCAGAAATAGTAAGTTTTTTCATGTTTAATTTCTTGACTATAAATGACTATTGCATGTGAATGATCACTTTTGGAACTAAATTAGGTGTGTTTAGAGTCATTTTAGTGCCTGAAATTGGTCGAAATAGAAGCTTGTGAGTAAGAGAAAAAGTCTGTAGAAATGGCAATTTTGGTCACATTGAGGCTTTAAGAAGTAGTTATTCAACATGAGGCACAATCCAAATGACATTTTGAATAATTTTTTCTACAGTCCAAATAATCAATTTTCTGATGAAAAACGATGACCCGTGACCTGTCGAACTTTCTCCAGACGGTCAGAAATGGTTATTTTTTAATGTTACATTTTTTTACTGTAAATGACTATTGCATGTGAATGATCACTTTTGGAACTAAAATAAGTGTGTTTAGAGTCATTTTAATGTCTGAAATTGTTCAAAATACAAGCTTCTGAGTAGGAGAAAAAGTCTGTAAAAATGGGAATTTTGGTCACATTGAGGCTTTAAAAAGTAGTTATTCAACATGAGGCACAATCCAAATGACAATTTAAATCACTATTATTCTACAGTCCAAAAAAACAATTTTCTGATGAAAAGCGATAATCCGTGACCTCTCGAACTTTCTCCAGATGCTCAGAAATAGTAATTTTTTCATGTTTAATTTCTTGACTATCAATGACTATTGCATATGAATTATCACTTTTGGAACTAAAATAAGTGTGTTTAGATTCATTTTAATGCCTGAAATTGGTCGAAAAAGAAGCTTCTGAGTAGGAGAAAAAGTCTGTAAAAATGGCAATTTTGAGTACATTGAGGCTTTAAAAAGTAGTTATTCAACATGAGGCACAATCCAAATGACATTTTGAATCATTTATTCTACAGTCCAAAAAATCAATTTTCTGATGAAAAGCGATAATCCGTGACCTCTCAAACTTTCTCCAGATGATCAGAAATAGTAAGTTTTTTCATGTTTAATTTCTTGACTATAAATGACTATTGCATGTGAATGATCACTTTTGGAACTAAATTAGGTGTGTTTAGAGTCATTTTAGTGCCTGAAATTGGTCGAAATAGAAGCTTGTGAGTAAGAGAAAAAGTCTGTAGAAATGGCAATTTTGGTCACATTGAGGCTTTAAGAAGTAGTTATTCAACATGAGGCACAATCCAAATGACATTTTGAATAATTTTTTCTACAGTCCAAATAATCAATTTTCTGATGAAAAACGATGACCCGTGACCTGTCGAACTTTCTCTAGACGGTCAGAAATGGTAATTTTTTAATGTTACATTTTTTGACTGTAAATGACTATTGCATGTGAATGATCACTTTTGGAACTAAAATAAGTGTGTTTAGAGTCATTTTAATGTCTGAAATTGTTCAAAATACAAGCTTCTGAGTAGGAGAAAAAGTCTGTAAAAATGGCAATTTTGGTCACATTGAGGCTTTAAGAAGTAGTTATTCAACATGAGGCACAATCCAAATGACATTTTGAATAATTTTTTCTACAGTCCAAAAAATCAATTTTCTGAGGACAAACGATGACCCGTGACCTGTCGAACTTTCTCCAGACGGTCAGAAATGGTTATTTTTTAATGTTACATTTTTTTACTGTAAATGACTATTGCGTGTGAATTATCACTTTTGGAACTAAAATAAGTGTGTTTAGAGTCATTTGAATGACTGAAATTGGTTGAAAAAGAAGCTTCTGAGTAGGAGAAAAAGTCTGTAAAAATGGGAATTTTGGTCACATTGAGGCTTTAAAAAGTAGTTATTCAACATGAGGCACAATCCAAATGACATTTTGAATCATTTATTCTACAGTCCAAAAAATCCATTTTCTGATGAAAAGCGATAATCCGTGACCTCTCGAACTTTCTCCAGATGCTCAGAAATAGTAATTTTTTCATGTTTAATTTCTTGACTATAAATGACTATTGCATGTGAATTATCACTTTTGGAACTAAATTAAGTGTGTTTAGAGTCATTTTAATGCCTGAAATTGGTCGAAATAGAAGCTTGTGAGTAAGAGAAAAAGTCTGTAATAATGGCAATTTTGGTCACATTGAGGCTTTAAGAAGTAGTTATTCAACATGAGGCACAATCCAAATGACATTTTGAATAATTTTTTCTACAGTCCAAAAAATCAATTTTCTGATGAAAAATGATGACCCGTGACCTGTCGAACTTTCTCCAGACGGTCAGAAATGGTTATTTTTTAATGTTACATTTTTTTACTGTAAATGACTATTGCGTGTGAATTATCACTTTTGGAACTAAAATAAGTGTGTTTAGAGTCATTTGAATGACTGAAATTGGTTGAAAAAGAAGCTTCTGATTAGGAGAAAAAGTCTGTAAAAATAGGAATTTTGGTCACATTGAGGCTTTAAAAAGTAGTTATTCAACATGAGGCACAATCCAAATGACATTTTGAATCATTTATTCTACAGTCAAAAAATCAATTTTCTGATGAAAAGCGATAATCCGTGACCTCTCAAACTTTCTCCAGATGATCAGAAATAGTAAGTTTTTTCATGTTTAATTTCTTGACTATAAATGACTATTGCATGTGAATGATCACTTTTGGAACTAAATTAGGTGTGTTTAGAGTCATTTTAGTGCCTGAAATTGGTCGAAATAGAAGCTTGTGAGTAAGAGAAAAAGTCTGTAGAAATGGCAATTTTGGTCACATTGAGGCTTTAAGAAGTAGTTATTCAACATGAGGCACAATCCAAATGACATTTTGAATAATTTTTTCTACAGTCCAAAAAATCAATTTTCTGATGAAAAACGATGACCCGTGACCTGTCGAACTTTCTCCAGACGGTCAGAAATGGTTATTTTTTAATGTTACATTTTTTTACTGTAAATGACTATTGCGTGTGAATTATCACTTTTGGAACTAAAATAAGTGTGTTTAGAGTCATTTGAATGACTGAAATTGGTTGAAAAAGAAGCTTCTGAGTAGGAGAAAAAGTCTGTAAAAATGGGAATTTTGGTCACATTGAGGCTTTAAAAAGTAGTTATTCAACATGAGGCACAATCCAAATGACATTTTGAATCATTTATTCTACAGTCCAAAAAATCAATTTTCTGATGAAAAGCGATAATCCGTGACCTCTCGAACTTTCTCCAGATGCTCAGAAATAGTAATTTTTTCATGTTTAATTTCTTGACTATAAATGACTATTGCATGTGAATTATCACTTTTGGAACTAAATTAAGTGTGTTTAGAGTCATTTTAATGCCTGAAATTGGTCGAAATAGAAGCTTGTGAGTAAGAGAAAAAGTCTGTAATAATGGCAATTTTGGTCACATTGAGGCTTTAAGAAGTAGTTATTCAACATGAGGCACAATCCAAATGACATTTTGAATAATTTTTTCTACAGTCCAAAAAATCAATTTTCTGATGAAAAACGATGACCCGTGACCTGTCGAACTTTCTCCAGACGGTCAGAAATGGTTATTTTTTAATGTTACATTTTTTTACTGTAAATGACTATTGCGTGTGAATTATCACTTTTGGAACTAAAATAAGTGTGTTTAGAGTCATTTGAATGACTGAAATTGGTTGAAAAAGAAGCTTCTGAGTAGGAGAAAAAGTCTGTAAAAATAGGAATTTTGGTCACATTGAGGCTTTAAAAAGTAGTTATTCAACATGAGGCACAATCCAAATGACATTTTGAATCATTTATTCTACAGTCCAAAAAATCAATTTTCTGATGAAAAGCGATAATCCGTGACCTCTCAAACTTTCTCCAGATGATCAGAAATAGTAAGTTTTTTCATGTTTAATTTCTTGACTATAAATGACTATTGCATGTGAATGATCACTTTTGGAACTAAATTAGGTGTGTTTAGAGTCATTTTAGTGCCTGAAATTGGTCGAAATAGAAGCTTGTGAGTAAGAGAAAAAGTCTGTAGAAATGGCAATTTTGGTCACATTGAGGCTTTAAGAAGTAGTTATTCAACATGAGGCACAATCCAAATGACATTTTGAATAATTTTTTCTACAGTCCAAAAAATCAATTTTCTGATGAAAAACGATGACCCGTGACCTGTCGAACTTTCTCTAGACGGTCAGAAATGGTAATTTTTTAATGTTACATTTTTTGACTGTAAATGACTATTGCATGTGAATGATCACTTTTGGAACTAAAATAAGTGTGTTTAGAGTCATTTTAATGTCTGAAATTGTTCAAAATACAAGCTTCTGAGTAGGAGAAAAAGTCTGTAAAAATGGCAATTTTGGTCACATTGAGGCTTTAAGAAGTAGTTATTCAACATGAGGCACAATCCAAATGACATTTTGAATAATTTTTTCTACAGTCCAAAAAATCAATTTTCTGATGAAAAACGATGACCCGTGACCTGTCGAACTTTCTCCAGACGGTCAGAAATGGTTATTTTTTAATGTTACATTTTTTTACTGTAAATGACTATTGCGTGTGAATTATCACTTTTGGAACTAAAATAAGTGTGTTTAGAGTCATTTGAATGACTGAAATTGGTTGAAAAAGAAGCTTCTGAGTAGGAGAAAAAGTCTGTAAAAATGGGAATTTTGGTCACATTGAGGCTTTAAAAAGTAGTTATTCAACATGAGGCACAATCCAAATGACAATTTAAATCACTATTATTCTACAGTCCAAAAAAAAAATTTCTGATGAAAAGCGATAATCCGTGACCTCTCGAACTTTCTCCAGATGCTCAGAAATAGTAATTTTTTCATGTTTAATTTCTTGACTATCAATGACTATTGCATATGAATTATCACTTTTGGAACTAAAATAAGTGTGTTTAGATTCATTTTAATGCCTGAAATTGGTCGAAAAAGAAGCTTCTGAGTAGGAGAAAAAGTCTGTAAAAATGGCGATTTTGAGTACATTGAGGCTTTAAAAAGTAGTTATTCAACATGAGGCACAATCCAAATGACATTTTGAATCATTTATTCTACAGTCCAAAAAATCAATTTTCTGATGAAAAGCGATAATCCGTGACCTCTCAAACTTTCTCCAGATGATCAGAAATAGTAAGTTTTTTCATGTTTAATTTCTTGACTATAAATGACTATTGCATGTGAATGATCACTTTTGGAACTAAATTAGGTGTGTTTAGAGTCATTTTAGTGCCTGAAATTGGTCGAAATAGAAGCTTGTGAGTAAGAGAAAAAGTCTGTAGAAATGGCAATTTTGGTCACATTGAGGCTTTAAGAAGTAGTTATTCAACATGAGGCACAATCCAAATGACATTTTGAAGAATTTTTTCTACAGTCCAAAAAATCAATTTTCTGATGAAAAACGATGACCCGTGACCTGTCGAACTTTCTCCAGACGGTCAGAAATGGTTATTTTTTAATGTTACATTTTTTTTACTGTAAATGACTATTGCGTGTGAATTATCACTTTTGGAACTAAAATAAGTGTGTTTAGAGTCATTTGAATGACTGAAATTGGTTGAAAAAGAAGCTTCTGAGTAGGAGAAAAAGTCTGTAAAAATGGGAATTTTGGTCACATTGAGGCTTTAAAAAGTAGTTATTCAACATGAGGCACAATCCAAATGACATTTTGAATCATTTATTCTACAGTCCAAAAAATCCATTTTCTGATGAAAAGCGATAATCCGTGACCTCTCGAACTTTCTCCAGATGCTCAGAAATAGTAATTTTTTCATGTTTAATTTCTTGACTATAAATGACTATTGCATGTGAATTATCACTTTTGGAACTAAATTAAGTGTGTTTAGAGTCATTTTAATGCCTGAAATTGGTCGAAATAGAAGCTTGTGAGTAAGAGAAAAAGTCTGTAATAATGGCAATTTTGGTCACATTGAGGCTTTAAAAAGTAGTTATTCAACATGAGGCAGAATCCAAATGAGATTTTGAATAATTTTTTCTACAGTCCAAAAAATCCATTTTCTGATGAAAATCGATGACCCGTGACCTGTCGAACTTTCTCCAGACGGTCAGAAATGGTTATTTTTTAATGTTACATTTTTTTTACTGTAAATGACTATTGCGTGTGAATTATCACTTTTGGAACTAAAATAAGTGTGTTTAGAGTCATTTGAATGACTGAAATTGGTTGAAAAAGAAGCTTCTGAGTAGGAGAAAAAGTCTGTAAAAATGGGAATTTTGGTCATTTTGAGGCTTTAAAAAGTAGTTATTCAACATGAGGCACAATCCAAATGACATTTTGAATCATTTATTCTACAGTCCAAAAAATCAATTTTCTGATGAAAAGCGATAATCCGTGACCTCTCAAACTTTCTCCAGATGATCAGAAATAGTAAGTTTTTTCATGTTTAATTTCTTGACTATAAATGACTATTGCATGTGAATGATCACTTTTGGAACTAAATTAGGTGTGTTTAGAGTCATTTTAGTGCCTGAAATTGGTCGAAATAGAAGCTTGTGAGTAAGAGAAAAAGTCTGTAGAAATGGAAATTTTGGTCACATTGAGGCTTTAAGAAGTAGTTATTCAACATGAGGCACAATCCAAATGACATTTTGAATAATTTTTTCTACAGTCCAAAAAATCAATTTTCTGATGAAAAACGATGACCCGTGACCTGTCGAACTTTCTCCAGACGGTCAGAAATGGTTATTTTTTAATGTTACATTTTTTTACTGTAAATGACTATTGCGTGTGAATTATCACTTTTGGAACTAAAATAAGTGTGTTTAGAGTCATTTGAATGACTGAAATTTGTTGAAAAAGAAGCTTCTGAGTAGGAGAAAAAGTCTGTAAAAATGGGAATTTTGGTCACATTGAGGCTTTAAAAAGTAGTTATTCAACATGAGGCACAATCCAAATGACAATTTAAATCACTATTATTCTACAGTCCAAAAAAACAATTTTCTGATGAAAAGCGATAATCCGTGACCTCTCGAACTTTCTCCAGATGCTCAGAAATAGTAATTTTTTCATGTTTAATTTCTTGACTATCAATGACTATTGCATATGAATTATCACTTTTGGAACTAAAATAAGTGTGTTTAGATTCATTTTAATGCCTGAAATTGGTCGAAAAAGAAGCTTCTGAGTAGGAGAAAAAGTCTGTAAAAATGGCAATTTTGAGTACATTGAGGCTTTAAAAAGTAGTTATTCAACATGAGGCACAATCCAAATGACATTTTGAATCATTTATTCTACAGTCCAAAAAATCCATTTTCTGATGAAAAGCGATAATCCGTGACCTCTCGAACTTTCTCCAGATGCTCAGAAATAGTAATTTTTTCATGTTTAATTTCTTGACTATAAATGACTATTGCATGTGAATTATCACTTTTGGAACTAAATTAAGTGTGTTTAGAGTCATTTTAATGCCTGAAATTGGTCGAAATAGAAGCTTGTGAATAAGAGAAAAAGTCTGTAATAATGGCAATTTTGGTCACAGTGAGGCTTTAAAAAGTTATTCCACATGAGGCACAATCCAAATGAGATTTTGAATAATTTTTTCTACAGTCCAAAAAATCCATTTTCTGATGAAAAACGATGACCCGTGACCTGTCGAACTTTCTCCAGACGGTCAGAAATGGTTATTTTTTAATGTTACATTTTTTTACTGTAAATGACTATTGCGTGTGAATTATCACTTTTGGAACTAAAATAAGTGTGTTTAGATTCATTTTAATGCCTGAAATTAGTCGAAATAGAAGCTTCTGAGTAGGAGAAAAAGTCTGTAAAAATGGCAATTTTGAGTACATCGAGGCTTTAACCCCTTGAGTGCCCGCCCCTTTCCCCGCCCTGTGCCGGGCGTTTCATTAGCGGGCGGGGTTTATGACGAGCTGGTCTCATCATGGGCACAGCGCAACCGCGGCCCATGAGGAGACCAGCTCGTCATGGGCACTCAAGAGGTTAAAAAGTAGTTATTCAACATGAGGCACAATCCAAAGGACATTTTGAATCATTTTTTCTACAGTCCAAAAAATCCATTTTCTGATGAAAAACGATGACCCGTGACCTGTCGAACTTTCTCCAGAGGGTCAGACATGGTAATTTTTGTAATGTTACATTTTTTGACTGTAGATGACTATTGCATGTGAATTATCACTTTTAGAACTAAAATAAGTGTGTTTAGAGTCATTTGAATGACTGAAATTGGTTGAAAAAGAAGCTTCTGAGTAGGAGAAAAAGTCTGTAAAAATGGGAATTTTGGTCACATTGAGGCGTTAAAAAGTAGTTATTCAACATGAGGCACAATCCAAATGACAATTTAAATCACTATTATTCTACAGTCCAAAAAAACAATTTTCTGATGAAAAGCGATAATCCGTGACCTCTCGAACTTTCTCCAGATGCTCAGAAATAGTAATTTTTTCATGTTTAATTTCTTGACTATAAATGACTATTGCATATGAATTATCACTTTTGGAACTAAAATAAGTGTGTTTAGATTCATTTTAATGCCTGAAATTGGTCGAAAAAGAAGCTTCTGAGTAGGGGAAAAAGTCTGTAAAAATGGCAATTTTGAGTACATTGAGGCTTTAAAAAGTAGTTATTCAACATGAGGCACAATCCAAATGACATTTTGAATCATTTATTCTACAGTCCAAAAAATCAATTTTCTGATGAAAAGCGATAATCCGTGACCTCTCAAACTTTCTCCAGATGATCAGAAATATTAAGTTTTTTCATGTTTAATTTCTTGACTATAAATGACTATTGCATGTGAATGATCACTTTTGGAACTAAATTAGGTGTGTTTAGAGTCATTTTAGTGCCTGAAATTGGTCGAAATAGAAGCTTGTGAGTAAGAGAAAAAGTCTGTAGAAATGGCAATTTTGGTCACATTGATGCTTTAAGAAGTAGTTATTCAACATGAGGCACAATCCAAATGACATTTTGAATAATTTTTTCTACAGTCCAAAAAAGCAATTTTCTGATGAAAAACGATGACCCGTGACCTGTCGAACTTTCTCCAGACGGTCAGAAATGGTTATTTTTTAATGTTACATTTTTTTTACTGTAAATGACTATTGCGTGTGAATTATCACTTTTGGAACTAAAATAAGTGTGTTTAGAGTCATTTGAATGACTGAAATTGGTTGAAAAAGAAGCTTCTGAGTAGGAGAAAAAGTCTGTAAAAATGGGAATTTTGGTCACATTGAGGCTTTAAAAAGTAGTTATTCAACATGAGGCACAATCCAAATGACATTTTGAATCATTTATTCTACAGTCCAAAAAATCCATTTTCTGATGAAAAGCGATAATCCGTGACCTCTCGAACTTTCTCCAGATGCTCAGAAATAGTAATTTTTTCATGTTTAATTTCTTGACTATAAATGACTATTGCATGTGAATTATCACTTTTGGAACTAAATTAAGTGTGTTTAGAGTCATTTTAATGCCTGAAATTGGTCGAAATAGAAGCTTGTGAGTAAGAGAAAAAGTCTGTAATAATGGCAATTTTGGTCACATTGAGGCTTTAAAAAGTAGTTATTCAACATGAGGCAGAATCCAAATGAGATTTTGAATAATTTTTTCTACAGTCCAAAAAATCCATTTTCTGATGAAAATCGATGACCCGTGACCTGTCGAACTTTCTCCAGACGGTCAGAAATGGTTATTTTTTAATGTTACATTTTTTTTACTGTAAATGACTATTGCGTGTGAATTATCACTTTTGGAACTAAAATAAGTGTGTTTAGAGTCATTTGAATGACTGAAATTGGTTGAAAAAGAAGCTTCTGAGTAGGAGAAAAAGTCTGTAAAAATGGGAATTTTGGTCATTTTGAGGCTTTAAAAAGTAGTTATTCAACATGAGGCACAATCCAAATGACATTTTGAATCATTTATTCTACAGTCCAAAAAATCAATTTTCTGATGAAAAGCGATAATCCGTGACCTCTCAAACTTTCTCCAGATGATCAGAAATAGTAAGTTTTTTCATGTTTAATTTCTTGACTATAAATGACTATTGCATGTGAATGATCACTTTTGGAACTAAATTAGGTGTGTTTAGAGTCATTTTAGTGCCTGAAATTGGTCGAAATAGAAGCTTGTGAGTAAGAGAAAAAGTCTGTAGAAATGGAAATTTTGGTCACATTGAGGCTTTAAGAAGTAGTTATTCAACATGAGGCACAATCCAAATGACATTTTGAATAATTTTTTCTACAGTCCAAAAAATCAATTTTCTGATGAAAAACGATGACCCGTGACCTGTCGAACTTTCTCCAGACGGTCAGAAATGGTTATTTTTTAATGTTACATTTTTTTACTGTAAATGACTATTGCGTGTGAATTATCACTTTTGGAACTAAAATAAGTGTGTTTAGAGTCATTTGAATGACTGAAATTTGTTGAAAAAGAAGCTTCTGAGTAGGAGAAAAAGTCTGTAAAAATGGGAATTTTGGTCACATTGAGGCTTTAAAAAGTAGTTATTCAACATAAGGCACAATCCAAATGACAATTTAAATCACTATTATTCTACAGTCCAAAAAAACAATTTTCTGATGAAAAGCGATAATCCGTGACCTCTCGAACTTTCTCCAGATGCTCAGAAATAGTAATTTTTTCATGTTTAATTTCTTGACTATCAATGACTATTGCATATGAATTATCACTTTTGGAACTAAAATAAGTGTGTTTAGATTCATTTTAATGCCTGAAATTGGTCGAAAAAGAAGCTTCTGAGTAGGAGAAAAAGTCTGTAAAAATGGCAATTTTGAGTACATTGAGGCTTTAAAAAGTAGTTATTCAACATGAGGCACAATCCAAATGACATTTTGAATCATTTATTCTACAGTCCAAAAAATCAATTTTCTGATGAAAAGCGATAATCCGAGACCTCTCAAACTTTCTCCAGATGATCAGAAATAGTAAGTTTTTTCATGTTTAATTTCTTGACTATAAATGACTATTGCATGTGAATGATCACTTTTGGAACTAAATTAGGTGTGTTTAGAGTCATTTTAGTGCCTGAAATTGGTCGAAATGGAAGCTTGTGAGTAAGAGAAAAAGTCTGTAGAAATGGCAGTTTTGGTCACATTGAGGCTTTAAGAAGTAGTTATTCAACATGAGGCACAATCCAAATGACATTTTGAATAATTTTTTCTACAGTCCAAAAAATCAATTTTCTGATGAAAAACGATGACCCGTGACCTGTCGAACTTTCTCTAGACGGTCAGAAATGGTAATTTTTTAATGTTACATTTTTTGACTGTAAATGACTATTGCATGTGAATGATCACTTTTGGAACTAAAATAAGTGTGTTTAGAGTCATTTTAATGTCTGAAATTGTTCAAAATACAAGCTTCTGAGTAGGAGAAAAAGTCTGTAAAAATGGCAATTTTGGTCACATTGAGGCTTTAAGAAGTAGTTATTCAACATGAGGCACAATCCAAATGACATTTTGAATAATTTTTTCTACAGTCCAAAAAATCAATTTTCTGATGAAAAACGATGACCCGTGACCTGTCGAACTTTCTCCAGACGGTCAGAAATGGTTATTTTTTAATGTTACATTTTTTTACTGTAAATGACTATTGCGTGTGAATTATCACTTTTGGAACTAAAATAAGTGTGTTTAGAGTCATTTGAATGACTGAAATTGGTTGAAAAAGAAGCTTCTGAGTAGGAGAAAAAGTCTGTAAAAATGGGAATTTTGGTCACATTGAGGCTTTAAAAAGTAGTTATTCAACATGAGGCACAATCCAAATGACAATTTAAATCACTATTATTCTACAGTCCAAAAAAAAATTTTCTGATGAAAAGCGATAATCCGTGACCTCTCGAACTTTCTCCAGATGCTCAGAAATAGTAATTTTTTCATGTTTAATTTCTTGACTATCAATGACTATTGCATATGAATTATCACTTTTGGAACTAAAATAAGTGTGTTTAGATTCATTTTAATGCCTGAAATTGGTCGAAAAAGAAGCTTCTGAGTAGGAGAAAAAGTCTGTAAAAATGGCGATTTTGAGTACATTGAGGCTTTAAAAAGTAGTTATTCAACATGAGGCACAATCCAAATGACATTTTGAATCATTTATTCTACAGTCCAAAAAATCAATTTTCTGATGAAAAGCGATAATCCGTGACCTCTCAAACTTTCTCCAGATGATCAGAAATAGTAATTTTTTCATGTTTAATTTCTTGACTATAAATGACTATTGCATGTGAATGATCACTTTTGGAACTAAATTAAGTGTGTTTAGAGTCATTTTAATGCCTGAAATTGGTCGAAATAGAAGCTTGTGAGTAAGAGAAAAAGTCTGTAGAAATGGCAATTTTGGTCACATTGAGGCTTTAAGAAGTAGTTATTCAACATGAGGCACAATCCAAATGACATTTTGAATAATTTTTTCTACAGTCCAAAAAATCAATTTTCTGATGAAAAACGATGACCCGTGACCTGTCGAACTTTCTCCAGACGGTCAGAAATGGTTATTTTTTAATGTTACATTTTTTTACTGTAAATGACTATTGCGTGTGAATTATCACTTTTGGAACTAAAATAAGTGTGTTTAGAGTCATTTGAATGACTGAAATTGGTTGAAAAAGAAGCTTCTGAGTAGGAGAAAAAGTCTGTAAAAATAGGAATTTTGGTCACATTGAGGCTTTAAAAAGTAGTTATTCAACATGAGGCACAATCCAAATGACATTTTGAATCATTTATTCTACAGTCCAAAAAATCAATTTTCTGATGAAAAGCGATAATCCGTGACCTCTCAAACTTTCTCCAGATGATCAGAAATAGTAAGTTTTTTCATGTTTAATTTCTTGACTATAAATGACTATTGCATGTGAATGATCACTTTTGGAACTAAATTAGGTGTGTTTAGAGTCATTTTAGTGCCTGAAATTGGTCGAAATAGAAGCTTGTGAGTAAGAGAAAAAGTCTGTAGAAATGGCAATTTTGGTCACATTGAGGCTTTAAGAAGTAGTTATTCAACATGAGGCACAATCCAAATGACATTTTGAATAATTTTTTCTACAGTCCAAAAAATCCATTTTCTGATGAAAAACGATGACCCGTGACCTGTCGAACTTTCTCCAGACGGTCAGAAATGGTTATTTTTTAATGTTACATTTTTTTACTGTAAATGACTATTGCGTGTGAATTATCACTTTTGGAACTAAAATAAGTGTGTTTAGAGTCATTTGAATGACTGAAATTGGTTGAAAAAGAAGCTTCTGAGTAGGAGAAAAAGTCTGTAAAAATGGCAATTTTGAGTACATCGAGGCTTTAACCCCTTGAGTGCCCGCCCCTTTCCCCGCCCTGTGCCGGGCGTTTCATTAGCGGGCAGGGTTTATGACGAGCTGGTCTCATCATGGGCACAGCGCAACCGCGGCCCATGAGGAGACCAGCTCGTCATGGGCACTCAAGAGGTTAAAAAGTAGTTATTCAACATGAGGCACAATCCAAAGGACATTTTGAATCATTTTTTCTACAGTCCAAAAAATCCATTTTCTGATGAAAAACGATGACCCGTGACCTGTCGAACTTTCTCCAGAGGGTCAGACATGGTAATTTTTGTAATGTTACATTTTTTGACTGTAGATGACTATTGCATGTGAATTATCACTTTTAGAACTAAAATAAGTGTGTTTAGAGTCATTTGAATGACTGAAATTGGTTGAAAAAGAAGCTTCTGAGTAGGAGAAAAAGTCTGTAAAAATGGGAATTTTGGTCACATTGAGGCGTTAAAAAGTAGTTATTCAACATGAGGCACAATCCAAATGACAATTTAAATCACTATTATTCTACAGTCCAAAAAAACAATTTTCTGATGAAAAGCGATAATCCGTGACCTCTCGAACTTTCTCCAGATGCTCAGAAATAGTAATTTTTTCATGTTTAATTTCTTGACTATAAATGACTATTGCATATGAATTATCACTTTTGGAACTAAAATAAGTGTGTTTAGATTCATTTTAATGCCTGAAATTGGTCGAAAAAGAAGCTTCTGAGTAGGAGAAAAAGTCTGTAAAAATGGCAATTTTGAGTACATTGAGGCTTTAAAAAGTAGTTATTCAACATGAGGCACAATCCAAATGACATTTTGAATCATTTATTCTACAGTCCAAAAAATCAATTTTCTGATGAAAAGCGATAATCCGTGACCTCTCAAACTTTCTCCAGATGATCAGAAATATTAAGTTTTTTCATGTTTAATTTCTTGACTATAAATGACTATTGCATGTGAATGATCACTTTTGGAACTAAATTAGGTGTGTTTAGAGTCATTTTAGTGCCTGAAATTGGTCGAAATAGAAGCTTGTGAGTAAGAGAAAAAGTCTGTAGAAATGGCAATTTTGGTCACATTGAGGCTTTAAGAAGTAGTTATTCAACATGAGGCACAATCCAAATGACATTTTGAATAATTTTTTCTACAGTCCAAAAAATCAATTTTCTGATGAAAAACGATGACCCGTGACCTGTCGAACTTTCTCCAGACGGTCAGAAATGGTTATTTTTTAATGTTACATTTTTTTTTACTGTAAATGACTATTGCGTGTGAATTATCACTTTTGGAACTAAAATAAGTGTGTTTAGAGTCATTTGAATGACTGAAATTGGTTGAAAAAGAAGCTTCTGAGTAGGAGAAAAAGTCTGTAAAAATGGGAATTTTGGTCACATTGAGGCTTTAAAAAGTAGTTATTCAACATGAGGCACAATCCAAATGACATTTTGAATCATTTATTCTACAGTCCAAAAAATCCATTTTCTGATGAAAAGCGATAATCCGTGACCTCTCGAACTTTCTCCAGATGCTCAGAAATAGTAATTTTTTCATGTTTAATTTCTTGACTATAAATGACTATTGCATGTGAATTATCACTTTTGGAACTAAATTAAGTGTGTTTAGAGTCATTTTAATGCCTGAAATTGGTCGAAATAGAAGCTTGTGAGTAAGAGAAAAAGTCTGTAATAATGGCAATTTTGGTCACATTGAGGCTTTAAAAAGTAGTTATTCAACATGAGGCAGAATCCAAATGAGATTTTGAATAATTTTTTCTACAGTCCAAAAAATCCATTTTCTGATGAAAATCGATGACCCGTGACCTGTCGAACTTTCTCCAGACGGTCAGAAATGGTTATTTTTTAATGTTACATTTTTTTACTGTAAATGACTATTGCGTGTGAATTATCACTTTTGGAACTAAAATAAGTGTGTTTAGAGTCATTTGAATGACTGAAATTGGTTGAAAAAGAAGCTTCTGAGTAGGAGAAAAAGTCTGTAAAAATGGGAATTTTGGTCATTTTGAGGCTTTAAAAAGTAGTTATTCAACATGAGGCACAATCCAAATGACATTTTGAATCATTTATTCTACAGTCCAAAAAATCAATTTTCTGATGAAAAGCGATAATCCGTGACCTCTCAAACTTTCTCCAGATGATCAGAAATAGTAAGTTTTTTCATGTTTAATTTCTTGACTATAAATGACTATTGCATGTGAATGATCACTTTTGGAACTAAATTAGGTGTGTTTAGAGTCATTTTAGTGCCTGAAATTGGTCGAAATAGAAGCTTGTGAGTAAGAGAAAAAGTCTGTAGAAATGGAAATTTTGGTCACATTGAGGCTTTAAGAAGTAGTTATTCAACATGAGGCACAATCCAAATGACATTTTGAATAATTTTTTCTACAGTCCAAAAAAATCAATTTTCTGATGAAAAACGATGACCCGTGACCTGTCGAACTTTCTCCAGACGGTCAGAAATGGTTATTTTTTAATGTTACATTTTTTTACTGTAAATGACTATTGCGTGTGAATTATCACTTTTGGAACTAAAATAAGTGTGTTTAGAGTCATTTGAATGACTGAAATTTGTTGAAAAAGAAGCTTCTGAGTAGGAGAAAAAGTCTGTAAAAATGGGAATTTTGGTCACATTGAGGCTTTAAAAAGTAGTTATTCAACATGAGGCACAATCCAAATGACAATTTAAATCACTATTATTCTACAGTCCAAAAAAACAATTTTCTGATGAAAAGCGATAATCCGTGACCTCTCGAACTTTCTCCAGATGCTCAGAAATAGTAATTTTTTCATGTTTAATTTCTTGACTATAAATGACTATTGCATGTGAATTATCACTTTTGGAACTAAATTAAGTGTGTTTAGAGTCATTTTAATGCCTGAAATTGGTCGAAATAGAAGCTTGTGAGTAAGAGAAAAAGTCTGTAATAATGGCAATTTTGGTCACATTGAGGCTTTAAAAAGTAGTTATTCAACATGAGGCAGAATCCAAATGAGATTTTGAATAATTTTTTCTACAGTCCAAAAAATCCATTTTCTGATGAAAATCGATGACCCGTGACCTGTCGAACTTTCTCCAGACGGTCAGAAATGGTTATTTTTTAATGTTACATTTTTTTTACTGTAAATGACTATTGCGTGTGAATTATCACTTTTGGAACTAAAATAAGTGTGTTTAGAGTCATTTGAATGACTGAAATTGGTTGAAAAAGAAGCTTCTGAGTAGGAGAAAAAGTCTGTAAAAATGGGAATTTTGGTCATTTTGAGGCTTTAAAAAGTAGTTATTCAACATGAGGCACAATCCAAATGACATTTTGAATCATTTATTCTACAGTCCAAAAAATCAATTTTCTGATGAAAAGCGATAATCCGTGACCTCTCAAACTTTCTCCAGATGATCAGAAATAGTAAGTTTTTTCATGTTTAATTTCTTGACTATAAATGACTATTGCATGTGAATGATCACTTTTGGAACTAAATTAGGTGTGTTTAGAGTCATTTTAGTGCCTGAAATTGGTCGAAATAGAAGCTTGTGAGTAAGAGAAAAAGTCTGTAGAAATGGAAATTTTGGTCACATTGAGGCTTTAAGAAGTAGTTATTCAACATGAGGCACAATCCAAATGACATTTTGAATAATTTTTTCTACAGTCCAAAAAATCAATTTTCTGATGAAAAACGATGACCCGTGACCTGTCGAACTTTCTCCAGACGGTCAGAAATGGTTATTTTTTAATGTTACATTTTTTTACTGTAAATGACTATTGCGTGTGAATTATCACTTTTGGAACTAAAATAAGTGTGTTTAGAGTCATTTGAATGACTGAAATTTGTTGAAAAAGAAGCTTCTGAGTAGGAGAAAAAGTCTGTAAAAATGGGAATTTTGGTCACATTGAGGCTTTAAAAAGTAGTTATTCAACATAAGGCACAATCCAAATGACAATTTAAATCACTATTATTCTACAGTCCAAAAAAACAATTTTCTGATGAAAAGCGATAATCCGTGACCTCTCGAACTTTCTCCAGATGCTCAGAAATAGTAATTTTTTCATGTTTAATTTCTTGACTATCAATGACTATTGCATATGAATTATCACTTTTGGAACTAAAATAAGTGTGTTTAGATTCATTTTAATGCCTGAAATTGGTCGAAAAAGAAGCTTCTGAGTAGGAGAAAAAGTCTGTAAAAATGGCAATTTTGAGTACATTGAGGCTTTAAAAAGTAGTTATTCAACATGAGGCACAATCCAAATGACATTTTGAATCATTTATTCTACAGTCCAAAAAATCAATTTTCTGATGAAAAGCGATAATCCGAGACCTCTCAAACTTTCTCCAGATGATCAGAAATAGTAAGTTTTTTCATGTTTAATTTCTTGACTATAAATGACTATTGCATGTGAATGATCACTTTTGGAACTAAATTAGGTGTGTTTAGAGTCATTTTAGTGCCTGAAATTGGTCGAAATGGAAGCTTGTGAGTAAGAGAAAAAGTCTGTAGAAATGGCAATTTTGGTCACATTGAGGCTTTAAGAAGTAGTTATTCAACATGAGGCACAATCCAAATGACATTTTGAATAATTTTTTCTACAGTCCAAAAAATCAATTTTCTGATGAAAAACGATGACCCGTGACCTGTCGAACTTTCTCTAGACGGTCAGAAATGGTAATTTTTTAATGTTACATTTTTTGACTGTAAATGACTATTGCATGTGAATGATCACTTTTGGAACTAAAATAAGTGTGTTTAGAGTCATTTTAATGTCTGAAATTGTTCAAAATACAAGCTTCTGAGTAGGAGAAAAAGTCTGTAAAAATGGCAATTTTGGTCACATTGAGGCTTTAAGAAGTAGTTATTCAACATGAGGCACAATCCAAATGACATTTTGAATAATTTTTTCTACAGTCCAAAAAATCAATTTTCTGATGAAAAACGATGACCCGTGACCTGTCGAACTTTCTCCAGACGGTCAGAAATGGTTATTTTTTAATGTTACATTTTTTTACTGTAAATGACTATTGCGTGTGAATTATCACTTTTGGAACTAAAATAAGTGTGTTTAGAGTCATTTGAATGACTGAAATTGGTTGAAAAAGAAGCTTCTGAGTAGGAGAAAAAGTCTGTAAAAATGGGAATTTTGGTCACATTGAGGCTTTAAAAAGTAGTTATTCAACATGAGGCACAATCCAAATGACAATTGAAATCACTATTATTCTACAGTCCAAAAAAAAATTTTCTGATGAAAAGCGATAATCCGTGACCTCTCGAACTTTCTCCAGATGCTCAGAAATAGTAATTTTTTCATGTTTAATTTCTTGACTATCAATGACTATTGCATATGAATTATCACTTTTGGAACTAAAATAAGTGTGTTTAGATTCATTTTAATGCCTGAAATTGGTCGAAAAAGAAGCTTCTGAGTAGGAGAAAAAGTCTGTAAAAATGGCGATTTTGAGTACATTGAGGCTTTAAAAAGTAGTTATTCAACATGAGGCACAATCCAAATGACATTTTGAATCATTTATTCTACAGTCCAAAAAATCAATTTTCTGATGAAAAGCGATAATCCGTGACCTCTCAAACTTTCTCCAGATGATCAGAAATAGTAAGTTTTTTCATGTTTAATTTCTTGACTATAAATGACTATTGCATGTGAATGATCACTTTTGGAACTAAATTAGGTGTGTTTAGAGTCATTTTAGTGCCTGAAATTGGTCGAAATAGAAGCTTGTGAGTAAGAGAAAAAGTCTGTAGAAATGGCAATTTTGGTCACATTGAGGCTTTAAGAAGTAGTTATTCAACATGAGGCACAATCCAAATGACATTTTGAATAATTTTTTCTACAGTCCAAAAAATCAATTTTCTGATGAAAAACGATGACCCGTGACCTGTCGAACTTTCTCCAGACGGTCAGAAATGGTTATTTTTTAATGTTACATTTTTTTACTGTAAATGACTATTGCGTGTGAATTATCACTTTTGGAACTAAAATAAGTGTGTTTAGAGTCATTTGAATGACTGAAATTGGTTGAAAAAGAAGCTTCTGAGTAGGAGAGAAAGTCTGTAAAAATGGGAATTTTGGTCACATTGAGGCTTTAAAAAGTAGTTATTCAACATGAGGCACAATCCAAATGACATTTTGAATCATTTATTCTACAGTCCAAAAAATCCATTTTCTGATGAAAAGCGATAATCCGTGACCTCTCGAACTTTCTCCAGATGCTCAGAAATAGTAATTTTTTCATGTTTAATTTCTTGACTATAAATGACTATTGCATGTGAATTATCACTTTTGGAACTAAATTAAGTGTGTTTAGAGTCATTTTAATGCCTGAAATTGGTCGAAATAGAAGCTTGTGAGTAAGAGAAAAAGTCTGTAATAATGGCAATTTTGGTCACATTGAGGCTTTAAGAAGTAGTTATTCAACATGAGGCACAATCCAAATGACATTTTGAATAATTTTTTCTACAGTCCAAAAAATCAATTTTCTGATGAAAAACGATGACCCGTGACCTGTCGAACTTTCTCCAGACGGTCAGAAATGGTTATTTTTTAATGTTACATTTTTTTACTGTAAATGACTATTGCGTGTGAATTATCACTTTTGGAACTAAAATAAGTGTGTTTAGAGTCATTTGAATGACTGAAATTGGTTGAAAAAGAAGCTTCTGAGTAGGAGAAAAAGTCTGTAAAAATAGGAATTTTGGTCACATTGAGGCTTTAAAAAGTAGTTATTCAACATGAGGCACAATCCAAATGACATTTTGAATCATTTATTCTACAGTCCAAAAAATCAATTTTCTGATGAAAAGCGATAATCCGTGACCTCTCAAACTTTCTCCAGATGATCAGAAATAGTAAGTTTTTTCATGTTTAATTTCTTGACTATAAATGACTATTGCATGTGAATGATCACTTTTGGAACTAAATTAGGTGTGTTTAGAGTCATTTTAGTGCCTGAAATTGGTCGAAATAGAAGCTTGTGAGTAAGAGAAAAAGTCTGTAGAAATGGCAATTTTGGTCACATTGAGGCTTTAAGAAGTAGTTATTCAACATGAGGCACAATCCAAATGACATTTTGAATAATTTTTTCTACAGTCCAAAAAATCAATTTTCTGATGAAAAACGATGACCCGTGACCTGTCGAACTTTCTCCAGACGGTCAGAAATGGTTATTTTTTAATGTTACATTTTTTTACTGTAAATGACTATTGCGTGTGAATTATCACTTTTGGAACTAAAATAAGTGTGTTTAGAGTCATTTGAATGACTGAAATTGGTTGAAAAAGAAGCTTCTGAGTAGGAGAAAAAGTCTGTAAAAATGGGAATTTTGGTCACATTGAGGCTTTAAAAAGTAGTTATTCAACATGAGGCACAATCCAAATGACATTTTGAATCATTTATTCTACAGTCCAAAAAATCCATTTTCTGATGAAAAGCGATAATCCGTGACCTCTCGAACTTTCTCCAGATGCTCAGAAATAGTAATTTTTTCATGTTTAATTTCTTGACTATAAATGACTATTGCATGTGAATTATCACTTTTGGAACTAAATTAAGTGTGTTTAGAGTCATTTTAATGCCTGAAATTGGTCGAAATAGAAGCTTGTGAGTAAGAGAAAAAGTCTGTAATAATGGCAATTTTGGTCACATTGAGGCTTTAAGAAGTAGTTATTCAACATGAGGCACAATCCAAATGACATTTTGAATAATTTTTTCTACAGTCCAAAAAATCAATTTTCTGATGAAAAACGATGACCCATGACCTGTCGAACTTTCTCCAGACGGTCAGAAATGGTTATTTTTTAATGTTACATTTTTTTACTGTAAATGACTATTGCGTGTGAATTATCACTTTTGGAACTAAAATAAGTGTGTTTAGAGTCATTTGAATGACTGAAATTGGTTGAAAAAGAAGCTTCTGAGTAGGAGAAAAAGTCTGTAAAAATAGGAATTTTGGTCACATTGAGGCTTTAAAAAGTAGTTATTCAACATGAGGCACAATCCAAATGACATTTTGAATCATTTATTCTACAGTCCAAAAAATCCATTTTCTGATGAAAAGCGATAATCCGTGACCTCTCGAACTTTCTCCAGATGCTCAGAAATAGTAATTTTTTCATGTTTAATTTCTTGACTATAAATGACTATTGCATGTGAATTATCACTTTTGGAACTAAATTAAGTGTGTTTAGAGTCATTTTAATGCCTGAAATTGGTCGAAATAGAAGCTTGTGAGTAAGAGAAAAAGTCTGTAATAATGGCAATTTTGGTCACAGTGAGGCTTTAAAAAGTAGTTATTCCACATGAGGCACAATCCAAATGAGATTTTGAATAATTTTTTCTACAGTCCAAAAAATCCATTTTCTGATGAAAAACGATGACCCGTGACCTGTCGAACTTTCTCCAGACGGTCAGAAATGGTTATTTTTTAATGTTACATTTTTTTACTGTAAATGACTATTGCGTGTGAATTATCACTTTTGGAACTAAAATAAGTGTGTTTAGATTCATTTTAATGCCTGAAATTAGTCGAAATAGAAGCTTCTGAGTAGGAAAAAAAGTCTGTAAAAATGGCAATTTTGAGTACATCGAGGCTTTAACCCCTTGAGTGCCCGCCCCTTTCCCCGCCCTGTGCCGGGCGTTTCATTAGCGGGCAGGGTTTATGACGAGCTGGTCTCATCATGGGCACAGCGCAACCGCAGCCCATGAGGAGACCAGCTCGTCATGGGCACTCAAGAGGTTAAAAAGTAGTTATTCAACATGAGGCACAATCCAAAGGACATTTTGAATCATTTTTTCTACAGTCCAAAAAATCCATTTTCTGATGAAAAACGATGACCCGTGACCTGTCGAACTTTCTCCAGAGGGTCAGACATGGTAATTTTTGTAATGTTACATTTTTTGACTGTAGATGACTATTGCATGTGAATTATCACTTTTAGAACTAAAATAAGTGTGTTTAGAGTCATTTGAATGACTGAAATTGGTTGAAAAAGAAGCTTCTGAGTAGGAGAAAAAGTCTGTAAAAATGGGAATTTTGGTCACATTGAGGCGTTAAAAAGTAGTTATTCAACATGAGGCACAATCCAAATGACAATTTAAATCACTATTATTCTACAGTCCAAAAAAACAATTTTCTGATGAAAAGCGATAATCCGTGACCTCTCGAACTTTCTCCAGATGCTCAGAAATAGTAATTTTTTCATGTTTAATTTCTTGACTATAAATGACTATCGCATATGAATTATCACTTTTGGAACTAAAATAAGTGTGTTTAGATTCATTTTAATGCCTGAAATTGGTCGAAAAAGAAGCTTCTGAGTAGGAGAAAAAGTCTGTAAAAATGGCAATTTTGAGTACATTGAGGCTTTAAAAAGTAGTTATTCAACATGAGGCACAATCCAAATGACATTTTGAATCATTTATTCTACAGTCCAAAAAATCAATTTTCTGATGAAAAGCGATAATCCGTGACCTCTCAAACTTTCTCCAGATGATCAGAAATATTAAGTTTTTTCATGTTTAATTTCTTGACTATAAATGACTATTGCATGTGAATGATCACTTTTGGAACTAAATTAGGTGTGTTTAGAGTCATTTTAGTGCCTGAAATTGGTCGAAATAGAAGCTTGTGAGTAAGAGAAAAAGTCTGTAGAAATGGCAATTTTGGTCACATTGAGGCTTTAAGAAGTAGTTATTCAACATGAGGCACAATCCAAATGACATTTTGAATAATTTTTTCTACAGTCCAAAAAATCAATTTTCTGATGAAAAACGATGACCCGTGACCTGTCGAACTTTCTCCAGACGGTCAGAAATGGTTATTTTTTAATGTTACATTTTTTTTTACTGTAAATGACTATTGCGTGTGAATTATCACTTTTGGAACTAAAATAAGTGTGTTTAGAGTCATTTGAATGACTGAAATTGGTTGAAAAAGAAGCTTCTGAGTAGGAGAAAAAGTCTGTAAAAATGGGAATTTTGGTCACATTGAGGCTTTAAAAAGTAGTTATTCAACATGAGGCACAATCCAAATGACATTTTGAATCATTTATTCTACAGTCCAAAAAATCCATTTTCTGATGAAAAGCGATAATCCGTGACCTCTCGAACTTTCTCCAGATGCTCAGAAATAGTAATTTTTTCATGTTTAATTTCTTGACTATAAATGACTATTGCATGTGAATTATCACTTTTGGAACTAAATTAAGTGTGTTTAGAGTCATTTTAATGCCTGAAATTGGTCGAAATAGAAGCTTGTGAGTAAGAGAAAAAGTCTGTAATAATGGCAATTTTGGTCACATTGAGGCTTTAAAAAGTAGTTATTCAACATGAGGCAGAATCCAAATGAGATTTTGAATAATTTTTTCTACAGTCCAAAAAATCCATTTTCTGATGAAAATCGATGACCCGTGACCTGTCGAACTTTCTCCAGACGGTCAGAAATGGTTATTTTTTAATGTTACATTTTTTTTACTGTAAATGACTATTGCGTGTGAATTATCACTTTTGGAACTAAAATAAGTGTGTTTAGAGTCATTTGAATGACTGAAATTGGTTGAAAAAGAAGCTTCTGAGTAGGAGAAAAAGTCTGTAAAAATGGGAATTTTGGTCATTTTGAGGCTTTAAAAAGTAGTTATTCAACATGAGGCACAATCCAAATGACATTTTGAATCATTTATTCTACAGTCCAAAAAATCAATTTTCTGATGAAAAGCGATAATCCGTGACCTCTCAAACTTTCTCCAGATGATCAGAAATAGTAAGTTTTTTCATGTTTAATTTCTTGACTATAAATGACTATTGCATGTGAATGATCACTTTTGGAACTAAATTAGGTGTGTTTAGAGTCATTTTAGTGCCTGAAATTGGTCGAAATAGAAGCTTGTGAGTAAGAGAAAAAGTCTGTAGAAATGGAAATTTTGGTCACATTGAGGCTTTAAGAAGTAGTTATTCAACATGAGGCACAATCCAAATGACATTTTGAATAATTTTTTCTACAGTCCAAAAAATCAATTTTCTGATGAAAAACGATGACCCGTGACCTGTCGAACTTTCTCCAGACGGTCAGAAATGGTTATTTTTTAATGTTACATTTTTTTACTGTAAATGACTATTGCGTGTGAATTATCACTTTTGGAACTAAAATAAGTGTGTTTAGAGTCATTTGAATGACTGAAATTTGTTGAAAAAGAAGCTTCTGAGTAGGAGAAAAAGTCTGTAAAAATGGGAATTTTGGTCACATTGAGGCTTTAAAAAGTAGTTATTCAACATAAGGCACAATCCAAATGACAATTTAAATCACTATTATTCTACAGTCCAAAAAAACAATTTTCTGATGAAAAGCGATAATCCGTGACCTCTCGAACTTTCTCCAGATGCTCAGAAATAGTAATTTTTTCATGTTTAATTTCTTGACTATCAATGACTATTGCATATGAATTATCACTTTTGGAACTAAAATAAGTGTGTTTAGATTCATTTTAATGCCTGAAATTGGTCGAAAAAGAAGCTTCTGAGTAGGAGAAAAAGTCTGTAAAAATGGCAATTTTGAGTACATTGAGGCTTTAAAAAGTAGTTATTCAACATGAGGCACAATCCAAATGACATTTTGAATCATTTATTCTACAGTCCAAAAAATCAATTTTCTGATGAAAAGCGATAATCCGAGACCTCTCAAACTTTCTCCAGATGATCAGAAATAGTAAGTTTTTTCATGTTTAATTTCTTGACTATAAATGACTATTGCATGTGAATGATCACTTTTGGAACTAAATTAGGTGTGTTTAGAGTCATTTTAGTGCCTGAAATTGGTCGAAATGGAAGCTTGTGAGTAAGAGAAAAAGTCTGTAGAAATGGCAATTTTGGTCACATTGAGGCTTTAAGAAGTAGTTATTCAACATGAGGCACAATCCAAATGACATTTTGAATAATTTTTTCTACAGTCCAAAAAATCAATTTTCTGATGAAAAACGATGACCCGTGACCTGTCGAACTTTCTCTAGACGGTCAGAAATGGTAATTTTTTAATGTTACATTTTTTGACTGTAAATGACTATTGCATGTGAATGATCACTTTTGGAACTAAAATAAGTGTGTTTAGAGTCATTTTAATGTCTGAAATTGTTCAAAATACAAGCTTCTGAGTAGGAGAAAAAGTCTGTAAAAATGGCAATTTTGGTCACATTGAGGCTTTAAGAAGTAGTTATTCAACATGAGGCACAATCCAAATGACATTTTGAATAATTTTTTCTACAGTCCAAAAAATCAATTTTCTGATGAAAAACGATGACCCGTGACCTGTCGAACTTTCTCCAGACGGTCAGAAATGGTTATTTTTTAATGTTACATTTTTTTACTGTAAATGACTATTGCGTGTGAATTATCACTTTTGGAACTAAAATAAGTGTGTTTAGAGTCATTTGAATGACTGAAATTGGTTGAAAAAGAAGCTTCTGAGTAGGAGAAAAAGTCTGTAAAAATGGGAATTTTGGTCACATTGAGGCTTTAAAAAGTAGTTATTCAACATGAGGCACAATCCAAATGACAATTGAAATCACTATTATTCTACAGTCCAAAAAAAAATTTTCTGATGAAAAGCGATAATCCGTGACCTCTCGAACTTTCTCCAGATGCTCAGAAATAGTAATTTTTTCATGTTTAATTTCTTGACTATCAATGACTATTGCATATGAATTATCACTTTTGGAACTAAAATAAGTGTGTTTAGATTCATTTTAATGCCTGAAATTGGTCGAAAAAGAAGCTTCTGAGTAGGAGAAAAAGTCTGTAAAAATGGCGATTTTGAGTACATTGAGGCTTTAAAAAGTAGTTATTCAACATGAGGCACAATCCAAATGACATTTTGAATCATTTATTCTACAGTCCAAAAAATCAATTTTCTGATGAAAAGCGATAATCCGTGACCTCTCAAACTTTCTCCAGATGATCAGAAATAGTAAGTTTTTTCATGTTTAATTTCTTGACTATAAATGACTATTGCATGTGAATGATCACTTTTGGAACTAAATTAGGTGTGTTTAGAGTCATTTTAGTGCCTGAAATTGGTCGAAATAGAAGCTTGTGAGTAAGAGAAAAAGTCTGTAGAAATGGCAATTTTGGTCACATTGAGGCTTTAAGAAGTAGTTATTCAACATGAGGCACAATCCAAATGACATTTTGAATAATTTTTTCTACAGTCCAAAAAATCAATTTTCTGATGAAAAACGATGACCCGTGACCTGTCGAACTTTCTCCAGACGGTCAGAAATGGTTATTTTTTAATGTTACATTTTTTTACTGTAAATGACTATTGCGTGTGAATTATCACTTTTGGAACTAAAATAAGTGTGTTTAGAGTCATTTGAATGACTGAAATTGGTTGAAAAAGAAGCTTCTGAGTAGGAGAGAAAGTCTGTAAAAATGGGAATTTTGGTCACATTGAGGCTTTAAAAAGTAGTTATTCAACATGAGGCACAATCCAAATGACATTTTGAATCATTTATTCTACAGTCCAAAAAATCCATTTTCTGATGAAAAGCGATAATCCGTGACCTCTCGAACTTTCTCCAGATGCTCAGAAATAGTAATTTTTTCATGTTTAATTTCTTGACTATAAATGACTATTGCATGTGAATTATCACTTTTGGAACTAAATTAAGTGTGTTTAGAGTCATTTTAATGCCTGAAATTGGTCGAAATAGAAGCTTGTGAGTAAGAGAAAAAGTCTGTAATAATGGCAATTTTGGTCACATTGAGGCTTTAAGAAGTAGTTATTCAACATGAGGCACAATCCAAATGACATTTTGAATAATTTTTTCTACAGTCCAAAAAATCAATTTTCTGATGAAAAACGATGACCCGTGACCTGTCGAACTTTCTCCAGACGGTCAGAAATGGTTATTTTTTAATGTTACATTTTTTTACTGTAAATGACTATTGCGTGTGAATTATCACTTTTGGAACTAAAATAAGTGTGTTTAGAGTCATTTGAATGACTGAAATTGGTTGAAAAAGAAGCTTCTGAGTAGGAGAAAAAGTCTGTAAAAATAGGAATTTTGGTCACATTGAGGCTTTAAAAAGTAGTTATTCAACATGAGGCACAATCCAAATGACATTTTGAATCATTTATTCTACAGTCCAAAAAATCAATTTTCTGATGAAAAGCGATAATCCGTGACCTCTCAAACTTTCTCCAGATGATCAGAAATAGTAAGTTTTTTCATGTTTAATTTCTTGACTATAAATGACTATTGCATGTGAATGATCACTTTTGGAACTAAATTAGGTGTGTTTAGAGTCATTTTAGTGCCTGAAATTGGTCGAAATAGAAGCTTGTGAGTAAGAGAAAAAGTCTGTAGAAATGGCAATTTTGGTCACATTGAGGCTTTAAGAAGTAGTTATTCAACATGAGGCACAATCCAAATGACATTTTGAATAATTTTTTCTACAGTCCAAAAAATCAATTTTCTGATGAAAAACGATGACCCGTGACCTGTCGAACTTTCTCCAGACGGTCAGAAATGGTTATTTTTTAATGTTACATTTTTTTACTGTAAATGACTATTGCGTGTGAATTATCACTTTTGGAACTAAAATAAGTGTGTTTAGAGTCATTTGAATGACTGAAATTGGTTGAAAAAGAAGCTTCTGAGTAGGAGAAAAAGTCTGTAAAAATGGGAATTTTGGTCACATTGAGGCTTTAAAAAGTAGTTATTCAACATGAGGCACAATCCAAATGACATTTTGAATCATTTATTCTACAGTCCAAAAAATCCATTTTCTGATGAAAAGCGATAATCCGTGACCTCTCGAACTTTCTCCAGATGCTCAGAAATAGTAATTTTTTCATGTTTAATTTCTTGACTATAAATGACTATTGCATGTGAATTATCACTTTTGGAACTAAATTAAGTGTGTTTAGAGTCATTTTAATGCCTGAAATTGGTCGAAATAGAAGCTTGTGAGTAAGAGAAAAAGTCTGTAATAATGGCAATTTTGGTCACATTGAGGCTTTAAGAAGTAGTTATTCAACATGAGGCACAATCCAAATGACATTTTGAATAATTTTTTCTACAGTCCAAAAAATCAATTTTCTGATGAAAAACGATGACCCGTGACCTGTCGAACTTTCTCCAGACGGTCAGAAATGGTTATTTTTTAATGTTACATTTTTTTACTGTAAATGACTATTGCGTGTGAATTATCACTTTTGGAACTAAAATAAGTGTGTTTAGATTCATTTTAATGCCTGAAATTAGTCGAAATAGAAGCTTCTGAGTAGGAAAAAAAGTCTGTAAAAATGGCAATTTTGAGTACATCGAGGCTTTAACCCCTTGAGTGCCCGCCCCTTTCCCCGCCCTGTGCCGGGCGTTTCATTAGCGGGCAGGGTTTATGACGAGCTGGTCTCATCATGGGCACAGCGCAACCGCAGCCCATGAGGAGACCAGCTCGTCATGGGCACTCAAGAGGTTAAAAAGTAGTTATTCAACATGAGGCACAATCCAAAGGACATTTTGAATCATTTTTTCTACAGTCCAAAAAATCCATTTTCTGATGAAAAACGATGACCCGTGACCTGTCGAACTTTCTCCAGAGGGTCAGACATGGTAATTTTTGTAATGTTACATTTTTTGACTGTAGATGACTATTGCATGTGAATTATCACTTTTAGAACTAAAATAAGTGTGTTTAGAGTCATTTGAATGACTGAAATTGGTTGAAAAAGAAGCTTCTGAGTAGGAGAAAAAGTCTGTAAAAATGGGAATTTTGGTCACATTGAGGCGTTAAAAAGTAGTTATTCAACATGAGGCACAATCCAAATGACAATTTAAATCACTATTATTCTACAGTCCAAAAAAACAATTTTCTGATGAAAAGCGATAATCCGTGACCTCTCGAACTTTCTCCAGATGCTCAGAAATAGTAATTTTTTCATGTTTAATTTCTTGACTATAAATGACTATCGCATATGAATTATCACTTTTGGAACTAAAATAAGTGTGTTTAGATTCATTTTAATGCCTGAAATTGGTCGAAAAAGAAGCTTCTGAGTAGGAGAAAAAGTCTGTAAAAATGGCAATTTTGAGTACATTGAGGCTTTAAAAAGTAGTTATTCAACATGAGGCACAATCCAAATGACATTTTGAATCATTTATTCTACAGTCCAAAAAATCAATTTTCTGATGAAAAGCGATAATCCGTGACCTCTCAAACTTTCTCCAGATGATCAGAAATATTAAGTTTTTTCATGTTTAATTTCTTGACTATAAATGACTATTGCATGTGAATGATCACTTTTGGAACTAAATTAGGTGTGTTTAGAGTCATTTTAGTGCCTGAAATTGGTCGAAATAGAAGCTTGTGAGTAAGAGAAAAAGTCTGTAGAAATGGCAATTTTGGTCACATTGAGGCTTTAAGAAGTAGTTATTCAACATGAGGCACAATCCAAATGACATTTTGAATAATTTTTTCTACAGTCCAAAAAATCAATTTTCTGATGAAAAACGATGACCCGTGACCTGTCGAACTTTCTCCAGACGGTCAGAAATGGTTATTTTTTAATGTTACATTTTTTTTTACTGTAAATGACTATTGCGTGTGAATTATCACTTTTGGAACTAAAATAAGTGTGTTTAGAGTCATTTGAATGACTGAAATTGGTTGAAAAAGAAGCTTCTGAGTAGGAGAAAAAGTCTGTAAAAATGGGAATTTTGGTCACATTGAGGCTTTAAAAAGTAGTTATTCAACATGAGGCACAATCCAAATGACATTTTGAATCATTTATTCTACAGTCCAAAAAATCCATTTTCTGATGAAAAGCGATAATCCGTGACCTCTCGAACTTTCTCCAGATGCTCAGAAATAGTAATTTTTTCATGTTTAATTTCTTGACTATAAATGACTATTGCATGTGAATTATCACTTTTGGAACTAAATTAAGTGTGTTTAGAGTCATTTTAATGCCTGAAATTGGTCGAAATAGAAGCTTGTGAGTAAGAGAAAAAGTCTGTAATAATGGCAATTTTGGTCACATTGAGGCTTTAAAAAGTAGTTATTCAACATGAGGCAGAATCCAAATGAGATTTTGAATAATTTTTTCTACAGTCCAAAAAATCCATTTTCTGATGAAAATCGATGACCCGTGACCTGTCGAACTTTCTCCAGACGGTCAGAAATGGTTATTTTTTAATGTTACATTTTTTTACTGTAAATGACTATTGCGTGTGAATTATCACTTTTGGAACTAAAATAAGTGTGTTTAGAGTCATTTGAATGACTGAAATTGGTTGAAAAAGAAGCTTCTGAGTAGGAGAAAAAGTCTGTAAAAATGGGAATTTTGGTCATTTTGAGGCTTTAAAAAGTAGTTATTCAACATGAGGCACAATCCAAATGACATTTTGAATCATTTATTCTACAGTCCAAAAAATCAATTTTCTGATGAAAAGCGATAATCCGTGACCTCTCAAACTTTCTCCAGATGATCAGAAATAGTAAGTTTTTTCATGTTTAATTTCTTGACTATAAATGACTATTGCATGTGAATGATCACTTTTGGAACTAAATTAGGTGTGTTTAGAGTCATTTTAGTGCCTGAAATTGGTCGAAATAGAAGCTTGTGAGTAAGAGAAAAAGTCTGTAGAAATGGAAATTTTGGTCACATTGAGGCTTTAAGAAGTAGTTATTCAACATGAGGCACAATCCAAATGACATTTTGAATAATTTTTTCTACAGTCCAAAAAAATCAATTTTCTGATGAAAAACGATGACCCGTGACCTGTCGAACTTTCTCCAGACGGTCAGAAATGGTTATTTTTTAATGTTACATTTTTTTACTGTAAATGACTATTGCGTGTGAATTATCACTTTTGGAACTAAAATAAGTGTGTTTAGAGTCATTTGAATGACTGAAATTTGTTGAAAAAGAAGCTTCTGAGTAGGAGAAAAAGTCTGTAAAAATGGGAATTTTGGTCACATTGAGGCTTTAAAAAGTAGTTATTCAACATGAGGCACAATCCAAATGACAATTTAAATCACTATTATTCTACAGTCCAAAAAAACAATTTTCTGATGAAAAGCGATAATCCGTGACCTCTCGAACTTTCTCCAGATGCTCAGAAATAGTAATTTTTTCATGTTTAATTTCTTGACTATCAATGACTATTGCATATGAATTATCACTTTTGGAACTAAAATAAGTGTGTTTAGATTCATTTTAATGCCTGAAATTGGTCGAAAAAGAAGCTTCTGAGTAGGAGAAAAAGTCTGTAAAAATAGGAATTTTGGTCACATTGAGGCTTTAAAAAGTAGTTATTCAACATGAGGCACAATCCAAATGACATTTTGAATCATTTATTCTACAGTCCAAAAAATCAATTTTCTGATGAAAAGCGATAATCCGTGACCTCTCAAACTTTCTCCAGATGATCAGAAATAGTAAGTTTTTTCATGTTTAATTTCTTGACTATAAATGACTATTGCATGTGAATGATCACTTTTGGAACTAAATTAGGTGTGTTTAGAGTCATTTTAGTGCCTGAAATTGGTCGAAATAGAAGCTTGTGAGTAAGAGAAAAAGTCTGTAGAAATGGCAATTTTGGTCACATTGAGGCTTTAAGAAGTAGTTATTCAACATGAGGCACAATCCAAATGACATTTTGAATAATTTTTTCTACAGTCCAAAAAATCAATTTTCTGATGAAAAACGATGACCCGTGACCTGTCGAACTTTCTCTAGACGGTCAGAAATGGTAATTTTTTAATGTTACATTTTTTGACTGTAAATGACTATTGCATGTGAATGATCACTTTTGGAACTAAAATAAGTGTGTTTAGAGTCATTTTAATGTCTGAAATTGTTCAAAATACAAGCTTCTGAGTAGGAGAAAAAGTCTGTAAAAATGGCAATTTTGGTCACATTGAGGCTTTAAGAAGTAGTTATTCAACATGAGGCACAATCCAAATGACATTTTGAATAATTTTTTCTACAGTCCAAAAAATCAATTTTCTGATGAAAAACGATGACCCGTGACCTGTCGAACTTTCTCCAGACGGTCAGAAATGGTTATTTTTTAATGTTACATTTTTTTACTGTAAATGACTATTGCGTGTGAATTATCACTTTTGGAACTAAAATAAGTGTGTTTAGAGTCATTTGAATGACTGAAATTGGTTGAAAAAGAAGCTTCTGAGTAGGAGAAAAAGTCTGTAAAAATGGGAATTTTGGTCACATTGAGGCTTTAAAAAGTAGTTATTCAACATGAGGCACAATCCAAATGACAATTTAAATCACTATTATTCTACAGTCCAAAAAAAAATTTTCTGATGAAAAGCGATAATCCGTGACCTCTCGAACTTTCTCCAGATGCTCAGAAATAGTAATTTTTTCATGTTTAATTTCTTGACTATCAATGACTATTGCATATGAATTATCACTTTTGGAACTAAAATAAGTGTGTTTAGATTCATTTTAATGCCTGAAATTGGTCGAAAAAGAAGCTTCTGAGTAGGAGAAAAAGTCTGTAAAAATGGCGATTTTGAGTACATTGAGGCTTTAAAAAGTAGTTATTCAACATGAGGCACAATCCAAATGACATTTTGAATCATTTATTCTACAGTCCAAAAAATCAATTTTCTGATGAAAAGCGATAATCCGTGACCTCTCAAACTTTCTCCAGATGATCAGAAATAGTAAGTTTTTTCATGTTTAATTTCTTGACTATAAATGACTATTGCATGTGAATGATCACTTTTGGAACTAAATTAGGTGTGTTTAGAGTCATTTTAGTGCCTGAAATTGGTCGAAATAGAAGCTTGTGAGTAAGAGAAAAAGTCTGTAGAAATGGCAATTTTGGTCACATTGAGGCTTTAAGAAGTAGTTATTCAACATGAGGCACAATCCAAATGACATTTTGAATAATTTTTTCTACAGTCCAAAAAATCAATTTTCTGATGAAAAACGATGACCCGTGACCTGTCGAACTTTTTCCAGACGGTCAGAAATGGTTATTTTTTAATGTTACATTTTTTTACTGTAAATGACTATTGCGTGTGAATTATCACTTTTGGAACTAAATTAAGTGTGTTTAGAGTCATTTTAATGCCTGAAATTGGTCGAAATAGAAGCTTGTGAGTAAGAGAAAAAGTCTGTAATAATGGCAATTTTGGTCACATTGAGGCTTTAAAAAGTAGTTATTCCACATGAGGCACAATCCAAATGAGATTTTGAATAATTTTTTC
The DNA here is from genome assembly GCF_964204655.1 of Triturus cristatus. Lineage (NCBI taxonomy): Eukaryota > Metazoa > Chordata > Amphibia > Caudata > Salamandridae > Triturus > Triturus cristatus. The sequence continues at coordinate 999,889,675 of NC_140583.1, read as the reverse complement.
TACAGTCCAAAAAATCCATTTTCTGATGAAAAACGATGACCCGTGACCTGTCGAACTTTCTCCAGACGGTCAGAAATGGTTATTTTTTAATGTTACATTTTTTTACTGTAAATGACTATTGCGTGTGAATTATCACTTTTGGAACTAAAATAAGTGTGTTTAGATTCATTTTAATGCCTGAAATTAGTCGAAATAGAAGCTTCTGAGTAGGAGAAAAAGTCTGTAAAAATGGCAATTTTGAGTACATCGAGGCTTTAACCCCTTGAGTGCCCGCCCCTTTCCCCGCCCTGTGCCGGGCGTTTCATTAGCGGGCGGGGTTTATGACGAGCTGGTCTCATCATGGGCACAGCGCAACCGCGGCCCATGAGGAGACCAGCTCGTCATGGGCACTCAAGAGGTTAAAAAGTAGTTATTCAACATGAGGCACAATCCAAAGGACATTTTGAATCATTTTTTCTACAGTCCAAAAAATCCATTTTCTGATGAAAAACGATGACCCGTGACCTGTCGAACTTTCTCCAGAGGGTCAGACATGGTAATTTTTGTAATGTTACATTTTTTGACTGTAGATGACTATTGCATGTGAATTATCACTTTTAGAACTAAAATAAGTGTGTTTAGAGTCATTTGAATGACTGAAATTGGTTGAAAAAGAAGCTTCTGAGTAGGAGAAAAAGTCTGTAAAAATGGGAATTTTGGTCACATTGAGGCTTTAAAAAGTAGTTATTCAACATGAGGCACAATCCAAATGACAATTTAAATCACTATTATTCTACAGTCCAAAAAAACAATTTTCTGATGAAAAGCGATAATCCGTGACCTCTCGAACTTTCTCCAGATGCTCAGAAATAGTAATTTTTTCATGTTTAATTTCTTGACTATAAATGACTATTGCATATGAATTATCACTTTTGGAACTAAAATAAGTGTGTTTAGATTCATTTTAATGCCTGAAATTGGTCGAAAAAGAAGCTTCTGAGTAGGAGAAAAAGTCTGTAAAAATTGCAATTTTGAGTACATTGAGGCTTTAAAAAGTAGTTATTCAACATGAGGCACAATCCAAATGACATTTTGAATAATTTATTCTACAGTCCAAAAAATCAATTTTCTGATGAAAAGCGATAATCCGTGACCTCTCAAACTTTCTCCAGATGATCAGAAATATTAAGTTTTTTCATGTTTAATTTCTTGACTATAAATGACTATTGCATGTGAATGATCACTTTTGGAACTAAATTAGGTGTGTTTAGAGTCATTTTAGTGCCTGAAATTGGTCGAAATAGAAGCTTGTGAGTAAGAGAAAAAGTCTGTAGAAATGGCAATTTTGGTCACATTGAGGCTTTAAGAAGTAGTTATTCAACATGAGGCACAATCCAAATGACATTTTGAATAATTTTTTCTACAGTCCAAAAAATCAATTTTCTGATGAAAAACGATGACCCGTGACCTGTCGAACTTTCTCCAGACGGTCAGAAATGGTTATTTTTTAATGTTACATTTTTTTTACTGTAAATGACTATTGCGTGTGAATTATCACTTTTGGAACTAAAATAAGTGTGTTTAGAGTCATTTGAATGACTGAAATTGGTTGAAAAAGAAGCTTCTGAGTAGGAGAAAAAGTCTGTAAAAATGGGAATTTTGGTCACATTGAGGCTTTAAAAAGTAGTTATTCAACATGAGGCACAATCCAAATGACATTTTGAATCATTTATTCTACAGTCCAAAAAATCCATTTTCTGATGAAAAGCGATAATCCGTGACCTCTCGAACTTTCTCCAGATGCTCAGAAATAGTAATTTTTTCATGTTTAATTTCTTGACTATAAATGACTATTGCATGTGAATTATCACTTTTGGAACTAAATTAAGTGTGTTTAGAGTCATTTTAATGCCTGAAATTGGTCGAAATAGAAGCTTGTGAGTAAGAGAAAAAGTCTGTAATAATGGCAATTTTGGTCACATTGAGGCTTTAAAAAGTAGTTATTCAACATGAGGCAGAATCCAAATGAGATTTTGAATAATTTTTTCTACAGTCCAAAAAATCCATTTTCTGATGAAAATCGATGACCCGTGACCTGTCGAACTTTCTCCAGACGGTCAGAAATGGTTATTTTTTAATGTTACATTTTTTTACTGTAAATGACTATTGCGTGTGAATTATCACTTTTGGAACTAAAATAAGTGTGTTTAGAGTCATTTGAATGACTGAAATTGGTTGAAAAAGAAGCTTCTGAGTAGGAGAAAAAGTCTGTAAAAATAGGAATTTTGGTCACATTGAGGCTTTAAAAAGTAGTTATTCAACATGAGGCACAATCCAAATGACATTTTGAATCATTTATTCTACAGTCCAAAAAATCAATTTTCTGATGAAAAGCGATAATCCGTGACCTCTCAAACTTTCTCCAGATGATCAGAAATAGTAAGTTTTTTCATGTTTAATTTCTTGACTATAAATGACTATTGCATGTGAATGATCACTTTTGGAACTAAATTAGGTGTGTTTAGAGTCATTTTAGTGCCTGAAATTGGTCGAAATAGAAGCTTGTGAGTAAGAGAAAAAGTCTGTAGAAATGGCAATTTTGGTCACATTGAGGCTTTAAGAAGTAGTTATTCAACATGAGGCACAATCCAAATGACATTTTGAATAATTTTTTCTACAGTCCAAAAAATCAATTTTCTGATGAAAAACGATGACCCGTGACCTGTCGAACTTTCTCCAGACGGTCAGAAATGGTTATTTTTTAATGTTACATTTTTTTACTGTAAATGACTATTGCGTGTGAATTATCACTTTTGGAACTAAAATAAGTGTGTTTAGAGTCATTTGAATGACTGAAATTGGTTGAAAAAGAAGCTTCTGAGTAGGAGAAAAAGTCTGTAAAAATGGGAATTTTGGTCACATTGAGGCTTTAAAAAGTAGTTATTCAACATGAGGCACAATCCAAATGACATTTTGAATCATTTATTCTACAGTCCAAAAAATCCATTTTCTGATGAAAAGCGATAATCCGTGACCTCTCGAACTTTCTCCAGATGCTCAGAAATAGTAATTTTTTCATGTTTAATTTCTTGACTATAAATGACTATTGCATGTGAATTATCACTTTTGGAACTAAATTAAGTGTGTTTAGAGTCATTTTAATGCCTGAAATTGGTCGAAATAGAAGCTTGTGAGTAAGAGAAAAAGTCTGTAATAATGGCAATTTTGGTCACATTGAGGCTTTAAGAAGTAGTTATTCAACATGAGGCACAATCCAAATGACATTTTGAATAATTTTTTCTACAGTCCAAAAAATCAATTTTCTGATGAAAAACGATGACCCGTGACCTGTCGAACTTTCTCCAGACGGTCAGAAATGGTTATTTTTTAATGTTACATTTTTTTACTGTAAATGACTATTGCGTGTGAATTATCACTTTTGGAACTAAAATAAGTGTGTTTAGATTCATTTTAATGCCTGAAATTAGTCGAAATAGAAGCTTCTGAGTAGGAAAAAAAGTCTGTAAAAATGGCAATTTTGAGTACATCGAGGCTTTAACCCCTTGAGTGCCCGCCCCTTTCCCCGCCCTGTGCCGGGCGTTTCATTAGCGGGCAGGGTTTATGACGAGCTGGTCTCATCATGGGCACAGCGCAACCGCAGCCCATGAGGAGACCAGCTCGTCATGGGCACTCAAGAGGTTAAAAAGTAGTTATTCAACATGAGGCACAATCCAAAGGACATTTTGAATCATTTTTTCTACAGTCCAAAAAATCCATTTTCTGATGAAAAACGATGACCCGTGACCTGTCGAACTTTCTCCAGAGGGTCAGACATGGTAATTTTTGTAATGTTACATTTTTTGACTGTAGATGACTATTGCATGTGAATTATCACTTTTAGAACTAAAATAAGTGTGTTTAGAGTCATTTGAATGACTGAAATTGGTTGAAAAAGAAGCTTCTGAGTAGGAGAAAAAGTCTGTAAAAATGGGAATTTTGGTCACATTGAGGCGTTAAAAAGTAGTTATTCAACATGAGGCACAATCCAAATGACAATTTAAATCACTATTATTCTACAGTCCAAAAAAACAATTTTCTGATGAAAAGCGATAATCCGTGACCTCTCGAACTTTCTCCAGATGCTCAGAAATAGTAATTTTTTCATGTTTAATTTCTTGACTATAAATGACTATCGCATATGAATTATCACTTTTGGAACTAAAATAAGTGTGTTTAGATTCATTTTAATGCCTGAAATTGGTCGAAAAAGAAGCTTCTGAGTAGGAGAAAAAGTCTGTAAAAATGGCAATTTTGAGTACATTGAGGCTTTAAAAAGTAGTTATTCAACATGAGGCACAATCCAAATGACATTTTGAATCATTTATTCTACAGTCCAAAAAATCAATTTTCTGATGAAAAGCGATAATCCGTGACCTCTCAAACTTTCTCCAGATGATCAGAAATATTAAGTTTTTTCATGTTTAATTTCTTGACTATAAATGACTATTGCATGTGAATGATCACTTTTGGAACTAAATTAGGTGTGTTTAGAGTCATTTTAGTGCCTGAAATTGGTCGAAATAGAAGCTTGTGAGTAAGAGAAAAAGTCTGTAGAAATGGCAATTTTGGTCACATTGAGGCTTTAAGAAGTAGTTATTCAACATGAGGCACAATCCAAATGACATTTTGAATAATTTTTTCTACAGTCCAAAAAATCAATTTTCTGATGAAAAACGATGACCCGTGACCTGTCGAACTTTCTCCAGACGGTCAGAAATGGTTATTTTTTAATGTTACATTTTTTTTTACTGTAAATGACTATTGCGTGTGAATTATCACTTTTGGAACTAAAATAAGTGTGTTTAGAGTCATTTGAATGACTGAAATTGGTTGAAAAAGAAGCTTCTGAGTAGGAGAAAAAGTCTGTAAAAATGGGAATTTTGGTCACATTGAGGCTTTAAAAAGTAGTTATTCAACATGAGGCACAATCCAAATGACATTTTGAATCATTTATTCTACAGTCCAAAAAATCCATTTTCTGATGAAAAGCGATAATCCGTGACCTCTCGAACTTTCTCCAGATGCTCAGAAATAGTAATTTTTTCATGTTTAATTTCTTGACTATAAATGACTATTGCATGTGAATTATCACTTTTGGAACTAAATTAAGTGTGTTTAGAGTCATTTTAATGCCTGAAATTGGTCGAAATAGAAGCTTGTGAGTAAGAGAAAAAGTCTGTAATAATGGCAATTTTGGTCACATTGAGGCTTTAAAAAGTAGTTATTCAACATGAGGCAGAATCCAAATGAGATTTTGAATAATTTTTTCTACAGTCCAAAAAATCCATTTTCTGATGAAAATCGATGACCCGTGACCTGTCGAACTTTCTCCAGACGGTCAGAAATGGTTATTTTTTAATGTTACATTTTTTTACTGTAAATGACTATTGCGTGTGAATTATCACTTTTGGAACTAAAATAAGTGTGTTTAGAGTCATTTGAATGACTGAAATTGGTTGAAAAAGAAGCTTCTGAGTAGGAGAAAAAGTCTGTAAAAATGGGAATTTTGGTCATTTTGAGGCTTTAAAAAGTAGTTATTCAACATGAGGCACAATCCAAATGACATTTTGAATCATTTATTCTACAGTCCAAAAAATCAATTTTCTGATGAAAAGCGATAATCCGTGACCTCTCAAACTTTCTCCAGATGATCAGAAATAGTAAGTTTTTTCATGTTTAATTTCTTGACTATAAATGACTATTGCATGTGAATGATCACTTTTGGAACTAAATTAGGTGTGTTTAGAGTCATTTTAGTGCCTGAAATTGGTCGAAATAGAAGCTTGTGAGTAAGAGAAAAAGTCTGTAGAAATGGAAATTTTGGTCACATTGAGGCTTTAAGAAGTAGTTATTCAACATGAGGCACAATCCAAATGACATTTTGAATAATTTTTTCTACAGTCCAAAAAAATCAATTTTCTGATGAAAAACGATGACCCGTGACCTGTCGAACTTTCTCCAGACGGTCAGAAATGGTTATTTTTTAATGTTACATTTTTTTACTGTAAATGACTATTGCGTGTGAATTATCACTTTTGGAACTAAAATAAGTGTGTTTAGAGTCATTTGAATGACTGAAATTTGTTGAAAAAGAAGCTTCTGAGTAGGAGAAAAAGTCTGTAAAAATGGGAATTTTGGTCACATTGAGGCTTTAAAAAGTAGTTATTCAACATGAGGCACAATCCAAATGACAATTTAAATCACTATTATTCTACAGTCCAAAAAAACAATTTTCTGATGAAAAGCGATAATCCGTGACCTCTCGAACTTTCTCCAGATGCTCAGAAATAGTAATTTTTTCATGTTTAATTTCTTGACTATCAATGACTATTGCATATGAATTATCACTTTTGGAACTAAAATAAGTGTGTTTAGATTCATTTTAATGCCTGAAATTGGTCGAAAAAGAAGCTTCTGAGTAGGAGAAAAAGTCTGTAAAAATAGGAATTTTGGTCACATTGAGGCTTTAAAAAGTAGTTATTCAACATGAGGCACAATCCAAATGACATTTTGAATCATTTATTCTACAGTCCAAAAAATCAATTTTCTGATGAAAAGCGATAATCCGTGACCTCTCAAACTTTCTCCAGATGATCAGAAATAGTAAGTTTTTTCATGTTTAATTTCTTGACTATAAATGACTATTGCATGTGAATGATCACTTTTGGAACTAAATTAGGTGTGTTTAGAGTCATTTTAGTGCCTGAAATTGGTCGAAATAGAAGCTTGTGAGTAAGAGAAAAAGTCTGTAGAAATGGCAATTTTGGTCACATTGAGGCTTTAAGAAGTAGTTATTCAACATGAGGCACAATCCAAATGACATTTTGAATAATTTTTTCTACAGTCCAAAAAATCAATTTTCTGATGAAAAACGATGACCCGTGACCTGTCGAACTTTCTCTAGACGGTCAGAAATGGTAATTTTTTAATGTTACATTTTTTGACTGTAAATGACTATTGCATGTGAATGATCACTTTTGGAACTAAAATAAGTGTGTTTAGAGTCATTTTAATGTCTGAAATTGTTCAAAATACAAGCTTCTGAGTAGGAGAAAAAGTCTGTAAAAATGGCAATTTTGGTCACATTGAGGCTTTAAGAAGTAGTTATTCAACATGAGGCACAATCCAAATGACATTTTGAATAATTTTTTCTACAGTCCAAAAAATCAATTTTCTGATGAAAAACGATGACCCGTGACCTGTCGAACTTTCTCCAGACGGTCAGAAATGGTTATTTTTTAATGTTACATTTTTTTACTGTAAATGACTATTGCGTGTGAATTATCACTTTTGGAACTAAAATAAGTGTGTTTAGAGTCATTTGAATGACTGAAATTGGTTGAAAAAGAAGCTTCTGAGTAGGAGAAAAAGTCTGTAAAAATGGGAATTTTGGTCACATTGAGGCTTTAAAAAGTAGTTATTCAACATGAGGCACAATCCAAATGACAATTTAAATCACTATTATTCTACAGTCCAAAAAAAAATTTTCTGATGAAAAGCGATAATCCGTGACCTCTCGAACTTTCTCCAGATGCTCAGAAATAGTAATTTTTTCATGTTTAATTTCTTGACTATCAATGACTATTGCATATGAATTATCACTTTTGGAACTAAAATAAGTGTGTTTAGATTCATTTTAATGCCTGAAATTGGTCGAAAAAGAAGCTTCTGAGTAGGAGAAAAAGTCTGTAAAAATGGCGATTTTGAGTACATTGAGGCTTTAAAAAGTAGTTATTCAACATGAGGCACAATCCAAATGACATTTTGAATCATTTATTCTACAGTCCAAAAAATCAATTTTCTGATGAAAAGCGATAATCCGTGACCTCTCAAACTTTCTCCAGATGATCAGAAATAGTAAGTTTTTTCATGTTTAATTTCTTGACTATAAATGACTATTGCATGTGAATGATCACTTTTGGAACTAAATTAGGTGTGTTTAGAGTCATTTTAGTGCCTGAAATTGGTCGAAATAGAAGCTTGTGAGTAAGAGAAAAAGTCTGTAGAAATGGCAATTTTGGTCACATTGAGGCTTTAAGAAGTAGTTATTCAACATGAGGCACAATCCAAATGACATTTTGAATAATTTTTTCTACAGTCCAAAAAATCAATTTTCTGATGAAAAACGATGACCCGTGACCTGTCGAACTTTTTCCAGACGGTCAGAAATGGTTATTTTTTAATGTTACATTTTTTTACTGTAAATGACTATTGCGTGTGAATTATCACTTTTGGAACTAAATTAAGTGTGTTTAGAGTCATTTTAATGCCTGAAATTGGTCGAAATAGAAGCTTGTGAGTAAGAGAAAAAGTCTGTAATAATGGCAATTTTGGTCACATTGAGGCTTTAAAAAGTAGTTATTCCACATGAGGCACAATCCAAATGAGATTTTGAATAATTTTTTCTACAGTCCAAAAAATCCATTTTCTGATGAAAAACGATGACCCGTGACCTGTCGAACTTTCTCCAGACGGTCAGAAATGGTTATTTTTTAATGTTACATTTTTTTACTGTAAATGACTATTGCGTGTGAATTATCACTTTTGGAACTAAAATAAGTGTGTTTAGATTCATTTTAATGCCTGAAATTAGTCGAAATAGAAGCTTCTGAGTAGGAGAAAAAGTCTGTAAAAATGGCAATTTTGAGTACATCGAGGCTTTAACCCCTTGAGTGCCCGCCCCTTTCCCCGCCCTGTGCCGGGCGTTTCATTAGCGGGCGGGGTTTATGACGAGCTGGTCTCATCATGGGCACAGCGCAACCGCGGCCCATGAGGAGACCAGCTCGTCATGGGCACTCAAGAGGTTAAAAAGTAGTTATTCAACATGAGGCACAATCCAAAGGACATTTTGAATCATTTTTTCTACAGTCCAAAAAATCCATTTTCTGATGAAAAACGATGACCCGTGACCTGTCGAACTTTCTCCAGAGGGTCAGACATGGTAATTTTTGTAATGTTACATTTTTTGACTGTAGATGACTATTGCATGTGAATTATCACTTTTAGAACTAAAATAAGTGTGTTTAGAGTCATTTGAATGACTGAAATTGGTTGAAAAAGAAGCTTCTGAGTAGGAGAAAAAGTCTGTAAAAATGGGAATTTTGGTCACATTGAGGCTTTAAAAAGTAGTTATTCAACATGAGGCACAATCCAAATGACAATTTAAATCACTATTATTCTACAGTCCAAAAAAACAATTTTCTGATGAAAAGCGATAATCCGTGACCTCTCGAACTTTCTCCAGATGCTCAGAAATAGTAATTTTTTCATGTTTAATTTCTTGACTATAAATGACTATTGCATATGAATTATCACTTTTGGAACTAAAATAAGTGTGTTTAGATTCATTTTAATGCCTGAAATTGGTCGAAAAAGAAGCTTCTGAGTAGGAGAAAAAGTCTGTAAAAATTGCAATTTTGAGTACATTGAGGCTTTAAAAAGTAGTTATTCAACATGAGGCACAATCCAAATGACATTTTGAATAATTTATTCTACAGTCCAAAAAATCAATTTTCTGATGAAAAGCGATAATCCGTGACCTCTCAAACTTTCTCCAGATGATCAGAAATATTAAGTTTTTTCATGTTTAATTTCTTGACTATAAATGACTATTGCATGTGAATGATCACTTTTGGAACTAAATTAGGTGTGTTTAGAGTCATTTTAGTGCCTGAAATTGGTCGAAATAGAAGCTTGTGAGTAAGAGAAAAAGTCTGTAGAAATGGCAATTTTGGTCACATTGAGGCTTTAAGAAGTAGTTATTCAACATGAGGCACAATCCAAATGACATTTTGAATAATTTTTTCTACAGTCCAAAAAATCAATTTTCTGATGAAAAACGATGACCCGTGACCTGTCGAACTTTCTCCAGACGGTCAGAAATGGTTATTTTTTAATGTTACATTTTTTTTACTGTAAATGACTATTGCGTGTGAATTATCACTTTTGGAACTAAAATAAGTGTGTTTAGAGTCATTTGAATGACTGAAATTGGTTGAAAAAGAAGCTTCTGAGTAGGAGAAAAAGTCTGTAAAAATGGGAATTTTGGTCACATTGAGGCTTTAAAAAGTAGTTATTCAACATGAGGCACAATCCAAATGACATTTTGAATCATTTATTCTACAGTCCAAAAAATCCATTTTCTGATGAAAAGCGATAATCCGTGACCTCTCGAACTTTCTCCAGATGCTCAGAAATAGTAATTTTTTCATGTTTAATTTCTTGACTATAAATGACTATTGCATGTGAATTATCACTTTTGGAACTAAATTAAGTGTGTTTAGAGTCATTTTAATGCCTGAAATTGGTCGAAATAGAAGCTTGTGAGTAAGAGAAAAAGTCTGTAATAATGGCAATTTTGGTCACATTGAGGCTTTAAAAAGTAGTTATTCAACATGAGGCAGAATCCAAATGAGATTTTGAATAATTTTTTCTACAGTCCAAAAAATCCATTTTCTGATGAAAATCGATGACCCGTGACCTGTCGAACTTTCTCCAGACGGTCAGAAATGGTTATTTTTTAATGTTACATTTTTTTACTGTAAATGACTATTGCGTGTGAATTATCACTTTTGGAACTAAAATAAGTGTGTTTAGAGTCATTTGAATGACTGAAATTGGTTGAAAAAGAAGCTTCTGAGTAGGAGAAAAAGTCTGTAAAAATGGGAATTTTGGTCACATTGAGGCTTTAAAAAGTAGTTATTCAACATGAGGCACAATCCAAATGACATTTTGAATCATTTATTCTACAGTCCGAAAAATCAATTTTCTGATGAAAAGCGATAATCCGTGACCTCTCAAACTTTCTCCAGATGATCAGAAATAGTAAGTTTTTTCATGTTTAATTTCTTGACTATAAATGACTATTGCATGTGAATGATCACTTTTGATACTAAATTTGGTGTGTTTAGAGTCATTTTAGTGCCTGAAATTGGTCGAAATAGAAGCTTGTGAGTAAGAGAAAAAGTCTGTAGAAATGGCAATTTTGGTCACATTGAGGCTTTAAGAAGTAGTTATTCAACATGAGGCACAATCCAAATGACATTTTGAATAATTTTTTCTACAGTCCAAAAAATCAATTTTCTGATGAAAAACGATGACCCGTGACCTGTCGAACTTTTTCCAGACGGTCAGAAATGGTTATTTTTTAATGTTACATTTTTTTACTGTAAATGACTATTGCGTGTGAATTATCACTTTTGGAACTAAATTAAGTGTGTTTAGAGTCATTTTAATGCCTGAAATTGGTCGAAATAGAAGCTTGTGAGTAAGAGAAAAAGTCTGTAATAATGGCAATTTTGGTCACATTGAGGCTTTAAAAAGTAGTTATTCCACATGAGGCACAATCCAAATGAGATTTTGAATAATTTTTTCTACAGTCCAAAAAATCCATTTTCTGATGAAAAACGATGACCCGTGACCTGTCGAACTTTCTCCAGACGGTCAGAAATGGTTATTTTTTAATGTTACATTTTTTTACTGTAAATGACTATTGCGTGTGAATTATCACTTTTGGAACTAAAATAAGTGTGTTTAGATTCATTTTAATGCCTGAAATTAGTCGAAATAGAAGCTTCTGAGTAGGAGAAAAAGTCTGTAAAAATGGCAATTTTGAGTACATCGAGGCTTTAACCCCTTGAGTGCCCGCCCCTTTCCCCGCCCTGTGCCGGGCGTTTCATTAGAGGGCGGGGTTTATGACGAGCTGGTCTCATCATGGGCACAGCGCAACCGCGGCCCATGAGGAGACCAGCTCGTCATGGGCACTCAAGAGGTTAAAAAGTAGTTATTCAACATGAGGCACAATCCAAAGGACATTTTGAATCATTTTTTCTACAGTCCAAAAAATCCATTTTCTGATGAAAAACGATGACCCGTGACCTGTCGAACTTTCTCCAGAGGGTCAGACATGGTAATTTTTGTAATGTTACATTTTTTGACTGTAGATGACTATTGCATGTGAATTATCACTTTTAGAACTAAAATAAGTGTGTTTAGAGTCATTTGAATGACTGAAATTGGTTGAAAAAGAAGCTTCTGAGTAGGAGAAAAAGTCTGTAAAAATGGGAATTTTGGTCACATTGAGGCTTTAAAAAGTAGTTATTCAACATGAGGCACAATCCAAATGACAATTTAAATCACTATTATTCTACAGTCCAAAAAAACAATTTTCTGATGAAAAGCGATAATCCGTGACCTCTCGAACTTTCTCCAGATGCTCAGAAATAGTAATTTTTTCATGTTTAATTTCTTGACTATAAATGACTATTGCATATGAATTATCACTTTTGGAACTAAAATAAGTGTGTTTAGATTCATTTTAATGCCTGAAATTGGTCGAAAAAGAAGCTTCTGAGTAGGAGAAAAAGTCTGTAAAAATGGCAATTTTGAGTACATTGAGGCTTTAAAAAGTAGTTATTCAACATGAGGCACAATCCAAATGACATTTTGAATCATTTATTCTACAGTCCAAAAAATCAATTTTCTGATGAAAAGCGATAATCCGTGACCTCTCAAACTTTCTCCAGATGATCAGAAATATTAAGTTTTTTCATGTTTAATTTCTTGACTATAAATGACTATTGCATGTGAATGATCACTTTTGGAACTAAATTAGGTGTGTTTAGAGTCATTTTAGTGCCTGAAATTGGTCGAAATAGAAGCTTGTGAGTAAGAGAAAAAGTCTGTAGAAATGGCAATTTTGGTCACATTGAGGCTTTAAGAAGTAGTTATTCAACATGAGGCACAATCCAAATGACATTTTGAATAATTTTTTCTACAGTCCAAAAAATCAATTTTCTGATGAAAAACGATGACCCGTGACCTGTCGAACTTTCTCCAGACGGTCAGAAATGGTTATTTTTTAATGTTACATTTTTTTTACTGTAAATGACTATTGCGTGTGAATTATCACTTTTGGAACTAAAATAAGTGTGTTTAGAGTCATTTGAATGACTGAAATTGGTTGAAAAAGAAGCTTCTGAGTAGGAGAAAAAGTCTGTGAAAATGGGAATTTTGGTCACATTGAGGCTTTAAAAAGTAGTTATTCAACATGAGGCACAATCCAAATGACATTTTGAATCATTTATTCTACAGTCCAAAAAATCCATTTTCTGATGAAAAGCGATAATCCGTGACCTCTCGAACTTTCTCCAGATGCTCAGAAATAGTAATTTTTTCATGTTTAATTTCTTGACTATAAATGACTATTGCATGTGAATTATCACTTTTGGAACTAAATTAAGTGTGTTTAGAGTCATTTTAATGCCTGAAATTGGTCGAAATAGAAGCTTGTGAGTAAGAGAAAAAGTCTGTAATAATGGCAATTTTGGTCACATTGAGGCTTTAAAAAGTAGTTATTCAACATGAGGCAGAATCCAAATGAGATTTTGAATAATTTTTTCTACAGTCCAAAAAATCCATTTTCTGATGAAAATCGATGACCCGTGACCTGTCGAACTTTCTCCAGACGGTCAGAAATGGTTATTTTTTAATGTTAAATTTTTTTACTGTAAATGACTATTGCGTGTGAATTATCACTTTTGGAACTAAAATAAGTGTGTTTAGAGTCATTTGAATGACTGAAATTGGTTGAAAAAGAAGCTTCTGAGTAGGAGAAAAAGTCTGTAAAAATGGGAATTTTGGTCACATTGAGGCTTTAAAAAGTAGTTATTCAACATGAGGCACAATCCAAATGACATTTTGAATCATTTATTCTACAGTCCAAAAAATCCATTTTCTGATGAAAAGCGATAATCTGTGACCTCTCGAACTTTCTCCAGATGCTCAGAAATAGTAATTTTTTCATGTTTAATTTCTTGACTATAAATGACTATTGCATGTGAATTATCACTTTTGGAACAAAAATAAGTGTGTTTAGAGTCATTTGAATGACTGAAATTGGTTGAAAAAGAAGCTTCTGAGTAGGAGAAAAAGTCTGTAAAAATGGCAATTTTGGTCACATTGAGGCTTTAAAAAGCAGTTATTCAACATGAAGCACAATTCAAATGACAATTTAAATCACTATTTTTCTACAGTCCAAAAAATCAAGTTTCCGATGAAAAGCGATGATCCGTGACCTGTCGAACTTTCTCTAGACTGTCAGAAATGGTAATTTTTTAATGTTACATTTTTTGACTGGAAATGACTATTGCATGTGAATGATCACTTTTGGAACTAAAATAAGTGTGTTTAGAGTCATTTTAATGTCTGAAATTGTTCAAAATACAAGCTTCTGAGTAGGAGAAAAAGTCTGTAAAAATGGCAATTTTGGTCATTTTGAGGCTTTAAAAAGTAGTTATTCAACATGAGGCACAATCCAAATGACATTTTGAATCATTTATTCTACAGTCCAAAAAATCAATTTTCTGATGAAAAGCGATAATCCGTGACCTCTCAAACTTTCTCCAGATGATCAGAAATAGTAAGTTTTTTCATGTTTAATTTCTTGACTATAAATGACTATTGCATGTGAATGATCACTTTTGGAACTAAATTAGGTGTGTTTAGAGTCATTTTAGTGCCTGAAATTGGTCGAAATAGAAGCTTGTGAGTAAGAGAAAAAGTCTGTAGAAATGGAAATTTTGGTCACATTGAGGCTTTAAGAAGTAGTTATTCAACATGAGGCACAATCCAAATGACATTTTGAATAATTTTTTCTACAGTCCAAAAAATCAATTTTCTGATGAAAAACGATGACCCGTGACCTGTCGAACTTTCTCCAGACGGTCAGAAATGGTTATTTTTTAATGTTACATTTTTTTACTGTAAATGACTATTGCGTGTGAATTATCACTTTTGGAACTAAAATAAGTGTGTTTAGAGTCATTTGAATGACTGAAATTTGTTGAAAAGGAAGCTTCTGAGTAGGAGAAAAAGTCTGTAAAAATGGGAATTTTGGTCACATTGAGGCTTTAAAAAGTAGTTATTCAACATGAGGCAAAATCCAAATGACAATTTAAATCACTATTATTCTACAGTCCAAAAAAACAATTTTCTGATGAAAAGCGATAATCCGTGACCTCTCGAACTTTCTCCAGATGCTCAGAAATAGTAATTTTTTCATGTTTAATTTCTTGACTATAAATGACTATTGCATATGAATTATCACTTTTGGAACTAAAATAAGTGTGTTTAGATTCATTTTAATGCCTGAAATTGGTCGAAAAAGAAGCTTCTGAGTAGGAGAAAAAGTCTGTAAAAATGGCAATTTTGAGTACATTGAGGCTTTAAAAAGTAGTTATTCAACATGAGGCACAATCCAAATGACATTTTGAATCATTTATTCTACAGTCCAAAAAATCAATTTTCTGATGAAAAGCGATAATCCGTGACCTCTCAAACTTTCTCCAGATGATCAGAAATAGTAATTTTTTCATGTTTAATTTCTTGACTATCAATGACTATTGCATATGAATTATCACTTTTGGAACTAAAATAAGTGTGTTTAGATTCATTTTAATGCCTGAAATTGGTCGAAAAAGAAGCTTCTGAGTAGGAGAAAAAGTCTGTAAAAATGGCAATTTTGAGTACATTGAGGCTTTAAAAAGTAGTTATTCAACATGAGGCACAATCCAAATGACATTTTGAATCATTTATTCTACAGTCCAAAAAATCAATTTTCTGATGAAAAGCGATAATCCGTGACCTCTCAAACTTTCTCCAGATGATCAGAAATAGTAAGTTTTTTCATGTTTAATTTCTTGACTATAAATGACTATTGCATGTGAATGATCACTTTTGGAACTAAATTAGGTGTGTTTAGAGTCATTTTAGTGCCTGAAATTGGTCGAAATAGAAGCTTGTGAGTAAGAGAAAAAGTCTGTAGAAATGGCAATTTTGGTCACATTGAGGCTTTAAGAAGTAGTTATTCAACATGAGGCACAATCCAAATGACATTTTGAATAATTTTTTCTACAGTCCAAAAAATCAATTTTCTGATGAAAAACGATGACCCGTGACCTGTCGAACTTTCTCCAGACGGTCAGAAATGGTTATTTTTTAATGTTACATTTTTTTACTGTAAATGACTATTGCGTGTGAATTATCACTTTTGGAACTAAAATAAGTGTGTTTAGAGTCATTTGAATGACTGAAATTGGTTGAAAAAGAAGCTTCTGAGTAGGAGAAAAAGTCTGTAAAAATGCGAATTTTGGTCACATTGAGGCTTTAAAAAGTAGGTATTCAACATGAGGCACAATCCAAATGACAATTTAAATCACTATTATTCTACAGTCCAAAAAAACAATTTTCTGATGAAAAGCGATAATCCGTGACCTCTCGAACTTTCTCCAGATGCTCAGAAATAGTAATTTTTTCATGTTTAATTTCTTGACTATAAATGACTATTGCATATGAATTATCACTTTTGGAACTAAAATAAGTGTGTTTAGATTCATTTTAATGCCTGCAATTGGTCGAAATAGAAGCTTCTGAGTAGGAGAAAAAGCCTGTAAAAATGGCAATTTTGAGTACATTGAGGCTTTAAAAAGTAGTTATTCAACACGAGGCACAATCCAAATGACATTTTGAATCATTCATTCTACAGTCCAAAAAATAAATTTTCTGATGAAAAGCGATAATCCGTGACCTCTCGAACTTTCTCCAGATGCTCAGAAATAGTAATTTTTTCATGTTTAATTTCTTGACTATAAATGACTATTGCATGTGAATTATCACTTTTGGAACTAAAATAAGTGTGTTTAGAGTCATTTGAATGACTGAAATTGGTTGAAAAAGAAGCTTCTGAGTAGGAGAAAAAGTCTGTAAAAATGGCAATTTTGGTCACATTGAGGCTTTAAAAAGCAGTTATTCAACATGAAGCACAATTCAAATGACAATTTAAATCACTATTTTTCTACAGTCCAAAAAAATCAATTTTCTGATGAAAAACGATGACCCGTGACCTGTCGAACTTTCTCCAGACGGTCAGAAATGGTTATTTTTTAATGTTACATTTTTTTACTGTAAATGACTATTGCGTGTGAATTATCACTTTTGGAACTAAAATAAGTGTGTTTAGAGTCATTTGAATGACTGAAATTGGTTGAAAAAGAAGCTTCTGAGTAGGAGAAAAAGTCTGTAAAAATAGGAATTTTGGTCACATTGAGGCTTTAAAAAGTAGTTATTCAACATGAGGCACAATCCAAATGACATTTTAAATCATTTATTCTACAGTCCAAAAAATCAATTTTCTGATGAAAAGCGATAATCCGTGACCTCTCAAACTTTCTCCAGATGATCAGAAATAGTAAGTTTTTTCATGTTTAATTTCTTGACTATAAATGACTATTGCATGTGAATGATCACTTTTGGAACTAAATTAGGTGTGTTTAGAGTCATTTTAGTGCCTGAAATTGGTCGAAATAGAAGCTTGTGAGTAAGAGAAAAAGTCTGTAGAAATGGCAATTTTGGTCACATTGAGGCTTTAAGAAGTAGTTATTCAACATGAGGCACAATCCAAATGACATTTTGAATAATTTTTTCTACAGTCCAAAAAATCAATTTTCTGATGAAAAACGATGACCCGTGACCTGTCGAACTTTCTCTAGACGGTCAGAAATGGTAATTTTTTAATGTTACATTTTTTGACTGTAAATGACTATTGCATGTGAATGATCACTTTTGGAACTAAAATAAGTGTGTTTAGAGTCATTTTAATGTCTGAAATTGTTCAAAATACAAGCTTCTGAGTAGGAGAAAAAGTCTGTAAAAATGGCAATTTTGGTCACATTGAGGCTTTAAGAAGTAGTTATTCAACATGAGGCACAATCCAAATGACATTTTGAATAATTTTTTCTACAGTCCAAAAAATCAATTTTCTGATGAAAAACGATGACCCGTGACCTGTCGAACTTTCTCCAGACGGTCAGAAATGGTTATTTTTTAATGTTACATTTTTTTACTGTAAATGACTATTGCGTGTGAATTATCACTTTTGGAACTAAAATAAGTGTGTTTAGAGTCATTTGAATGACTGAAATTGGTTGAAAAAGAAGCTTCTGAGTAGGAGAAAAAGTCTGTAAAAATGGGAATTTTGGTCACATTGAGGCTTTAAAAAGTAGTTATTCAACATGAGGCACAATCCAAATGACAATTTAAATCACTATTATTCTACAGTCCAAAAAAAAATTTTCTGATGAAAAGCGATAATCCGTGACCTCTCGAACTTTCTCCAGATGCTCAGAAATAGTAATTTTTTCATGTTTAATTTCTTGACTATCAATGACTATTGCATATGAATTATCACTTTTGGAACTAAAATAAGTGTGTTTAGATTCATTTTAATGCCTGAAATTGGTCGAAAAAGAAGCTTCTGAGTAGGAGAAAAAGTCTGTAAAAATGGCGATTTTGAGTACATTGAGGCTTTAAAAAGTAGTTATTCAACATGAGGCACAATCCAAATGACATTTTGAATCATTTATTCTACAGTCCAAAAAATCAATTTTCTGATGAAAAGCGATAATCCGTGACCTCTCAAACTTTCTCCAGATGATCAGAAATAGTAAGTTTTTTCATGTTTAATTTCTTGACTATAAATGACTATTGCATGTGAATGATCACTTTTGGAACTAAATTAGGTGGGTTTAGAGTCATTTTAGTGCCTGAAATTGGTCGAAATAGAAGCTTGTGAGTAAGAGAAAAAGTCTGTAGAAATGGCAATTTTGGTCACATTGAGGCTTTAAGAAGTAGTTATTCAACATGAGGCACAATCCAAATGACATTTTGAATAATTTTTTCTACAGTCCAAAAAATCAATTTTCTGATGAAAAACGATGACCCGTGACCTGTCGAACTTTCTCCAGACGGTCAGAAATGGTTATTTTTTAATGTTACATTTTTTTACTGTAAATGACTATTGCGTGTGAATTATCACTTTTGGAACTAAATTAAGTGTGTTTAGAGTCATTTTAATGCCTGAAATTGGTCGAAATAGAAGCTTGTGAGTAAGAGAAAAAGTCTGTAATAATGGCAATTTTGGTCACATTGAGGCTTTAAAAAGTAGTTATTCCACATGAGGCACAATCCAAATGAGATTTTGAATAATTTTTTCTACAGTCCAAAAAATCCATTTTCTGATGAAAAACGATGACCCGTGACCTGTCGAACTTTCTCCAGACGGTCAGAAATGGTTATTTTTTAATGTTACATTTTTTTACTGTAAATGACTATTGCGTGTGAATTATCACTTTTGGAACTAAAATAAGTGTGTTTAGATTCATTTTAATGCCTGAAATTAGTCGAAATAGAAGCTTCTGAGTAGGAGAAAAAGTCTGTAAAAATGGCAATTTTGAGTACATCGAGGCTTTAACCCCTTGAGTGCCCGCCCCTTTCCCCGCCCTGTGCCGGGCGTTTCATTAGCGGGCGGGGTTTATGACGAGCTGGTCTCATCATGGGCACAGCGCAACCGCGGCCCATGAGGAGACCAGCTCGTCATGGGCACTCAAGAGGTTAAAAAGTAGTTATTCAACATGAGGCACAATCCAAAGGACATTTTGAATCATTTTTTCTACAGTCCAAAAAATCCATTTTCTGATGAAAAACGATGACCCGTGACCTGTCGAACTTTCTCCAGAGGGTCAGACATGGTAATTTTTGTAATGTTACATTTTTTGACTGTAGATGACTATTGCATGTGAATTATCACTTTTAGAACTAAAATAAGTGTGTTTAGAGTCATTTGAATGACTGAAATTGGTTGAAAAAGAAGCTTCTGAGTAGGAGAAAAAGTCTGTAAAAATGGGAATTTTGGTCACATTGAGGCTTTAAAAAGTAGTTATTCAACATGAGGCACAATCCAAATGACAATTTAAATCACTATTATTCTACAGTCCAAAAAAACAATTTTCTGATGAAAAGCGATAATCCGTGACCTCTCGAACTTTCTCCAGATGCTCAGAAATAGTAATTTTTTCATGTTTAATTTCTTGACTATAAATGACTATTGCATATGAATTATCACTTTTGGAACTAAAATAAGTGTGTTTAGATTCATTTTAATGCCTGAAATTGGTCGAAAAAGAAGCTTCTGAGTAGGAGAAAAAGTCTGTAAAAATTGCAATTTTGAGTACATTGAGGCTTTAAAAAGTAGTTATTCAACATGAGGCACAATCCAAATGACATTTTGAATCATTTATTCTACAGTCCAAAAAATCAATTTTCTGATGAAAAGCGATAATCCGTGACCTCTCAAACTTTCTCCAGATGATCAGAAATATTAAGTTTTTTCATGTTTAATTTCTTGACTATAAATGACTATTGCATGTGAATGATCACTTTTGGAACTAAATTAGGTGTGTTTAGAGTCATTTTAGTGCCTGAAATTGGTCGAAATAGAAGCTTGTGAGTAAGAGAAAAAGTCTGTAGAAATGGCAATTTTGGTCACATTGAGGCTTTAAGAAGTAGTTATTCAACATGAGGCACAATCCAAATGACATTTTGAATAATTTTTTCTACAGTCCAAAAAATCAATTTTCTGATGAAAAACGATGACCCGTGACCTGTCGAACTTTCTCCAGACGGTCAGAAATGGTTATTTTTTAATGTTACATTTTTTTTACTGTAAATGACTATTGCGTGTGAATTATCACTTTTGGAACTAAAATAAGTGTGTTTAGAGTCATTTGAATGACTGAAATTGGTTGAAAAAGAAGCTTCTGAGTAGGAGAAAAAGTCTGTAAAAATGGGAATTTTGGTCACATTGAGGCTTTAAAAAGTAGTTATTCAACATGAGGCACAATCCAAATGACATTTTGAATCATTTATTCTACAGTCCAAAAAATCCATTTTCTGATGAAAAGCGATAATCCGTGACCTCTCGAACTTTCTCCAGATGCTCAGAAATAGTAATTTTTTCATGTTTAATTTCTTGACTATAAATGACTATTGCATGTGAATTATCACTTTTGGAACTAAATTAAGTGTGTTTAGAGTCATTTTAATGCCTGAAATTGGTCGAAATAGAAGCTTGTGAGTAAGAGAAAAAGTCTGTAGAAATGGCAATTTTGGTCACATTGAGGCTTTAAGAAGTAGTTATTCAACATGAGGCACAATCCAAATGACATTTTGAATAATTTTTTCTACAGTCCAAAAAATCAATTTTCTGATGAAAAACGATGACCCGTGACCTGTCGAACTTTTTCCAGACGGTCAGAAATGGTTATTTTTTAATGTTACATTTTTTTACTGTAAATGACTATTGCGTGTGAATTATCACTTTTGGAACTAAATTAAGTGTGTTTAGAGTCATTTTAATGCCTGAAATTGGTCGAAATAGAAGCTTGTGAGTAAGAGAAAAAGTCTGTAATAATGGCAATTTTGGTCACATTGAGGCTTTAAAAAGTAGTTATTCCACATGAGGCACAATCCAAATGAGATTTTGAATAATTTTTTCTACAGTCCAAAAAATCCATTTTCTGATGAAAAACGATGACCCGTGACCTGTCGAACTTTCTCCAGACGGTCAGAAATGGTTATTTTTTAATGTTACATTTTTTTACTGTAAATGACTATTGCGTGTGAATTATCACTTTTGGAACTAAAATAAGTGTGTTTAGATTCATTTTAATGCCTGAAATTAGTCGAAATAGAAGCTTCTGAGTAGGAGAAAAAGTCTGTAAAAATGGCAATTTTGAGTACATCGAGGCTTTAACCCCTTGAGTGCCCGCCCCTTTCCCCGCCCTGTGCCGGGCGTTTCATTAGCGGGCGGGGTTTATGACGAGCTGGTCTCATCATGGGCACAGCGCAACCGCGGCCCATGAGGAGACCAGCTCGTCATGGGCACTCAAGAGGTTAAAAAGTAGTTATTCAACATGAGGCACAATCCAAAGGACATTTTGAATCATTTTTTCTACAGTCCAAAAAATCCATTTTCTGATGAAAAACGATGACCCGTGACCTGTCGAACTTTCTCCAGAGGGTCAGACATGGTAATTTTTGTAATGTTACATTTTTTGACTGTAGATGACTATTGCATGTGAATTATCACTTTTAGAACTAAAATAAGTGTGTTTAGAGTCATTTGAATGACTGAAATTGGTTGAAAAAGAAGCTTCTGAGTAGGAGAAAAAGTCTGTAAAAATGGGAATTTTGGTCACATTGAGGCTTTAAAAAGTAGTTATTCAACATGAGGCACAATCCAAATGACAATTTAAATCACTATTATTCTACAGTCCAAAAAAACAATTTTCTGATGAAAAGCGATAATCCGTGACCTCTCGAACTTTCTCCAGATGCTCAGAAATAGTAATTTTTTCATGTTTAATTTCTTGACTATAAATGACTATTGCATATGAATTATCACTTTTGGAACTAAAATAAGTGTGTTTAGATTCATTTTAATGCCTGAAATTGGTCGAAAAAGAAGCTTCTGAGTAGGAGAAAAAGTCTGTAAAAATTGCAATTTTGAGTACATTGAGGCTTTAAAAAGTAGTTATTCAACATGAGGCACAATCCAAATGACATTTTGAATCATTTATTCTACAGTCCAAAAAATCAATTTTCTGATGAAAAGCGATAATCCGTGACCTCTCAAACTTTCTCCAGATGATCAGAAATATTAAGTTTTTTCATGTTTAATTTCTTGACTATAAATGACTATTGCATGTGAATGATCACTTTTGGAACTAAATTAGGTGTGTTTAGAGTCATTTTAGTGCCTGAAATTGGTCGAAATAGAAGCTTGTGAGTAAGAGAAAAAGTCTGTAGAAATGGCAATTTTGGTCACATTGAGGCTTTAAGAAGTAGTTATTCAACATGAGGCACAATCCAAATGACATTTTGAATAATTTTTTCTACAGTCCAAAAAATCAATTTTCTGATGAAAAACGATGACCCGTGACCTGTCGAACTTTCTCCAGACGGTCAGAAATGGTTATTTTTTAATGTTACATTTTTTTTACTGTAAATGACTATTGCGTGTGAATTATCACTTTTGGAACTAAAATAAGTGTGTTTAGAGTCATTTGAATGACTGAAATTGGTTGAAAAAGAAGCTTCTGAGTAGGAGAAAAAGTCTGTAAAAATGGGAATTTTGGTCACATTGAGGCTTTAAAAAGTAGTTATTCAACATGAGGCACAATCCAAATGACATTTTGAATCATTTATTCTACAGTCCAAAAAATCCATTTTCTGATGAAAAGCGATAATCCGTGACCTCTCGAACTTTCTCCAGATGCTCAGAAATAGTAATTTTTTCATGTTTAATTTCTTGACTATAAATGACTATTGCATGTGAATTATCACTTTTGGAACTAAATTAAGTGTGTTTAGAGTCATTTTAATGCCTGAAATTGGTCGAAATAGAAGCTTGTGAGTAAGAGAAAAAGTCTGTAATAATGGCAATTTTGGTCACATTGAGGCTTTAAAAAGTAGTTATTCAACATGAGGCAGAATCCAAATGAGATTTTGAATAATTTTTTCTACAGTCCAAAAAATCCATTTTCTGATGAAAATCGATGACCCGTGACCTGTCGAACTTTCTCCAGACGGTTAGAAATGGTTATTTTTTAATGTTACATTTTTTTACTGTAAATGACTATTGCGTGTGAATTATCACTTTTGGAACTAAAATAAGTGTGTTTAGAGTCATTTGAATGACTGAAATTGGTTGAAAAAGAAGCTTCTGAGTAGGAGAAAAAGTCTGTAAAAATGGGAATTTTGGTCACATTGAGGCTTTAAAAAGTAGTTATTCAACATGAGGCACAATCCAAATGACATTTTGAATCATTTATTCTACAGTCCAAAAAATCAATTTTCTGATGAAAAGCGATAATCCGTGACCTCTCAAACTTTCTCCAGATGATCAGAAATAGTAAGTTTTTTCATGTTTAATTTCTTGACTATAAATGACTATTGCATGTGAATGATCACTTTTGGAACTAAATTAGGTGTGTTTAGAGTCATTTTAGTGCCTGAAATTGGTCGAAATAGAAGCTTGTGAGTAAGAGAAAAAGTCTGTAGAAATGGCAATTTTGGTCACATTGAGGCTTTAAGAAGTAGTTATTCAACATGAGGCACAATCCAAATGACATTTTGAATAATTTTTTCTACAGTCCAAAAAATCAATTTTCTGATGAAAAACGATGACCCGTGACCTGTCGAACTTTTTCCAGACGGTCAGAAATGGTTATTTTTTAATGTTACATTTTTTTACTGTAAATGACTATTGCGTGTGAATTATCACTTTTGGAACTAAATTAAGTGTGTTTAGAGTCATTTTAATGCCTGAAATTGGTCGAAATAGAAGCTTGTGAGTAAGAGAAAAAGTCTGTAATAATGGCAATTTTGGTCACATTGAGGCTTTAAAAAGTAGTTATTCCACATGAGGCACAATCCAAATGAGATTTTGAATAATTTTTTCTACAGTCCAAAAAATCCATTTTCTGATGAAAAACGATGACCCGTGACCTGTCGAACTTTCTCCAGACGGTCAGAAATGGTTATTTTTTAATGTTACATTTTTTTACTGTAAATGACTATTGCGTGTGAATTATCACTTTTGGAACTAAAATAAGTGTGTTTAGATTCATTTTAATGCCTGAAATTAGTCGAAATAGAAGCTTCTGAGTAGGAGAAAAAGTCTGTAAAAATGGCAATTTTGAGTACATCGAGGCTTTAACCCCTTGAGTGCCCGCCCCTTTCCCCGCCCTGTGCCGGGCGTTTCATTAGCGGGCGGGGTTTATGACGAGCTGGTCTCATCATGGGCACAGCGCAACCGCGGCCCATGAGGAGACCAGCTCGTCATGGGCACTCAAGAGGTTAAAAAGTAGTTATTCAACATGAGGCACAATCCAAAGGACATTTTGAATCATTTTTTCTACAGTCCAAAAAATCCATTTTCTGATGAAAAACGATGACCCGTGACCTGTCGAACTTTCTCCAGAGGGTCAGACATGGTAATTTTTGTAATGTTACATTTTTTGACTGTAGATGACTATTGCATGTGAATTATCACTTTTAGAACTAAAATAAGTGTGTTTAGAGTCATTTGAATGACTGAAATTGGTTGAAAAAGAAGCTTCTGAGTAGGAGAAAAAGTCTGTAAAAATGGGAATTTTGGTCACATTGAGGCTTTAAAAAGTAGTTATTCAACATGAGGCACAATCCAAATGACAATTTAAATCACTATTATTCTACAGTCCAAAAAAACAATTTTCTGATGAAAAGCGATAATCCGTGACCTCTCGAACTTTCTCCAGATGCTCAGAAATAGTAATTTTTTCATGTTTAATTTCTTGACTATAAATGACTATTGCATATGAATTATCACTTTTGGAACTAAAATAAGTGTGTTTAGATTCATTTTAATGCCTGAAATTGGTCGAAAAAGAAGCTTCTGAGTAGGAGAAAAAGTCTGTAAAAATGGCAATTTTGAGTACATTGAGGCTTTAAAAAGTAGTTATTCAACATGAGGCACAATCCAAATGACATTTTGAATCATTTATTCTACAGTCCAAAAAATCAATTTTCTGATGAAAAGCGATAATCCGTGACACCTCAAACTTTCTCCAGATGATCAGAAATATTAAGTTTTTTCATGTTTAATTTCTTGACTATAAATGACTATTGCATGTGAATGATCACTTTTGGAACTAAATTAGGTGTGTTTAGAGTCATTTTAGTGCCTGAAATTGGTCGAAATAGAAGCTTGTGAGTAAGAGAAAAAGTCTGTAGAAATGGCAATTTTGGTCACATTGAGGCTTTAAGAAGTAGTTATTCAACATGAGGCACAATCCAAATGACATTTTGAATAATTTTTTCTACAGTCCAAAAAATCAATTTTCTGATGAAAAACGATGACCCGTGACCTGTCGAACTTTCTCCAGACGGTCAGAAATGGTTATTTTTTAATGTTACATTTTTTTTACTGTAAATGACTATTGCGTGTGAATTATCACTTTTGGAACTAAAATAAGTGTGTTTAGAGTCATTTGAATGACTGAAATTGGTCGAAATAGAAGCTTGTGAGTAAGAGAAAAAGTCTGTAATAATGGCAATTTTGGTCACATTGAGGCTTTAAAAAGTAGTTATTCAACATGAGGCAGAATCCAAATGAGATTTTGAATAATTTTTTCTACAGTCCAAAAAATCCATTTTCTGATGAAAATCGATGACCCGTGACCTGTCGAACTTTCTCCAGACGGTCAGAAATGGTTATTTTTTAATGTTACATTTTTTTACTGTAAATGACTATTGCGTGTGAATTATCACTTTTGGAACTAAAATAAGTGTGTTTAGAGTCATTTGAATGACTGAAATTGGTTGAAAAAGAAGCTTCTGAGTAGGAGAAAAAGTCTGTAAAAATGGGAATTTTGGTCACATTGAGGCTTTAAAAAGTAGTTATTCAACATGAGGCACAATCCAAATGACATTTTGAATCATTTATTCTACAGTCCAAAAAATCAATTTTCTGATGAAAAGCGATAATCCGTGACCTCTCAAACTTTCTCCAGATGATCAGAAATAGTAAGTTTTTTCATGTTTAATTTCTTGACTATAAATGACTATTGCATGTGAATGATCACTTTTGGAACTAAATTAGGTGTGTTTAGAGTCATTTTAGTGCCTGAAATTGGTCGAAATAGAAGCTTGTGAGTAAGAGAAAAAGTCTGTAGAAATGGCAATTTTGGTCACATTGAGGCTTTAAGAAGTAGTTATTCAACATGAGGCACAATCCAAATGACATTTTGAATAATTTTTTCTACAGTCCAAAAAATCAATTTTCTGATGAAAAACGATGACCCGTGACCTGTCGAACTTTTTCCAGACGGTCAGAAATGGTTATTTTTTAATGTTACATTTTTTTACTGTAAATGACTATTGCGTGTGAATTATCACTTTTGGAACTAAATTAAGTGTGTTTAGAGTCATTTTAATGCCTGAAATTGGTCGAAATAGAAGCTTGTGAGTAAGAGAAAAAGTCTGTAATAATGGCAATTTTGGTCACATTGAGGCTTTAAAAAGTAGTTATTCCACATGAGGCACAATCCAAATGAGATTTTGAATAATTTTTTCTACAGTCCAAAAAATCCATTTTCTGATGAAAAACGATGACCCGTGACCTGTCGAACTTTCTCCAGACGGTCAGAAATGGTTATTTTTTAATGTTACATTTTTTTACTGTAAATGACTATTGCGTGTGAATTATCACTTTTGGAACTAAAATAAGTGTGTTTAGATTCATTTTAATGCCTGAAATTAGTCGAAATAGAAGCTTCTGAGTAGGAGAAAAAGTCTGTAAAAATGGCAATTTTGAGTACATCGAGGCTTTAACCCCTTGAGTGCCCGCCCCTTTCCCCGCCCTGTGCCGGGCGTTTCATTAGCGGGCGGGGTTTATGACGAGCTGGTCTCATCATGGGCACAGCGCAACCGCGGCCCATGAGGAGACCAGCTCGTCATGGGCACTCAAGAGGTTAAAAAGTAGTTATTCAACATGAGGCACAATCCAAAGGACATTTTGAATCATTTTTTCTACAGTCCAAAAAATCCATTTTCTGATGAAAAACGATGACCCGTGACCTGTCGAACTTTCTCCAGAGGGTCAGACATGGTAAGTTTTGTAATGTTACATTTTTTGACTGTAGATGACTATTGCATGTGAATTATCACTTTTAGAACTAAAATAAGTGTGTTTAGAGTCATTTGAATGACTGAAATTGGTTGAAAAAGAAGCTTCTGAGTAGGAGAAAAAGTCTGTAAAAATGGGAATTTTGGTCACATTGAGGCTTTAAAAAGTAGTTATTCAACATGAGGCACAATCCAAATGACAATTTAAATCACTATTATTCTACAGTCCAAAAAAACAATTTTCTGATGAAAAGCGATAATCCGTGACCTCTCGAACTTTCTCCAGATGCTCAGAAATAGTAATTTTTTCATGTTTAATTTCTTGACTATAAATGACTATTGCATATGAATTATCACTTTTGGAACTAAAATAAGTGTGTTTAGATTCATTTTAATGCCTGAAATTGGTCGAAAAAGAAGCTTCTGAGTAGGAGAAAAAGTCTGTAAAAATGGCAATTTTGAGTACATTGAGGCTTTAAAAAGTAGTTATTCAACATGAGGCACAATCCAAATGACATTTTGAATCATTTATTCTACAGTCCAAAAAATCAATTTTCTGATGAAAAGCGATAATCCGTGACCTCTCAAACTTTCTCCAGATGATCAGAAATATTAAGTTTTTTCATGTTTAATTTCTTGACTATAAATGACTATTGCATGTGAATGATCACTTTTAGAACTAAATTAGGTGTGTTTAGAGTCATTTTAGTGCCTGAAATTGGTCGAAATAGAAGCTTGTGAGTAAGAGAAAAAGTCTGTAGAAATGGCAATTTTGGTCACATTGAGGCTTTAAGAAGTAGTTATTCAACATGAGGCACAATCCAAATGACATTTTGAATAATTTTTTCTACAGTCCAAAAAATCAATTTTCTGATGAAAAACGATGACCCGTGACCTGTCGAACTTTCTCCAGACGGTCAGAAATGGTTATTTTTTAATGTTACATTTTTTTTACTGTAAATGACTATTGCGTGTGAATTATCACTTTTGGAACTAAAATAAGTGTGTTTAGAGTCATTTGAATGACTGAAATTGGTTGAAAAAGAAGCTTCTGAGTAGGAGAAAAAGTCTGTGAAAATGGGAATTTTGGTCACATTGAGGCTTTAAAAAGTAGTTATTCAACATGAGGCACAATCCAAATGACATTTTGAATCATTTATTCTACAGTCCAAAAAATCAATTTTCTGATGAAAAGCGATAATCCGTGACCTCTCGAACTTTCTCCAGATGCTCAGAAATAGTAATTTTTTCATGTTTAATTTCTTGACTATAAATGACTATTGCATGTGAATTATCACTTTTGGAACTAAATTAAGTGTGTTTAGAGTCATTTTAATGCCTGAAATTGGTCGAAATAGAAGCTTGTGAGTAAGAGAAAAAGTCTGTAATAATGGCAATTTTGGTCACATTGAGGCTTTAAAAAGTAGTTATTCAACATGAGGCAGAATCCAAATGAGATTTTGAATAATTTTTTCTACAGTCCAAAAAATCCATTTTCTGATGAAAATCGATGACCCGTGACCTGTCGAACTTTCTCCAGACGGTCAGAAATGGTTATTTTTTAATGTTAAATTTTTTTACTGTAAATGACTATTGCGTGTGAATTATCACTTTTGGAACTAAAATAAGTGTGTTTAGAGTCATTTGAATGACTGAAATTGGTTGAAAAAGAAGCTTCTGAGTAGGAGAAAAAGTCTGTAAAAATGGGAATTTTGGTCACATTGAGGCTTTAAAAAGTAGTTATTCAACATGAGGCACAATCCAAATGACATTTTGAATCATTTATTCTACAGTCCAAAAAATCCATTTTCTGATGAAAAGCGATAATCTGTGACCTCTCGAACTTTCTCCAGATGCTCAGAAATAGTAATTTTTTCATGTTTAATTTCTTGACTATAAATGACTATTGCATGTGAATTATCACTTTTGGAACAAAAATAAGTGTGTTTAGAGTCATTTGAATGACTGAAATTGGTTGAAAAAGAAGCTTCTGAGTAGGAGAAAAAGTCTGTAAAAATGGCAATTTTGGTCACATTGAGGCTTTAAAAAGCAGTTATTCAACATGAAGCACAATTCAAATGACAATTTAAATCACTATTTTTCTACAGTCCAAAAAATCAAGTTTCCGATGAAAAGCGATGATCCGTGACCTGTCGAACTTTCTCTAGACTGTCAGAAATGGTAATTTTTTAATGTTACATTTTTTGACTGGAAATGACTATTGCATGTGAATGATCACTTTTGGAACTAAAATAAGTGTGTTTAGAGTCATTTTAATGTCTGAAATTGTTCAAAATACAAGCTTCTGAGTAGGAGAAAAAGTCTGTAAAAATGGCAATTTTGGTCATTTTGAGGCTTTAAAAAGTAGTTATTCAACATGAGGCACAATCCAAATGACATTTTGAATCATTTATTCTACAGTCCAAAAAATCAATTTTCTGATGAAAAGCGATAATCCGTGACCTCTCAAACTTTCTCCAGATGATCAGAAATAGTAAGTTTTTTCATGTTTAATTTCTTGACTATAAATGACTATTGCATGTGAATGATCACTTTTGGAACTAAATTAGGTGTGTTTAGAGTCATTTTAGTGCCTGAAATTGGTCGAAATAGAAGCTTGTGAGTAAGAGAAAAAGTCTGTAGAAATGGAAATTTTGGTCACATTGAGGCTTTAAGAAGTAGTTATTCAACATGAGGCACAATCCAAATGACATTTTGAATAATTTTTTCTACAGTCCAAAAAATCAATTTTCTGATGAAAAACGATGACCCGTGACCTGTCGAACTTTCTCCAGACGGTCAGAAATGGTTATTTTTTAATGTTACATTTTTTTACTGTAAATGACTATTGCGTGTGAATTATCACTTTTGGAACTAAAATAAGTGTGTTTAGAGTCATTTGAATGACTGAAATTTGTTGAAAAGGAAGCTTCTGAGTAGGAGAAAAAGTCTGTAAAAATGGGAATTTTGGTCACATTGAGGCTTTAAAAAGTAGTTATTCAACATGAGGCAAAATCCAAATGACAATTTAAATCACTATTATTCTACAGTCCAAAAAAACAATTTTCTGATGAAAAGCGATAATCCGTGACCTCTCGAACTTTCTCCAGATGCTCAGAAATAGTAATTTTTTCATGTTTAATTTCTTGACTATAAATGACTATTGCATATGAATTATCACTTTTGGAACTAAAATAAGTGTGTTTAGATTCATTTTAATGCCTGAAATTGGTCGAAAAAGAAGCTTCTGAGTAGGAGAAAAAGTCTGTAAAAATGGCAATTTTGAGTACATTGAGGCTTTAAAAAGTAGTTATTCAACATGAGGCACAATCCAAATGACATTTTGAATCATTTATTCTACAGTCCAAAAAATCAATTTTCTGATGAAAAGCGATAATCCGTGACCTCTCAAACTTTCTCCAGATGATCAGAAATAGTAAGTTTTTTCATGTTTAATTTCTTGACTATAAATGACTATTGCATGTGAATGATCACTTTTGGAACTAAATTAGGTGTGTTTAGAGTCATTTTAGTGCCTGAAATTGGTCGAAATAGAAGCTTGTGAGTAAGAGAAAAAGTCTGTAGAAATGGCAATTTTGGTCACATTGAGGCTTTAAGAAGTAGTTATTCAACATGAGGCACAATCCAAATGACATTTTGAATAATTTTTTCTACAGTCCAAAAAATCAATTTTCTGATGAAAAACGATGACCCGTGACCTGTCGAACTTTCTCCAGACGGTCAGAAATGGTTATTTTTTAATGTTACATTTTTTTACTGTAAATGACTATTGCGTGTGAATTATCACTTTTGGAACTAAAATAAGTGTGTTTAGAGTCATTTGAATGACTGAAATTGGTTGAAAAAGAAGCTTCTGAGTAGGAGAAAAAGTCTGTAAAAATGCGAATTTTGGTCACATTGAGGCTTTAAAAAGTAGGTATTCGGGGGCGTGGCCAAGATGGCGGGGTGAGCGGACGCTTCCTCCCGTAGCTCCTCCGGCCCGGCCAAGCTAAAGCCTTTTTGTTATGCTTTTCTCCCCCCGCTGAGGCTCGGCGCGGGAGAGGAGCGTGGCGGAACATCAGGGGCACACATCGGTGCTGTTTTGGTCCGGATCGCCCCGGGGGAACCCCCCCAAAAGTTCGTCTGAGATCAGGGGACGACGGCGGTGAGCCCGAGGGGCGGAGCGTATTGGAGAGCTGTCCGGGCGCCTCGGTTGGGCCTGGTGCTGAAAGCTGCGGTCTGGAGGGGATCTGGCCCGCCGCTCGACGGTGACTGAAGGAGCCTGGCGGGAAGGGGCCCGACGGTGTGGAGGGCTTGGGACGGGTGCCCCGGCACTCGGACTGGTGACGGCGACACCTGGCACTGCGGAGGCCCTGACCCCTAGCCGAGGTACGGCGGACTCCTTGTTGGGGCCGGATCATCTGGCCCCCTGTGCGTGACTAACGGGGGCCGGTGGTGGAACTTATTTCACGGCGGGGCACCTCGGAGGCCCCGGGGGTGTCGCCGGGCCTAGTCGGTGTGGCTTGCTCCGCCCGGCCGCCATTTTGTCCCCGAAGGAGCAGTGGTGGCGACCTCCGCTGAGCCCTGGATGCTGGCTGCACACGACCTCCCGATATTGCTGTCTTGACTACCGGAGGGATGAGCTGTTGGGACCCCCTCGCTGCGGCCCCCTTGGTTGTCTCACGCTAGCTCTTGCGGCTGACGGTGACCGGGCTCGGCCGCCATTTTGTCACCTGTGACGCAGCGACCTCACTTGTGGGGGATCCCCCGGCCCGAGTGCTTGCCGGCGGCTGAGCATCTCTGGGGCGCCTGGATCGGGGCCCGACTGCGGAGCTGGCGATGGCTGGGAAAGGAGGCCCGAAGAAAGGGGACCGTACTCTGCCGGACATGCTTGGCAGGGCCCAGCACTTGCGGGACAGGACACAGCCCTCGCCGGGGCCCTCCCGGGCTCCGGCGGATGTGACTGGAGGGGAGCCACCCGTCACGAGGGCCTTCATGGAGGAACTGTTTAGCTCCCTCAGGGAGGACTTCCAGACACTGAAGCGGGAGGTGGCCAGCGAGGTCCGAGAAGTGCGCAGAGAGGTGGAGGGCCTAGGTGAGCGTGTGGAGGCGGTGGAGACGGAGGGCCAACAGCGAGCGGAGGAGATAGTCCACCTCCAGCAGGACGTTCTTCGCCTCCGGGAACAGTGTGTGGAGCTCCAGGCCCACTCTGAGGACCTCGAGAACAGATCTCGGAGGAACAACATCCGAGTGCGTGGCGTGCCGACTGCGGATGAGGGGTCCGATCTGGGGGGCTATCTGCGGGCCCTGTTCCGAGAAATCCTGGGGGAGGCCGCGGACTTTCCCATCAGCATCGACAGGGCGCATAGGGTTGGCCGCCAGCGCCAGCCATCGGCACCCCCACCGGACATTCTGGCCTTCCTGCCCGACTTTCCACTAAAGGAGCGTATCATGGCTGAAGCCCGCAGGAAACAGCCCCTGACCTTTCGGGATCGGCCGGTGGCGCTGTACCAGGACCTCTCTGCCATCACTCTCCAGAAACGCAGGTCCTTTAGGATTGCCACTGACTTTTTGCGCGAGCATGAGACGCCGTACTCTTGGGGTCACCCCTTCCGCTTGATTTTTCGGTGGAACGGGGTATTGCATCAGCTACGCTCCTTGCAAGACATTTGTGGTGTCCTGGGGCTCACGGCAGCGGAGGAAGAGGGAGCTACGCCGTCGTGGAGGTCCTCGGAGGGACGGAATCGGCGGAGGTCATCGAGGCGGCGCTCAGCGACCAGTGCAGGGCGCCCGGACTCCCCTACCATTAGGGCGGACATGGCAGACGCCCTGAGGGCGGCGGCCGGGGACTCGATCGGCTCCTCTAGCGTGGCCTTGACGGCCTAACATACACTCCGGGGGGAGATGTCTTTAGCTTCTTAACATGCTTGGCACGGGGCGGGGGGGTTGGGGGGGAGCGGGCGGAGGTGAGTGGCTGGACGTCCACTTTGCTATTTTCTACGGACTTGCCCGTTTTGGGGCTTGACTGAGACTATGGGGTGTTTGAGTTTGGGGATGGCTAGTTGCCAAGGTTGTGTTTTGGGTGGGGGAGGGGGTTGTTTTGGGGTTGGGAAGGTCCCGTCCGATGTTGTCTTTGCCCGCTTTGTCTTGGCTTGTCCCGCGCTGCGGCCCCGCGCGCCCCACCCGCTGATTCCCTACCCATTGCATGGCGCTCCCGATCCTTGCGAGGAATGCCGGGCCTAAAGGTAGTGACCCTTAATGTTCAGGGTCTGAATAACCCGGTGAAGCGCAGGGCGATCCTGTCGTTGCTGGAGGGGACGCAGGCGGACATTTGCCTTTTGCAGGAGACACACTTATTGCCCCGAGACTGCCACAGGATGCGCTCTGCTAAGTTCCCCACCCAGTTCTTTTCCTCGGCAGCGAACAAGACGGCAGGGGTAGCCATTCTCCTAGCGAGCTCCTTTCGGGGGGAGGTGTTGCATAAGTGTGCTGAACAGAAGGGGAGGCTCCTTGCGTATCGCATGAGCCTGGGAGGCATAGCATTTACGGTTGGCTCCGTTTATAGCCCAAACGAGCACCAGGAGCGCTTCCTAGACTCCGCGCTGGTGGATGTCACTGCTTCCCCGGACCGACACGTTATCTTGGGCGGAGACCTCAACATTGTCTTTGACTCTGGGATGGACAGATCGGCGCAGCGCTTCCCGCAGACGGGGGAACTGTCCCAGGCTGGGAAGGCCCGAATTGCGGACATGGACTTGCATGATCTCTGGCGCTCCCTGCACCCCACGGATAGGGACTACTCTTTCTTCTCGCACGCACACCGCACTTACTCACGGCTGGACTACCTCCTGGTGAGTGGACCGATGCGTGCCGCTGCCACGGCGGCGGACATCGGGGTCCTGACCCTGTCTGACCACTCTCCAGTTATCGGCGTTTTCCAGTGGCCGGCGGCCTCCCCCTCTCGGGGGGTGTGGCGCCTCCGGGACACACTTCTACACAAAAAATCGGTGGTGCAACGCATCGGGGAGGTCATACAGGACTATCTCACTCACAATAGCAACACTGACACCTCGCAGGCGACACAGTGGGCGGCATTGAAGGCCGTCCTACGGGGGGAATTCATCTCTATCTCTGCAGCCGAGAATAAGGAGCGACAACTGAAGAGGGATGAGTTGACGGCTCAAGTTCGGGAGCTTGAGCAGGTCCACCGCCGTACGGGAGCGCCGAGGGTCTGGAGGCAGTTGAAGGCAGCGAGGAAGCTCCTCTCGGCTCTGGATCTTGATAGGGCGGAGTACGCCGCCTTACGTTTGAAACATGCCTACTACACTGGGGGGGACAGATGTGGCAAGCTCCTAGCACACCGGCTCCGGGTCGCGCAACAGCGCAGCGTCGTGAAAGAATTGGTGGGCGCGGACGGGGGGGTTGTCTCCGGGGACGCGGAAGTAGCGGAGTCTTTCCGCGGCTTCTACGAGGCGCTGTATGCTGAGGAGCCCTCCCCGCCACGGGAGACCGATAGCTATTTGGAGTCGGTGACCCTCCCGGTACTGGACCCGGCTCAGGCTGACCACCTGGAGCGGGACATCCATGTGGAGGAAGTGATTTCAGCTATTGCGCGGCTGAAACATGGCAAGGCCCCGGGCCCGGACGGGTTCA
This sequence comes from Triturus cristatus, assembly GCF_964204655.1. Classification (NCBI taxonomy): domain Eukaryota; kingdom Metazoa; phylum Chordata; class Amphibia; order Caudata; family Salamandridae; genus Triturus; species Triturus cristatus. The sequence goes on along the minus strand of NC_140583.1, from coordinate 999,854,422 downwards.
CGTCGCTATTCTACAAGACTTTTTGCACGGCCGTGGCCCCTGTCCTTACGCGGCTGTTTAACTCTTTCTCCGCACCGGGAGCCATCCCTCCGGATCTCCTGAGGGCGACGGTCGCGGTAATCCCGAAGCCTGGGAAGGACCGGGCCCTTTGCGGCTCATACCGGCCCATCTCTCTCCTAAATGTCGACCTCAAGTTGTACACGGGGATTCTCGCAGCCAGGCTGGGTCCACACCTCCCCGACCTGGTGGAGGCGGACCAGGCTGGTTTTGTGCCCGGTAGACAGACGGTTGACAACACCAAGAGGGTGACACATGTTCTGGAGAAGGCCTCAAGGATCTCGGGGGAGCGGATGTTGTTGTCCGTTGATGCAGAGAAGGCCTTCGACAGAGTTCACTGGCCGTATCTTGAGCGGGTCCTTAAGAAACTGGGAATCGGCGATAAGTTCCGCACCATGGTATTTAATTGCTATAAGCATCCTTCAGCGTCGGTGCGGGTAAACGGGTGTAGCTCTGGTAGCTTTGCCATCGAGCGCGGCACGCGGCAGGGCTGCCCTCTCTCGCCGCTCCTGTTTGCCCTCTACATGGAGCCGTTTGCTCAGAGGATTCGTGACAATCCGGATGCTGTCGGGGTCCGGATGGGCCAGTACGTCCACACCGTCAGTCTCTATGCGGACGATGTCCTGCTGACTTTGGACGACCCTAGGAGGTCGCTGCCTACTTGCCTCCGAGAGTTGGACGCCTTCGCGGAGGTGGCCGGCTTCAAAATGAATATGAGCAAGTCGATGGCACTGGACGTGTCCCTGGCTGCGGAAACCAGGAGGGATCTTCAACGGCTCTTCCCCATGCAGTGGTCCTCGTCCACGGTGCCGTATCTGGGGATTCTGCTGGCGCCTACACTGTCGGAGATGGTTACGGCCAATTATGCCTCCCTCAGCAGGAAGATCAAGGACGAGCTTGGCCGCTGGAACAAGGGCCTGCTGTCCTGGCTGGGGCGAATCGCGGCGGTCAAAATGACGGTGCTGCCCCAGATACTATATCTTTTCCGGGCCCTTCCACTCCAACCCCCGGTGGGCCGGATACGACAAATGCAGGCTGACATCTCCCGCTTTGTCTGGCAGGGCCGCAGGCCACGCATGAAGAGGGTCCTCTCCACGCTTGCTCCGGAAGCGGGGGGTCTCGGCATTCCGGACCTCCGTAAGTACTTTCAGGCGGCACAGCTCCGCTATCTGGTGGAGTGGAGCAGGTGGGAGTCCGACAAACATTGGCTCTTCCAAGACCAGGCAGTGGCGGGCCGCACCTTACAAGAGGTTCCATTCCTGCGCCGCGCGCACCGCCCCGCTAATCTTTACGCTTCCTTTGTTACGCGGGTCCCCCTGCGTGTGTGGGACGCGGTCTGTGAGGCCCGGGGCCTTACCACCTTCCCTTCGCCGCTCACGCCCATTGCGGGCAACCCGGACTTCTCCCCTGGGATGGAGCCGGGGGTTTTCTCCCACTGGGTGCAGGCGGGCTGCAGGGCACTCTTCCAGATCTATGGCCCGGAAGGAGTGGTTCCTTTTCAGCAACTCCGCCAGGAGTTCGGCCTGACGGAGCTGGACAGATTGCGCTACATGCAAGTTCGGCATTGGGCCCTCCAGCCTCAGGTGCGTGCCGCCGCTGCCCGTCCAATTACACCGTATGAGCGGTGGTTGGCTACTCGGACCTCCGACGCTAAACTGATCACTGATCTGTACAAACACCTACAACCCCCGCCGTTTCACTACTACAATCCGGGGAGGGAGCGTTGGCACAGGGAATTGGGTAGGACACTCAGCCACAAGGAATGGGACAAAATTGCGTATCGGGCGCGGCACTCTGCATACCACACGGGCCTTACGGAAACCTTCACTAAAGTGTCCACATACTGGTACTACACCCCGGAGAGACTGTATGAAATGCATAGACACACTGACAAGGGGTGCTGGCGGAGCTGCGGGCAGGAAGGTACCCTTACACACATCCTATGGGATTGCCCAGTGCTGACCGCCTACTGGAAGGAAGTTCTGGACGAGGTGGATGAGCACTTTGGCATAGAGCTGCCGCGCCTCCCGGCGTATGTCCTGCTGGGCCTCCCCAATGACCTAATGTACCCACTGAAGTCCCGCAGGGGTAGGCAGATTGCGATAGCGCTGGGGTCTGCGGTTCAGAACATTCTGATCCACTGGCGCACATCCACCGCCCCCTCCATCACCGGTTGGTTGCACAGACTCTGGCATGTGCTGGGGATGGAGAAGCTGTCGCTTACGGTTGCGGGGGAGATAGACCAATTTGAGGAGCTATGGCAACCCTTTCTAGCGCTGCTGTCCACTGAATTCCGGGAGCTCACCTGCCCGAGGTATCTTAGGCTTCTCAGGCTGCGGCCGCCGGTGACCCCGGCGGACTAGCTTACATGTGAGATGGGGACCCCCGGCGGGGGGGGGGGGCTGTGCGGGGCTTCCTGGTTAGGGCTACTTTGCTGCGGGACCATAGGACGGGGGGAGGGGGGAGTGCTGTTGTTTTTGTACTGGGAGGATGGGGGATGGGAGGGGGGGGACTGTGTTCTGTTGAGGGGTTGATTGGGGGGGGTTTTATTGCTCTGCTTTTGGGTGTCGGATACGCGCGTGGGATTCCACAGCTTGTAATTCTAGCGTTCATTTACTGTGTTCTTCCCTCTGAGCCAACGCTTCACCTATTGCCAACCCTCTGGAGATGCATCCCTTCTTCTTTGACTGTATTCCACGTATCCTGCCTCCTGTCCCCCTCCCCCATGGTTTGTTTTGTCTCAATAAAAACGTTTTAAACATAAAAAGTAGGTATTCAACATGAGGCACAATCCAAATGACAATTTAAATCACTATTATTCTACAGTCCAAAAAAACAATTTTCTGATGAAAAGCGATAATCCGTGACCTCTCGAACTTTCTCCAGATGCTCAGAAATAGTAATTTTTTCATGTTTAATTTCTTGACTATAAATGACTATTGCATATGAATTATCACTTTTGGAACTAAAATAAGTGTGTTTAGATTCATTTTAATGCCTGCAATTGGTCGAAATAGAAGCTTCTGAGTAGGAGAAAAAGCCTGTAAAAATGGCAATTTTGAGTACATTGAGGCTTTAAAAAGTAGTTATTCAACACGAGGCACAATCCAAATGACATTTTGAATCATTCATTCTACAGTCCAAAAAATAAATTTTCTGATGAAAAGCGATAATCCGTGACCTCTCGAACTTTCTCCAGATGCTCAGAAATAGTAATTTTTTCATGTTTAATTTCTTGACTATAAATGACTATTGCATGTGAATTATCACTTTTGGAACTAAAATAAGTGTGTTTAGAGTCATTTGAATGACTGAAATTGGTTGAAAAAGAAGCTTCTGAGTAGGAGAAAAAGTCTGTAAAAATGGCAATTTTGGTCACATTGAGGCTTTAAAAAGCAGTTATTCAACATGAAGCACAATTCAAATGACAATTTAAATCACTATTTTTCTACAGTCCAAAAAATCAATTTTCTGATGAAAAACGATGACCCGTGACCTGTCGAACTTTCTCCAGACGGTCAGAAATGGTTATTTTTTAATGTTACATTTTTTTACTGTAAATGACTATTGCGTGTGAATTATCACTTTTGGAACTAAAATAAGTGTGTTTAGAGTCATTTGAATGACTGAAATTGGTTGAAAAAGAAGCTTCTGAGTAGGAGAAAAAGTCTGTAAAAATAGGAATTTTGGTCACATTGAGGCTTTAAAAAGTAGTTATTCAACATGAGGCACAATCCAAATGACATTTTAAATCATTTATTCTACAGTCCAAAAAATCAATTTTCTGATGAAAAGCGATAATCCGTGACCTCTCAAACTTTCTCCAGATGATCAGAAATAGTAAGTTTTTTCATGTTTAATTTCTTGACTATAAATGACTATTGCATGTGAATGATCACTTTTGGAACTAAATTAGGTGTGTTTAGAGTCATTTTAGTGCCTGAAATTGGTCGAAATAGAAGCTTGTGAGTAAGAGAAAAAGTCTGTAGAAATGGCAATTTTGGTCACATTGAGGCTTTAAGAAGTAGTTATTCAACATGAGGCACAATCCAAATGACATTTTGAATAATTTTTTCTACAGTCCAAAAAATCAATTTTCTGATGAAAAACGATGACCCGTGACCTGTCGAACTTTCTCTAGACGGTCAGAAATGGTAATTTTTTAATGTTACATTTTTTGACTGTAAATGACTATTGCATGTGAATGATCACTTTTGGAACTAAAATAAGTGTGTTTAGAGTCATTTTAATGTCTGAAATTGTTCAAAATACAAGCTTCTGAGTAGGAGAAAAAGTCTGTAATAATGGCAATTTTGGTCACATTGAGGCTTTAAGAAGTAGTTATTCAACATGAGGCACAATCCAAATGAGATTTTGAATAATTTTTTCTACAGTCCAAAAAATCCATTTTCTGATGAAAAACGATGACCCGTGACCTGTCGAACTTTCTCCAGACGGTCAGAAATGGTTATTTTTTAATGTTACATTTTTTTACTGTAAATGACTATTGCGTGTGAATTATCACTTTTGGAACTAAAATAAGTGTGTTTAGATTCATTTTAATGCCTGAAATTAGTCGAAATAGAAGCTTCTGAGTAGGAGAAAAAGTCTGTAAAAATGGCAATTTTGAGTACATCGAGGCTTTAACCCCTTGAGTGCCCGCCCCTTTCCCCGCCCTGTGCCGGGCGTTTCATTAGCGGGCGGGGTTTATGACGAGCTGGTCTCATCATGGGCACAGCGCAACCGCGGCCCATGAGGAGACCAGCTCGTCATGGGCACTCAAGAGGTTAAAAAGTAGTTATTCAACATGTGGCACAATCCAAAGGACATTTTGAATCATTTTTTCTACAGTCCAAAAAATCCATTTTCTGATGAAAAACGATGACCCGTGACCTGTCGAACTTTCTCCAGAGGGTCAGACATGGTAATTTTTGTAATGTTACATTTTTTGACTGTAGATGACTATTGCATGTGAATTATCACTTTTAGAACTAAAATAAGTGTGTTTAGAGTCATTTGAATGACTGAAATTGGTTGAAAAAGAAGCTTCTGAGTAGGAGAAAAAGTCTGTAAAAATGGGAATTTTGGTCACATTGAGGCTTTAAAAAGTAGTTATTCAACATGAGGCACAATCCAAATGACAATTTAAATCACTATTATTCTACAGTCCAAAAAAACAATTTTCTGATGAAAAGCGATAATCCGTGACCTCTCGAACTTTCTCCAGATGCTCAGAAATAGTAATTTTTTCATGTTTAATTTCTTGACTATAAATGACTATTGCATATGAATTATCACTTTTGGAACTAAAATAAGTGTATTTAGAGTCATTTGAATGACTGAAATTGACTGAAAAAGAAGCTTCTGAGTAGGAGAAAAAGTCTGTAAAAATGGCAATTTTGAGTACATCGAGGCTTTAACCCCTTGAGTGCCCGCCCCTTTCCCCGCCCTGTGCCGGGCGTTTCATTAGCGGGCGGGGTTTATGACGAGCTGGTCTCATCATGGGCACAGCGCAACCGCGGCCCATGAGGAGACCAGCTCGTCATGGGCACTCAAGAGGTTAAAAAGTAGTTATTCAACATGAGGCACAATCCAAAGGACATTTTGAATCATTTTTTCTACAGTCCAAAAAATCCATTTTCTGATGAAAAAAGATGACCCGTGACCTGTCGAACTTTCTCCAGAGGGTCAGACATGGTAATTTTTGTAATGTTACATTTTTTGACTGTAGATGACTATTGCATGTGAATTATCACTTTTAGAACTAAAATAAGTGTGTTTAGATTCATTTTAATGCCTGCAATTGGTCGAAATAGAAGCTTCTGAGTAGGAGAAAAAGCCTGTAAAAATGGCAATTTTGAGTACATTGAGGATTTAAAAAGTAGTTATTCAACATGAGGCACAATCCAAATGACATTTTGAATCATTTATTCTACAGTCCAAAAAATCAATTTTCTGATGAAAAGCAATAATCCGTGACCTCTCGAACTTTCTCCAGATGCTCAGAAATAGTAATTTTTTCATGTTTAATTTCTTGACTATAAATGACTATTGCATGTGAATTATCACTTTTGGAACTAAAATAAGTGTGTTTAGAGTCATTTGAATGACTGAAATTGACTGAAAAAGAAGCTTCTGAGTAGGAGAAAAAGTCTGTAAAAATGGCAATTTTGAGTACATTGAGGCTTTAAAAAGTAGTTATTCAACATGAGGCACAATCCAAATGACATTTTGAATCATTTTTTCTACAGTGCAAAAAATCCATTTTCTGATGAAAAACGATGACCCGTGACCTGTCAAACTTTCTCCAGACGGTCAGACATGGGAATTTTTTTAATGTTACATTTTTTGACTGTAGATGACTATTGCATGTGAATTATCACTTTTAGAACTAAAATAAGTGTGTTTAGAGTCATTTGAATGACTGAAATTGGTTGAAAAAGAAGCTTCTGAGTAGGAGAAAAAGTCTGTAAAAATGGGAATTGTGGTCACATTGAGGCTTTAAAAAGTAGTTATTCAACATGAGACACAATCCAAATGACAATTTAAATCACTATTATTCTACAGTCCAAAAAAACAATTTTCTGATGAAAAGCGATAATCCGTGACCTCTCGAACTTTCTCCAGATGCTCAGAAATAGTAATTTTTTCATGTTTAATTTCTTGACTATAAATGACTATTGCATATGAATTATCACTTTTGGAACTAAAATAAGTGTGTTTAGATTCATTTTAATGCCTGAAATTGGTCGAAAAAGAAGCTTCTGAGTAGGAGAAAAAGTCTGTAAAAATGGCAATTTTGAGTACATTGAGGCTTTAAAAAGTAGTTATTCAACATGAGGCACAATCCAAATGACATTTTGAATCATTTATTCTACAGTCCAAAAAATCAATTTTCTGATGAAAAGCGATAATCCGTGACCTCTCAAACTTTCTCCAGATGATCAGAAATAGTAAGTTTTTTCATGTTTAATTTCTTGACTATAAATGACTATTGCATGTGAATGATCACTTTTGGAACTAAATTAGGTGTGTTTAGAGTCATTTTAGTGCCTGAAATTGGTCGAAATAGAAGCTTGTGAGTAAGAGAAAAAGTCTGTAGAAATGGCAATTTTGGTCACATTGAGGCTTTAAGAAGTAGTTATTCAACATGAGGCACAATCCAAATGACATTTTGAATAATTTTTTCTACAGTCCAAAAAATCAATTTTCTGATGAAAAACGATGACCCGTGACCTGTCGAACTTTCTCCAGACGGTCAGAAATGGTTATTTTTTAATGTTACATTTTTTTACTGTAAATGACTATTGCGTGTGAATTATCACTTTTGGAACTAAAATAAGTGTGTTTAGAGTCATTTGAATGACTGAAATTGGTTGAAAAAGAAGCTTCTGAGTAGGAGAAAAAGTCTGTAAAAATGGGAATTTTGGTCACATTGAGGCTTTAAAAAGTAGTTATTCAACATGAGGCACAATCCAAATGACATTTTGAATCATTTATTCTACAGTCCAAAAAATCCATTTTCTGATGAAAAGCGATAATCCGTGACCTCTCGAACTTTCTCCAGATGCTCAGAAATAGTAATTTTTTCATGTTTAATTTCTTGACTATAAATGACTATTGCATGTGAATTATCACTTTTGGAACTAAATTAAGTGTGTTTAGAGTCATTTTAATGCCTGAAATTGGTCGAAATAGAAGCTTGTGAGTAAGAGAAAAAGTCTGTAATAATGGCAATTTTGGTCACATTGAGGCTTTAAAAAGTAGTTATTCAACATGAGGCACAATCCAAATGAGATTTTGAATAATTTTTTCTACAGTCCAAAAAATCCATTTTCTGATGAAAAACGATGACCCGTGACCTGTCGAACTTTCTCCAGACGGTCAGAAATGGTTATTTTTTAATGTTACATTTTTTTACTGTAAATGACTATTGCGTGTGAATTATCACTTTTGGAACTAAAATAAGTGTGTTTAGATTCATTTTAATGCCTGAAATTAGTCGAAATAGAAGCTTCTGAGTAGGAGAAAAAGTCTGTAAAAATGGCAATTTTGAGTACATCGAGGCTTTAACCCCTTGAGTGCCCGCCCCTTTCCCCGCCCTGTGCCGGGCGTTTCATTAGCGGGCGGGGTTTATGACGAGCTGGTCTCATCATGGGCACAGCGCAACCGCGGCCCATGAGGAGACCAGCTCGTCATGGGCACTCAAGAGGTTAAAAAGTAGTTATTCAACATGAGGCACAATCCAAAGGACATTTTGAATCATTTTTTCTACAGTCCAAAAAATCCATTTTCTGATGAAAAAAGATGACCCGTGACCTGTCGAACTTTCTCCAGAGGGTCAGACATGGTAATTTTTGTAATGTTACATTTTTTGACTGTAGATGACTATTGCATGTGAATTATCACTTTTAGAACTAAAATAAGTGTGTTTAGATTGATTTTAATGCCTGCAATTGGTCGAAATAGAAGCTTCTGAGTAGGAGAAAAAGCCTGTAAAAATGGCAATTTTGAGTACATTGAGGATTTAAAAAGTAGTTATTCAACATGAGGCACAATCCAAATGACATTTTGAATCATTTATTCTACAGTCCAAAAAATCAATTTTCTGATGAAAAGCAATAATCCGTGACCTCTCGAACTTTCTCCAGATGCTCAGAAATAGTAATTTTTTCATGTTTAATTTCTTGACTATAAATGACTATTGCATGTGAATTATCACTTTTGGAACTAAAATAAGTGTGTTTAGAGTCATTTGAATGACTGAAATTGACTGAAAAAGAAGGTTCTGAGTAGGAGAAAAAGTCTGTAAAAATGGCAATTTTGAGTACATTGAGGCTTTAAAAAGTAGTTATTCAACATGAGGCACAATCCAAATGACATTTTGAATCATTTTTTCAACAGTGCAAAAAATCCATTTTCTGATGAAAAACGATGACCCGTGACCTGTCAAACTTTCTCCAGACGGTCAGACATGGGAATTTTTTTAATGTTATATTTTTTGACTGTAAATGACTATTGCTTGTGAGTTATCACTTTTAGAACTAAAATAAGTTTGTTTAGATTCATTTTAATGCCTGAAATTGGTCGAAATAGAAGCTTCTGAGTAGGAGAAAAAGCCTGTAAAAATGGCAATTTTGAGTACATTGAGGCTTTAAAAAGTAGTTATTCAAAATGAGGCACAATCCAAATGACATTTTGAATCATTTTTTCTACAGTCCAAAAAATCCATTTTCTGATGAAAAACGATGACCCGTGACCTGTCGAACTTTCTCCAGACGGTCAGACATGGTAATTTTTTTAATGTTACATTTTTTTACTGTAAATGACTATTGCATGTGAATGATCACTTTTGCAACTAAAATAAGTGTGTTTAGAGTCATTTTAATGCCTGAAATTGGTCGAAATAGAAGCTTCTGAGTAAGAGAAAAAGTCTGTAATAATGGCAATTTTGGTCACATTGAGGCTTTAAAAGGTAGTAATTCAACATTAGGCACAATCCAAATGACATTTTGAATAATTTTTTCTACAGTCCAAAAAATCAATTTTCTGATGAAAAACGATGATCCGTGACCTGTCGAACTTTCTTCAGATGGTCAGAAATGGTTATTTTTTAATGTTACATTTTTTGACTGTAAATGACTATTGCATGTGAATTATCACTTTTGGAACTAAAATAAGTGTGTTTAGAGTCATTTGAATGACTGAAATTGACTGAAAAAGAAGCTTCTGAGTAGGAGAAAAAGTCTGTAAAAATGGGAATTTTGGTCACATTGAAGCTTTCAAAAGTAGTTATTCAACATGAGGCACAATCTAAATGACAATTTGAATCACTATTTATCTACAGTCCAAAAAATCAATTTTCTGATGAAAAGCGATGATCCGTGACCTGTCGAACTTTCTCTAGACTGTCAGAAATGGTAATTTTTTAATGTTACATTTTTTGACTGTAAAGGGCTATTGCATGTGAATGACCACTTTTGGAACTAAAATAAGTGTGTTTAGATTCATTTTAATGCCTGAAATTGGTCGAAATAGAAGCTTCTGAGTAGGAGAAAAGGTCTGTAAAAATTGCAATTTTGAGTACATTGAGGCTTTAAAAAGTAGTTATTCAACATGTGGCACAATCGAAATGACATTTTGAATCATTTTTTCTACAGTCCAAAAAATCTATTTTCTGATGAAAAACGATAATCCGTGACCTGTCGAACTTTCTCCAGATGGTCAGACATGGTAATTTTTTTAATGTTACATGTTTTTGACTGTAAATGACTATTGCATGCGAGTTATCACTTTTGGAACTAAAATAAGTGTGTTTAGATTCATTTTAATGCCTGAAATTGGTCGAAAAAGAAGCTTCTGAGTAGGAGAAAAAGTCTGTAAAAATGGCAATTTTGAGTACATTGAGGCTCTAAAAAGTAGTTATTCAACATGAGGCACAATCCAAATGACATTTTGAATCATTTATTCTACAGTCCAAAAAATCAATTTTCTGATGAAAAGCGATAATCCGTGACCTCTCAAACTTTCTCCAGATGATCAGAAATAGTAAGTTTTTTCATGTTTAATTTCTTGACTATAAATGACTATTGCATGTGAATGATCACTTTTGGAACTAAATTAGGTGTGTTTAGAGTCATTTTAGTGCCTGAAATTGGTCGAAATAGAAGCTTGTGAGTAAGAGAAAAAGTCTGTAGAAATGGCAATTTTGGTCACATTGAGGCTTTAAGAAGTAGTTATTCAACATGAGGCACAATCCAAATGACATTTTGAATAATTTTTTCTACAGTCCAAAAAATCAATTTTCTGATGAAAAACGATGACCCGTGACCTGTCGAACTTTCTCCAGACGGTCAGAAATGGTTATTTTTTAATGTTACATTTTTTTTACTGTAAATGACTATTGCGTGTGAATTATCACTTTTGGAACTAAAATAAGTGTGTTTAGAGTCATTTGAATGACTGAAATTGGTTGAAAAAGAAGCTTCTGAGTAGGAGAAAAAGTCTGTAAAAATGGGAATTTTGGTCACATTGAGGCTTTAAAAAGTAGTTATTCAACATGAGGCACAATCCAAATGACAATTTAAATCACTATTATTCTACAGTCCAAAAAAACAATTTTCTGATGAAAAGCGATAATCCGTGACCTCTCGAACTTTCTCCAGATGCTCAGAAATAGTAATTTTTTCATGTTTAATTTCTTGACTATAAATGACTATTGCATATGAATTATCACTTTTGGAACTAAAATAAGTGTGTTTAGATTCATTTTAATGCCTGAAATTGGTCGAAAAAGAAGCTTCTGAGTAGGAGAAAAAGTCTGTAAAAATGGCAATTTTGAGTACATTGAGGCTTTAAAAAGTAGTTATTCAACATGAGGCACAATCCAAATGACATTTTGAATCATTTATTTTACAGTCCAAAAAATCAATTTTCTGATGAAAAGCGATAATCCGTGACCTCTCAAACTTTCTCCAGATGATCAGAAATAGTAAGTTTTTTCATGTTTAATTTCTTGACTATAAATGACTATTGCATGTGAATGATCACTTTTGGAACTAAATTAGGTGTGTTTAGAGTCATTTTAGTGCCTGAAATTGGTCGAAATAAAAGCTTGTGAGTAAGAGAAAAAGTCTGTAGAAATGGCAATTTTGGTCACATTGAGGCTTTAAGAAGTAGTTATTCAACATGAGGCACAATCCAAATGACATTTTGAATAATTTTTTCTACAGTCCAAAAAATCAATTTTCTGATGAAAAACGATGACCCCGTGACCTGTCGAACTTTCTCCAGACGGTCAGAAATGGTTATTTTTTAATGTTACATTTTTTTACTGTAAATGACTATTGCGTGTGAATTATCACTTTTGGAACTAAAATAAGTGTGTTTAGAGTCATTTGAATGACTGAAATTGGTTGAAAAAGAAGCTTCTGAGTAGGAGAAAAAGTCTGTAAAAATGGGAATTTTGGTCACATTGAGGCTTTAAAAAGTAGTTATTCAACATGAGGCACAATCCAAATGACAATTTAAATCACTATTATTCTACAGTCCAAAAAAACAATTTTCTGATGAAAAGCGATAATCCGTGACCTCTCGAACTTTCTCCAGATGCTCAGAAATAGTAATTTTTTCATGTTTAATTTCTTGACTATAAATGACTATTGCATATGAATTATCACTTTTGGAACTAAAATAAGTGTGTTTAGATTCATTTTAATGCCTGCAATTGGTCGAAATAGAAGCTTCTGAGTAGGAGAAAAAGCCTGTAAAAATGGCAATTTTGAGTACATTGAGGCTTTAAAAAGTAGTTATTCAACACGAGGCACAATCCAAATGACATTTTGAATCATTCATTCTACAGTCCAAAAAATAAATTTTCTGATGAAAAGCGATAATCCGTGACCTCTCGAACTTTCTCCAGATGCTCAGAAATAGTAATTTTTTCATGTTTAATTTCTTGACTATAAATGACTATTGCATGTGAATTATCACTTTTGGAACTAAAATAAGTGTGTTTAGAGTCATTTGAATGACTGAAATTGACTGAAAAAGAAGCTTCTGAGTAGGAGAAAAAGTCTGTAAAAATGGCAATTTTGAGTACATTGAGGCTTTAAAAAGTAGTTATTCAACATGAGGCACAATCCAAATGACATTTTGAATCATTTTTTCTACAGTGCAAAAAATCCATTTTCTGATGAAAAACGATGACCCGTGACCTGTCAAACTTTCTCCAGACGGTCAGACATGGGAATTTTTTTAATGTTACATTTTTTGACTGTAGATGACTATTGCATGTGAATTATCACTTTTAGAACTAAAATAAGTGTGTTTAGAGTCATTTGAATGACTGAAATTGGTTGAAAAAGAAGCTTCTGAGTAGGAGAAAAAGTCTGTAAAAATGGGAATTGTGGTCACATTGAGGCTTTAAAAAGTAGTTATTCAACATGAGACACAATCCAAATGACAATTTAAATCACTATTATTCTACAGTCCAAAAAAACAATTTTCTGATGAAAAGCGATAATCCGTGACCTCTCGAACTTTCTCCAGATGCTCAGAAATAGTAATTTTTTCATGTTTAATTTCTTGACTATAAATGACTATTGCATATGAATTATCACTTTTGGAACTAAAATAAGTGTGTTTAGATTCATTTTAATGCCTGAAATTGGTCGAAAAAGAAGCTTCTGAGTAGGAGAAAAAGTCTGTAAAAATGGCAATTTTGAGTACATTGAGGCTTTAAAAAGTAGTTATTCAACATGAGGCACAATCCAAATGACATTTTGAATCATTTATTCTACAGTCCAAAAAATCAATTTTCTGATGAAAAGCGATAATCCGTGACCTCTCAAACTTTCTCCAGATGATCAGAAATAGTAAGTTTTTTCATGTTTAATTTCTTGACTATAAATGACTATTGCATGTGAATGATCACTTTTGGAACTAAATTAGGTGTGTTTAGAGTCATTTTAGTGCCTGAAATTGGTCGAAATAGAAGCTTGTGAGTAAGAGAAAAAGTCTGTAGAAATGGCAATTTTGGTCACATTGAGGCTTTAAGAAGTAGTTATTCAACATGAGGCACAATCCAAATGACATTTTGAATAATTTTTTCTACAGTCCAAAAAATCAATTTTCTGATGAAAAACGATGACCCGTGACCTGTCGAACTTTCTCCAGACGGTCAGAAATGGTTATTTTTTAATGTTACATTTTTTTACTGTAAATGACTATTGCGTGTGAATTATCACTTTTGGAACTAAAATAAGTGTGTTTAGAGTCATTTGAATGACTGAAATTGGTTGAAAAAGAAGCTTCTGAGTAGGAGAAAAAGTCTGTAAAAATGGGAATTTTGGTCACATTGAGGCTTTAAAAAGTAGTTATTCAACATGAGGCACAATCCAAATGACATTTTGAATCATTTATTCTACAGTCCAAAAAATCCATTTTCTGATGAAAAGCGATAATCCGTGACCTCTCGAACTTTCTCCAGATGCTCAGAAATAGTAATTTTTTCATGTTTAATTTCTTGACTATAAATGACTATTGCATGTGAATTATCACTTTTGGAACTAAATTAAGTGTGTTTAGAGTCATTTTAATGCCTGAAATTGGTCGAAATAGAAGCTTGTGAGTAAGAGAAAAAGTCTGTAATAATGGCAATTTTGGTCACATTGAGGCTTTAAAAAGTAGTTATTCAACATGAGGCACAATCCAAATGAGATTTTGAATAATTTTTTCTACAGTCCAAAAAATCCATTTTCTGATGAAAAACGATGACCCGTGACCTGTCGAACTTTCTCCAGACGGTCAGAAATGGTGATTTTTTAATGTTACATTTTTTTACTGTAAATGACTATTGCGTGTGAATTATCACTTTTGGAACTAAAATAAGTGTGTTTAGATTCATTTTAATGCCTGAAATTAGTCGAAATAGAAGCTTCTGAGTAGGAGAAAAAGTCTGTAAAAATGGCAATTTTGAGTACATCGAGGCTTTAACCCCTTGAGTGCCCGCCCCTTTCCCCGCCCTGTGCCGGGCGTTTCATTAGCGGGCGGGGTTTATGACGAGCTGGTCTCATCATGGGCACAGCGCAACCGCGGCCCATGAGGAGACCAGCTCGTCATGGGCACTCAAGAGGTTAAAAAGTAGTTATTCAACATGAGGCACAATCCAAAGGACATTTTGAATCATTTTTTCTACAGTCCAAAAAATCCATTTTCTGATGAAAAAAGATGACCCGTGACCTGTCGAACTTTCTCCAGAGGGTCAGACATGGTAATTTTTGTAATGTTACATTTTTTGACTGTAGATGACTATTGCATGTGAATTATCACTTTTAGAACTAAAATAAGTGTGTTTAGATTGATTTTAATGCCTGCAATTGGTCGAAATAGAAGCTTCTGAGTAGGAGAAAAAGCCTGTAAAAATGGCAATTTTGAGTACATTGAGGATTTAAAAAGTAGTTATTCAACATGAGGCACAATCCAAATGACATTTTGAATCATTTATTCTACAGTCCAAAAAATCAATTTTCTGATGAAAAGCAATAATCCGTGACCTCTCGAACTTTCTCCAGATGCTCAGAAATAGTAATTTTTTCATGTTTAATTTCTTGACTATAAATGACTATTGCATGTGAATTATCACTTTTGGAACTAAAATAAGTGTGTTTAGAGTCATTTGAATGACTGAAATTGACTGAAAAAGAAGGTTCTGAGTAGGAGAAAAAGTCTGTAAAAATGGCAATTTTGAGTACATTGAGGCTTTAAAAAGTAGTTATTCAACATGAGGCACAATCCAAATGACATTTTGAATCATTTTTTCTACAGTGCAAAAAATCCATTTTCTGATGAAAAACGATGACCCGTGACCTGTCAAACTTTCTCCAGACGGTCAGACATGGGAATTTTTTTAATGTTATATTTTTTGACTGTAAATGACTATTGCTTGTGAGTTATCACTTTTAGAACTAAAATAAGTTTGTTTAGATTCATTTTAATGCCTGAAATTGGTCGAAATAGAAGCTTCTGAGTAGGAGAAAAAGCCTGTAAAAATGGCAATTTTGAGTACATTGAGGCTTTAAAAAGTAGTTATTCAAAATGAGGCACAATCCAAATGACATTTTGAATCATTTTTTCTACAGTCCAAAAAATCCATTTTCTGATGAAAAACGATGACCCGTGACCTGTCGAACTTTCTCCAGACGGTCAGACATGGTAATTTTTTTAATGTTACATTTTTTTACTGTAAATGACTATTGCATGTGAATGATCACTTTTGCAACTAAAATAAGTGTGTTTAGAGTCATTTTAATGCCTGAAATTGGTCGAAATAGAAGCTTCTGAGTAAGAGAAAAAGTCTGTAATAATGGCAATTTTGGTCACATTGAGGCTTTAAAAGGTAGTAATTCAACATTAGGCACAATCCAAATGACATTTTGAATAATTTTTTCTACAGTCCAAAAAATCAATTTTCTGATGAAAAACGATGATCCGTGACCTGTCGAACTTTCTTCAGATGGTCAGAAATGGTTATTTTTTAATGTTACATTTTTTGACTGTAAATGACTATTGCATGTGAATTATCACTTTTGGAACTAAAATAAGTGTGTTTAGAGTCATTTGAATGACTGAAATTGACTGAAAAAGAAGCTTCTGAGTAGGAGAAAAAGTCTGTAAAAATGGGAATTTTGGTCACATTGAAGCTTTCAAAAGTAGTTATTCAACATGAGGCACAATCTAAATGACAATTTGAATCACTATTTATCTACAGTCCAAAAAATCAATTTTCTGATGAAAAGCGATGATCCGTGACCTGTCGAACTTTCTCTAGACTGTCAGAAATGGTAATTTTTTAATGTTACATTTTTTGACTGTAAAGGGCTATTGCATGTGAATGACCACTTTTGGAACTAAAATAAGTGTGTTTAGATTCATTTTAATGCCTGAAATTGGTCGAAATAGAAGCTTCTGAGTAGGAGAAAAGGTCTGTAAAAATTGCAATTTTGAGTACATTGAGGCTTTAAAAAGTAGTTATTCAACATGTGGCACAATCGAAATGACATTTTGAATCATTTTTTCTACAGTCCAAAAAATCTATTTTCTGATGAAAAACGATAATCCGTGACCTGTCGAACTTTCTCCAGATGGTCAGACATGGTAATTTTTTTAATGTTACATGTTTTTGACTGTAAATGACTATTGCATGCGAGTTATCACTTTTGGAACTAAAATAAGTGTGTTTAGATTCATTTTAATGCCTGAAATTGGTCGAAAAAGAAGCTTCTGAGTAGGAGAAAAAGTCTGTAAAAATGGCAATTTTGAGTACATTGAGGCTCTAAAAAGTAGTTATTCAACATGAGGCACAATCCAAATGACATTTTGAATCATTTATTCTACAGTCCAAAAAATCAATTTTCTGATGAAAAGCGATAATCCGTGACCTCTCAAACTTTCTCCAGATGATCAGAAATAGTAAGTTTTTTCATGTTTAATTTCTTGACTATAAATGACTATTGCATGTGAATGATCACTTTTGGAACTAAATTAGGTGTGTTTAGAGTCATTTTAGTGCCTGAAATTGGTCGAAATAGAAGCTTGTGAGTAAGAGAAAAAGTCTGTAGAAATGGCAATTTTGGTCACATTGAGGCTTTAAGAAGTAGTTATTCAACATGAGGCACAATCCAAATGACATTTTGAATAATTTTTTCTACAGTCCAAAAAATCAATTTTCTGATGAAAAACGATGACCCGTGACCTGTCGAACTTTCTCCAGACGGTCAGAAATGGTTATTTTTTAATGTTACATTTTTTTTACTGTAAATGACTATTGCGTGTGAATTATCACTTTTGGAACTAAAATAAGTGTGTTTAGAGTCATTTGAATGACTGAAATTGGTTGAAAAAGAAGCTTCTGAGTAGGAGAAAAAGTCTGTAAAAATGGGAATTTTGGTCACATTGAGGCTTTAAAAAGTAGTTATTCAACATGAGGCACAATCCAAATGACAATTTAAATCACTATTATTCTACAGTCCAAAAAAACAATTTTCTGATGAAAAGCGATAATCCGTGACCTCTCGAACTTTCTCCAGATGCTCAGAAATAGTAATTTTTTCATGTTTAATTTCTTGACTATAAATGACTATTGCATATGAATTATCACTTTTGGAACTAAAATAAGTGTGTTTAGATTCATTTTAATGCCTGAAATTGGTCGAAAAAGAAGCTTCTGAGTAGGAGAAAAAGTCTGTAAAAATGGCAATTTTGAGTACATTGAGGCTTTAAAAAGTAGTTATTCAACATGAGGCACAATCCAAATGACATTTTGAATCATTTATTTTACAGTCCAAAAAATCAATTTTCTGATGAAAAGCGATAATCCGTGACCTCTCGAACTTTCTCCAGATGATCAGAAATAGTAAGTTTTTTCATGTTTAATTTCTTGACTATAAATGACTATTGCATGTGAATGATCACTTTTGGAACTAAATTAGGTGTGTTTAGAGTCATTTTAGTGCCTGAAATTGGTCGAAATAAAAGCTTGTGAGTAAGAGAAAAAGTCTGTAGAAATGGCAATTTTGGTCACATTGAGGCTTTAAGAAGTAGTTATTCAACATGAGGCACAATCCAAATGACATTTTGAATAATTTTTTCTACAGTCCAAAAAATCAATTTTCTGATGAAAAACGATGACCCCGTGACCTGTCGAACTTTCTCCAGACGGTCAGAAATGGTTATTTTTTAATGTTACATTTTTTTACTGTAAATGACTATTGCGTGTGAATTATCACTTTTGGAACTAAAATAAGTGTGTTTAGAGTCATTTGAATGACTGAAATTGGTTGAAAAAGAAGCTTCTGAGTAGGAGAAAAAGTCTGTAAAAATGGGAATTTTGGTCACATTGAGGCTTTAAAAAGTAGTTATTCAACATGAGGCACAATCCAAATGACAATTTAAATCACTATTATTCTACAGTCCAAAAAAACAATTTTCTGATGAAAAGCGATAATCCGTGACCTCTCGAACTTTCTCCAGATGCTCAGAAATAGTAATTTTTTCATGTTTAATTTCTTGACTATAAATGACTATTGCATATGAATTATCACTTTTGGAACTAAAATAAGTGTGTTTAGATTCATTTTAATGCCTGCAATTGGTCGAAATAGAAGCTTCTGAGTAGGAGAAAAAGCCTGTAAAAATGGCAATTTTGAGTACATTGAGGCTTTAAAAAGTAGTTATTCAACACGAGGCACAATCCAAATGACATTTTGAATCATTCATTCTACAGTCCAATAAATAAATTTTCTGATGAAAAGCGATAATCCGTGACCTCTCGAACTTTCTCCAGATGCTCAGAAATAGTAATTTTTTCATGTTTAATTTCTTGACTATAAATGACTATTGCATGTGAATTATCACTTTTGGAACTAAAATAAGTGTGTTTAGAGTCATTTGAATGACTGAAATTGGTTGAAACAGAAGCTTCTGAGTAGGAGAAAAAGTCTGTAAAAATGGCAATTTTGGTCACATTGAGGCTTTAAAAAGCAGTTATTCAACATGAGGCACAATTCAAATGACAATTTAAATCACTATTTTTCTACAGTCCAAAAAATCAAGTTTCCGATGAAAAGCGATGATCCGTGACCTGTCGAACTTTCTCTAGACTGTCAGAAATGGTAATTTTTTAATGTTACATTTTTTGACTGTAAATGACTATTGCATGTGAATGATCACTTTTGGAACTAAAATAAGTGTGTTTAGAGTCATTTTAATGTCTGAAATTGTTCAAAATACAAGCTTCTGAGTAGGAGAAAAAGTCTGTAAAAATGGCAATTTTGGTCACATTGAGGCTTTAAGAAGTAGTTATTCAACATGAGGCACAATCCAAATGACATTTTGAATAATTTTTTCTACAGTCCAAAAAATCAATTTTCTGATGAAAAACGATGACCCGTGACCTGTCGAACTTTCTCCAGACGGTCAGAAATGGTTATTTTTTAATGTTACATTTTTTTACTGTAAATGACTATTGCGTGTGAATTATCACTTTTGGAACTAAAATAAGTGTGTTTAGAGTCATTTGAATGACTGAAATTGGTTGAAAAAGAAGCTTCTGAGTAGGAGAAAAAGTCTGTAAAAATGGGAATTTTGGTCACATTGAGGCTTTAAAAAGTAGTTATTCAACATGAGGCACAATCCAAATGACAATTTAAATCACTATTATTCTACAGTCCAAAAAAACAATTTTCTGATGAAAAGCGATAATCCGTGACCTCTCGAACTTTCTCCAGATGCTCAGAAATAGTAATTTTTTCATGTTTAATTTCTTGACTATAAATGACTATTGCATATGAATTATCACTTTTGGAACTAAAATAAGTGTGTTTAGATTCATTTTAATGCCTGAAATTGGTCGAAAAAGAAGCTTCTGAGTAGGAGAAAAAGTCTGTAAAAATGGCAATTTTGAGTACATTGAGGCTTTAAAAAGTAGTTATTCAACATGAGGCACAATCCAAATGACATTTTGAATCATTTATTTTACAGTCCAAAAAATCAATTTTCTGATGAAAAGCGATAATCCGTGACCTCTCAAACTTTCTCCAGATGATCAGAAATAGTAAGTTTTTTCATGTTTAATTTCTTGACTATAAATGACTATTGCATGTGAATGATCACTTTTGGAACTAAATTAGGTGTGTTTAGAGTCATTTTAGTGCCTGAAATTGGTCGAAATAGAAGCTTGTGAGTAAGAGAAAAAGTCTGTAGAAATGGCAATTTTGGTCACATTGAGGCTTTAAGAAGTAGTTATTCAACATGAGGCACAATCCAAATGACATTTTGAATAATTTTTTCTACAGTCCAAAAAATCAATTTTCTGATGAAAAACGATGACCCGTGACCTGTCGAACTTTCTCCAGACGGTCAGAAATGGTTATTTTTTAATGTTACATTTTTTTACTGTAAATGACTATTGCGTGTGAATTATCACTACATCGAGGCTTTAACCCCTTGAGTGCCCGCCCCTTTCCCCGCCCTGTGCCGGGCGTTTCATTAGCAGGCGGGGTTTATGACGAGCTGGTCTCATCATGGGCACAGCGCAACCGCGGCCCATGAGGAGACCAGCTCGTCATGGGCACTCAAGAGGTTAAAAAGTAGTTATTCAACATGAGGCACAATCGAACTTTCTCCAGAGGGTCAGACATGGTAATTTTTGTAATGTTACATTTTTTGACTGTAGATGACTATTGCAAGTGAATTATCACTTTTAGAACTAAAATAAGTGTGTTTAGAGTCATTTGAATGACTGAAATTGGTTGAAAAAGAAGCTTCTGAGTAGGAGAAAAAGTCTGTAAAAATGGGAATTTTGGTCACATTGAGGCTTTAAAAAGTAGTTATTCAACATGAGGCACAATCCAAATGACAATTTAAATCACTATTATTCTACAGTCCAAAAAAACAATTTTCTGATGAAAAGCGATAATCCGTGACCTCTCGAACTTTCTCCAGATGCTCAGAAATAGTAATTTTTTCATGTTTAATTTCTTGACTATAAATGACTATTGCATATGAATTATCACTTTTGTAACTAAAATAAGTGTGTTTAGATTCATTTTAATGCCTGAAATTGGTCGAAAAAGAAGCTTCTGAGTAGGAGAAAAAGTCTGTAAAAATGGCAATTTTGAGTACATTGAGGCTTTAAAAAGTAGTTATTCAACATGAGGCACAATCCAAATGACATTTTGAATCATTTATTCTACAGTCCAAAAAATCAATTTTCTGATGAAAAGCGATAATCCGTGACCTCTCAAACTTTCTCCAGATGATCAGAAATAGTAAATTTTTTCATGTTTAATTTCTTGACTATAAATGACTATTGCATGTGAATTATCACTTTTGGAACTAAATTAAGTGTGTTTAGAGTCATTTTAATGCCTGAAATTGGTCGAAATAGAAGCTTGTGAGTAAGAGAAAAAGTCTGTAATAATGGCAATTTTGGTCACATTGAGGCTTTAAAAAGTAGTTATTCAACATGAGGCACAATCCAAATGAGATTTTGAATAATTTTTTCTACAGTTCAAAAAATCCATTTTCTGATGAAAAACGATGACCCGTGACCTGTCGAACTTTCTCCAGACGGTCAGAAATGGTTATTTTTTAATGTTACATTTTTTTACTGTAAATGACTATTGCGTGTGAATTATCACTTTTGGAACTAAAATAAGTGTGTTTAGATTCATTTTAATGCCTGAAATTAGTCGAAATAGAAGCTTCTGAGTAGGAGAAAAAGTCTGTAAAAATGGCAATTTTGAGTACATCGAGGCTTAACCCCTTGAGTGCCCGCCCCTTTCCCCGCCCTGTGCCGGGCGTTTCATTAGCGGGCGGGGTTTATGACGAGCTGGTCTCATCATGGGCACAGCGCAACCGCGGCCCATGAGGAGACCAGCTCGTCATGGGCACTCAAGAGGTTAAAAAGTAGTTATTCAACATGAGGCACAATCCAAAGGACATTTTGAATAATTTTTTCTACAGTCCAAAAAATCCATTTTCTGATGAAAAAAGATGACCCGTGACCTGTCGAACTTTCTCCAGAGGGTCAGACATGGTAATTTTTGTAATGTTACATTTTTTGACTGTAGATGACTATTGCATGTGAATTATCACTTTTAGAACTAAAATAAGTGTGTTTAGATTCATTTTAATGCCTGCAATTGGTCGAAATAGAAGCTTCTGAGTAGGAGAAAAAGCCTGTAAAAATGGCAATTTTGAGTACATTGAGGATTTAAAAAGTAGTTATTCAACATGAGGCACAATCCAAATGACATTTTGAATCATTTATTCTACAGTCCAAAAAATCAATTTTCTGATGAAAAGCAATAATCCGT
This sequence comes from Triturus cristatus, assembly GCF_964204655.1. Classification (NCBI taxonomy): domain Eukaryota; kingdom Metazoa; phylum Chordata; class Amphibia; order Caudata; family Salamandridae; genus Triturus; species Triturus cristatus. Next base: position 999,831,986 of record NC_140583.1, on the reverse strand, counting down.
GACCTCTCGAACTTTCTCCAGATGCTCAGAAATAGTAATTTTTTCATGTTTAATTTCTTGACTATAAATGACTATTGCATGTGAATTATCACTTTTGGAACTAAAATAAGTGTGTTTAGAGTCATTTGAATGACTGAAATTGACTGAAAAAGAAGCTTCTGAGTAGGAGAAAAAGTCTGTAAAAATGGCAATTTTGGTCACATTGAGGCTTTAAAAAGTAGTTATTCAACATGAGGCACAATCCAAATGACATTTTGAATCATTTTTTCTACAGTGCAAAAAATCCATTTTCTGATGAAAAACGATGACCCGTGACCTGTCAAACTTTCTCCAGATGGTCAGACATGGGAATTTTTTTAATGTTACATTTTTTGACTGTAAATGACTATTGCTTGTGAGTTATCACTTTTAGAACTAAAATAAGTTTGTTTAGATTCATTTTAATGCCTGAAATTGGTCGAAATAGAAGCTTCTGAGTAGGAGAAAAAGCCTGTAAAAATGGCAATTTTGAGTACATTGAGGCTTTAAAAAGTAGTTATTCAAAATGAGGCACAATCCAAATGACATTTTGAATCATTTTTTCTACAGTCCAAAAAATCCATTTTCTGATGAAAAACGATGACCCGTGACCTGTCGAACTTTCTCCAGACGGTCAGACATGGTAATTTTTTTAATGTTACATTTTTTTACTGTAAATGACTATTGCATGTGAATGATCACTTTTGCAACTAAAATAAGTGTGTTTAGAGTCATTTTAATGCCTGAAATTGGTCGAAATAGAAGCTTCTGAGTAAGAGAAAAAGTCTGTAATAATGGCAATTTTGGTCACATTGAGGCTTTAAAAGGTAGTAATTCAACATGAGGCACAATCCAAATGACATTTTGAATAATTTTTTCTACAGTCCAAAAAATCAATTTTCTGATGAAAAACGATGATCCGTGACCTGTCGAACTTTCTTCAGATGGTCAGAAATGGTTATTTTTTAATGTTACATTTTTTGACTGTAAATGACTATTGCATGTGAATTATCACTTTTGGAACTAAAATAAGTGTGTTTAGAGTCATTTGAATGACTGAAATTGACTGAAAAAGAAGCTTCTGAGTAGGAGAAAAAGTCTGTAAAAATGGGAATTTTGGTCACATTGAAGCTTTAAAAAGTAGTTATTCAACATGAGGCACAATCTAAATGACAATTTGAATCACTATTTATCTACAGTCCAAAAAATCAATTTTCTGATGAAAAGCGATGATCCGTGACCTGTCGAACTTTCTCTAGACTGTCAGAAATGGTAATTTTTTAATGTTACATTTTTTGACTGTAAAGGGCTATTGCATGTGAATGACCACTTTTGGAACTAAAATAAGTGTGTTTAGATTCATTTTAATGCCTGAAATTGGTCGAAATAGAAGCTTCTGAGTAGGAGAAAAGGTCTGTAAAAATTGCAATTTTGAGTACATTGAGGCTTTAAAAAGTAGTTATTCAACATGTGGCACAATCGAAATGACATTTTGAATCATTTTTTCTACAGTCCAAAAAATCTATTTTCTGATGAAAAACGATAATCCGTGACCTGTCGAACTTTCTCCAGATGGTCAGACATGGTAATTTTTTTAATGTTACATGTTTTTGACTGTAAATGACTATTGCATGCGAGTTATCACTTTTGGAACTAAAATAAGTGTGTTTAGATTCATTTTAATGCCTGAAATTGGTCGAAAAAGAAGCTTCTGAGTAGGAGAAAAAGTCTGTAAAAATGGCAATTTTGAGTACATTGAGGCTCTAAAAAGTAGTTATTCAACATGAGGCACAATCCAAATGACATTTTGAATCATTTATTCTACAGTCCAAAAAATCAATTTTCTGATGAAAAGCGATAATCCGTGACCTCTCAAACTTTCTCCAGATGATCAGAAATAGTAAGTTTTTTCATGTTTAATTTCTTGACTATAAATGACTATTGCATGTGAATGATCACTTTTGGAACTAAATTAGGTGTGTTTAGAGTCATTTTAGTGCCTGAAATTGGTCGAAATAGAAGCTTGTGAGTAAGAGAAAAAGTCTGTAGAAATGGCAATTTTGGTCACATTGAGGCTTTAAGAAGTAGTTATTCAACATGAGGCACAATCCAAATGACATTTTGAATAATTTTTTCTACAGTCCAAAAAATCAATTTTCTGATGAAAAACGATGACCCGTGACCTGTCGAACTTTCTCCAGACGGTCAGAAATGGTTATTTTTTAATGTTACATTTTTTTTACTGTAAATGACTATTGCGTGTGAATTATCACTTTTGGAACTAAAATAAGTGTGTTTAGAGTCATTTGAATGACTGAAATTGGTTGAAAAAGAAGCTTCTGAGTAGGAGAAAAAGTCTGTAAAAATGGGAATTTTGGTCACATTGAGGCTTTAAAAAGTAGTTATTCAACATGAGGCACAATCCAAATGACAATTTAAATCACTATTATTCTACAGTCCAAAAAAACAATTTTCTGATGAAAAGCGATAATCCGTGACCTCTCGAACTTTCTCCAGATGCTCAGAAATAGTAATTTTTTCATGTTTAATTTCTTGACTATAAATGACTATTGCATATGAATTATCACTTTTGGAACTAAAATAAGTGTGTTTAGATTCATTTTAATGCCTGAAATTGGTCGAAAAAGAAGCTTCTGAGTAGGAGAAAAAGTCTGTAAAAATGGCAATTTTGAGTACATTGAGGCTTTAAAAAGTAGTTATTCAACATGAGGCACAATCCAAATGACATTTTGAATCATTTATTTTACAGTCCAAAAAATCAATTTTCTGATGAAAAGCGATAATCCGTGACCTCTCGAACTTTCTCCAGATGATCAGAAATAGTAAGTTTTTTCATGTTTAATTTCTTGACTATAAATGACTATTGCATGTGAATGATCACTTTTGGAACTAAATTAGGTGTGTTTAGAGTCATTTTAGTGCCTGAAATTGGTCGAAATAAAAGCTTGTGAGTAAGAGAAAAAGTCTGTAGAAATGGCAATTTTGGTCACATTGAGGCTTTAAGAAGTAGTTATTCAACATGAGGCACAATCCAAATGACATTTTGAATAATTTTTTCTACAGTCCAAAAAATCAATTTTCTGATGAAAAACGATGACCCCGTGACCTGTCGAACTTTCTCCAGACGGTCAGAAATGGTTATTTTTTAATGTTACATTTTTTTACTGTAAATGACTATTGCGTGTGAATTATCACTTTTGGAACTAAAATAAGTGTGTTTAGAGTCATTTGAATGACTGAAATTGGTTGAAAAAGAAGCTTCTGAGTAGGAGAAAAAGTCTGTAAAAATGGGAATTTTGGTCACATTGAGGCTTTAAAAAGTAGTTATTCAACATGAGGCACAATCCAAATGACAATTTAAATCACTATTATTCTACAGTCCAAAAAAACAATTTTCTGATGAAAAGCGATAATCCGTGACCTCTCGAACTTTCTCCAGATGCTCAGAAATAGTAATTTTTTCATGTTTAATTTCTTGACTATAAATGACTATTGCATATGAATTATCACTTTTGGAACTAAAATAAGTGTGTTTAGATTCATTTTAATGCCTGCAATTGGTCGAAATAGAAGCTTCTGAGTAGGAGAAAAAGCCTGTAAAAATGGCAATTTTGAGTACATTGAGGCTTTAAAAAGTAGTTATTCAACACGAGGCACAATCCAAATGACATTTTGAATCATTCATTCTACAGTCCAATAAATAAATTTTCTGATGAAAAGCGATAATCCGTGACCTCTCGAACTTTCTCCAGATGCTCAGAAATAGTAATTTTTTCATGTTTAATTTCTTGACTATAAATGACTATTGCATGTGAATTATCACTTTTGGAACTAAAATAAGTGTGTTTAGAGTCATTTGAATGACTGAAATTGGTTGAAACAGAAGCTTCTGAGTAGGAGAAAAAGTCTGTAAAAATGGCAATTTTGGTCACATTGAGGCTTTAAAAAGCAGTTATTCAACATGAGGCACAATTCAAATGACAATTTAAATCACTATTTTTCTACAGTCCAAAAAATCAAGTTTCCGATGAAAAGCGATGATCCGTGACCTGTCGAACTTTCTCTAGACTGTCAGAAATGGTAATTTTTTAATGTTACATTTTTTGACTGTAAATGACTATTGCATGTGAATGATCACTTTTGGAACTAAAATAAGTGTGTTTAGAGTCATTTTAATGTCTGAAATTGTTCAAAATACAAGCTTCTGAGTAGGAGAAAAAGTCTGTAAAAATGGCAATTTTGGTCACATTGAGGCTTTAAGAAGTAGTTATTCAACATGAGGCACAATCCAAATGACATTTTGAATAATTTTTTCTACAGTCCAAAAAATCAATTTTCTGATGAAAAACGATGACCCGTGACCTGTCGAACTTTCTCCAGACGGTCAGAAATGGTTATTTTTTAATGTTACATTTTTTTACTGTAAATGACTATTGCGTGTGAATTATTACTTTTGGAACTAAAATAAGTGTGTTTAGAGTCATTTGAATGACTGAAATTGGTTGAAAAAGAAGCTTCTGAGTAGGAGAAAAAGTCTGTAAAAATGGGAATTTTGGTCACATTGAGGCTTTAAAAAGTAGTTATTCAACATGAGGCACAATCCAAATGACAATTTAAATCACTATTATTCTACAGTCCAAAAAAACAATTTTCTGATGAAAAGCGATAATCCGTGACCTCTCGAACTTTCTCCAGATGCTCAGAAATAGTAATTTTTTCATGTTTAATTTCTTGACTATAAATGACTATTGCATATGAATTATCACTTTTGGAACTAAAATAAGTGTGTTTAGATTCATTTTAATGCCTGCAATTGGTCGAAATAGAAGCTTCTGAGTAGGAGAAAAAGCCTGTAAAAATGGCAATTTTGAGTACATTGAGGCTTTAAAAAGTAGTTATTCAACACGAGGCACAATCCAAATGACATTTTGAATCATTCATTCTACAGTCCAAAAAATAAATTTTCTGATGAAAAGCGATAATCCGTGACCTCTCGAACTTTCTCCAGATGATCAGAAATAGTAAGTTTTTTCATGTTTAATTTCTTGACTATAAATGACTATTGCATGTGAATTATCACTTTTGGAACTAAAATAAGTGTGTTTAGAGTCATTTGAATGACTGAAATTGGTTGAAAAAGAAGCTTCTGAGTAGGAGAAAAAGTCTGTAAAAATGGCAATTTTGGTCACATTGAGGCTTTAAAAAGCAGTTATTCAACATGAGGCACAATTCAAATGACAATTTAAATCACTATTTTTCTACAGTCCAAAAAATCAAGTTTCCGATGAAAAGCGATGATCCGTGACCTGTCGAACTTTCTCTAGACTGTCAGAAATGGTAATTTTTTAATGTTACATTTTTTGACTGTAAATGACTATTGCATGTGAATGATCACTTTTGGAACTAAAATAAGTGTGTTTAGAGTCATTTTAATGTCTGAAATTGTTCAAAATACAAGCTTCTGAGTAGGAGAAAAAGTCTGTAAAAATGGCAATTTTGGTCACATTGAGGCTTTAAGAAGTAGTTATTCAACATGAGGCACAATCCAAATGACATTTTGAATAATTTTTTCTACAGTACAAAAAATCAATTTTCTGATGAAAAACGATGACCCGTGACCTGTCGAACTTTCTCCAGTCGGTCAGAAATGGTTATTTTTTAATGTTACATTTTTTTACTGTAAATGACTATTGCGTGTGAATTATCACTTTTGGAACTAAAATAAGTGTGTTTAGAGTCATTTGAATGACTGAAATTGGTTGAAAAAGTAGCTTCTGAGTAGGAGAAAAAGTCTGTAAAAATGGGAATTTTGGTCACATTGAGGCTTTAAAAAGTAGTTATTCAACATGAGGCACAATCCAAATGACAATTTAAATCACTATTATTCTACAGTCCAAAAAAACAATTTTCTGATGAAAAGCGATAATCCGTGACCTCTCGAACTTTTTCCAGATGCTCAGAAATAGTAATTTTTTCATGTTTAATTTCTTGACTATAAATGACTATTGCATATGAATTATCACTTTTGGAACTAAAATAAGTGTGTTTAGATTCATTTTAATGCCTGAAATTGGTCGAAAAAGAAGCTTCTGAGTAGGAGAAAAAGTCTGTAAAAATGGCAATTTTGAGTACATTGAGGCTTTAAAAAGTAGTTATTCAACATGAGGCACAATCCAAATGACATTTTGAATCATTTATTCTACAGTCCAAAAAATCAATTTTCTGATGAAAAGCGATAATCCGTGACCTCTCAAACTTTCTCCAGATGATCAGAAATAGTAAGTTTTTTCATGTTTAATTTCTTGACTATAAATGACTATTGCATGTGAATGATCACTTTTGGAACTAAATTAGGTGTGTTTAGAGTCATTTTAGTGCCTGAAATTGGTCGAAATAGAAGCTTGTGAGTAAGAGAAAAAGTCTGTAGAAATGGCAATTTTGGTCACATTGAGGCTTTAAGAAGTAGTTATTCAACATGAGGCACAATCCAAATGACATTTTGAATAATTCTTTCTACAGTCCAAAAAATCAATTTTCTGATGAAAAACGATGACCCGTGACCTGTCGAGCTTTCTCCAGATGGTCAGAAATGGTTATTTTTTAATGTTACATTTTTTTACTGTAAATGACTATTGCGTGTGAATTATCACTTTTGGAACTAAAATAAGTGTGTTTAGAGTCATTTGAATGACTGAAATTGGTTGAAAAAGAAGCTTCTGAGTAGGAGAAAAAGTCTGTAAAAATGGCAATTTTGGTCACATTGAGGCTTTAAAAAGCAGTTATTCAACATGAGGCACAATTCAAATGACAATTTAAATCACTATTTTTCTACAGTCCAAAAAATCAAGTTTCCAATGAAAGCGATGATCCGTGACCTGTAGAACTTTCTCTAGACTGTCAGCAATGGTAATTTTTTAATGTTACATTTTTTGACTGTAAATGACTATTGCATGTGAATGATCACTTTTGGAACTAAAATAAGTGTGTTTAGAGTCATTTTAATGTCTGAAATTGTTCAAAATAGAAGCTTCTGAGTAGGAGAAAAAGTCTGTAAAAATGGCAATTTTGGTCACATTAAGCCTTTAAAAAGTAGTTATTCAACATGAGGCACAATCCAAATGACGATTTGAATCATTTTTACTACAGTCCAAAAAATCCATTTTCTGATGAAAAACGATGACCCGTGACATGTCGAACTTTCTCCAGACTGTCAGAAATGGTAATTTTTTCATGTTACATTTTTTGACTGTAAAGGACTATTGCATGTGAATGACCACTTTTGGAACTAAAATAAGTGTGTTTAGATTCATTTTAATGCCTGAAATTAGTCGAAATAGAAGCTTCTGAGTAGGAGAAAAAGTCTGTAAAAATGGCAATTTTGAGTACATTGAGGCTTTAAAAAGTAGTTATTCAACATGAGGCACAATCCAAATGACATTTTGAATCATTTTTTCTGCAGTCCAAAAAATCCATTTTCTGATGAAAAACGATGACCCATGACCTGTCGAACTTTCTCCAGAGGGTCAGACATGGTAATTTTTGTAATGTTACATTTTTTGACTGTAAATGACTATTGCATGTGAATTATCACTTTTAGAACTCAAATAAGTGTGTTTAGATTCATTTTAATGCCTGCAATTGGTCGAAATAGAAGCTTCTGAGTAGGAGAAAAAGCCTGTAAAAATGGCAATTTTGAGTACATTGAGGATTTAAAAAGTAGTTATTCAACATGAGGCACAATCCAAATGACATTTTGAATCATTTATTCTACAGTCCAAAAAATCAATTTTCTGATGAAAAGCGATAATCCTTGACCTCTCGAACTTTCTCCAGATGCTCAGAAATAGTAATTTTTTCATGTTTAATTTCTTGACTATAAATGACTATTGCATGTGAATTATCACTTTTGGAATTAAAATAAGTGTGTTTAGATTCATTTTAATGCCTGCAATTGGTCGAAATAGAAGCTTCTGAGTAGGAGAAAAAGCCTGTAAAAATGGCAATTTTGAGTACATTGAGGATTTAAAAAGTAGTTATTTAACATGAGGCACAATCCAAATGACATTTTGAATCATTTATTCTACAGTCCAAAAAATCAATTTTCTGATGAAAAGCGATAATCCTTGACCTCTCGAACTTTCTCCAGATGCTCAGAAATAGTAATTTTTTCATGTTTAATTTCTTGACTATAAATGACTATTGCATGTGAATTATCACTTTTGGAATTAAAATAAGTGTGTTTAGATTCATTTTAATGCCTGCAATTGGTCGAAATAGAAGCTTCTGAGTAGGAGAAAAAGCCTGTAAAAATGGCAATTTTGAGTACATTGAGGCTTTAAAAAGTAGTTATTCAACACGAGGCACAATCCAAATGACATTTTGAATCATTCATTCTACAGTCCAAAAAATAAATTTTCTGATGAAAAGCGATAATCCGTGACCTCTCGAACTTTCTCCAGATGCTCAGAAATAGTACGTTTTTTTATGTTTAATTTCTTGACTATAAATGACTATTGCATGTGAATTATCACTTTTGGAACTAAATTAAGTGTGTTTAGAGTCATTTTAATGCCTGAAATTGGTCGAAATAGAAGCTTGTGAGTAAGAGAAAAAGTCTGTAATAATGGCAATTTTGGTCACATTGAGGCTTTAAAAAGCAGTTATTCAACATGAGGCACAATCCAAATGACAATTTAAATCACTATTGTTCTACAGTCCAAAAAATCAATTTTCTGATGAAAAGCGATGATCCGTGACCTGTTGAACTTTCTCTAGACTGTCAGAAATGGTAATTTTTTAATGTTACATTTTTTGACTGTAAATGACTATTGCATGTGAATGATCACGTTTGGAACTAAAATAAGTGTGTTTAGAGTCATTTTAATGCCTGAAATTGTTCAAAATACAAGCTTCTGAGTAGGAGAAAAACTCTGTAAAAATGGCAATTTTGGTCACATTAAGCCTTTAAAAATTGGTTATTCAACATGAGGCACAATCCAAATGACAATTTGAATCATTTTTACTACAGTCCAAAAAATCCATTTTCTGATGAAAAGCGATAATCCGTGACCTCTCGAACTTTCTCCAGATGCTCAGAAATAGTAATTTTTTCATGTTTAATTTCTTGACTGTAAATGACTATTGCATGTGAATTATCACTTTTGGAACTAAATTAAGTGTGTTTAGAGTCATTTTAATGCCTGAAATTGGTCGAAATAGAAGCTTGTGAGTAGGAGAAAAAGCCTGTAAAAATGGCAATTTTGAGTACATTGAGGATTTAAAAAGTACTTATTCAACATGAGGCACAATCCAAATGACATTTTGAATCATTTATTCTACAGTCCAAAAAATCAATTTTCTGATGAAAAGCGATAATCTGTGACCTCTCGAACTTTCTCCAGATGCTCAGAAATAGTAATTTTTTCATGTTTAATTTCTTGACTATAAATGACTGTTGCATGTGAATTATCACTTTTGGAACTAAATTAAGTGTGTTTAGAGTCATTTTAATGCCTGAAATTGGTCGAAATAGAAGCTTGTGAGTAAGAGAAAAAGTCTGTAATAATGGCAATTTTGGTCACATTGAAGCTTTAAAAAGTAGTTATTCAACATGAGGCACAATCCAAATGACATTTTGAATAATTTTTTCTACAGTCCAAAAAATCCATTTTCTGATGAAAAACGATGACCCGTGACCTGTCAAACTTTCTCCAGACGGTCAGAAATGGTAATTTTTTAATGTTAAATTTTTTGACTGTAAATGACTATTGCATGTGAATGACCACTTTTGGAACTAAAATAAGTGTGTTTAGATTCATTTTAATGCCTGAAATTGGTCGAAATAGAAGCTTCTGAGTAGGAGAAAAAGTCTGTAAAAATGGCAATTTTGAGTACATTGAGGCTTTAAAAAGTAGTTATTCAAAATGAGGGACAATCCACATGACATTTTGAATCATTTTTTCTACAGTCCAAAAAATCAATTTTCTGATGAAAAACGATGATCAGTGACCTGTCGAACTTGATCCAGATGGTCAGACATGGTAATTTTTGTTGATGTTACATTTTTTGACTGTAAATGACTATTGCATGTGAATTATCACTTTTGGAACCAAAATAAGTGTATTTAGATCCATTTTAATGCCTGAAATTGGTCGAAACAGAAGCTTCTGAGTAGGAGGAAAAGTCTGTAAAAATGGCAATTTTGAGTACATTGAGGCTTTAAAAAGTAGTTATTCAACATGAGGCACAATCCAAATGACATTTTGAATCATTTATTCTACAGTCCAAAAAATCAATTTGCTGATGAAAAGCGATAATCCGTGACCTCTCAAACTTTCTCCAGATGATCAGAAATAGTAAGTTTTTTCATGTTTAATTTCTTGACTATAAATGACTATTGCATGTGAATGATCACTTTTGGAACTAAATTAGGTGTGTTTAGACTCATTTTAGTGCCTGAAATTGGTCGAAATAGAAGCTTGTGAGTAAGAGAAAAAGTCTGTAGAAATGGCAATTTTGGTCACATTGAGGCTTTAAGAAGTAGTTATTCAACATGAGGCACAATCCAAATGACATTTTGAATAATTTTTTCTACAGTCCAAAAAATCAATTTTCTGATGAAAAACGATGACCCGTGACCTGTCGAACTTTCTCCAGACGGTCAGAAATGGTTATTTTTTAATGTTACATTTTTTTACTGTAAATGACTATTGCGTGTGAATTATCACTTTTGGAACTAAAATAAGTGTGTTTAGAGTCATTTGAATGACTGAAATTGGTTGAAAAAGAAGCTTCTGAGTAGGAGAAAAAGTCTGTAAAAATGGGAATTTTGGTCACATTGAGGCTTTAAAAAGTAGTTATTCAACATGAGGCACAATCCAAATGACAATTTAAATCACTATTATTCTACAGTCCAAAAAAACAATTTTCTGATGAAAAGCGATAAACCGTGACCTCTCGAACTTTCTCCAGATGCTCAGAAATAGTAATTTTTTCATGTTTAATTTCTTGACTATAAATGACTATTGCATATGAATTATCACTTTTGGAACTAAAATAAGTGTGTTTAGATTCATTTTAATGCCTGCAATTGGTCGAAATAGAAGCTTCTGAGTAGTAGAAAAAGCATGTAAAAATGGCAATTTTGAGTACATTGAGGCTTTAAAAAGTAGTTATTCAACACGAGGCACAATCCAAATGACATTTTGAATCATTCATTCTACAGTCCAAAAAATAAATTTTCTGATGAAAAGCGATAATCCGTGACCTCTCGAACTTTCTCCAGATGCTCAGAAATAGTAATTTTTTCATGTTTAATTTCTTGACTATAAATGACTATTGCATGTGAATTATCACTTTTGGAACTAAAATAAGTGTGTTTAGAGTCATTTGAATGACTGAAATTGGTTGAAAAAGAAGCTTCTGAGTAGGAGAAAAAGTCTGTAAAAATGGCAATTTTGGTCACATTGAGGCTTTAAAAAGCAGTTATTCAACATGAGGCACAATCCAAATGACAATTTAAATCACTATTTTTCTACAGTCCAAAAAATCAAGTTTCCGATGAAAAGCGATGATCCGTGACCTGTCGAACTTTCTCTAGACTGTCAGAAATGGTAATTTTTTAATGTTACATTTTTTGACTGTAAATGACTATTGCATGTGAATGATCACTTTTGGAACTAAAATAAGTGTGTTTAGAGTCATTTTAATGTCTGAAATTGTTCAAAATACAAGCTTCTGAGTAGGAGAAAAAGTCTGTAAAAATGGCAATTTTGGTCACATTAAGCCTTTAAAAAGTAGTTATTCAACATGAGGCACAATCCAAATGACAATTTGAATCATTTTTACTACAGTCCAAAAAATCCATTTTCTGATGAAAAACGATGACCCGTGACATGTCGAACTTTCTCCAGACTATCAGAAATGGTAATTTTTTCATGTTACATTTTTTGACTGTAAAGGACTATTGCATGTGAATGACCACTTTTGGAACTAAAATAAGTGTGTTTAGATTCATTTTAATGCCTGAAATTAGTCGAAATAGAAGCTTCTGAGTAGGAGAAAAAGTCTGTAAAAATGGCAATTTTGAGTACATTGAGGCTTTAAAAAGTAGTTATTCAACATGAGGCACAATCCAAATGACAATTTGAATCATTTTTACTACAGTCCAAAAAATCCATTTTCTGATGAAAAACGATGACCCATGACATGTCGAACTTTCTCCAGACTGTCAGAAATGGTAATTTTTTCATGTTACATTTTTTGACTGTAAAGGACTATTGCATGTGAATGACCACTTTTGGAACTAAAATAGGTGTGTTTAGATTCATTTTAATGCCTGAAATTAGTCGAAATAGAAGCTTCTGAGTAGGAGAAAAAGTCTGTAAAAATGGCAATTTTGAGTACATCGAGGCTTTAACCCCTTGAGTGCCCGCCCCTTTCCCCGCCCTGTGCCGGGCGTTTCATTAGCGGGCGGGGTTTATGACGAGCTGGTCTCGTCATGGGCACAGCGCAACCGCTGCCCATGACGAGACCAGCTCGTCATGGGCACTCAAGAGGTTAAAAAGTAGTTATTCAACATGAGGCACAATCCAAATGACATTTTGAATCATTTTTTCTACAGTCCAAAAAATCAATTTTCTGATGAAAAACGATGACCCGTGACCTGTCGAACTTTCTCCAGATGGTCAGACATGGTAATTTTTGTAATGTTACATTTTTTGACTGTAGATGACTATTGCATGTGAATTATCACTTTTAGAACTAAAATAATTGTATTTAGATTCATTTTAATGCCTGCAATTGGTCGAAATAGAAGCTTCTGAGTAGGAGAAAAAGCCTGTAAAAATGGCAATTTTGAGTACATTGAGGATTTAAAAAGTAGTTATTCAACATGAGGCACAATCCAAATGACATTTTGAATCATTTATTCTACAGTCCAAAAAATCAATTTTCTGATGAAAAGCGATAATCCGTGACCTCTCGAACTTTCTCCAGATGCTCAGAAATAGTAATTTTTTCATGTTTAATTTCTTGACTATAAATGACTATTGCATGTGAATTATCACTTTTGGAACTAAATTAAGTGTTTTAAGAGTCATTTTAATGCCTGAAATTGGTCGAAATAGAAGCTTGTGAGTAAGAGAAAAAGTCTGTAATAATGACAATTTTGGTCACATTAAGGCTTTAAAAATTAGTTATTCAACATGAGGCACAATCCAAATGACAATTTGAATCATTTTTACTACAGTCTAAAAAATCAATTTTCTGATGAAAAACGATGACCCGTGACATGTCGAACTTTCTCCAGACTGTCAGAAATGGTAATTTTTTCATGTTACATTTTTTGACTGTAAAGGACTATTGCATGTGAATGGCCACTTTTGGAACTAAAATAAGTGTGTTTAGATTCATTTTAATGCCTGAAATTGGTCGAAATAGAAGCTTCTGAGTAGGAGAAAAAGTCTGTATAAATGGCAATTTTGAGTACATTGAGGCTTTAAAAAGTAGTTATTCAACATGAGGCACAATCCAAATGACATTTTGAATCATTTTTTCTACAGTGCAAAAAATCCATTTTCTGATGAAAAACAATGACCCGTGACCTGTCAAACTTTCTCCAGACGGTCAGACATGGTAATTTTTTTAATGTTACATTTTTTTACTGTAAATGACTATTGCATGTGAATGATCACTTTTGCAACTAAAATAAGTGTGTTTAGAGTCATTTGAATGACTGAAATTGACTGAAAAAGAAGCTTCTGAGTAGGAGAAAAAGTCTGTAAAAATGGGAATTTTGGTCACATTGAAGCTTTAAAAAGTAGTTATTCAACATGAGGCACAATCCAAATGACAATTTGAATCACTATTTATCTACAGTCCAAAAAGTCAATTTTCTGATGAAAAGCGATGATCCGTGACCTGTCGAACTTTCTCTAGACTGTCAGAAATGGTAATTTTTTAATGTTACATTTTTTGACTGTAAAGGACTATTGCATGTGAATGACCACTTTTGGAACTAAAATAGGTGTGATTAAATTCATTTTAATGTCTGAAATTGGTCGAAATAGAAGCCTCTGAGTAGGAGAAAAGGTCTGTAAAAATGGCAATTTTGAGTACATTGAGGCTTTAAAAAGTAGTTATTCAACATGTGGCACAATCCAAATGACATTTTGAATCATTTTTTCTACAGTCCAAAAAATAAATTTTCTGATGAAAAGCGATAATCCGTGACCTCTCGAACTTTCTCCAGATGCTCAGAAATAGTAAGTTTTTTTATGTTTAATTTCTTGACTATAAATGACTATTGCATGTGAATTATCACTTTTGGAACTAAATTAAGTGTGTTTAGAGTCATTTGAATGACTGAAATTGGTGGAAATAGAAGCTTGTGAGTAAGAGAAAAAGTCTGTAATAATGGCAATTTTGGTCACATTGAGGCTTTAAAAAGCAGTTATTCAACATGAGGCACAATCCAAATGACAATTTAAATCACTATTTTTCTACAGTCCAAAAAATCAATTTTCTGATGAAAAGCGTTGATCCGTGACCTGTCGAACTTTCTCTAGACTGTCAGAAATGGTAATTTTTTAATGTTACATTTTTTGACTGTAAATGACTATTGCATGTGAATGATCACTTTTGGAACTAAAATAAGTGTGTTTAGAGTCATTTTAATGTCTGAAATTGTTCAAAATACAAGCTTCTGAGTAGGAGAAAAAGTCTGTAAAAATGGCAATTTTGGTCACATTAAGCCTTTAAAAAGTAGTTATTCAACATGAGGCACAATCCAAATGACAATTTGAATCATTTTTACTACAGTCCAAAAAATCCATTTTCTGATGAAAAACGATGACCCGTGACATGTCGAACTTTCTCCAGAATATCAGAAATGGTAATTTTTTCATGTTACATTTTTTGACTGTAAAGGACTATTGCATGTGAATGACCACTTTTGGAACTAAAATAAGTGTGTTTAGATTCATTTTAATGCCTGAAATTAGTCGAAATAGAAGCTTCTGAGTAGGAGAAAAAGTCTGTTAAAATGGCAATTTTGAGTACATTGAGGCTTTAAAAAGTAGTTATTCAACATGAGGCACAATCCAAATGACAATTTGAATCATTTTTACTACAGTCCAAAAAATCCATTTTCTGATGAAAAACGATGACCCATGACATGTCGAACTTTCTCCAGACTGTCAGAAATGGTAATTTTTTCATGTTACATTTTTTGACTGTAAAGGACTATTGCATGTGAATGACCACTTTTGGAACTAAAATAGGTGTGTTTAGATTCATTTTAATGCCTGAAATTAGTCGAAATAGAAGCTTCTGAGTAGGAGAAAAAGTCTGTAAAAATGGCAATTTTGAGTACATCGAGGCTTTAACCCCTTGAGTGCCCGCCCCTTTCCCCGCCCTGTGCCGGGCGTTTCATTAGCGGGCGGGGTTTATGACGAGCTGGTCTCATCATGGGCACAGCGCAACCGCTGCCCATGACGAGACCAGCTCGTCATGGGCACTCAAGAGGTTAAAAAGTAGTTATTCAACATGAGGCACAATCCAAATGACATTTTGAATCATTTTTTCTACAGTCCAAAAAATCCATTTTCTGATGAAAAACGATGACCCGTGACCTGTCGAACTTTCTCCAGATGGTCAGACATGGTAATTTTTGTAATGTTACATTTTTTGACTGTAGATGACTATTGCATGTGAATTATCACTTTTAGAACTAAAATAAGTGTTTTTAGATTCATTTTAATGCCTGCAATTGGTCGAAATAGAAGCTTCTGAGTAGGAGAAAAAGCCTGTAAAAATGGCAATTTTGAGTACATTGAGGATTTAAAAAGTAGTTATTCAACATGAGGCACAATCCAAATGACATTTTGAATCATTTATTCTACAGTCAAAAAAATCAATTTTCTGATGAAAAGCGATAATCCGTGACCTCTCGAACTTTCTCCAGATGCTCAGAAATAGTAATTTTTTCATGTTTAATTTCTTGACTATAAATGACTATTGCATGTGAATTATCACTTTTGGAACTAAATTAAGTGTGTTTAGAGTCATTTTAATGCCTGAAATTGGTCGAAATAGAAGCTTGTGAGTAAGAGAAAAAGTCTGTAATAATGGCAATTTTGGTCACATTGAGGCTTTAAAAAGTAGTTATTCAACATGAGGCACAATCCAAATGAGATTTTGAATAATTTTTTCTACAGTCCAAAAAATCCATTTTCTGATGAAAAACGATGACCCGTGACCTGTCGAACTTTCTCCAGACGGTCAGAAATGGTGATTTTTTAATGTTACATTTTTTTACTGTAAATGACTATTGCGTGTGAATTATCACTTTTGGAACTAAAATAAGTGTGTTTAGATTCATTTTAATGCCTGAAATTAGTCGAAATAGAAGCTTCTGAGTAGGAGAAAAAGTCTGTAAAAATGGCAATTTTGAGTACATCGAGGCTTTAACCCCTTGAGTGCCCGCCCCTTTCCCCGCCCTGTGCCGGGCGTTTCATTAGCGGGCGGGGTTTATGACGAGCTGGTCTCATCATGGGCACAGCGCAACCGCGGCCCATGAGGAGACCAGCTCGTCATGGGCACTCAAGAGGTTAAAAAGTAGTTATTCAACATGAGGCACAATCCAAAGGACATTTTGAATCATTTTTTCTACAGTCCAAAAAATCCATTTTCTGATGAAAAAAGATGACCCGTGACCTGTCGAACTTTCTCCAGAGGGTCAGACATGGTAATTTTTGTAATGTTACATTTTTTGACTGTAGATGACTATTGCATGTGAATTATCACTTTTAGAACTAAAATAAGTGTGTTTAGATTGATTTTAATGCCTGCAATTGGTCGAAATAGAAGCTTCTGAGTAGGAGAAAAAGCCTGTAAAAATGGCAATTTTGAGTACATTGAGGATTTAAAAAGTAGTTATTCAACATGAGGCACAATCCAAATGACATTTTGAATCATTTATTCTACAGTCCAAAAAATCAATTTTCTGATGAAAAGCAATAATCCGTGACCTCTCGAACTTTCTCCAGATGCTCAGAAATAGTAATTTTTTCATGTTTAATTTCTTGACTATAAATGACTATTGCATGTGAATTATCACTTTTGGAACTAAAATAAGTGTGTTTAGAGTCATTTGAATGACTGAAATTGACTGAAAAAGAAGGTTCTGAGTAGGAGAAAAAGTCTGTAAAAATGGCAATTTTGAGTACATTGAGGCTTTAAAAAGTAGTTATTCAACATGAGGCACAATCCAAATGACATTTTGAATCATTTTTTCTACAGTGCAAAAAATCCATTTTCTGATGAAAAACGATGACCCGTGACCTGTCAAACTTTCTCCAGACGGTCAGACATGGGAATTTTTTTAATGTTATATTTTTTGACTGTAAATGACTATTGCTTGTGAGTTATCACTTTTAGAACTAAAATAAGTTTGTTTAGATTCATTTTAATGCCTGAAATTGGTCGAAATAGAAGCTTCTGAGTAGGAGAAAAAGCCTGTAAAAATGGCAATTTTGAGTACATTGAGGCTTTAAAAAGTAGTTATTCAAAATGAGGCACAATCCAAATGACATTTTGAATCATTTTTTCTACAGTCCAAAAAATCCATTTTCTGATGAAAAACGATGACCCGTGACCTGTCGAACTTTCTCCAGACGGTCAGACATGGTAATTTTTTTAATGTTACATTTTTTTACTGTAAATGACTATTGCATGTGAATGATCACTTTTGCAACTAAAATAAGTGTGTTTAGAGTCATTTTAATGCCTGAAATTGGTCGAAATAGAAGCTTCTGAGTAAGAGAAAAAGTCTGTAATAATGGCAATTTTGGTCACATTGAGGCTTTAAAAGGTAGTAATTCAACATTAGGCACAATCCAAATGACATTTTGAATAATTTTTTCTACAGTCCAAAAAATCAATTTTCTGATGAAAAACGATGATCCGTGACCTGTCGAACTTTCTTCAGATGGTCAGAAATGGTTATTTTTTAATGTTACATTTTTTGACTGTAAATGACTATTGCATGTGAATTATCACTTTTGGAACTAAAATAAGTGTGTTTAGAGTCATTTGAATGACTGAAATTGACTGAAAAAGAAGCTTCTGAGTAGGAGAAAAAGTCTGTAAAAATGGGAATTTTGGTCACATTGAAGCTTTCAAAAGTAGTTATTCAACATGAGGCACAATCTAAATGACAATTTGAATCACTATTTATCTACAGTCCAAAAAATCAATTTTCTGATGAAAAGCGATGATCCGTGACCTGTCGAACTTTCTCTAGACTGTCAGAAATGGTAATTTTTTAATGTTACATTTTTTGACTGTAAAGGGCTATTGCATGTGAATGACCACTTTTGGAACTAAAATAAGTGTGTTTAGATTCATTTTAATGCCTGAAATTGGTCGAAATAGAAGCTTCTGAGTAGGAGAAAAGGTCTGTAAAAATTGCAATTTTGAGTACATTGAGGCTTTAAAAAGTAGTTATTCAACATGTGGCACAATCGAAATGACATTTTGAATCATTTTTTCTACAGTCCAAAAAATCTATTTTCTGATGAAAAACGATAATCCGTGACCTGTCGAACTTTCTCCAGATGGTCAGACATGGTAATTTTTTTAATGTTACATGTTTTTGACTGTAAATGACTATTGCATGCGAGTTATCACTTTTGGAACTAAAATAAGTGTGTTTAGATTCATTTTAATGCCTGAAATTGGTCGAAAAAGAAGCTTCTGAGTAGGAGAAAAAGTCTGTAAAAATGGCAATTTTGAGTACATTGAGGCTCTAAAAAGTAGTTATTCAACATGAGGCACAATCCAAATGACATTTTGAATCATTTATTCTACAGTCCAAAAAATCAATTTTCTGATGAAAAGCGATAATCCGTGACCTCTCAAACTTTCTCCAGATGATCAGAAATAGTAAGTTTTTTCATGTTTAATTTCTTGACTATAAATGACTATTGCATGTGAATGATCACTTTTGGAACTAAATTAGGTGTGTTTAGAGTCATTTTAGTGCCTGAAATTGGTCGAAATAGAAGCTTGTGAGTAAGAGAAAAAGTCTGTAGAAATGGCAATTTTGGTCACATTGAGGCTTTAAGAAGTAGTTATTCAACATGAGGCACAATCCAAATGACATTTTGAATAATTTTTTCTACAGTCCAAAAAATCAATTTTCTGATGAAAAACGATGACCCGTGACCTGTCGAACTTTCTCCAGACGGTCAGAAATGGTTATTTTTTAATGTTACATTTTTTTTACTGTAAATGACTATTGCGTGTGAATTATCACTTTTGGAACTAAAATAAGTGTGTTTAGAGTCATTTGAATGACTGAAATTGGTTGAAAAAGAAGCTTCTGAGTAGGAGAAAAAGTCTGTAAAAATGGGAATTTTGGTCACATTGAGGCTTTAAAAAGTAGTTATTCAACATGAGGCACAATCCAAATGACAATTTAAATCACTATTATTCTACAGTCCAAAAAAACAATTTTCTGATGAAAAGCGATAATCCGTGACCTCTCGAACTTTCTCCAGATGCTCAGAAATAGTAATTTTTTCATGTTTAATTTCTTGACTATAAATGACTATTGCATATGAATTATCACTTTTGGAACTAAAATAAGTGTGTTTAGATTCATTTTAATGCCTGAAATTGGTCGAAAAAGAAGCTTCTGAGTGGGAGAAAAAGTCTGTAAAAATGGCAATTTTGAGTACATTGAGGCTTTAAAAAGTAGTTATTCAACATGAGGCACAATCCAAATGACATTTTGAATCATTTATTTTACAGTCCAAAAAATCAATTTTCTGATGAAAAGCGATAATCCGTGACCTCTCGAACTTTCTCCAGATGATCAGAAATAGTAAGTTTTTTCATGTTTAATTTCTTGACTATAAATGACTATTGCATGTGAATGATCACTTTTGGAACTAAATTAGGTGTGTTTAGAGTCATTTTAGTGCCTGAAATTGGTCGAAATAAAAGCTTGTGAGTAAGAGAAAAAGTCTGTAGAAATGGCAATTTTGGTCACATTGAGGCTTTAAGAAGTAGTTATTCAACATGAGGCACAATCCAAATGACATTTTGAATAATTTTTTCTACAGTCCAAAAAATCAATTTTCTGATGAAAAACGATGACCCCGTGACCTGTCGAACTTTCTCCAGACGGTCAGAAATGGTTATTTTTTAATGTTACATTTTTTTACTGTAAATGACTATTGCGTGTGAATTATCACTTTTGGAACTAAAATAAGTGTGTTTAGAGTCATTTGAATGACTGAAATTGGTTGAAAAAGAAGCTTCTGAGTAGGAGAAAAAGTCTGTAAAAATGGGAATTTTGGTCACATTGAGGCTTTAAAAAGTAGTTATTCAACATGAGGCACAATCCAAATGACAATTTAAATCACTATTATTCTACAGTCCAAAAAAACAATTTTCTGATGAAAAGCGATAATCCGTGACCTCTCGAACTTTCTCCAGATGCTCAGAAATAGTAATTTTTTCATGTTTAATTTCTTGACTATAAATGACTATTGCATATGAATTATCACTTTTGGAACTAAAATAAGTGTGTTTAGATTCATTTTAATGCCTGCAATTGGTCGAAATAGAAGCTTCTGAGTAGGAGAAAAAGCCTGTAAAAATGGCAATTTTGAGTACATTGAGGCTTTAAAAAGTAGTTATTCAACACGAGGCACAATCCAAATGACATTTTGAATCATTCATTCTACAGTCCAATAAATAAATTTTCTGATGAAAAGCGATAATCCGTGACCTCTCGAACTTTCTCCAGATGCTCAGAAATAGTAATTTTTTCATGTTTAATTTCTTGACTATAAATGACTATTGCATGTGAATTATCACTTTTGGAACTAAAATAAGTGTGTTTAGAGTCATTTGAATGACTGAAATTGGTTGAAACAGAAGCTTCTGAGTAGGAGAAAAAGTCTGTAAAAATGGCAATTTTGGTCACATTGAGGCTTTAAAAAGCAGTTATTCAACATGAGGCACAATTCAAATGACAATTTAAATCACTATTTTTCTACAGTCCAAAAAATCAAGTTTCCGATGAAAAGCGATGATCCGTGACCTGTCGAACTTTCTCTAGACTGTCAGAAATGGTAATTTTTTAATGTTACATTTTTTGACTGTAAATGACTATTGCATGTGAATGATCACTTTTGGAACTAAAATAAGTGTGTTTAGAGTCATTTTAATGTCTGAAATTGTTCAAAATACAAGCTTCTGAGTAGGAGAAAAAGTCTGTAAAAATGGCAATTTTGGTCACATTGAGGCTTTAAGAAGTAGTTATTCAACATGAGGCACAATCCAAATGACATTTTGAATAATTTTTTCTACAGTCCAAAAAATCAATTTTCTGATGAAAAACGATGACCCGTGACCTGTCGAACTTTCTCCAGACGGTCAGAAATGGTTATTTTTTAATGTTACATTTTTTTACTGTAAATGACTATTGCGTGTGAATTATCACTTTTGGAACTAAAATAAGTGTGTTTAGAGTCATTTGAATGACTGAAATTGGTTGAAAAAGAAGCTTCTGAGTAGGAGAAAAAGTCTGTAAAAATGGGAATTTTGGTCACATTGAGGCTTTAAAAAGTAGTTATTCAACATGAGGCACAATCCAAATGACAATTTAAATCACTATTATTCTACAGTCCAAAAAAACAATTTTCTGATGAAAAGCGATAATCCGTGACCTCTCGAACTTTCTCCAGATGCTCAGAAATAGTAATTTTTTCATGTTTAATTTCTTGACTATAAATGACTATTGCATATGAATTATCACTTTTGGAACTAAAATAAGTGTGTTTAGATTCATTTTAATGCCTGAAATTGGTCGAAAAAGAAGCTTCTGAGTAGGAGAAAAAGTCTGTAAAAATGGCAATTTTGAGTACATTGAGGCTTTAAAAAGTAGTTATTCAACATGAGGCACAATCCAAATGACATTTTGAATCATTTATTTTACAGTCCAAAAAATCAATTTTCTGATGAAAAGCGATAATCCGTGACCTCTCAAACTTTCTCCAGATGATCAGAAATAGTAAGTTTTTTCATGTTTAATTTCTTGACTATAAATGACTATTGCATGTGAATGATCACTTTTGGAACTAAATTAGGTGTGTTTAGAGTCATTTTAGTGCCTGAAATTGGTCGAAATAGAAGCTTGTGAGTAAGAGAAAAAGTCTGTAGAAATGGCAATTTTGGTCACATTGAGGCTTTAAGAAGTAGTTATTCAACATGAGGCACAATCCAAATGACATTTTGAATAATTTTTTCTACAGTCCAAAAAATCAATTTTCTGATGAAAAACGATGACCCGTGACCTGTCGAACTTTCTCCAGACGGTCAGAAATGGTTATTTTTTAATGTTACATTTTTTTACTGTAAATGACTATTGCGTGTGAATTATCACTACATCGAGGCTTTAACCCCTTGAGTGCCCGCCCCTTTCCCCGCCCTGTGCCGGGCGTTTCATTAGCAGGCGGGGTTTATGACGAGCTGGTCTCATCATGGGCACAGCGCAACCGCGGCCCATGAGGAGACCAGCTCGTCATGGGCACTCAAGAGGTTAAAAAGTAGTTATTCAACATGAGGCACAATCGAACTTTCTCCAGAGGGTCAGACATGGTAATTTTTGTAATGTTACATTTTTTGACTGTAGATGACTATTGCAAGTGAATTATCACTTTTAGAACTAAAATAAGTGTGTTTAGAGTCATTTGAATGACTGAAATTGGTTGAAAAAGAAGCTTCTGAGTAGGAGAAAAAGTCTGTAAAAATGGGAATTTTGGTCACATTGAGGCTTTAAAAAGTAGTTATTCAACATGAGGCACAATCCAAATGACAATTTAAATCACTATTATTCTACAGTCCAAAAAAACAATTTTCTGATGAAAAGCGATAATCCGTGACCTCTCGAACTTTCTCCAGATGCTCAGAAATAGTAATTTTTTCATGTTTAATTTCTTGACTATAAATGACTATTGCATATGAATTATCACTTTTGTAACTAAAATAAGTGTGTTTAGATTCATTTTAATGCCTGAAATTGGTCGAAAAAGAAGCTTCTGAGTAGGAGAAAAAGTCTGTAAAAATGGCAATTTTGAGTACATTGAGGCTTTAAAAAGTAGTTATTCAACATGAGGCACAATCCAAATGACATTTTGAATCATTTATTCTACAGTCCAAAAAATCAATTTTCTGATGAAAAGCGATAATCCGTGACCTCTCAAACTTTCTCCAGATGATCAGAAATAGTAAATTTTTTCATGTTTAATTTCTTGACTATAAATGACTATTGCATGTGAATTATCACTTTTGGAACTAAATTAAGTGTGTTTAGAGTCATTTTAATGCCTGAAATTGGTCGAAATAGAAGCTTGTGAGTAAGAGAAAAAGTCTGTAATAATGGCAATTTTGGTCACATTGAGGCTTTAAAAAGTAGTTATTCAACATGAGGCACAATCCAAATGAGATTTTGAATAATTTTTTCTACAGTTCAAAAAATCCATTTTCTGATGAAAAACGATGACCCGTGACCTGTCGAACTTTCTCCAGACGGTCAGAAATGGTTATTTTTTAATGTTACATTTTTTTACTGTAAATGACTATTGCGTGTGAATTATCACTTTTGGAACTAAAATAAGTGTGTTTAGATTCATTTTAATGCCTGAAATTAGTCGAAATAGAAGCTTCTGAGTAGGAGAAAAAGTCTGTAAAAATGGCAATTTTGAGTACATCGAGGCTTAACCCCTTGAGTGCCCGCCCCTTTCCCCGCCCTGTGCCGGGCGTTTCATTAGCGGGCGGGGTTTATGACGAGCTGGTCTCATCATGGGCACAGCGCAACCGCGGCCCATGAGGAGACCAGCTCGTCATGGGCACTCAAGAGGTTAAAAAGTAGTTATTCAACATGAGGCACAATCCAAAGGACATTTTGAATAATTTTTTCTACAGTCCAAAAAATCCATTTTCTGATGAAAAAAGATGACCCGTGACCTGTCGAACTTTCTCCAGAGGGTCAGACATGGTAATTTTTGTAATGTTACATTTTTTGACTGTAGATGACTATTGCATGTGAATTATCACTTTTAGAACTAAAATAAGTGTGTTTAGATTCATTTTAATGCCTGCAATTGGTCGAAATAGAAGCTTCTGAGTAGGAGAAAAAGCCTGTAAAAATGGCAATTTTGAGTACATTGAGGATTTAAAAAGTAGTTATTCAACATGAGGCACAATCCAAATGACATTTTGAATCATTTATTCTACAGTCCAAAAAATCAATTTTCTGATGAAAAGCAATAATCCGTGACCTCTCGAACTTTCTCCAGATGCTCAGAAATAGTAATTTTTTCATGTTTAATTTCTTGACTATAAATGACTATTGCATGTGAATTATCACTTTTGGAACTAAAATAAGTGTGTTTAGAGTCATTTGAATGACTGAAATTGACTGAAAAAGAAGCTTCTGAGTAGGAGAAAAAGTCTGTAAAAATGGCAATTTTGGTCACATTGAGGCTTTAAAAAGTAGTTATTCAACATGAGGCACAATCCAAATGACATTTTGAATCATTTTTTCTACAGTGCAAAAAATCCATTTTCTGATGAAAAACGATGACCCGTGACCTGTCAAACTTTCTCCAGATGGTCAGACATGGGAATTTTTTTAATGTTACATTTTTTGACTGTAAATGACTATTGCTTGTGAGTTATCACTTTTAGAACTAAAATAAGTTTGTTTAGATTCATTTTAATGCCTGAAATTGGTCGAAATAGAAGCTTCTGAGTAGGAGAAAAAGCCTGTAAAAATGGCAATTTTGAGTACATTGAGGCTTTAAAAAGTAGTTATTCAAAATGAGGCACAATCCAAATGACATTTTGAATCATTTTTTCTACAGTCCAAAAAATCCATTTTCTGATGAAAAACGATGACCCGTGACCTGTCGAACTTTCTCCAGACGGTCAGACATGGTAATTTTTTTAATGTTACATTTTTTTACTGTAAATGACTATTGCATGTGAATGATCACTTTTGCAACTAAAATAAGTGTGTTTAGAGTCATTTTAATGCCTGAAATTGGTCGAAATAGAAGCTTCTGAGTAAGAGAAAAAGTCTGTAATAATGGCAATTTTGGTCACATTGAGGCTTTAAAAGGTAGTAATTCAACATGAGGCACAATCCAAATGACATTTTGAATAATTTTTTCTACAGTCCAAAAAATCAATTTTCTGATGAAAAACGATGATCCGTGACCTGTCGAACTTTCTTCAGATGGTCAGAAATGGTTATTTTTTAATGTTACATTTTTTGACTGTAAATGACTATTGCATGTGAATTATCACTTTTGGAACTAAAATAAGTGTGTTTAGAGTCATTTGAATGACTGAAATTGACTGAAAAAGAAGCTTCTGAGTAGGAGAAAAAGTCTGTAAAAATGGGAATTTTGGTCACATTGAAGCTTTAAAAAGTAGTTATTCAACATGAGGCACAATCTAAATGACAATTTGAATCACTATTTATCTACAGTCCAAAAAATCAATTTTCTGATGAAAAGCGATGATCCGTGACCTGTCGAACTTTCTCTAGACTGTCAGAAATGGTAATTTTTTAATGTTACATTTTTTGACTGTAAAGGGCTATTGCATGTGAATGACCACTTTTGGAACTAAAATAAGTGTGTTTAGATTCATTTTAATGCCTGAAATTGGTCGAAATAGAAGCTTCTGAGTAGGAGAAAAGGTCTGTAAAAATTGCAATTTTGAGTACATTGAGGCTTTAAAAAGTAGTTATTCAACATGTGGCACAATCGAAATGACATTTTGAATCATTTTTTCTACAGTCCAAAAAATCTATTTTCTGATGAAAAACGATAATCCGTGACCTGTCGAACTTTCTCCAGATGGTCAGACATGGTAATTTTTTTAATGTTACATGTTTTTGACTGTAAATGACTATTGCATGCGAGTTATCACTTTTGGAACTAAAATAAGTGTGTTTAGATTCATTTTAATGCCTGAAATTGGTCGAAAAAGAAGCTTCTGAGTAGGAGAAAAAGTCTGTAAAAATGGCAATTTTGAGTACATTGAGGCTCTAAGAAGTAGTTATTCAACATGAGGCACAATCCAAATGACATTTTGAATAATTTTTTCTACAGTCCAAAAAATCAATTTTCTGATGAAAAACGATGACCCGTGACCTGTCGAACTTTCTCCAGACGGTCAGAAATGGTTATTTTTTAATGTTACATTTTTTTACTGTAAATGACTATTGCGTGTGAATTATCACTTTTGGAACTAAAATAAGTGTGTTTAGAGTCATTTGAATGACTGAAATTGGTTGAAAAAGAAGCTTCTGAGTAGGAGAAAAAGTCTGTAAAAATGGGAATTTTGGTCACATTGAGGCTTTAAAAAGTAGTTATTCAACATGAGGCACAATCCAAATGACAATTTAAATCACTATTATTCTACAGTCCAAAAAAACAATTTTCTGATGAAAAGCGATAATCCGTGACCTCTCGAACTTTCTCCAGATGCTCAGAAATAGTAATTTTTTCATGTTTAATTTCTTGACTATAAATGACTATTGCATATGAATTATCACTTTTGGAACTAAAATAAGTGTGTTTAGATTCATTTTAATGCCTGCAATTGGTCGAAATAGAAGCTTCTGAGTAGGAGAAAAAGCCTGTAAAAATGGCAATTTTGAGTACATTGAGGCTTTAAAAAGTAGTTATTCAACACGAGGCACAATCCAAATGACATTTTGAATCATTCATTCTACAGTCCAATAAATAAATTTTCTGATGAAAAGCGATAATCCGTGACCTCTCGAACTTTCTCCAGATGCTCAGAAATAGTAATTTTTTCATGTTTAATTTCTTGACTATAAATGACTATTGCATGTGAATTATCACTTTTGGAACTAAAATAAGTGTGTTTAGAGTCATTTGAATGACTGAAATTGGTTGAAACAGAAGCTTCTGAGTAGGAGAAAAAGTCTGTAAAAATGGCAATTTTGGTCACATTGAGGCTTTAAAAAGCAGTTATTCAACATGAGGCACAATTCAAATGACAATTTAAATCACTATTTTTCTACAGTCCAAAAAATCAAGTTTCCGATGAAAAGCGATGATCCGTGACCTGTCGAACTTTCTCTAGACTGTCAGAAATGGTAATTTTTTAATGTTACATTTTTTGACTGTAAATGACTATTGCATGTGAATGATCACTTTTGGAACTAAAATAAGTGTGTTTAGAGTCATTTTAATGTCTGAAATTGTTCAAAATACAAGCTTCTGAGTAGGAGAAAAAGTCTGTAAAAATGGCAATTTTGGTCACATTGAGGCTTTAAGAAGTAGTTATTCAACATGAGGCACAATCCAAATGACATTTTGAATAATTTTTTCTACAGTCCAAAAAATCAATTTTCTGATGAAAAACGATGACCCGTGACCTGTCGAACTTTCTCCAGACGGTCAGAAATGGTTATTTTTTAATGTTACATTTTTTTACTGTAAATGACTATTGCGTGTGAATTATTACTTTTGGAACTAAAATAAGTGTGTTTAGAGTCATTTGAATGACTGAAATTGGTTGAAAAAGAAGCTTCTGAGTAGGAGAAAAAGTCTGTAAAAATGGGAATTTTGGTCACATTGAGGCTTTAAAAAGTAGTTATTCAACATGAGGCACAATCCAAATGACAATTTAAATCACTATTATTCTACAGTCCAAAAAAACAATTTTCTGATGAAAAGCGATAATCCGTGACCTCTCGAACTTTCTCCAGATGCTCAGAAATAGTAATTTTTTCATGTTTAATTTCTTGACTATAAATGACTATTGCATATGAATTATCACTTTTGGAACTAAAATAAGTGTGTTTAGATTCATTTTAATGCCTGCAATTGGTCGAAATAGAAGCTTCTGAGTAGGAGAAAAAGCCTGTAAAAATGGCAATTTTGAGTACATTGAGGCTTTAAAAAGTAGTTATTCAACACGAGGCACAATCCAAATGACATTTTGAATCATTCATTCTACAGTCCAAAAAATAAATTTTCTGATGAAAAGCGATAATCCGTGACCTCTCGAACTTTCTCCAGATGATCAGAAATAGTAAGTTTTTTCATGTTTAATTTCTTGACTATAAATGACTATTGCATGTGAATTATCACTTTTGGAACTAAAATAAGTGTGTTTAGAGTCATTTGAATGACTGAAATTGGTTGAAAAAGAAGCTTCTGAGTAGGAGAAAAAGTCTGTAAAAATGGCAATTTTGGTCACATTGAGGCTTTAAAAAGCAGTTATTCAACATGAGGCACAATTCAAATGACAATTTAAATCACTATTTTTCTACAGTCCAAAAAATCAAGTTTCCGATGAAAAGCGATGATCCGTGACCTGTCGAACTTTCTCTAGACTGTCAGAAATGGTAATTTTTTAATGTTACATTTTTTGACTGTAAATGACTATTGCATGTGAATGATCACTTTTGGAACTAAAATAAGTGTGTTTAGAGTCATTTTAATGTCTGAAATTGTTCAAAATACAAGCTTCTGAGTAGGAGAAAAAGTCTGTAAAAATGGCAATTTTGGTCACATTGAGGCTTTAAGAAGTAGTTATTCAACATGAGGCACAATCCAAATGACATTTTGAATAATTTTTTCTACAGTACAAAAAATCAATTTTCTGATGAAAAACGATGACCCGTGACCTGTCGAACTTTCTCCAGTCGGTCAGAAATGGTTATTTTTTAATGTTACATTTTTTTACTGTAAATGACTATTGCGTGTGAATTATCACTTTTGGAACTAAAATAAGTGTGTTTAGAGTCATTTGAATGACTGAAATTGGTTGAAAAAGTAGCTTCTGAGTAGGAGAAAAAGTCTGTAAAAATGGGAATTTTGGTCACATTGAGGCTTTAAAAAGTAGTTATTCAACATGAGGCACAATCCAAATGACAATTTAAATCACTATTATTCTACAGTCCAAAAAAACAATTTTCTGATGAAAAGCGATAATCCGTGACCTCTCGAACTTTTTCCAGATGCTCAGAAATAGTAATTTTTTCATGTTTAATTTCTTGACTATAAATGACTATTGCATATGAATTATCACTTTTGGAACTAAAATAAGTGTGTTTAGATTCATTTTAATGCCTGAAATTGGTCGAAAAAGAAGCTTCTGAGTAGGAGAAAAAGTCTGTAAAAATGGCAATTTTGAGTACATTGAGGCTTTAAAAAGTAGTTATTCAACATGAGGCACAATCCAAATGACATTTTGAATCATTTATTCTACAGTCCAAAAAATCAATTTTCTGATGAAAAGCGATAATCCGTGACCTCTCAAACTTTCTCCAGATGATCAGAAATAGTAAGTTTTTTCATGTTTAATTTCTTGACTATAAATGACTATTGCATGTGAATGATCACTTTTGGAACTAAATTAGGTGTGTTTAGAGTCATTTTAGTGCCTGAAATTGGTCGAAATAGAAGCTTGTGAGTAAGAGAAAAAGTCTGTAGAAATGGCAATTTTGGTCACATTGAGGCTTTAAGAAGTAGTTATTCAACATGAGGCACAATCCAAATGACATTTTGAATAATTCTTTCTACAGTCCAAAAAATCAATTTTCTGATGAAAAACGATGACCCGTGACCTGTCGAGCTTTCTCCAGATGGTCAGAAATGGTTATTTTTTAATGTTACATTTTTTTACTGTAAATGACTATTGCGTGTGAATTATCACTTTTGGAACTAAAATAAGTGTGTTTAGAGTCATTTGAATGACTGAAATTGGTTGAAAAAGAAGCTTCTGAGTAGGAGAAAAAGTCTGTAAAAATGGCAATTTTGGTCACATTGAGGCTTTAAAAAGCAGTTATTCAACATGAGGCACAATTCAAATGACAATTTAAATCACTATTTTTCTACAGTCCAAAAAATCAAGTTTCCAATGAAAGCGATGATCCGTGACCTGTAGAACTTTCTCTAGACTGTCAGCAATGGTAATTTTTTAATGTTACATTTTTTGACTGTAAATGACTATTGCATGTGAATGATCACTTTTGGAACTAAAATAAGTGTGTTTAGAGTCATTTTAATGTCTGAAATTGTTCAAAATAGAAGCTTCTGAGTAGGAGAAAAAGTCTGTAAAAATGGCAATTTTGGTCACATTAAGCCTTTAAAAAGTAGTTATTCAACATGAGGCACAATCCAAATGACGATTTGAATCATTTTTACTACAGTCCAAAAAATCCATTTTCTGATGAAAAACGATGACCCGTGACATGTCGAACTTTCTCCAGAGGGTCAGACATGGTAATTTTTTCATGTTACATTTTTTGACTGTAAATGACTATTGCATGTGAATTATCACTTTTAGAACTCAAATAAGTGTGTTTAGATTCATTTTAATGCCTGCAATTGGTCGAAATAGAAGCTTCTGAGTAGGAGAAAAAGCCTGTAAAAATGGCAATTTTGAGTACATTGAGGATTTAAAAAGTAGTTATTCAACATGAGGCACAATCCAAATGACATTTTGAATCATTTATTCTACAGTCCAAAAAATCAATTTTCTGATGAAAAACGATAATCCTTGACCTCTCGAACTTTCTCCAGATGCTCAGAAATAGTAATTTTTTCATGTTTAATTTCTTGACTATAAATGACTATTGCATGTGAATTATCACTTTTGGAATTAAAATAAGTGTGTTTAGATTCATTTTAATGCCTGCAATTGGTCGAAATAGAAGCTTCTGAGTAGGAGAAAAAGCCTGTAAAAATGGCAATTTTGAGTACATTGAGGATTTAAAAAGTAGTTATTTAACATGAGGCACAATCCAAATGACATTTTGAATCATTTATTCTACAGTCCAAAAAATCAATTTTCTGATGAAAAGCGATAATCCTTGACCTCTCGAACTTTCTCCAGATGCTCAGAAATAGTAATTTTTTCATGTTTAATTTCTTGACTATAAATGACTATTGCATGTGAATTATCACTTTTGGAATTAAAATAAGTGTGTTTAGATTCATTTTAATGCCTGCAATTGGTCGAAATAGAAGCTTCTGAGTAGGAGAAAAAGCCTGTAAAAATGGCAATTTTGAGTACATTGAGGCTTTAAAAAGTAGTTATTCAACACGAGGCACAATCCAAATGACATTTTGAATCATTCATTCTACAGTCCAAAAAATAAATTTTCTGATGAAAAGCGATAATCCGTGACCTCTCGAACTTTCTCCAGATGCTCAGAAATAGTACGTTTTTTTATGTTTAATTTCTTGACTATAAATGACTATTGCATGTGAATTATCACTTTTGGAACTAAATTAAGTGTGTTTAGAGTCATTTTAATGCCTGAAATTGGTCGAAATAGAAGCTTGTGAGTAAGAGAAAAAGTCTGTAATAATGGCAATTTTGGTCACATTGAGGCTTTAAAAAGCAGTTATTCAACATGAGGCACAATCCAAATGACAATTTAAATCACTATTGTTCTACAGTCCAAAAAATCAATTTTCTGATGAAAAGCGATGATCCGTGACCTGTTGAACTTTCTCTAGACTGTCAGAAATGGTAATTTTTTAATGTTACATTTTTTGACTGTAAATGACTATTGCATGTGAATGATCACGTTTGGAACTAAAATAAGTGTGTTTAGAGTCATTTTAATGCCTGAAATTGTTCAAAATACAAGCTTCTGAGTAGGAGAAAAACTCTGTAAAAATGGCAATTTTGGTCACATTAAGCCTTTAAAAATTGGTTATTCAACATGAGGCACAATCCAAATGACAATTTGAATCATTTTTACTACAGTCCAAAAAATCCATTTTCTGATGAAAAGCGATAATCCGTGACCTCTCGAACTTTCTCCAGATGCTCAGAAATAGTAATTTTTTCATGTTTAATTTCTTGACTGTAAATGACTATTGCATGTGAATTATCACTTTTGGAACTAAATTAAGTGTGTTTAGAGTCATTTTAATGCCTGAAATTGGTCGAAATAGAAGCTTGTGAGTAGGAGAAAAAGCCTGTAAAAATGGCAATTTTGAGTACATTGAGGATTTAAAAAGTACTTATTCAACATGAGGCACAATCCAAATGACATTTTGAATCATTTATTCTACAGTCCAAAAAATCAATTTTCTGATGAAAAGCGATAATCTGTGACCTCTCGAACTTTCTCCAGATGCTCAGAAATAGTAATTTTTTCATGTTTAATTTCTTGACTATAAATGACTGTTGCATGTGAATTATCACTTTTGGAACTAAATTAAGTGTGTTTAGAGTCATTTTAATGCCTGAAATTGGTCGAAATAGAAGCTTGTGAGTAAGAGAAAAAGTCTGTAATAATGGCAATTTTGGTCACATTGAAGCTTTAAAAAGTAGTTATTCAACATGAGGCACAATCCAAATGACATTTTGAATAATTTTTTCTACAGTCCAAAAAATCCATTTTCTGATGAAAAACGATGACCCGTGACCTGTCAAACTTTCTCCAGACGGTCAGAAATGGTAATTTTTTAATGTTAAATTTTTTGACTGTAAATGACTATTGCATGTGAATGACCACTTTTGGAACTAAAATAAGTGTGTTTAGATTCATTTTAATGCCTGAAATTGGTCGAAATAGAAGCTTCTGAGTAGGAGAAAAAGTCTGTAAAAATGGCAATTTTGAGTACATTGAGGCTTTAAAAAGTAGTTATTCAAAATGAGGGACAATCCACATGACATTTTGAATCATTTTTTCTACAGTCCAAAAAATCAATTTTCTGATGAAAAACGATGATCAGTGACCTGTCGAACTTGATCCAGATGGTCAGACATGGTAATTTTTGTTGATGTTACATTTTTTGACTGTAAATGACTATTGCATGTGAATTATCACTTTTGGAACCAAAATAAGTGTATTTAGATCCATTTTAATGCCTGAAATTGGTCGAAACAGAAGCTTCTGAGTAGGAGGAAAAGTCTGTAAAAATGGCAATTTTGAGTACATTGAGGCTTTAAAAAGTAGTTATTCAACATGAGGCACAATCCAAATGACATTTTGAATCATTTATTCTACAGTCCAAAAAATCAATTTGCTGATGAAAAGCGATAATCCGTGACCTCTCAAACTTTCTCCAGATGATCAGAAATAGTAAGTTTTTTCATGTTTAATTTCTTGACTATAAATGACTATTGCATGTGAATGATCACTTTTGGAACTAAATTAGGTGTGTTTAGACTCATTTTAGTGCCTGAAATTGGTCGAAATAGAAGCTTGTGAGTAAGAGAAAAAGTCTGTAGAAATGGCAATTTTGGTCACATTGAGGCTTTAAGAAGTAGTTATTCAACATGAGGCACAATCCAAATGACATTTTGAATAATTTTTTCTACAGTCCAAAAAATCAATTTTCTGATGAAAAACGATGACCCGTGACCTGTCGAACTTTCTCCAGACGGTCAGAAATGGTTATTTTTTAATGTTACATTTTTTTACTGTAAATGACTATTGCGTGTGAATTATCACTTTTGGAACTAAAATAAGTGTGTTTAGAGTCATTTGAATGACTGAAATTGGTTGAAAAAGAAGCTTCTGAGTAGGAGAAAAAGTCTGTAAAAATGGGAATTTTGGTCACATTGAGGCTTTAAAAAGTAGTTATTCAACATGAGGCACAATCCAAATGACAATTTAAATCACTATTATTCTACAGTCCAAAAAAACAATTTTCTGATGAAAAGCGATAAACCGTGACCTCTCGAACTTTCTCCAGATGCTCAGAAATAGTAATTTTTTCATGTTTAATTTCTTGACTATAAATGACTATTGCATATGAATTATCACTTTTGGAACTAAAATAAGTGTGTTTAGATTCATTTTAATGCCTGCAATTGGTCGAAATAGAAGCTTCTGAGTAGTAGAAAAAGCATGTAAAAATGGCAATTTTGAGTACATTGAGGCTTTAAAAAGTAGTTATTCAACACGAGGCACAATCCAAATGACATTTTGAATCATTCATTCTACAGTCCAAAAAATAAATTTTCTGATGAAAAGCGATAATCCGTGACCTCTCGAACTTTCTCCAGATGCTCAGAAATAGTAATTTTTTCATGTTTAATTTCTTGACTATAAATGACTATTGCATGTGAATTATCACTTTTGGAACTAAAATAAGTGTGTTTAGAGTCATTTGAATGACTGAAATTGGTTGAAAAAGAAGCTTCTGAGTAGGAGAAAAAGTCTGTAAAAATGGCAATTTTGGTCACATTGAGGCTTTAAAAAGCAGTTATTCAACATGAGGCACAATCCAAATGACAATTTAAATCACTATTTTTCTACAGTCCAAAAAATCAAGTTTCCGATGAAAAGCGATGATCCGTGACCTGTCGAACTTTCTCTAGACTGTCAGAAATGGTAATTTTTTAATGTTACATTTTTTGACTGTAAATGACTATTGCATGTGAATGATCACTTTTGGAACTAAAATAAGTGTGTTTAGAGTCATTTTAATGTCTGAAATTGTTCAAAATACAAGCTTCTGAGTAGGAGAAAAAGTCTGTAAAAATGGCAATTTTGGTCACATTAAGCCTTTAAAAAGTAGTTATTCAACATGAGGCACAATCCAAATGACAATTTGAATCATTTTTACTACAGTCCAAAAAATCCATTTTCTGATGAAAAACGATGACCCGTGACATGTCGAACTTTCTCCAGACTATCAGAAATGGTAATTTTTTCATGTTACATTTTTTGACTGTAAAGGACTATTGCATGTGAATGACCACTTTTGGAACTAAAATAAGTGTGTTTAGATTCATTTTAATGCCTGAAATTAGTCGAAATAGAAGCTTCTGAGTAGGAGAAAAAGTCTGTAAAAATGGCAATTTTGAGTACATTGAGGCTTTAAAAAGTAGTTATTCAACATGAGGCACAATCCAAATGACAATTTGAATCATTTTTACTACAGTCCAAAAAATCCATTTTCTGATGAAAAACGATGACCCATGACATGTCGAACTTTCTCCAGACTGTCAGAAATGGTAATTTTTTCATGTTACATTTTTTGACTGTAAAGGACTATTGCATGTGAATGACCACTTTTGGAACTAAAATAGGTGTGTTTAGATTCATTTTAATGCCTGAAATTAGTCGAAATAGAAGCTTCTGAGTAGGAGAAAAAGTCTGTAAAAATGGCAATTTTGAGTACATCGAGGCTTTAACCCCTTGAGTGCCCGCCCCTTTCCCCGCCCTGTGCCGGGCGTTTCATTAGCGGGCGGGGTTTATGACGAGCTGGTCTCGTCATGGGCACAGCGCAACCGCTGCCCATGACGAGACCAGCTCGTCATGGGCACTCAAGAGGTTAAAAAGTAGTTATTCAACATGAGGCACAATCCAAATGACATTTTGAATCATTTTTTCTACAGTCCAAAAAATCAATTTTCTGATGAAAAACGATGACCCGTGACCTGTCGAACTTTCTCCAGATGGTCAGACATGGTAATTTTTGTAATGTTACATTTTTTGACTGTAGATGACTATTGCATGTGAATTATCACTTTTAGAACTAAAATAATTGTATTTAGATTCATTTTAATGCCTGCAATTGGTCGAAATAGAAGCTTCTGAGTAGGAGAAAAAGCCTGTAAAAATGGCAATTTTGAGTACATTGAGGATTTAAAAAGTAGTTATTCAACATGAGGCACAATCCAAATGACATTTTGAATCATTTATTCTACAGTCCAAAAAATCAATTTTCTGATGAAAAGCGATAATCCGTGACCTCTCGAACTTTCTCCAGATGCTCAGAAATAGTAATTTTTTCATGTTTAATTTCTTGACTATAAATGACTATTGCATGTGAATTATCACTTTTGGAACTAAATTAAGTGTTTTAAGAGTCATTTTAATGCCTGAAATTGGTCGAAATAGAAGCTTGTGAGTAAGAGAAAAAGTCTGTAATAATGACAATTTTGGTCACATTAAGGCTTTAAAAATTAGTTATTCAACATGAGGCACAATCCAAATGACAATTTGAATCATTTTTACTACAGTCTAAAAAATCAATTTTCTGATGAAAAACGATGACCCGTGACATGTCGAACTTTCTCCAGACTGTCAGAAATGGTAATTTTTTCATGTTACATTTTTTGACTGTAAAGGACTATTGCATGTGAATGGCCACTTTTGGAACTAAAATAAGTGTGTTTAGATTCATTTTAATGCCTGAAATTGGTCGAAATAGAAGCTTCTGAGTAGGAGAAAAAGTCTGTATAAATGGCAATTTTGAGTACATTGAGGCTTTAAAAAGTAGTTATTCAACATGAGGCACAATCCAAATGACATTTTGAATCATTTTTTCTACAGTGCAAAAAATCCATTTTCTGATGAAAAACAATGACCCGTGACCTGTCAAACTTTCTCCAGACGGTCAGACATGGTAATTTTTTTAATGTTACATTTTTTTACTGTAAATGACTATTGCATGTGAATGATCACTTTTGCAACTAAAATAAGTGTGTTTAGAGTCATTTGAATGACTGAAATTGACTGAAAAAGAAGCTTCTGAGTAGGAGAAAAAGTCTGTAAAAATGGGAATTTTGGTCACATTGAAGCTTTAAAAAGTAGTTATTCAACATGAGGCACAATCCAAATGACAATTTGAATCACTATTTATCTACAGTCCAAAAAGTCAATTTTCTGATGAAAAGCGATGATCCGTGACCTGTCGAACTTTCTCTAGACTGTCAGAAATGGTAATTTTTTAATGTTACATTTTTTGACTGTAAAGGACTATTGCATGTGAATGACCACTTTTGGAACTAAAATAGGTGTGATTAAATTCATTTTAATGTCTGAAATTGGTCGAAATAGAAGCCTCTGAGTAGGAGAAAAGGTCTGTAAAAATGGCAATTTTGAGTACATTGAGGCTTTAAAAAGTAGTTATTCAACATGTGGCACAATCCAAATGACATTTTGAATCATTTTTTCTACAGTCCAAAAAATAAATTTTCTGATGAAAAGCGATAATCCGTGACCTCTCGAACTTTCTCCAGATGCTCAGAAATAGTAAGTTTTTTTATGTTTAATTTCTTGACTATAAATGACTATTGCATGTGAATTATCACTTTTGGAACTAAATTAAGTGTGTTTAGAGTCATTTGAATGACTGAAATTGGTGGAAATAGAAGCTTGTGAGTAAGAGAAAAAGTCTGTAATAATGGCAATTTTGGTCACATTGAGGCTTTAAAAAGCAGTTATTCAACATGAGGCACAATCCAAATGACAATTTAAATCACTATTTTTCTACAGTCCAAAAAATCAATTTTCTGATGAAAAGCGTTGATCCGTGACCTGTCGAACTTTCTCTAGACTGTCAGAAATGGTAATTTTTTAATGTTACATTTTTTGACTGTAAATGACTATTGCATGTGAATGATCACTTTTGGAACTAAAATAAGTGTGTTTAGAGTCATTTTAATGTCTGAAATTGTTCAAAATACAAGCTTCTGAGTAGGAGAAAAAGTCTGTAAAAATGGCAATTTTGGTCACATTAAGCCTTTAAAAAGTAGTTATTCAACATGAGGCACAATCCAAATGACAATTTGAATCATTTTTACTACAGTCCAAAAAATCCATTTTCTGATGAAAAACGATGACCCGTGACATGTCGAACTTTCTCCAGAATATCAGAAATGGTAATTTTTTCATGTTACATTTTTTGACTGTAAAGGACTATTGCATGTGAATGACCACTTTTGGAACTAAAATAAGTGTGTTTAGATTCATTTTAATGCCTGAAATTAGTCGAAATAGAAGCTTCTGAGTAGGAGAAAAAGTCTGTTAAAATGGCAATTTTGAGTACATTGAGGCTTTAAAAAGTAGTTATTCAACATGAGGCACAATCCAAATGACAATTTGAATCATTTTTACTACAGTCCAAAAAATCCATTTTCTGATGAAAAACGATGACCCATGACATGTCGAACTTTCTCCAGACTGTCAGAAATGGTAATTTTTTCATGTTACATTTTTTGACTGTAAAGGACTATTGCATGTGAATGACCACTTTTGGAACTAAAATAGGTGTGTTTAGATTCATTTTAATGCCTGAAATTAGTCGAAATAGAAGCTTCTGAGTAGGAGAAAAAGTCTGTAAAAATGGCAATTTTGAGTACATCGAGGCTTTAACCCCTTGAGTGCCCGCCCCTTTCCCCGCCCTGTGCCGGGCGTTTCATTAGCGGGCGGGGTTTATGACGAGCTGGTCTCATCATGGGCACAGCGCAACCGCTGCCCATGACGAGACCAGCTCGTCATGGGCACTCAAGAGGTTAAAAAGTAGTTATTCAACATGAGGCACAATCCAAATGACATTTTGAATCATTTTTTCTACAGTCCAAAAAATCCATTTTCTGATGAAAAACGATGACCCGTGACCTGTCGAACTTTCTCCAGATGGTCAGACATGGTAATTTTTGTAATGTTACATTTTTTGACTGTAGATGACTATTGCATGTGAATTATCACTTTTAGAACTAAAATAAGTGTTTTTAGATTCATTTTAATGCCTGCAATTGGTCGAAATAGAAGCTTCTGAGTAGGAGAAAAAGCCTGTAAAAATGGCAATTTTGAGTACATTGAGGATTTAAAAAGTAGTTATTCAACATGAGGCACAATCCAAATGACATTTTGAATCATTTATTCTACAGTCAAAAAAATCAATTTTCTGATGAAAAGCGATAATCCGTGACCTCTCGAACTTTCTCCAGATGCTCAGAAATAGTAATTTTTTCATGTTTAATTTCTTTACTATAAATGACTATTGCATGTGAATTATCACTTTTGGAACTAAATTAAGTGTTTTAAGAGTCATTTTAATGCCTGAAATTGGTCGAAATAGAAGCTTGTGAGTAAGAGAAAAAGTCTGTAATAATGACAATTTTGGTCACATTAATGCTTTAAAAATTAGTTATTCAACATGAGGCACAATCCAAATGACAATTTGAATCATTTTTACTACAGTCTAAAAAATCCATTTTCTGATGAAAAACGATGACCCGTGACATGTCGAACTTTCTCCAGACTGTCAGAAATGGTAATTTTTTCATATTACATTTTTTGACTGTAAAGGACTATTGCATGTGAAGGGCCACTTTTGGAACTAAAATAAGTGTGTTTAGATTCATTTTAATGCCTGAAATTGGTCGAAATAGAAGCTTCTGAGTAGGAGAAAAAGTCTGTATAAATGGCAATTTTGAGTACATTGAGGCTTTAAAAAGTAGTTATTCAACATGAGGCACAATCCAAATGACATTTTGAATCATTTTTTCTACAGTGCAAAAAATCCATTTTCTGATGAAAAACGATGACCCGTGACCTGTCAAACTTTCTCCAGACGGTCAGACATGGTAATTTTTTTAATGTTACATTTTTTTACTGTAAATGACTATTGCATGTGAATGATCACTTTTGCAACTAAAATAAGTGTGTTTAGAGTCATTTGAATGACTGAAATTGACTGAAAAAGAAGCTTCTGAGTAGGAGAAAAAGTCTGTAAAAATGGGAATTTTGGTCACATTGAGGCTTTAAAAAGTAGTTATTCAACATGAGGCACAATCCAAATGACAATTTGAATCATTTTTACTACAGTCCAAAAAATCCATTTTCTGATGAAAAACGATGACCCATGACATGTCGAACTTTCTCCAGACTGTCAGAAATGGTAATTTTTTCATGTTACATTTTTTGACTGTAAAGGACTATTGCATGTGAATGACCACTTTTGGAACTAAAATAGGTGTGTTTAGATTCATTTTAATGCCTGAAATTAGTCGAAATAGAAGCTTCTGAGTAGGAGAAAAAGTCTGTAAAAATGGCAATTTTGAGTACATCGAGGCTTTAACCCCTTGAGTGCCCGCCCCTTTCCCCGCCCTGTGCCGGGCGTTTCATTAGCGGGCGGGGTTTATGACGAGCTGGTCTCGTCATGGGCACAGCGCAACCGCTGCCCATGACGAGACCAGCTCGTCATGGGCACTCAAGAGGTTAAAAAGTAGTTATTCAACATGAGGCACAATCCAAATGACATTTTGAATCATTTTTTCTACAGTCCAAAAAATCCATTTTCTGATGAAAAACGATGACCCGTGACCTGTCGAACTTTCTCCAGATGGTCAGACATGGTAATTTTGTAATGTTACATTTTTTGACTGTAGATGACTATTGCATGTGAATTATCACTTTTAGAACTAAAATAAGTGTTTTTAGATTCATTTTAATGCCTGCAATTGGTCGAAATAGAAGCTTCTGAGTAGGAGAAAAAGCCTGTAAAAATGGCAATTTTGAGTACATTGAGGATTTAAAAAGTAGTTATTCAACATGAGGCACAATCCAAATGACATTTTGAATCATTTATTCTACAGTCCAAAAAATCAATTTTCTGATGAAAAGCGATAATCCGTGACCTCTCGAACTTTCTCCAGATGCTCAGAAATAGTAATTTTTTCATGTTTAATTTCTTGACTATAAATGACTATTGCATGTGAATTATCACTTTTGGAACTAAATTAAGTGTTTTAAGAGTCATTTTAATGCCTGAAAT
Organism: Triturus cristatus; assembly: GCF_964204655.1. Taxonomy (NCBI): domain Eukaryota; kingdom Metazoa; phylum Chordata; class Amphibia; order Caudata; family Salamandridae; genus Triturus; species Triturus cristatus. The sequence continues at coordinate 999,791,334 of NC_140583.1, read as the reverse complement.
TGGTCGAAATAGAAGCTTGTGAGTAAGAGAAAAAGTCTGTAATAATGAAACTTTTGGTCACATTAATGCTTTAAAAATTAGTTATTCAACATGAGGCACAATCCAAATGACAATTTGAATCATTTTTACTACAGTCTAAAAAATCCATTTTCTGATGAAAAATGATGACCCGTGACATGTCGAACTTTCTCCAGACTGTCAGAAATGGTAATTTTTTCATGTTACATTTTTTGACTGTAAAGGACTATTGCATGTGAAGGGCCACTTTTGGAACTAAAATAAGTGTGTTTAGATTCATTTTAATGCCTGAAATTGGTCGAAATAGAAGCTTCTGAGTAGGAGAAAAAGTCTGTATAAATGGCAATTTTGAGTACATTGAGGCTTTAAAAAGTAGTTATTCAACATGAGGCACAATCCAAATGACATTTTGAATCATTTTTTCTACAGTGCAAAAAATCCATTTTCTGATGAAAAACGATGACCCGTGACCTGTCAAACTTTCTCCAGACGGTCAGACATGGTAATTTTTTTAATGTTACATTTTTTTACTGTAAATGACTATTGCATGTGAATGATCACTTTTGCAACTAAAATAAGTGTGTTTAGAGTCATTTGAATGACTGAAATTGACTGAAAAAGAAGCTTCTGAGTAGGAGAAAAAGTCTGTAAAAATGGGAATTTTGGTCACATTGAAGCTTTAAAAAGTAGTTATTCAACATGAGGCACTATCCAAATGACAATTTGAATCACTATTTATCTACAGTCCAAAAAGTCAATTTTCTAATGAAAAGCGATGATCCGTGACCTGTCGAACTTTCTCTAGACTGTCAGAAATGGTAATTTTTTAATGTTACATTTTTTGACTGTAAAGGACTATTGCATGTGAATGACCACTTTTGGAACTAAAATAAGTGTGATTAAATTCATTTTAATGCCTGAAATTGGTCGAAATAGAAGCTTCTGAGTAGGAGAAAAGGTCTGTAAAAATGGCAATTTTGAGTACATTGAGGCTTTAAAAAGTAGTTATTCAACATGTGGCACAATCCAAATGACATTTTGAATCATTTTTTCTACAGTCCAAAAAATAAATTTTCTGATGAAAAGCGATAATCCGTGACCTCTCGAACTTTCTCCAGATGCTCAGAAATAGTAAGTTTTTTTATGTTTAATTTCTTGACTATAAATGACTATTGCATGTGAATTATCACTTTTGGAACTAAATTAAGTGTGTTTAGAGTCATTTGAATGACTGAAATTGGTGGAAATAGAAGCTTGTGAGTAAGAGAAAAAGTGTGTAATAATGGCAATTTTGGTCACATTGAGGCTTTAAAAAGCAGTTATTCAACATGAGGCACAATCCAAATGACAATTTAAATCACTATTTTTCTACAGTCCAAAAAAACAATTTTCTGATGAAAAGCGTTGATCCGTGACCTGTCGAACTTTCTCTAGACTGTCAGAAATGGTAATTTTTTAATGTTACATTTTTTGACTGTAAATGACTATTGCATGTGAATGATCACTTTTGGAACTAAAATAAGTGTGTTTAGAGTCATTTTAATGTCTGAAATTGTTCAAAATACAAGCTTCTGAGTAGGAGAAAAAGTCTGTAAAAATGGCAATTTTGGTCACATTAAGCCTTTAAAAAGTAGTTATTCAACATGAGGCACAATCCAAATGACAATTTGAATCATTTTTACTACAGTCCAAAAAATCCATTTTCTGATGAAAAACGATGACCCGTGACATGTCGAACTTTCTCCAGACTATCAGAAATGGTAATTTTTTCATGTTACATTTTTTGACTGTAAAGGACTATTGCATGTGAATGACCACTTTTGGAACTAAAATAAGTGTGTTTAGATTCATTTTAATGCCTGAAATTAGTCGAAATAGAAGCTTCTGAGTAGGAGAAAAAGTCTGTTAAAATGGCAATTTTGAGTACATTGAGGCTTTAAAAAGTAGTTATTAAACATGAGGCACAATCCAAATGACAATTTGAATCATTTTTACTACAGTCCAAAAAATCCATTTTCTGATGAAAAACGATGACCCATGACATGTCGAACTTTCTCCAGACTGTCAGAAATGGTAATTTTTTCATGTTACATTTTTTGACTGTAAAGGACTATTGCATGTGAATGACCACTTTTGGAACTAAAATAGGTGTGTTTAGATTCATTTTAATGCCTGAAATTAGTCGAAATAGAAGCTTCTGAGTAGGAGAAAAAGTCTGTAAAAATGGCAATTTTGAGTACATCGAGGCTTTAACCCCTTGAGTGCCCGCCCCTTTCCCCGCCCTGTGCCGGGCGTTTCATTAGCGGGCGGGGTTTATGACGAGCTGGTCTCGTCATGGGCACAGCGCAACCGCTGCCCATGACGAGACCAGCTCGTCATGGGCACTCAAGAGGTTAAAAAGTAGTTATTCAACATGAGGCACAATCCAAATGACATTTTGAATCATTTTTTCTACAGTCCAAAAAATCCATTTTCTGATGAAAAACGATGACCCGTGACCTGTCGAACTTTCTCCAGATGGTCAGACATGGTAATTTTTGTAATGTTACATTTTTTGACTGTAGATGACTATTGCATGTGAATTATCACTTTTAGAACTAAAATAAGTGTTTTTAGATTCATTTTAATGCCTGCAATTGGTCGAAATAGAAGCTTCTGAGTAGGAGAAAAAGCCTGTAAAAATGGCAATTTTGAGTACATTGAGGATTTAAAAAGTAGTTATTCAACATGAGGCACAATCCAAATGACATTTTGAATCATTTATTCTACAGTCCAAAAAATCAATTTTCTGATGAAAAGCGATAATCCGTGACCTCTCGAACTTTCTCCAGATGCTCAGAAATAGTAATTTTTTCATGTTTAATTTCTTGACTATAAATGACTATTGCATGTGAATTATCACTTTTGGAACTAAATTAAGTGTTTTAAGAGTCATTTTAATGCCTGAAATTGGTCGAAATAGAAGCTTGTGAGTAAGAGAAAAAGTCTGTAATAATGACAATTTTGGTCACATTAATGCTTTAAAAATTAGTTATTCAACATGAGGCACAATCCAAATGACAATTTGAATCATTTTTACTACAGTCTAAAAAATCCATTTTCTGATGAAAAACGATGACCCGTGACATGTCGAACTTTCTCCAGACTGTCAGAAATGGTAATTTTTTCATGTTACATTTTTTGACTGTAAAGGACTATTGCATGTGAAGGGCCACTTTTGGAACTAAAATAAGTGTGTTTAGATTCATTTTAATGCCTGAAATTGGTCGAAATAGAAGCTTCTGAGTAGGAGAAAAAGTCTGTATAAATGGCAATTTTGAGTACATTGAGGCTTTAAAAAGTAGTTATTCAACATGAGGCACAATCCAAATGACATTTTGAATGATTTTTTCTACAGTGCAAAAAATCCATTTTCTGATGAAAAACGATGACCCGTGACCTGTCAAACTTTCTCCAGACGGTCAGACATGGTAATTTTTTTAATGTTACATTTTTTTACTGTAAATGACTATTGCATGTGAATGATCACTTTTGCAACTAAAATAAGTGTGTTTAGAGTCATTTGAATGACTGAAATTGACTGAAAAAGAAGCTTCTGAGTAGGAGAAAAAGTCTGTAAAAATGGGAATTTTGGTCACATTGAGGCTTTAAAAAGTAGTTATTCAACATGAGGCACAATCCAAATGACAATTTGAATCATTTTTACTACAGTCCAAAAAATCCATTTTCTGATGAAAAACGATGACCCATGACATGTCGAACTTTCTCCAGACTGTCAGAAATGGTAATTTTTTCATGTTACATTTTTTGACTGTAAAGGACTATTGCATGTGAATGACCACTTTTGGAACTAAAATAGGTGTGTTTAGATTCATTTTAATTCCTGAAATTAGTCGAAATAGAAGCTTCTGAGTAGGAGAAAAAGTCTGTAAAAATGGCAATTTTGAGTACATCGAGGCTTTAACCCCTTGAGTGCCCGCCCCTTTCCCCGCCCTGTGCCGGGCGTTTCATTAGCGGGCGGGGTTTATGACGAGCTGGTCTCGTCATGGGCACAGCGCAACCGCTGCCCATGACGAGACCAGCTCGTCATGGGCACTCAAGAGGTTAAAAAGTAGTTATTCAACATGAGGCACAATCCAAATGACATTTTGAGTCATTTTTTCTACAGTCCAAAAAATCCATTTTCTGATGAAAAACGATGACCCGTGACCTGTTGAACTTTCTCCAGATGGTCAGACATGGTAATTTTTGTGATGTTACATTTTTTGACTGTAGATGACTATTGCATGTGAATTATCACTTTTAGAACTAAAATAAGTGTTTTTAGATTCATTTTAATGCCTGCAATTGGTCGAAATAGAAGCTTCTGAGTAGGAGAAAAAGCCTGTAAAAATGGCAATTTTGAGTACATTGAGGATTTAAAAAGTAGTTATTCAACATGAGGCACAATCCAAATGACATTTTGAATCATTTATTCTACAGTCCAAAAAATCGATTTTCTGATGAAAAGCGATAATCCGTGACCTCTCGAACTTTCTCCAGATGCTCAGAAATAGTAATTTTTTCATGTTTAATTTCTTGACTATAAATGACTATTGCATGTGAATTATCACTTTTGGAACTAAATTAAGTGTTTTAAGAGTCATTTTAATGCCTGAAATTGGTCGAAATAGAAGCTTGTGAGTAAGAGAAAAAGTCTGTAATAATGAAAATTTTGGTCACATTAATGCTTTAAAAATTAGTTATTCAACATGAGGCACAATCCAAATGACAATTTGAATCATTTTTACTACAGTCTAAAAAATCCATTTTCTGATGAAAAACGATGACCCGTGACATGTCGAACTTTCTCCAGACTGTCAGAAATGGTAATTTTTTCATGTTACATTTTTTGACTGTAAAGGACTATTGCATGTGAAGGGCCACTTTTGGAACTAAAATAAGTGTGTTTAGATTCATTTTAATGCCTGAAATTGGTCGAAATAGAAGCTTCTGAGTAGGAGAAAAAGTCTGTATAAATGGCAATTTTGAGTACATTGAGGCTTTAAAAAGTAGTTATTCAACATGAGGCACAATCCAAATGACATTTTGAATCATTTTTTCTACAGTGCAAAAAATCCATTTTCTGATGAAAAACGATGACCCGTGACCTGTCAAACTTTCTCCAGACGGTCAGACATGGTAATTTTTTTAATGTTACATTTTTTTACTGTAAATGACTATTGCATGTGAATGATCACTTTTGCAACTAAAATAAGTGTGTTTAGAGTCATTTGAATGACTGAAATTGACTGAAAAAGAAGCTTCTGAGTAGGAGAAAAAGTCTGTAAAAATGGGAATTTTGGTCACATTGAAGCTTTAAAAAGTAGTTATTCAACATGAGGCACAATCCAAATGACAATTTGAATCACTATTTATCTACAGTCCAAAAAGTCAATTTTCTAATGAAAAGCGATGATCCGTGACCTGTTGAACTTTCTCTAGACTGTCAGAAATGGTAATTTTTTAATGTTACATTTTTTGACTGTAAAGGACTATTGCATGTGAATGACCACTTTTGGAACTAAAATAAGTGTGATTAAATTCATTTTAATGCCTGAAATTGGTCGAAATAGAAGCTTCTGAGTAGGAGAAAAGGTCTGTAAAAATGGCAATTTTGAGTACATTGAGGCTTTAAAAAGTAGTTATTCAACATGTGGCACAATCCAAATGACATTTTGAATCATTTTTTCTACAGTCCAAAAAATAAATTTTCTGATGAAAAGCGATAATCCGTGACCTCTCGAACTTTCTCCAGATGCTCAGAAATAGTAAGTTTTTTTATGTTTAATTTCTTGACTATAAATGACTATTGCATGTGAATTATCACTTTTGGAACTAAATTAAGTGTGTTTAGAGTCATTTGAATGACTGAAATTGGTGGAAATAGAAGCTTGTGAGTAAGAGAAAAAGTCTGTAATAATGGCAATTTTGGTCACATTGAGGCTTTAAAAAGCAGTTATTCAACATGAAGCACAATCCAAATGACAATTTAAATCACTATTTTTCTACAGTCCAAAAAATCAATTTTCTGATGAAAAGCGTTGATCCGTGACCTGTCGAACTTTCTCTAGACTGTCAGAAATGGTAATTTTTTAATGTTACATTTTTTGACTGTAAATGACTATTGCATGTGAATGATCACTTTTGGAACTAAAATAAGTGTGTTTAGAGTCATTTTAATGTCTGAAATTGTTCAAAATACAAGCTTCTGAGTAGGAGAAAAAGTCTGTAAAAATGGCAATTTTGGTCACATTAAGCCTTTAAAAAGTAGTTATTCAACATGAGGCACAATCCAAATGACAATTTGAATCATTTTTACTACAGTCCAAAAAATCCATTTTCTGATGAAAAACGATTACCCGTGACATGTCGAACTTTCTCCAGACTATCAGAAATGGTAATTTTTTCATGTTACATTTTTTGACTGTAAAGGACTATTGCATGTGAATGACCACTTTTGGAACTAAAATAAGTGTGTTTAGATTCATTTTAATGCCTGAAATTAGTCGAAATAGAAGCTTCTGAGTAGGAGAAAAAGTCTGTAAAAATGGCAATGTTGAGTACATTGAGGCTTTAAAAAGTAGTTATTAAACATGAGGCACAATCCAAATGACAATTTGAATCATTTTTACTACAGTCCAAAAAATCCATTTTCTGATGAAAAACGATGACCCATGACATGTCGAACTTTCTCCAGACTGTCAGAAATGGTAATTTTTTCATGTTACATTTTTTGACTGTAAAGGAGTATTGCATGTGAATGACCACTTTTGGAACTAAAATAGGTGTGTTTAGATTCATTTTAATGCCTGAAATTAGTCGAAATAGAAGCTTCTGAGTAGGAGAAAAAGTCTGTAAAAATGGCAATTTTGAGTACATCGAGGCTTTAACCCCTTGAGTGCCCGCCCCTTTCCCCGCCCTGTGCCGGGCGTTTCATTAGCGGGCGGGGTTTATGACGAGCTGGTCTCGTCATGGGCACAGCGCAACCGCTGCCCATGACGAGACCAGCTCGTCATGGGCACTCAAGAGGTTAAAAAGTAGTTATTCAACATGAGGCACAATCCAAATGACATTTTGAATCATTTTTTCTACAGTCCAAAAAATCCATTTTCTGATGAAAAACGATGACCCGTGACCTGTCGAACTTTCTCCAGATGGTCAGACATGGTAATTTTTGTAATGTTACATTTTTTGACTGTAGATGACTATTGCATGTGAATTATCACTTTTAGAACTAAAATAAGTGTTTTTAGATTCATTTTAATGCCTGCAATTGGTCGAAATAGAAGCTTCTGAGTAGGAGAAAAAGCCTGTAAAAATGGCAATTTTGAGTACATTGAGGATTTAAAAAGTAGTTATTCAACATGAGGCACAATCCAAATGACATTTTAAATCATTTATTCTACAGTCCAAAAAATCAATTTTCTGATGAAAAGCGATAATCCGTGACCTCTCGAACTTTCTCCAGATGCTCAGAAATAGTAATTTTTTCATGTTTAATTTCTTGACTATAAATGACTATTGCATGTGAATTATCACTTTTGGAACTAAATTAAGTGTTTTAAGAGTCATTTTAATGCCTGAAATTGGTCGAAATAGAAGCTTGTGAGTAAGAGAAAAAGTCTGTAATAATGACAATTTTGGTCACATTAATGCTTTAAAAATTAGTTATTCAACATGAGGCACAATCCAAATGACAATTTGAATCATTTTTACTACAGTCTAAAAAATCCATTTTCTGATGAAAAACGATGACCCGTGACATGTCGAACTTTCTCCAGACTGTCAGAAATGGTAATTTTTTCATGTTACATTTTTTGACTGTAAAGGACTATTGCATGTGAAGGGCCACTTTTGGAACTAAAATAAGTGTGTTTAGATTCATTTTAATGCCTGAAATTGGTCGAAATAGAAGCTTCTGAGTAGGAGAAAAAGTCTGTATAAATGGCAATTTTGAGTACATTGAGGCTTTAAAAAGTAGTTATTCAACATGAGGCACAATCCAAATGACATTTTGAATCATTTTTTCTACAGTGCAAAAAATCCATTTTCTGATGAAAAACGATGACCCGTGACCTGTCAAACTTTCTCCAGACGGTCAGACATGGTAATTTTTTTAATGTTACATTTTTTTACTGTAAATGACTATTGCATGTGAATGATCACTTTTGCAACTAAAATAAGTGTGTTTAGAGTCATTTGAATGACTGAAATTGACTGAAAAAGAAGCTTCTGAGTAGGAGAAAAAGTCTGTAAAAATGGGAATTTTGGTCACATTGAAGCTTTAAAAAGTAGTTATTCAACATGAGGCACAATCCAAATGACAATTTGAATCACTATTTATCTACAGTCCAAAAAGTCAATTTTCTAATGAAAAGCGATGATCCGTGACCTGTCGAACTTTCTCTAGACTGTCAGAAATGGTAATTTTTTAATGTTAAATTTTTTGACTGTAAAGGACTATTGCATGTGAATGACCACTTTTGGAACTAAAATAAGTGTGATTAAATTCATTTTAATGCCTGAAATTGGTCGAAATAGAAGCTTCTGAGTAGGAGAAAAGGTCTGTAAAAATGGCAATTTTGAGTACATTGAGGCTTTAAAAAGTAGTTATTCAACATGTGGCACAATCCAAATGACATTTTGAATCATTTTTTCTACAGTCCAAAAAATAAATTTTCTGATGAAAAGCGATAATCCGTGACCTCTCGAACTTTCTCCAGATGCTCAGAAATAGTAAGTTTTTTTATGTTTAATTTCTTGACTATAAATGACTATTGCATGTGAATTATCACTTTTGGAACTAAATTAAGTGTGTTTAGAGTCATTTGAATGACTGAAATTGGTGGAAATAGAAGCTTGTGAGTAAGAGAAAAAGTCTGTAATAATGGCAATTTTGGTCACATTGAGGCTTTAAAAAGCAGTTATTCAACATGAGGCACAATCCAAATGACAATTTAAATCACTATTTTTCTACAGTCCAAAAAAACAATTTTCTGATTAAAAGCGTTGATCCGTGACCTGTCGAACTTTCTCTAGACTGTCAGAAATGGTAATTTTTTCATGTTACATTTTTTGACTGTAAAGGACTATTGCATGTGAATGACCACTTTTGGAACTAAAATAAGTGTGTTTAGATTCATTTTAATGCCTGAAATTAGTCGAAATAGAAGCTTCTGAGTAGGAGAAAAAGTCTGTTAAAATGGCAATTTTGAGTACATTGAGGCTTTAAAAAGTAGTTATTAAACATGAGGCACAATCCAAATGACAATTTGAATCATTTTTACTACAGTCCAAAAAATCCATTTTCTGATGAAAAACGATGACCCATGACATGTCGAACTTTCTCCAGACTGTCAGAAATGGTAATTTTTTCATGTTACATTTTTTGACTGTAAAGGACTATTGCATGTGAATGACCACTTTTGGAACTAAAATAGGTGTGTTTAGATTCATTTTAATGCCTGAAATTAGTCGAAATAGAAGCTTCTGAGTAGGAGAAAAAGTCTGTAAAAATGGCAATTTTGAGTACATCGAGGCTTTAACCCCTTGAGTGCCCGCCCCTTTCCCCGCCCTGTGCCGGGCGTTTCATTAGCGGGCGGGGTTTATGACGAGCTGGTCTCGTCATGGGCACAGCGCAACCGCTGCCCATGACGAGACCAGCTCGTCATGGGCACTCAAGAGGTTAAAAAGTAGTTATTCAACATGAGGCACAATCCAAATGACATTTTGAATCATTTTTTCTACAGTCCAAAAAATCCATTTTCTGATGAAAAACGATGACCCGTGACCTGTCGAACTTTCTCCAGATGGTCAGACATGGTAATTTTTGTAATGTTACATTTTTTGACTGTAGATGACTATTGCATGTGAATTATCACTTTTAGAACTAAAATAAGTGTTTTTAGATTCATTTTAATGCCTGCAATTGGTCGAAATAGAAGCTTCTGAGTAGGAGAAAAAGCCTGTAAAAATGGCAATTTTGAGTACATTGAGGATTTAAAAAGTAGTTATTCAACATGAGGCACAATCCAAATGACATTTTGAATCATTTATTCTACAGTCCAAAAAATCAATTTTCTGATGAAAAGCGATAATCCGTGACCTCTCGAACTTTCTCCAGATGCTCAGAAATAGTAATTTTTTCATGTTTAATTTCTTGACTATAAATGACTATTGCATGTGAATTATCACTTTTGGAACTAAATTAAGTGTTTTAAGAGTCATTTTAATGCCTGAAATTGGTCGAAATAGAAGCTTGTGAGTAAGAGAAAAAGTCTGTAATAATGAAACTTTTGGTCACATTAATGCTTTAAAAATTAGTTATTCAACATGAGGCACAATCCAAATGACAATTTGAATCATTTTTACTACAGTCTAAAAAATCCATTTTCTGATGAAAAACGATGACCCGTGACATGTCGAACTTTCTCCAGACTGTCAGAAATGGTAATTTTTTCATGTTACATTTTTTGACTGTAAAGGACTATTGCATGTGAAGGGCCACTTTTGGAACTAAAATAAGTGTGTTTAGATTCATTTTAATGCCTGAAATTGGTCGAAATAGAAGCTTCTGAGTAGGAGAAAAAGTCTGTATAAATGGCAATTCTGAGTACATTGAGGCTTTAAAAAGTAGTTATTCAACATGAGGCACAATCCAAATGACATTTTGAATCATTTTTTCTACAGTGCAAAAAATCCATTTTCTGATGAAAAACGATGACCCGTGACCTGTCAAACTTTCTCCAGACGGTCAGACATGGTAATTTTTTTAATGTTACATTTTTTTACTGTAAATGACTATTGCATGTGAATGATCACTTTTGCAACTAAAATAAGTGTGTTTAGAGTCATTTGAATGACTGAAATTGACTGAAAAAGAAGCTTCTGAGTAGGAGAAAAAGTCTGTAAAAATGGGAATTTTGGTCACATTGAAGCTTTAAAAAGTAGTTATTCAACATGAGGCACAATCCAAATGACAATTTGAATCACTATTTATCTACAGTCCAAAAAGTCAATTTTCTAATGAAAAGCGATGATCCGTGACCTGTCGAACTTTCTCTAGACTGTCAGAAATGGTAATTTTTTAATGTTAAATTTTTTGACTGTAAAGGACTATTGCATGTGAATGACCACTTTTGGAACTAAAATAAGTGTGATTAAATTCATTTTAATGCCTGAAATTGGTCGAAATAGAAGCTTCTGAGTAGGAGAAAAGGTCTGTAAAAATGGCAATTTTGAGTACATTGAGGCTTTAAAAAGTAGTTATTCAACATGTGGCACAATCCAAATGACATTTTGAATCATTTTTTCTACAGTCCAAAAAATAAATTTTCTGATGAAAAGCGATAATCCGTGACCTCTCGAACTTTCTCCAGATGCTCAGAAATAGTAAGTTTTTTTATGTTTAATTTCTTGACTATAAATGACTATTGCATGTGAATTATCACTTTTGGAACTAAATTAAGTGTGTTTAGAGTCATTTGAATGACTGAAATTGGTGGAAATAGAAGCTTGTGAGTAAGAGAAAAAGTCTGTAATAATGGCAATTTTGGTCACATTGAGGCTTTAAAAAGCAGTTATTCAACATGAGGCACAATCCAAATGACAATTTAAATCACTATTTTTCTACAGTCCAAAAAAACAATTTTCTGATTAAAAGCGTTGATCCGTGACCTGTCGAACTTTCTCTAGACTGTCAGAAATGGTAATTTTTTCATGTTACATTTTTTGACTGTAAAGGACTATTGCATGTGAATGACCACTTTTGGAACTAAAATAAGTGTGTTTAGATTCATTTTAATGCCTGAAATTAGTCGAAATAGAAGCTTCTGAGTAGGAGAAAAAGTCTGTTAAAATGGCAATTTTGAGTACATTGAGGCTTTAAAAAGTAGTTATTAAACATGAGGCACAATCCAAATGACAATTTGAATCATTTTTACTACAGTCCAAAAAATCCATTTTCTGATGAAAAACGATGACCCATGACATGTCGAACTTTCTCCAGACTGTCAGAAATGGTAATTTTTTCATGTTACATTTTTTGACTGTAAAGGACTATTGCATGTGAATGACCACTTTTGGAACTAAAATAGGTGTGTTTAGATTCATTTTAATGCCTGAAATTAGTCGAAATAGAAGCTTCTGAGTAGGAGAAAAAGTCTGTAAAAATGGCAATTTTGAGTACATCGAGGCTTTAACCCCTTGAGTGCCCGCCCCTTTCCCCGCCCTGTGCCGGGCGTTTCATTAGCGGGCGGGGTTTATGACGAGCTGGTCTCGTCATGGGCACAGCGCAACCGCTGCCCATGACGAGACCAGCTCGTCATGGGCACTCAAGAGGTTAAAAAGTAGTTATTCAACATGAGGCACAATCCAAATGACATTTTGAATCATTTTTTCTACAGTCCAAAAAATCCATTTTCTGATGAAAAACGATGACCCGTGACCTGTCGAACTTTCTCCAGATGGTCAGACATGGTAATTTTTGTAATGTTACATTTTTTGACTGTAGATGACTATTGCATGTGAATTATCACTTTTAGAACTAAAATAAGTGTTTTTAGATTCATTTTAATGCCTGCAATTGGTCGAAATAGAAGCTTCTGAGTAGGAGAAAAAGCCTGTAAAAATGGCAATTTTGAGTACATTGAGGATTTAAAAAGTAGTTATTCAACATGAGGCACAATCCAAATGACATTTTGAATCATTTATTCTACAGTCCAAAAAATCAATTTTCTGATGAAAAGCGATAATCCGTGACCTCTCGAACTTTCTCCAGATGCTCAGAAATAGTAATTTTTTCATGTTTAATTTCTTGACTATAAATGACTATTGCATGTGAATTATCACTTTTGGAACTAAATTAAGTGTTTTAAGAGTCATTTTAATGCCTGAAATTGGTCGAAATAGAAGCTTGTGAGTAAGAGAAAAAGTCTGTAATAATGACAATTTTGGTCACATTAATGCTTTAAAAATTAGTTATTCAACATGAGGCACAATCCAAATGACAATTTGAATCATTTTTACTACAGTCTAAAAAATCCATTTTCTGATGAAAAACGATGACCCGTGACATGTCGAACTTTCTCCAGACTGTCAGAAATGGTAATTTTTTCATGTTACATTTTTTGACTGTAAAGGACTATTGCATGTGAAGGGCCACTTTTGGAACTAAAATAAGTGTGTTTAGATTCATTTTAATGCCTGAAATTGGTCGAAATAGAAGCTTCTGAGTAGGAGAAAAAGTCTGTATAAATGGCAATTCTGAGTACATTGAGGCTTTAAAAAGTAGTTATTCAACATGAGGCACAATCCAAATGACATTTTGAACCATTTTTTCTACAGTGCAAAAAATCCATTTTCTGATGAAAAACGATGACCCGTGACCTGTCAAACTTTCTCCAGACGGTCAGACATGGTAATTTTTTTAATGTTACATTTTTTTACTGTAAATGACTATTGCATGTGAATGATCACTTTTGCAACTAAAATAAGTGTGTTTAGAGTCATTTGAATGACTGAAATTGACTGAAAAAGAAGCTTCTGAGTAGGAGAAAAAGTCTGTAAAAATGGGAATTTTGGTCACATTGAGGCTTTAAAAAGTAGTTATTCAACATGAGGCACAATCCAAATGACAATTTGAATCATTTTTACTACAGTCCAAAAAATCCATTTTCTGATGAAAAACGATGACCCATGACATGTCGAACTTTCTCCAGACTGTCAAAAATGGTAATTTTTTCATGTTACATTTTTTGACTGTAAAGGACTATTGCATGTGAATGACCACTTTTGGAACTAAAATAGGTGTGTTTAGATTCATTTTAATGCCTGAAATTAGTCGAAATAGAAGCTTCTGAGTAGGAGAAAAAGTCTGTAAAAATGGCAATTTTGAGTACATCGAGGCTTTAACCCCTTGAGTGCCCGCCCCTTTCCCCGCCCTGTGCCGGGCGTTTCATTAGCGGGCGGGGTTTATGACGAGCTGGTCTCGTCATGGGCACAGCGCAACCGCTGCCCATGACGAGACCAGCTCGTCATGGGCACTCAAGAGGTTAAAAAGTAGTTATTCAACATGAGGCACAATCCAAATGACATTTTGAGTCATTTTTTCTACAGTCCAAAAAATCCATTTTCTGATGAAAAACGATGACCCGTGACCTGTCGAACTTTCTCCAGATGGTCAGACATGGTAATTTTTGTAATGTTACATTTTTTGACTGTAGATGACTATTGCATGTGAATTATCACTTTTAGAACTAAAATAAGTGTTTTTAGATTCATTTTAATGCCTGCAATTGGTCGAAATAGAAGCTTCTGAGTAGGAGAAAAAGCCTGTAAAAATGGCAATTTTGAGTACATTGAGGATTTAAAAAGTAGTTATTCAACATGAGGCACAATCCAAATGACATTTTGAATCATTTATTCTACAGTCCAAAAAATCGATTTTCTGATGAAAAGCGATAATCCGTGACCTCTCGAACTTTCTCCAGATGCTCAGAAATAGTAATTTTTTCATGTTTAATTTCTTGACTATAAATGACTATTGCATGTGAATTATCACTTTTGGAACTAAATTAAGTGTTTTAAGAGTCATTTTAATGCCTGAAATTGGTCGAAATAGAAGCTTGTGAGTAAGAGAAAAAGTCTGTAATAATGAAAATTTTGGTCACATTAATGCTTTAAAAATTAGTTATTCAACATGAGGCACAATCCAAATGACAATTTGAATCATTTTTACTACAGTCTAAAAAATCCATTTTCTGATGAAAAACGATGACCCGTGACATGTCGAACTTTCTCCAGACTGTCAGAAATGGTAATTTTTTCATGTTACATTTTTTGACTGTAAAGGACTATTGCATGTGAAGGGCCACTTTTGGAACTAAAATAAGTGTGTTTAGATTCATTTTAATGCCTGAAATTGGTCGAAATAGAAGCTTCTGAGTAGGAGAAAAAGTCTGTATAAATGGCAATTTTGAGTACATTGAGGCTTTAAAAAGTAGTTATTCAACATGAGGCACAATCCAAATGACATTTTGAATCATTTTTTCTACAGTGCAAAAAATCCATTTTCTGATGAAAAACGATGACCCGTGACCTGTCAAACTTTCTCCAGACGGTCAGACATGGTAATTTTTTTAATGTTACATTTTTTTACTGTAAATGACTATTGCATGTGAATGATCACTTTTGCAACTAAAATAAGTGTGTTTAGAGTCATTTGAATGACTGAAATTGACTGAAAAAGAAGCTTCTGAGTAGGAGAAAAAGTCTGTAAAAATGGGAATTTTGGTCACATTGAAGCTTTAAAAAGTAGTTATTCAACATGAGGCACAATCCAAATGACAATTTGAATCACTATTTATCTACAGTCCAAAAAGTCAATTTTCTAATGAAAAGCGATGATCCGTGACCTGTCGAACTTTCTCTAGACTGTCAGAAATGGTAATTTTTTAATGTTACATTTTTTGACTGTAAAGGACTATTGCATGTGAATGACCACTTTTGGAACTAAAATAAGTGTGATTAAATTCATTTTAATGCCTGAAATTGGTCGAAATAGAAGCTTCTGAGTAGGAGAAAAGGTCTGTAAAAATGGCAATTTTGAGTACATTGAGGCTTTAAAAAGTAGTTATTCAACATGTGGCACAATCCAAATGACATTTTGAATCATTTTTTCTACAGTCCAAAAAATAAATTTTCTGATGAAAAGCGATAATCCGTGACCTCTCGAACTTTCTCCAGATGCTCAGAAATAGTAAGTTTTTTTATGTTTAATTTCTTGATTATAAATGACTATTGCATGTGAATTATCACTTTTGGAACTAAATTAAGTGTGTTTAGAGTCATTTGAATGACTGAAATTGGTGGAAATAGAAGCTTGTGAGTAAGAGAAAAAGTCTGTAATAATGGCAATTTTGGTCACATTGAGGCTTTAAAAAGCAGTTATTCAACATGAGGCACAATCCAAATGACAATTTAAATCACTATTTTTCTACAGTCCAAAAAATCAATTTTCTGATGAAAAGCGTTGATCCGTGACCTTTCGAACTTTCTCTAGACTGTCAGAAATGGTAATTTTTTAATGTTACATTTTTTGACTGTAAATGACTATTGCACGTGAATGATCACTTTTGGAACTAAAATAAGTGTGTTTAGAGTCATTTTAATGTCTGAAATTGTTCAAAATACAAGCTTCTGAGTAGGAGAAAAAGTCTGTAAAAATGGCAATTTTGGTCACATTAAGCCTTTAAAAAGTAGTTATTCAACATGAGGCACAATCCAAATGACAATTTGAATCATTTTTACTACAGTCCAAAAAATCCATTTTCTGATGAAAAACGATGACCCGTGACATGTCGAACTTTCTCCAGACTATCAGAAATGGTAATTTTTTCATGTTACATTTTTTGACTGTAAAGGACTATTGCATGTGAATGACCACTTTTGGAACTAAAATAAGTGTGTTTAGATTCATTTTAATGTCTGAAATTAGTCGAAATAGAAGCTTCTGAGTAGGAGAAAAAGTCTGTTAAAATGGCAATTTTGAGTACATTGAGGCTTTAAAAAGTAGTTATTAAACATGAGGCACAATCCAAATGACAATTTGAATCATTTTTACTACAGTCCAAAAAATCCATTTTCTGATGAAAAACGATGACCCATGACATGTCGAACTTTCTCCAGACTGTCAGAAATGGTAATTTTTTCATGTTACATTTTTTGACTGTAAAGGACTATTGCATGTGAATGACCACTTTTGGAACTAAAATAGGTGTGTTTAGATTCATTTTAATGCCTGAAATTAGTCGAAATAGAAGCTTCTGAGTAGGAGAAAAAGTCTGTAAAAATGGCAATTTTGAGTACATCGAGGCTTTAACCCCTTGAGTGCCCGCCCCTTTCCCCGCCCTGTGCCGGGCGTTTCATTAGCGGGCGGGGTTCATGACGAGCTGGTCTCGTCATGGGCACAGCGCAACCGCTGCCCATGACGAGACCAGCTCGTCATGGGCACTCAAGAGGTTAAAAAGTAGTTATTCAACATGAGGCACAATCCAAATGACATTTTGAATCATTTTTTCTACAGTCCAAAAAATCCATTTTCTGATGAAAAACGATGACCCGTGACCTGTCGAACTTTCTCCAGATGGTCAGACATGGTAATTTTTGTAATGTTATATTTTTTGACTGTAGATGACTATTGCATGTGAATTATCACTTTTAGAACTAAAATAAGTGTTTTTAGATTCATTTTAATGCCTGCAATTGGTCGAAATAGAAGCTTCTGAGTAGGAGAAAAAGCCTGTAAAAATGGCAATTTTGAGTACATTGAGGATTTAAAAAGTAGTTATTCAACATGAGGCACAATCCAAACGACATTTTGAATCATTTATTCTACAGTCCAAAAAATCAATTTTCTGATGAAAAGCGATAATCCGTGACCTCTCGAACTTTCTCCAGATGCTCAGAAATAGTAATTTTTTCATGTTTAATTTCTTGACTATAAATGACTATTGCATGTGAATTATCACTTTTGGAACTAAATTAAGTGTTTTAAGAGTCATTTTAATGCCTGAAATTGGTCGAAATAGAAGCTTGTGAGTAAGAGAAAAAGTCTGTAATAATGACAATTTTGGTCACATTAATGCTTTAAAAATTAGTTATTCAACATGAGGCACAATCCAAATGACAATTTGAATCATTTTTACTACAGTCTAAAAAATCCATTTTCTGATGAAAAACGATGACCCGTGACATGTCGAACTTTCTCCAGACTGTCAGAAATGGTAATTTTTTCATGTTACATTTTTTGACTGTAAAGGACTATTGCATGTGAAGGGCCACTTTTGGAACTAAAATAAGTGTGTTTAGATTCATTTTAATGCCTGAAATTGGTCGAAATAGAAGCTTCTGAGTAGGAGAAAAAGTCTGTATAAATGGCAATTGTGAGTACATTGAGGCTTTAAAAAGTAGTTATTCAACATGAGGCACAATCCAAATGACATTTTGAATCATTTTTTCTACAGTGCAAAAAATCCATTTTCTGATGAAAAAAGATGACCCGTGACCTGTCAAACTTTCTCTAGACGGTCAGACATGGTAATTTTTTTAATGTTACATTTTTTTACTGTAAATGACTATTGCATGTGAATGATCACTTTTGCAACTAAAATAAGTGTGTTTAGAGTCATTTGAATGACTGAAATTGACTGAAAAAGAAGCTTCTGAGTAGGAGAAAAAGTCTGTAAAAATGGGAATTTTGGTCACATTGAAGCTTTAAAAAGTAGTTATTCAACATGAGGCACAATCCAAATGACAATTTGAATCACTATTTATCTACAGTCCAAAAAGTCAATTTTCTAATGAAAAGCGATGATCCGTGACCTGTCGAACTTTCTCTAGACTGTCAGAAATGGTAATTTTTTAATGTTACATTTTTTGACTGTAAAGGACTATTGCATGTGAATGACCACTTTTGGAACTAAAATAAGTGTGATTAAATTCATTTTAATGCCTGAAATTGGTCGAAATAGAAGCTTCTGAGTAGGAGAAAAGGTCTGTAAAAATGGCAATTTTGAGTACATTGAGGCTTTAAAAAGTAGTTATTCAACATGTGGCACAATCCAAATGACATTTTGAATCATTTTTTCTACAGTCCAAAAAATAAATTTTCTGATGAAAAGCGATAATCCGTGACCTCTCGAACTTTCTCCAGATGCTCAGAAATAGTAAGTTTTTTTATGTTTAATTTCTTGATTATAAATGACTATTGCATGTGAATTATCACTTTTGGAACTAAATTAAGTGTGTTTAGAGTCATTTGAATGACTGAAATTGGTGGAAATAGAAGCTTGTGAGTAAGAGAAAAAGTCTGTAATAATGGCAATTTTGGTCACATTGAGGCTTTAAAAAGCAGTTATTCAACATGAGGCACAATCCAAATGACAATTTAAATCACTATTTTTCTACAGTCCAAAAAATCAATTTTCTGATGAAAAGCGTTGATCCGTGACCTTTCGAACTTTCTCTAGACTGTCAGAAATGGTAATTTTTTAATGTTACATTTTTTGACTGTAAATGACTATTGCATGTGAATGATCACTTTTGGAACTAAAATAAGTGTGTTTAGAGTCATTTTAATGTCTGAAATTGTTCAAAATACAAGCTTCTGAGTAGGAGAAAAAGTCTGTAAAAATGGCAATTTTGGTCACATTAAGCCTTTAAAAAGTAGTTATTCAACATGAGGCACAATCCAAATGACAATTTGAATCATTTTTACTACAGTCCAAAAAATCCATTTTCTGATGAAAAACGATGACCCGTGACATGTCGAACTTTCTCCAGACTATCAGAAATGGTAATTTTTTCATGTTACATTTTTTGACTGTAAAGGACTATTGCATGTGAATGACCACTTTTGGAACTAAAATAAGTGTGTTTAGATTCATTTTAATGTCTGAAATTAGTCGAAATAGAAGCTTCTGAGTAGGAGAAAAAGTCTGTTAAAATGGCAATTTTGAGTACATTGAGGCTTTAAAAAGTAGTTATTAAACATGAGGCACAATCCAAATGACAATTTGAATCATTTTTACTACAGTCCAAAAAATCCATTTTCTGATGAAAAACGATGACCCATGACATGTCGAACTTTCTCCAGACTGTCAGAAATGGTAATTTTTTCATGTTACATTTTTTGACTGTAAAGGACTATTGCATGTGAATGACCACTTTTGGAACTAAAATAGGTGTGTTTAGATTCATTTTAATGCCTGAAATTAGTCGAAATAGAAGCTTCTGAGTAGGAGAAAAAGTCTGTAAAAATGGCAATTTTGAGTACATCGAGGCTTTAACCCCTTGAGTGCCCGCCCCTTTCCCCGCCCTGTGCCGGGCGTTTCATTAGCGGGCGGGGTTCATGACGAGCTGGTCTCGTCATGGGCACAGCGCAACCGCTGCCCATGACGAGACCAGCTCGTCATGGGCACTCAAGAGGTTAAAAAGTAGTTATTCAACATGAGGCACAATCCAAATGACATTTTGAATCATTTTTTCTACAGTCCAAAAAATCCATTTTCTGATGAAAAACGATGACCCGTGACCTGTCGAACTTTCTCCAGATGGTCAGACATGGTAATTTTTGTAATGTTATATTTTTTGACTGTAGATGACTATTGCATGTGAATTATCACTTTTAGAACTAAAATAAGTGTTTTTAGATTCATTTTAATGCCTGCAATTGGTCGAAATAGAAGCTTCTGAGTAGGAGAAAAAGCCTGTAAAAATGGCAATTTTGAGTACATTGAGGATTTAAAAAGTAGTTATTCAACATGAGGCACAATCCAAATGACATTTTGAATCATTTATTCTACAGTCCAAAAAATCAATTTTCTGATGAAAAGCGATAATCCGTGACCTCTCGAACTTTCTCCAGATGCTCAGAAATAGTAATTTTTTCATGTTTAATTTCTTGACTATAAATGACTATTGCATGTGAATTATCACTTTTGGAACTAAATTAAGTGTTTTAAGAGTCATTTTAATGCCTGAAATTGGTCGAAATAGAAGCTTGTGAGTAAGAGAAAAAGTCTGTAATAATGACAATTTCGGTCACATTAATGCTTTAAAAATTAGTTATTCAACATGAGGCACAATCCAAATGACAATTTGAATCATTTTTACTACAGTCTAAAAAATCCATTTTCTGATGAAAAACAATGACCCGTGACATGTCGAACTTTCTCCAGACTGTCAGAAATGGTAATTTTTTCATGTTACATTTTTTGACTGTAAAGGACTATTGCATGTGAAGGGCCACTTTTGGAACTAAAATAAGTGTGTTTAGATTCATTTTAATGCCTGAAATTGGTCGAAATAGAAGCTTCTGAGTAGGAGAAAAAGTCTGTATAAATGGCAATTGTGAGTACATTGAGGCTTTAAAAAGTAGTTATTCAACATGAGGCACAATCCAAATGACATTTTGAATCATTTTTTCTACAGTGCAAAAAATCCATTTTCTGATGAAAAACGATGACCCGTGACCTGTCAAACTTTCTCTAGACGGTCAGACATGGTAATTTTTTTAATGTTACATTTTTTTACTGTAAATGACTATTGCATGTGAATGATCACTTTTGCAACTAAAATAAGTGTGTTTAGAGTCATTTGAATGACTGAAATTGACTGAAAAAGAAGCTTCTGAGTAGGAGAAAAAGTCTGTAAAAATGGGAATTTTGGTCACATTGAAGCTTTAAAAAGTAGTTATTCAACATGAGGCACAATCCAAATGACAATTTGAATCACTATTTATCTACAGTCCAAAAAGTCAATTTTCTAATGAAAAGCGATGATCCGTGACCTGTCGAACTTTCTCTAGACTGTCAGAAATGGTAATTTTTTAATGTTACATTTTTTGACTGTAAAGGACTATTGCATGTGAATGACCACTTTTGGAACTAAAATAAGTGTGATTAAATTCATTTTAATGCCTGAAATTGGTCGAAATAGAAGCTTCTGAGTAGGAGAAAAGGTCTGTAAAAATGGCAATTTTGAGTACATTGAGGCTTTAAAAAGTAGTTATTCAACATGTGGCACAATCCAAATGACATTTTGAATAATTTTTTCTACAGTCCAAAAAATAAATTTTCTGATGAAAAGCGATAATCCGTGACCTCTCGAACTTTCTCCAGATGCTCAGAAATAGTAAGTTTTTTTATGTTAATTTCTTGACTATAAATGACTATTGCATGTGAATTATCACTTTTGGAACTAAATTAAGTGTGTTTAGAGTCATTTGAATGACTGAAATTGGTGGAAATAGAAGCTTGTGAGTAAGAGAAAAAGTCTGTAATAATGGCAATTTTGGTCACATTGAGGCTTTAAAAAGCAGTTATTCAACATGAGGCACAATCCAAATGACAATTTAAATCACTATTTTTCTACAGTCCAAAAAATCAATTTTCTGATGAAAAGCGTTGATCCGTGACCTGTCGAACTTTCTCTAGACTGTCAGAAATGGTAATTTTTTAATGTTACATTTTTTGACTGTAAATGACTATTGCATGTGAATGATCACTTTTGGAACTAAAATAAGTGTGTTTAGAGTCATTTTAATGTCTGAAATTGTTCAAAATACAAGCTTCTGAGTAGGAGAAAAAGTCTGTAAAAATGGCAATTTTGGTCACATTAAGCCTTTAAAAAGTAGTTATTCAACATGAGGCACAATCCAAATGACAATTTGAATCATTTTTACTACAGTCCAAAAAATCCATTTTCTGATGAAAAACGATGACCCGTGACATGTCGAACTTTCTCCAGACTATCAGAAATGGTAATTTTTTCATGTTACATTTTTTGACTGTAAAGGACTATTGCATGTGAATGACCACTTTTGGAACTAAAATAAGTGTGTTTAGATTCATTTTAATGCCTGAAATTAGTCGAAATAGAAGCTTCTGAGTAGGAGAAAAAGTCTGTAAAAATGGCAATGTTGAGTACATTGAGGCTTTAAAAAGTAGTTATTCAACATGAGGCACAATCCAAATGACAATTTGAATCATTTTTACTACAGTCCAAAAAATCCATTTTCTGATGAAAAACGATGACCCATGACATGTCGAACTTTCTCCAGACTGTCAGAAATGGTAATTTTTTCATGTTAAATTTTTGACTGTAAAGGACTATTGCATGTGAATGACCACTTTTGGAACTAAAATAGGTGTGTTTAGATTCATTTTAATGCCTGAAATTAGTCGAAATAGAAGCTTCTGAGTAGGAGAAAAAGTCTGTAAAAATGGCAATTTTGAGTACATCGAGGCTTTAACCCCTTGAG